>NC_090934.1:1267259565-1267949065 GCF_040938575.1 Ambystoma mexicanum | reverse complement strand
CATTATTGCCTGCAGACCCTTCCTGACACCTGCATTACGTTAGCAAGAGTCCTCATCTTGTCCAGACTGGACTATTGTAATGCCCTCTACGCTGGTACCAAGAACCATAACATCAAAAAACTTCAGGTGATTCAAAATAATGCCTTAAGAGCAGCGCTAAACATCCCTAAAACATTCCCATTTCCATGACTAGACGGAACGCTCACTGGCTACCCATCAAGGAGCGAATCCTCTTTAAAACACTCAACATGACGCACAAGTGCCTTCAGAAGTCAGCCCCGAAATAATTGGCAGACAAATTCAACACCAATCATTCAAATAGGCCCATGCGCTCAGTATACTCTCACCTGCTCTCCACCCCCTCTCCCCCGATTCAAGCTCCAGAAAGCCGGAGGCAGTAGCTTCCCATTGGTAGATGCCAAACACTGGAACACACTACCAACTGCATTAAGATCAGAAGCCTCCTTCTGGACCTTACGCAAACACCTGAAAACATGTCTCTTCACACAGGAACTTCTAAATTAAATCCCCTTCAGCAAACAATACTGCACTAACATCTAAATGATCACTGTAACCTAAGATGGAGGATGTAAGATACCACTCTCCGTACTTGCGTAACCATATAACTATTGTATCTCTGTCTTTGTACTTACATAACTATATAACTATTGTGTATTTATAGTCAAGAACAGCGCCTAAATGCCTCCGGGTTAGGTGCCCTTTTTAAAAGTCTCTAAATAAACCACTTGGGTGAAAGTACTAGCTGAATGACCATTTCTCTGTGTAAAATCTCAGTTTCTCAATAAAGACAGGCTCAGCCGCACGTAGATCCACGACAAATCTAAATGTACTTGTCTTAAGCAAATTCATAGGAAACCTGACACATTTGGTACACTGGGAGTGAGCTAGAGGGAGCAGACCCCTGACAGAAGAGAAGGTCAGCACAGCCACCTTCGGTTCTCTGGGGGAGAGCGGTAACAGACTGGTCTGGGGATAGACGCATATGGTGGAGTTTATTATTTAAGCTCTCTGCCATCTGTCTAGTCTTAGTCCCTAGACCCTCCATGGCACTTAGGTCCCTCCAGAGGCTCGGACGCGACTAACATCTGCACATCTTTCTCTGGTGCCTCAATGGACATTCCAGTTCATGCAAACCTTGGCCAGCAGCATGAATGGGGGACATCTCCCTGCTCTAACTGGGCACTCCTCAATGAGCAGGTCCTCTGTTATGGGCTCCGCTTGCACCTTTACCTTAACTACAGGATCAATCTAACCATTACAGATCTCGCCATTTCTCCCCTTTCAGCACGGTGACACAAAGTAAACTTTCCTTCAGACTCTATTCCAGAACTCCAAGGACCAGGCTTTTATCACCTCTCTGGATCAGGACACGACCTGCGGGTCGGGCTTCTCCTGCATTCTTATAGAACAGACTGGGTTGCATCTGGATCTACCACCAAATTGCTTGCTTTTTACTGATGGTTAATATGGCCATCCCTCTCCTTCCTCCCATCTATGCCCCTTGCTGGTTCAAGCACAGTGTTAAAAGTAGCTCAAGGGAAGGGAGTACACAAGGGAGCACTGTAGCAGCAGAAAAACACTACAGGTGAAGGGGTTCCATGTAATAATGTCCCCGCAAAAATGTCTCCTTACAAGGGGAGCAGGGGACATCCCTTCAACCTGTCCCCATACATAATGTCACCATATATAATGTCGCCAATGACTTTTCCAGGCGACATTATGAATGGGGACATTATGTATGGGGACATTATTACCTGATACCAGGTGAAGATGTTTAAAGATGGCAACAAAGAGAAGTCTCGGGGAAGGAGTAGGGAGCAGAGCAATTCCGGGGGAGAGTAGCAAAGGTCAGTCTTGAACTCCGAGAATAGGGGAGCTCGAAAACAAGAACACGTAGATCACAATGTAAACAAACAACGAGGCAACAGGGGACATTCAGGTTGCGGGACAATGAGCAGTAGTCAGCACAAAGCGATGAGACTCCCATTCATACACAGACCACATTTCCCACTGGATGAATCGAGTTAAAATGGAGGTCCTAGAATTAGAGCGAGTAGCCCATGAAAAGCGTGCTTTTATCTCGTCTTCCCACCTGCTGTCTAGTGAGTCACATCACAAAAAGCCAAACATCTGGGGATTATATCTAATCCAGACCTTTCATTTGTACCCAAAATCAATGTGGTCAATCGTGTCAATCGCCATCTATCCATGCCATGGAAATCTGTGCTCGATTGTAACTAAACATTTTGCGGCTGATGTGAGCCTTTGGGATGGCACAACTGAAAACATTTAATTAGGTATGTTCTGCAGTGACGTCACAAGGAATCACATTTAGGAGGGGCACAGAGGGGGCCAAAGACTTAGGGGTGGACAGACAAAAGTGGGGGGGCACCTATGAAAGCTAATGTGTGATGTCACAAGCACTCCTGAAGAGAGGCTTTTGTGCACATCAACTACCCACACCCCACTGCACCTCCCTCCCATCAAAATGCAGACACAAAACCATTCAGTGACTAATGGCCCATCATTAGCAGTTTTGTGGCTACATTCTGATGGGAGAGGCTGCAAGCTACTCTGCACACTATGGAGGTTGCTGTGCAGAAGCCGGGCAGGAACACCTGAGAAGTGGCTCGTGCGCATGTTCATACCAATGCCAGAATGCATACCAAGATCACTGCTCGCTTTGAGACAAAAGGAGAGTATTTGCCCTGTGATATGCAGACATTTGCCTTAGTGAGTGTCACAAATAAGATCGCAAACAGAGAACATGGTCACTGCTCGCCTTAGGTGGGGGGGGCACAATAGGGGGCCCAGGATTTCAAAGGGGGGCACAGGCCCCCCAGTACCTCCTAGCGACGCCAGTGATGGCCAATTCAAGGTAGGCTTCGATTGATGACTAGTCTACAGGACAGAGTTTAAGGATTGCTGGCTAGGGAATACAAAGTCTGCAAGGACAGCGTTTGAGGAATATCAAATAGGGGATTCTTAGTCTACAGGGTCAGCACTTGAGGAATGCCAAATGTGAGCTACCCAGCGTACAAGGACAGCTTTTAAGTAATAAATATGGGATTTCCAGTTTACTAGGGGCCAGTGAGGAATAATGGCTAGAGTGTACCAAGGCTGCGTTGACAGCATTTGAAGAATACACTGTAAGGGATACCCAGTCTGCAAAGATGGTGTTTAAGGCATACTGGATGGGGAATATTAAGTCTACAAGGACAGTGTGTGAGGAATTGCCGCTAGAAGGTAGCCATTCTACAGCAACTGTGTCTAAGGAATTCCCAATAGAGAATACTAAGTCTATAGAGAAAGTATTTGAAGAGTACTAGATTGAGGTACCCAGTTAAAGGGAAATACTTTCAGTACATTGGATAGGGGATGCCCAGTCTGCAAGAACTGTGCTTCAAGTATACTGGCTAATGGGCCCATCCTCGCTCATTTGGAAACCTACCGTTCGCCTTCATGGTGCTGAGTGGCTCACAAGACCAAATGATGGTAATGAAGTGACAACATTGTTATTTTAGCGCTGTAATAAATGACTAAATATATACATATTAAGATAGTAGAAGTAAAACAGGCAAGTGGTGGGTATTTAGCATGCATGGCGGGTGAAGTGTCTGTGCCGTAGACCTATACATTTGCAGAAGAAGGTACATTTAAATCTGGCCGGCAGCCAGGCACCTGCCTTATGAATCATGATAAGTAGTCCCATAACTGCAGCTTAAAAGCCTGCTGGACTGAGTCTAGACTCTCCACAATGCCTTTGTGCTCCTTTGTGGCGCATTGTTTTCGCTTCAATTAAAAGCCGGCGATAAAATCCATTACTGATCACGGATTAATCGTCCCTCCTCTGGGTACCTGCTCTGAACACTGATGGCCGCCCACTTAATTGAGGTTTCCTCTGGTGCGGCCATTATAGGCTCCAACGAATCCTTATCCCTCTCGAAGGACACGTCAGGCTTCTTGGGCCTTCTACCCTTCCACTTTGAAATAAATGTCTACGCTATGCAAAGTGGCGCCAACTGTGCCAATGCTGAAAAGACAGGCTGGAGGAGGCAGGTCAACCTTCTGAAAAAGGAAACTGAGCTCTGTGGCGTGGAGGTGAGAATTCATATAGATTCTAAATTGAGTGAAACTTTGCATTTTGCTAAAGTAGTTACGATCAGTAACTCTGACTTACTCCTAACTTACTACTTGTAAATCAGATCTACGCGTAACTTTTGGGAATTGAAAATCCCTCTCTAGGTTTAAGTGACGGGTAAGTTAGTAAATTATTTGCAAACCAGCCCAAAATGATTCACTAAATGTGTTTATTTGTTTGTTTCTCTTGCCCTACCAGTGTTCCAGCACTAATCTTTTTAACCCACCTTAGCAAGCTTGAGACAGGTAAGATGGAGCAAGCCTGCTCTGCCATGGAAGATACCTTCCGGCCATTAGAACCTCACTAAAAGTCAATGGATCAAGTCAAATCTGTTTACACCATTCCGAACACACTGGTTTCAACCCCAGGAAGTCTGACTACGCCCTACTTTCTTCCAAGGTCCACACACTGAGTGCCATTACATTGGGTGATAAAACCACAAATTAAAGTCGTTAGTAGTGGGAGCAATCTGGCATAAAGGACTATGTAAAAACATCATTGCACAGAACAGGAGATGGAGTGGGAATTTCTGATAATCAAGGGCATCATGGCAAGTGACATTACAAGACGTGTGCATGAGTAAACCAAAAGGCACATTACATGATTGTGCACTGTAAATATACTACCACTTTTTGGAAGCATAGTTAAGTTTACACATAAATGTACATAGAAAAAAAAGTTGGCTGTATTTTCTGTTGTAGTCTGAAGGTTCATGAAATGTGCATGCTACTGTGTTGGACTAATCCAAACACTCATGCCAAATTCGTTGACGTTTTATCAACATTTTCATGCCTAAAATGATTGCTAAAAACTATTCTTTGCCTGGGACTTTTCACAGAGACTGAGTATGCTCCAATTAGCCCATGGTATCAAAATGTGCCTGCTTCGATTGTTGAGATTTTATTAACACTTATGCCCTAGGCTAGGCGACTGCAACCTGCAACTTTCCACATGTTTTGGACTTTTACTCCCTTGATCCCTCACCATTAAGTATGCTCGCTAGGACTGAAGTGAGCTGTAGTACAAAACATCTGGACAGCCACAGGTTGCAGACCACTACCCTAGGTTGAAGTAGTGCATGCTGCAGAAATTGGATCCGCCAAACCCTCCCTTTTCAGGCCAAAAATATCCACAAAGATATTTCCAGACATGCACAGTAGGGGTAAAGGGAACATGTGCTACCACCACCCAACACGGAACACGAGCACAATAAGGTCAGGGGGCAAATTAAATAAAGTTTATACATGAAACCTGTGCGCTTGGAAGATCAAAGGAAGCTACTGCCCAATGCATTACACCATCTGCAGCAACCTCCCTGCACATACATCCCCACGCGAAAGTAAACACAAATGCATATTTGGGCGCCTTCACATATACTCATGCACACATGTGCACACTCAGACATTTGCCTGCTTGCAAACTCACATGTGCACACTCACACATGTTGACACTCGCACGTGCACACACTTGCATGTGTACACTATACCATACTTGCACATGTTTACACTTATTGTGGTAAATCAGAATCAAGAGACCATGTTCTCTCTTTATTATACAAGAGACAGTCATGTCGATGGATGTATTATGTCTACACTAGATTATTTGCAGTCCATAATAAAAAGAACTCTCCGCCAGTCTGAGGAGAAGACGGATGACTGAATGTGTCTGCTAGTGGACTACTGAATTGGACATGAAGAATGGCAATTATTCTTCTGGATACCGGTTTATATCTTACTGTACAGAGAGAAGATTGTTATTGTGGCAATAAGCCCTGAGACTACGGGCCATTAAAGCCTAAGGTAATTCCCCTGCGGCTCATAGTTACAGGCCCGAGCATAGCGAGGGCTTTAATAAAGGCCCCGGGTGCATTACCGTAGGTGGTAATGGCCCGTAGTAGAGGGGCTTATTGCCATTAGTATCCCAGCCCATTAGACCGGGGTACTAATGTTTTTTTTTCCCGGCTGCAAGATGCGTAAAAAAAAAAGTTAAAAAAAATGGCTGCCACGGTCAGAAAACGTAGTCCGCTTTCTCTTTCCGTGGCGGCTATAGCAAACAAAGAAAATGGCCACCATGGAAGGGGAAAAAGGGATTACATGTAGTCCCTTCTCCCTTTCCATAGCGGTCATTGAAAAAAAAATGTAAACAAAAAAAATAGCCGCCATGGAACAGCAAGAAGGGACTATACGTAGTCACTTCTCCCTTTCCATGGTGGCCAGTCGCGGATAGAACTCCGGGCGAGCAGCGCTCTGAGCCTTCTGGGGCAAGTAAGGGCGGGGAGAGGGTCAATGAGCTTTCGTTTTACAAGCTCATTGACCCTTGCCAGGTACTAATATGCAGAGTTAAATCGGTAACACTTTACTGTCTTATCTCTTATGAATTTCATCATCAGCATGAGTTTTTTTACATATTTTGCACTTTATTGTTTTGTGTACTGGGTATTGTGTACACTGGTATTTAACACGTTTGTCTCTTGTATAACACAGATCATTATTTGTTAGTTGCTATCTCTAGTGAGAGTTAAACATGATATAGCTCTTTTAACATAGGGCAGAATGCATTTCAAATAATTTACAATTTGATTGATTGATATTTTTTTCTGTCACGCTCATACACAAGTGTTTTTCATCCTGTAGGGCGCCTCTCTTTCCTATATATAGTCTATTAGTTCCCCAGGTTTCCACGGATTAAGGGTTACCCAGTGCTTTATGGGCCGGGGCTGGGCCCAGCTGTCTCCAAAAAGTGAGGCTGAGCAGGGGCCCTGCCGGGGTCCCCCGGTCCCAGCCACGGCGCTGGAGAGTTATCATCCCCCACCACAGCCGCGACGGGAGATGAGCCCACCGGTCGCTTGTCACTGACTTCCCTGACTTAATCATGGGTGGCCCGGCCGCCCATGATTAAGTCAGACAAGTCAGTGGCAAACAGAGTCAGGCAACAGCTGTGACTGACAGAATTGACAGCCAGTCACAGCATCGCGCAAACTGTGTGAGCGGTGCTGTGACTGGCTTAAACTTCTTCCAGTCACAGCTGACTGCCGGAAGTGTTTCATTTTTCTGACCTCTCTAACTTCCTCTGGCGACCCCTTGCAAGCCTCGCCAGAGGAAGTCAGACAGTCCCAGTCTGGCAGTGCGCCATTTTTTTTTTTTTTTTTTTTTTTTTTTTTTTTTTTTTTTTTTTTTTTTTATTTTTTTTGAGGTTCAGAGCTTTTTATTATTAACAACACTATGGGCCTCATTACGAGTTTGGAGTTAGCCATGGTGCTATTAGCACCATGGCTGCCTCCAAACCGGGCTCCATTACCGGGCTCCTGCAATAGGATTTAACTTTTTATTTTACATGAATAATCCAATAAACACATAGCCAATCAATACAATATAAATAAGCAACGTATCACAACCAATTTAAAAATAACCAACAGCGTATTAAAAATAGAACCGGTTGAAGAAGAAGAGAGAAAAAAAGGAAAGGAAAGAGAGAGGAAGAAAGAGAGCAAATGTAGGAGAGAAGGACCAAGAAAATAAATTACATGCACCATACAATAATCCAATTATAAAACAACCAATGCACATCCTATAGATGACATACATACAGTAGTGTACAAGGATGTATATACATAGATCCAGATCAAAGTTCAGTTTTTACCCATAGGTGTCAAGAAAACAGCCCCAGATGTCCCAAAACTTGTCAATGTCATCAGAAAGCTTGTAAATAGCCCTTTCATATGTCGAAATTGTAAGAAGCTCCTCCACCCAATCATCAATGTTGAAAGAATTACTCGATTTCCAGGACCATTTTAGACTTATCTTCTTTATCACTGGCACTGGATTCGATGCTGCGACGACCACCAACGAGAAGCAGAAGCACATCCATGGTAAGGTAAGAGACTGATACGTGCTGGCTTTGTTGTTGCAGTTTCAACTGGTCGGGGCAAACTTCTCAATTCAGTGTGTTCGCCTCGCACATCTGAAACCGCAACAGACACTGTCAGGTTGCCTTGGTCTTTTACTCGCCATCTCTGTCATGGGTCTTGTGGTCCCCTTCTTCCCCTCCCTCTGTTTAGACTCCCTCCCTTCCTCTTTCCCCCTCTGTCGGGGCTCCTAAGCTCCCCCCCCGCCCTCACTGCCCAAACCTGTGCTAGTGATATACAGAGCAGCCTGTGGAGGTTCCTGGAGCAGCAAATAGCGCTGTCTGTGAGTAGGGAAGACGGCCGGCTAGCTTCCTAAAAGCTGAGGCTCAACATGAAGTTCTGTTCTCTATTTACACCAGCTTCGCACCCTTCCAAAAATACGGTTTGTCCTGAAAACACTGCAGTCGAAAATGCTTCATATATAGGAATACACTGGGTTCAATAAAACGGCAGTAGAGCTACTGAACTGTTACATTTTTAAGAATAGAAGCATTCACATAGCGGTGGCACAGCTGGTCATTTGAGGAGGTGAGCAGTACCACCAACCGTCCAATAACGCCCATCTCCCGGGATAGAATAGAAGACGAGGCTTGTGTCACTTTGAAGCACTGACTATCATCAGTTAAACAATTGTGCAAAAACACCATATGCAATATTGAAACACCTTAGCCAAAGGGAAAGCTCAACAGACCCAACGCGTTTCGGGAACAAGTCCCTTCTTCAGGGGTTTACCCTTGCTAAATTCCTACAAAAAATGAATACTTTAACCACTGATTATTGAATTTTGATAAAGAACACTTACAGACACACACGAGGGCAGCCTTGGAGCCTAAACTCATATTCAGTCACTAGTCTCCTCACTAGACACACGGATTCCACCATAGCGAGTCCTAATACCAACTTTACAGAACCCCTGAAGAAGGGACTTGTTCCTGAAACGCGTTGGGTTGGTTGAGCACTCCCTTTGGCTAAGGTGTTTCAATATTGCATAGGGTGTTTTTGCACAATTGTTTAACTGATTGCAATTCATGCCGTAAACGCCATTGCCACGGCCCATCCCAAGCACAATACAAACCCCCAAACAAATTCACCTGCTGTTTAAGGGAACATTCTGTGCAGTGCACGGAAGTCAAGTTTCAACTGCTTCCTACATTTTTATTATAAAATGAAACCATTCCGAACGGTTTCTTTGTAAAATAAAAGTAGAGGAGTCTTTACTCGTCCACCAGCTGGATAAAAGATTGGCCCGTGTGCGTATTCTGCATAGGGTTTGTTTAGGACGCCATCAGGGGAAAATGAAAGGGATTTGTCCCACATAGTAGGTCCCAGAAAATTGATGTTGCATATCAAGTGTCGTCGGTTTCAAAGTTAATAGGAATTCGTAATTTGCCAAGCACTGACATCATATGCCCAGGTATCATTCTCACACCAGCTTCCAGCTATTGCCATCTTAAAGCCAGGTTACAGCATGATAGCCATGCCTGGCAAACTACTTTCCTATGCTTGGGCACACGCCAAAACTCGTGGCCTCGCCGATTCCTGTTCAGAATGGCACTTGCACATGTCACATACTGTCCAGTAAACACGGGCAGCGCTTCCTACGGCAGACACCAAGCACTGGTATATGCCCTGGGAGGAGTGGAGTTTGGATGAGCTGGCCTGGGAGATTCTGCATTTTTTTTAAAACAATGGGGGTCATTACGACCCAGGCGTTAACCATGGCGCTATTAGCGCCATGGTTGACGCCGGTATTTTACTGATTGGGCCATGGTGGATGGTGGAATTACCGCCCCATTCCAAGGTTGGCGGGCGGTAATTCCCCATTCACCATTGGCCCTTCCCCATTCCCATTTTTGCCCCCATAGGGCTCAATGGGAATGAGGAAGGCGGTAATTATGGTACCGCAAATTGCGGTACCATAATTACCTCGAAAGTCCCTTTGTGGGTTCCTTCCTTAACGGCTGGTAAAACCAGCTGTTAAGGTGGGGACCCGCAAAGGGACCTCGTAATTAGGCAGTAAAGGGTTAACGGCGCTGCCACCTTTTACAGCGCCATTAATCCCTTACCGCCTGGGTCGTAATGAGGCTCAATGTTTGGTGTGGAATGGAGTGAGGTCTGAGGGGTGCCCTGAGACTACTGGGACTATCAGGGGACAGGAGTGGTAATATAGGCCCTGGGCGGGTTGGGGCGGGGTGAGCTGACATTGAGGGGTTATGTTTTTTAAGGGTTTTTTTTTGGAATGGGGTTGGGGATATGGTGGTGCTCTGGGCTCGTGGGCATTTGTGGGGAAGCAGTTTAATGGTATAGGTCCTGGTTGGGGTTGCATGGCTTTAGTAGGACTTGGGTTTTCTGTTTTTCATTTTATTTATTTTTGGGTGGGGATTGGGTGAGCTGTTCTTCGTTGTTCCCTTTAGTTTTTTACAGCTGTTTAAATGCAATTGTTTTCAAGGTGTTGCATGACATTTTCCACCTTTAAGGAGGTGAAATGTTGTGGGAAAATATATTTCCCAAAAACGATCCAATAAGTAGTTTTGGCCGCCCACACAAATCCCACGACTTGTTTAATTTCCCCTCAGCCTTTTTCAGTGTTTTTTTTTTTTTTTAAATACCTGGATGTCAACTAAGTATTGTTTAATAAGATGGAATCCTTAGAGGTGACACTAGTGAAGACCTATGTTGATCTTTCATCTTTTGTGTGCGCTTTCAGTGTCTGTGAGGGCGTGCCTTTAGAAACAAGTGAGCAGCAGTATCTCAAATGCACAGCTTTTATCAGCCCGGGGAGTGTTGGCTATTTGGATGAATTAATCGACACCCGGTGAACCAAGTGTTAGAGTAATAAAACATTGTTATGTATGTTATGCTGATTTATACCGTGCACCGCTACCACCCAGGGGCAGTCTTGTGATATATGCATGGACAAGCACATTCGACAGGCATGTTAGTTATGGTCTGAGACTCATTAGCGAAATTGAGTCTTGAACCAGCCCAGGATGACAGGGATGGGGATGGGTAGTGAGAGGGATCTCAGTGCCACCCTAGTAATTACACCAACAGCTGCTTTCTCTGTGGCATGGTTTCTGACCTGTTGGGATGTTGGAAAAACCAGGTCTAGGAGTGCCTAGGTGTTTTAATTGTGAAAGCAAGGTATGTCCACATTTTCATTTTTTACAGATAGTAAGGCGAGAATTTTGAGTGTGCACAGGTTACAAACAGATCCACCAGTTATATGTCTCTCAAGGTTTTCTGCAGCCATTAACGATGTCGGCAAAGTCTGTGGTACTTCCGCAGCGCAAGTCTATGCAGAATTCGCTGTTTGACTACTTGCCATCAGCGAAGAATTGTAAGGTGGCGGAGGCTGCCACCAGTCTGAGTGGGCATGAGGAAGCTAGCCCAGTCAATTCGAGTAGTGAGGTGGTGGAAATATGCCAGGATGTTTGCACTAAGCAGGCCAGTAGCTCCAGTGCTTCTCTCGCTACACTGCAGCCTGTGCCAGAAAAGCATCTTCTAACCCCTGATTGCTGGAGCGTACAGCAATGGGGCTATTTTAAGGGGGAATATGAATGGATTTTTCGGGCTTCAGGTCACATTGGATGCTCTGTGTGTTGGGACGGGAAAGCAACAGGTGGTTTATCAGTGCACTCCAGTGGGCAAGGTTTGCGCATAAGCATAGAATGGGCCGATGGAAAAGAGGGTCCTTCAGGTTCTGGCAAACATCCTAGGCAGAAGCAGCTCCAAAAGATGATTGTGGAGCATAAGTCAAGTGGTGCTCATAAGGCATCAGAAGACATTCTAACAGCACGTAAAAAGAACTACTTGATGGAAGCCATGCAGCAAAGCAGTGGAAAACCTTTGGAAAGCACATGGAGAGTGTTTCACACTGTTTTCTATCTGGCCAAAAAGAATTGGCTATTCACAGATCGCCCTGATTTGGTGGACCTTCAGGAAGTGAAGGGCAGTGACATGGGTCGTGTTGCGCAGTCATGTTACTGCAACTGAGATAGTGATACATAGTCCATTAGAAATGCAAAAGAAGTTAGTGCGTTATATCAGAGAACACAAGCCAAAGATTGCCGTGTCACGAGTGTCAGCAACAAATCAACATTGATTATTTATTTGCGGGATCTTTTTGGGGCTCATGGTAAACCAGTCACCATTTTCTTTGGACTAGTGGAGCAGCAGTAGACAAATGCCTTGGCCATAAAGGAAGCTCTGCTGGGATATTAGGAGAATGTTGCATCCCAAAGACCCTGTTGCATGAGATCTGCTTTGCTATTTGTTCTGATGGTGCAGCTGTAATGCTTGGTAGCAAAGGAGGGGTGACAGCATTATTCCAAGCTGAATTCCCAAATCTTGTGTTATCGTGGCATTGTCTAGCGCACTGCCTTTAACTGGCCGTTGTGGACACAATTGCTGAAGTTCGTGGGGCCAATCATTTTAAAATGTCAATGGACTCCTTATATGTCACATACAGCATGTCACCAAAAAAACAACACGTATACACAAAAGTGAGAAATTGATTACCCCCTCTTTACGCAAGATTGTGGTGCTTTCATACAATGGTCATATTTATATTTATACAAATATAATTTGGTGATTCATAACAACCTCAGATTGTTTTTTAAGGCCTTCTGTTAGATCCATGCAATACTTTGTGAAAGACACGACAAGCATGATCAATTTACTAAAAGATCAATTTGTAGAAAAAGAAGACGTACTTGTGACCCTCAATGTCACAGCATTGTATGCAAGTTTTCCGCAAGGCGAATGTTTAAAAGTAATGGAATTATTTTTGAATAAACGTACCACAACTTTGGAAAAAGTGCTGACGAAGTTCATTCTAGAATGCATAAGGATTGCATTTACTGAGAACTTCTTTTTGTATGACGGCACTTTCTATAGACAGATACATAGAACCAGCATGGGCCAACATTTGCCCCAGACCTAGTCAATCTGTTAATGTTTTTTTTGAAGACTCATCTGTATACCATTTGAACAACCCATATAAAAATAACATAATTAAATGGTTTTGGTACATAGACAATGTCTTCGTGAGTTGGAGAGGTGACTTAGTCACCTCAGAGAATCTTTTGGTATGGTTAAATCATCACAATACATGTATTGATTTTACCATGACTTATGATCTCAAACAACTGCCTTTTTTAGATTTACTCATTTGTAAAACGACATCAGGTCAGTTACTCACTACATTGTATCGGAAACCAACAGATAAAAACACTTGTTGTTAAAATACAACAGCTTTCATCTTTAGTGACTACGAGATAATCTACCGGTGGGCCAATTCCTAAGAATTAGGGGAAACTGCTCCACCATCAGTGATTACATTAAAGAAGGAAAAGAGCTCAAACAAAGGCTGAAAGCACGCGGTTACCCAAGAAAAATAATTCATTCTGCTTACAAACGTGCACAACATGCAAATAGATACAGATGCCTCTATCCCGAAGCAAAAATTCAAGAAGACAAGATCACATGTGTTAGTAGGTAGAGTCCCATCAGTAATGGGCTTAGAAGAATAGTTGAGAAACACTGGCAAATGCTGAAAACACCTGAAGTTAACCCAGCAACTCTGAGGTTTTCCTTTAAGCTGCAAAAAAAACACAGGGATATGTTAGTACACACAAACCCAACTAAAAAAAAATAGATCAACAAACCACGTTATGGGATCTACCCCCTATTACAGGTCATTTTAAGTGTGGACAGTGTTATATTTGCTCACTTACAAAAAATGGAACATCTATGGAGTTGAACGGTAAAATGTGGCAACTTTGAAGTTTTTCAAATTGCTCAACAGATTGGGTAATTTATGGAATTAAATGCCCCTGTAATTTACTTTACATCGGCAAAATGAAAAGACCCATAAAACAAAGAATATGCAAGCATAGATCATGCTTGAAAAACAAGGTGGAAATAAAACCTTTAGTAGCTCGTTATGAGATTAAAAAACACAAACACACCAAGCTCTTCTGATTCATCATCCAAAGAATACAATACACACCTAAAGGGGCCTATAGAGAAATGATGCTGCCCCGGTGTGAACAACGCTGGATGTATATCCTTGGTACAGTTAAACGGGGTATAAATGTGTTTATTGAGTGGAACACTCTTCTAACTATGCTTATCTACAGTACCTTGGATGTCTTTGACAAATAACGCAGTTATTTGGGGACATTTGGTGTTTGGGTTAAATAATCTACTGGATATACCTTTCGGCCCGTTGTCTTTCATAAATCTACGGCATTTAGCTTGCTGTACTAAGGCAGTGAGGTATATGGGGTGGATTTGAGAATGCTAGTCTGATTTTATAACAGCCGGACATGGAAGTGGTAACATACACGTGTGCATTTAAATTCATTGCACGCTTACTTAAGTCTGATGATAATCATATCTACTCCTTTTGCAGGACTAAAAAGTAACTTTCAAATGGTTTCTTTTCTTTTTCCTCCTTTTTCAAATGCCAAAACAAAAGCAGTCAGATATTACCATAATGGTGTTTATACAATGGACAAGTTACGTTGTCATGATTCGGGGCGGTGTTTCCCTTTAACAATGGAGGCGACACACGTAATTTGTGGGAATATACGGCCGATCACGGGATCGCATGACGTCCAATGTATTTACAAATAAAAAGCAGTCATGCTGCGTTCCTTTTTTAGCTGCCGCGGGCCTGAGTTTGGAAGCAGAATATATGCATGCATGGGTGCGTTCCGCAGTTAATTTCTAGCTTTGGTTTAGGGACGTCCCGCTAACTAACATTGTTGTGTTAGCAGATTATATCTACTAAAATCCTGTATTCCGGTTGTAGGGATAATACTAGGAGGAGCAAGCCAAAACTGTTTGTGATAGACATGATCTCCACCAAAGAATCCTTTATAAACTAACCATATTACGGAAGTAAGTTCCTGAACAACCCCCTTTGGGGTGTTTCTGTTTTAAAATGCTTGGTTGGCGTTAGAGTACTGGAAGTTATGATGTTTGAATCCAGAGGCCATTTTCGGTTCGCGACGGCATTCGGTGAATAACAATTGTTTACCGTATAATGAGAATATTTTGCTGCCATATGCTTCTGTCGGAATCGAGAGTTCAGCTGCCGTGGCAATAATGTAAATGTGTAAAGAAAAGAAAAATATGCTAATAATTGGCAAATGTTTTTGAAACCATAACGCAATAATATTGTGGCACAAGTGGTTGGTATAAACAAGAACTCTGTTTTTGTTTGTAGGCAAAACTCTGCTCGTTCCGTGCAATATTAAGAGGAACAAGTTTGTTATCTATGTTGACAGATGTGATCTTCAACCGACAAATCTTTTTGACATGGATCGTATAGTGGAAGTAAGTCTCTCGAACAGGACTCTGAGATTTGTTCAGTGTAATTAATGTAGCATTTGGTGTTTGAGTAATGACATTTATAATCTTCGTTTACAGGAGGCCTTTTTTTGGCCCTTGACATCATGTGGTGAATAATAAATGATTACCGCAGCATTAGAATTAACCCCTGCCAACCATTCGTGTCAGCATTGAAAGTTCTGCTGCTGTGGCCCCTATGTAAGTGTTTTGGAACAAGAGATCGTTAATAATGAAATTTGGTTAATTATTAGCAATGGCTCAAAATGTTTTTGTGAGAAACACGTGCAAGTACAACATGTATTTCCTAGAAAAGGAAAATGAGGTATCCTTGATTATACTATAGAATACAAAAACAACTTGCCAATAGATCTGGCCACTTAAAGAAATATGACCCGTCTGGTGACAGAGGAACTTCTTACACTTTTAGCAAATGCAAGTAGAGATTGGTGCTGTTTTTTCGTGCAGTGGATGTATAATTAGAACATACTGAAGAGTCTGTTGTATACCATGTATAAGTTCAATGTAATCAAAATATAGATTTATAGTTTGGGCACATTATGTTATACAACCATGGACCATTCAATTATATAACAGTTTTTTTTTATGTTTTTTATGTGTTGTTTATAGAATACTGTTTAATAATACCAACTATTGGGGTATACAAGAAACAACTATTATATTGAAGCAATTTTGTCCTGAAGATGGCCCTAACACTCGCATTGAAAAGGACACTAGGGATAGTGTCTAATGTTAAATGAGGCCAAAACATGTCGACGATCTGGGAAACCTACAATAACAAGAGTCGTTTTTTTTTAATATAAACTATTTGACTTTTACCCCCATGGGATTTATTTATGTTGTTTGTTTGAGAAAAAGTTTTTAGACTTGTATGGAGAAACAAAATGAAATTATATTGTCTATTTTGTGAAATCTTTTCATATATTGTGACAATTAATAAATCAATTCTGAAATGAGTTATATGTCTGGTCCTACAATATAATTGGTTTGGTTGTATTGAGGTTGTTATGAATCACTCAAATCTAGCTGCTGCTGGTGTAAAGAGGTGTAATCAATTTCTCACTTTTGTGTATATGTGTCTTGATTAATTCTTCCCGTTTGGAAATAGAACCCCAGTAATTAAAAAAGAAATTGGGAAAATACCTTATTTATGTAGCACCATCAAGTTATAGGACGGTTCAAGCTTTTTGGAACTGCTTCCCTGCTTTGTGTGAGCATTTCGGAGAAGCTTCTAAGTATCCCTCAAGACCCATAAGGAACCGAAGCAAATATGAGGGTCTGCTTAAGAAGCTTACCTACTGTTCTTTCATGATAGATTTAGGAATGATGTGCGATGCCCTTCAAGAACTAAAGGACTCGTCTCTGGCTCTTCAGTGACGGGGTATCACAATTATGGATGCACACAGACTCTTGGTCGGGCAGGTCCGGAGATTCTTTGCGATGAAAGAATCTCCTGTGGAGTTTGCTTCTACTGCTCAGAGTGCAGTTGATTGTGGACAATTCAAGGACGTTCATATTTCCCAGGGAAGGGCAAACTCTGTGTCACTGAATGAAAGGCAATTTTATTAAAGTCTTTCAGTTAACCTTGCCAAAAGGTGTGTTCCAGATTCTGATAAAGAACTTGTAGCCAGTTTTAGTGTCTTGGATGCAAAGAATTTACCTTACGATGAAGACATTGCACTTTATGGTGGAAATGAGATTCAAAGACTGTACGAAATTTCAGCTCCCAATCAGAGACACCATCCAAGCCTTCAGGGATTTTAAGGACTTTGTTGGCAAAAGGTGCCCTGAAGCATTTAGGACTTTGGTTGCTTGCATGGAAACGTTGACGCTAGTAATGCAGATTGCGAAAGGGGCTTCAGCGCCATGAATTTAATTGCTTCGCCTTGCCGAGCAACCCTCCATGTGGCCACTATTTCCTCATGTTTATGGCTGAAACTTAATGGCCCTCCAGTAAAAGCTTTTAAGCCATTGTCCTTTGTGAAAAGCTGGCAGGCAAAAGGGAGACGAACAGCTGAGAAAAGGCACTGTGAGCAACCTCATGCAAAGAAGGACTCCCTTGAATATTATTATATGGGGTTCTGGTAAATTGTCAATTAAATGTTTACAAATTTCAATGCACCTGCTAATGTACCTCAACACCTATCCTTTCATCAACAGCCAAGTTAAGGGTCCAATAAATAAATAATGACCTTGAGCTTTGATTTGTTATACTTCAAGACATGTAGCAAGCAGTCTGTTGCACAATATGTACTTAGTAATGTAGGCCAGACCAGTTTTACATGTTCGTCTTTAGGCCACGCCCATCAATTAGGCCATGCCCATAAATTCTTAGGTCACACCCCCCAAATGAGGCCCCCCTTAATTCCTTACCCCACTTAAAGCACTGCGGTTACCTACCTTTATGATTGTTGAGGTTTGCGCAGCTTCCGGCTGAGTAGGTTGTCATATATGCAAGGAGCTACACCTTATATTGATATAGTGCATATTTTGCAGTGACCATTACGGCATCTTGGTAAGTACTCATTTAATGATGGGTAAATGGCAGCAGCGATTAGTGGCCTTTCCTTCCTTGAAAATCTCATGATAGAAGTAAGTGATGATTCCAAAATGAGGGACGCCCTTCTAAGGCTTAAAAAGAAGCACTTTTGTACACAAATGCACAGACACTAACTTAAAAAATATTTCAGGGGCACTATTATCCCTGTAGGCCTACAAGTAAGAAATGAACCTTGTTTGTTCTTCGATGATGCAGAATATAAAAACATTTTTCGCACATCTCTACTAGCTGCAGTAGACATTGGATTTGATTGGCAATTAACACTTCACAAAAAGAAAGTAAAAAAATAGAGCATAATGGAGGTACGTCCCCTTGGTGGGGCGGCACGGGCAGGTGGTGAGGAATTAGGCCAAGGCTGGCCCACCCCCTCCCTCGCTCCGCTCTCTCGGCGAACAGTGACGGCGCAACACAATATCGGAAGCGAGCAGTTGCGCCGGGCGTGGGATGGCAGTGGGTGGGTATCTTCATTTTGCAGGCTTGGCAGTGGCAGGGAGGCGATACGGCGGTGGGAAAATCCCCATTTCAGGTTGGCCCGAGGAGGTGGAGAGCATAGCCTGCCTCTTCCTTTGATTTCACCACTGTACCTGCTCCTTGCCACTCCACCAGCCCTGTATTGCATCTTTGGGACTCCGAATCGCGACCGCTGCTCTTCTGACTTGGCTGCCCCGACGTCATCACCACCCCACTGCCTCCACCACTGAGAGTCTTCTGTCCTCACCTTCCTTTGTAGCTGGGGCCTGTCTGCTGGCTTCCTCCAGGTCAGGAACCAAAGCAGCTTTTGTGGAACGGGGTCCAAGCCTGGGGGATCCTAGCCAGGTGACTGTTGGCACAGAGAGGCAGTGTTTTTCAGTACCCCCAGGGATACTGGACGGTACGGCCATGGTGTTGCAGATGGTCACACGTTTGTGCTGGGTTGTTGATTTGCGTGGTCGGGCCGCTGCTTGCCAGTCAAGAGCTGGGGGTCATTGTGGGGTGCCGCTTTTTTTGTATACCAGTGTTTTAATGGCATTGGATTTGGGCAAGGCATTTAGTGACACCAATGTTCTGGGGGCATTGAATGTTGAGCTTCAATATTTGGGTGGAGATCTCTTTGCACAGACTAGCTTGGCAGGGATGTGTTTAGGGCCCAAATTTCACAGAATAACTACTGCATTTTCACTGTCAGGTACGGTGATAGGTTGCTGATTTGTAGATATTACCCAAATTGTTTGTTTACAATTGTTCGAATGAACAATTGACCGAATTTAAAGGGTCACAATTGACCTTTTCACAATTGACCGAATATATATATATATATATACATATATATATATTTATATACGGGTTTTGGGGGGTTTTTGGTGTTGGGCGGGGGGTTTTGGGGGTTTCCCCCCACATATATGGTACTATTGACCTTCACAATTCGTCAATTGTGAAAAGGTCAATTGTCATTCGAACAGTTGTAAAACGAACAATTTGTATACAACCCCTTTGTAGGGGTTATAGGTTTGTTGTGGGACAATTATGAATGCAGCAGTTTTTGCCATGGTGCAGGAAAGGGGACTGGGCAGGGTGATGTTCCAAAGGAGGGAAGCAGGGGGTAAGGAGTGAAGCAGGGAGTAATCAGGGACAGGACTTGCAACTTGGGGGCATCAAATGGGTCTTGGGGGATACACATCCTGGCAGACCTGGTAGAAAGGATGTTCCCCCCAAAGCAGTATTTCTGCCATTAAAAAGGTAGACAAGAACATGGAAGGGAGTGAGCTCCGATTCCCCTTTGGTAATAACGGTCCCTACAGCCTGGACTCCTGGTTCCACGCAGACTCCATCTGCAGCTTTTGTGGGAAGGGAGCCTGGGACTTCTTGGGTAGAGGAGGGGACTGCGCGGGAAAGGGGCCAAGTAGCACAGCAACTCCAAGGGTGGGATCCCTGCGGCTCCTTCTGACGCCATTGAGGGAATAGTTTTAGTATATACAAAAAGGGGATGGGGCATACTCAGACAAATAGCATGATGGACCGGCTACCGTAGTATCAGAGCCTGGTGTCAACAGGGTGCAGTGAATGGCAGGCACTGCAGGTAACATCCCCTACTGGGGACTGCAGGGGGCCGGAGGGCCATCCTGGTTGGAACGCATTGTTGTGAGGGCATGAGGGGGGGTCAGGGTTACTGTACCCCCCATGGGCATCTCAGTGGGGACAATGGTCTCTCTCCAATCTCATGGTTGGGTAGCTCCATTGCCAGGGTAGCAGGGTACTGGGCCAATGGAAAAGCGGGACAGGAAGGTATAATCTCTGTGACGGAAGAGGGGGACAAAACAGCAGGAACAGTTGGGGCTCCTACTGGGGGGGTATGATGAGAGGGGCGCCAGTGAGTGGGGGATGCTGCAAGAGGTACAGGCTGCTCCCATAGCACTTGCCACAAATGCAGGTTTTGGTGACGTGAAGGCTGGCCTGCCTCCATTCCAGCACAGTCAGGTCTGGCACATTATGCCACCTATAAAAGGAAAATACCTGGAAAGATATGATAGGTTATTTATAACACGCTAAATATCCAGGTTTATAAGCGCGGATCCGGGGATCGAACCTGTGTTGCTCTGTCTTGTCTTGCTTCCAAGTTGAGCACAATGCCCCTGAGCTATCCTCCCGAGACATGATATGTTTTATTGATGTATTCTTGTTGTTAAAGCATGCAGCATCTGAGGACAACAACAAAAAATAAGTCAGATAGCGAATATAAGAAGTCTCGCATAGGGAGGTCGATTGTTAATTGGATTTTAGGCTTTGCAATATTTTCGGCAGTGATGTTTGAGAAGTATCCAGAGTTGCACCCGAAATAGTTTTGGTATCTGCATCTTATTGTGTCGATGTATCGTGAATGTGTGCATGATTGACTTACGCCGTGAGGTTCAGGGGGGCAAAAGCTGGTAGTATCAACCAGAACTGGGGCAAGAAGGCTATTGATTTATGGGTGAATTGCACTGTGGCAAAACCTCATGCCGCAAGGACTGTGAGCAAGGGCTCTCCAAGTCTGTTGGGCTTTCAACTAAAATCATGCACCATGTCCCCTTTCACGATCCTGCACCTGTGTTCCTTCTGCGGTGTTAGTGGCCACCTGCAAGTGCACTGCCTTCAATGGACAAAGGAGAAGGAACATAAGCGAAAAGGGGACCGTGCACCACACAGATGGTTCGGGATTGCCTACACCAGTTCAGGTGGATCTTTTGCCAGTGTGGGCCAACGACTATCCAAATGTTGACGATGCTTGGCTGTTTGCATCGTTTGTTTCTCACCGTTTTGAATTCTGGTTCAGGAATGCATATTCCGGACATCCCTAAAAACAGGTTTCGGCTCTTAGGAGGTCAGAAGTGGTTAAGGAAAAAGAAAGCAAGAGCATTGGGGGGCTTGATTCACAATCTGTCATTCCCTAAAGGGGCTTCGGTTAACGATCACTTAGATGAGAACGCATGTTCAGTGCAGTACGCTTCTTTGGATAAAGCACTCTCTCAGCTGCAGCAGCTGAGCAGGGGGGCCTCTGTTAACCACATCCGCCTTTAGGCTCTTACGGGTACATCCAGAGGAATTATATCACCTGCTTGGTTTTCAAGTCGAAGGGCTCTTATATTAGGGCAAATGAATTCCTATGGGAGGTTCTTTCTCATGCAGTTATTTAGACAAATTCAGCACTGGGCCAGAGGCCAACCTGCTGCCCAACTTGGGGGTGGGCGGCTGGAGCATGATGGGGGCAGGTGGTCTGGTCCAAAGCCTGGAGGGGGAAGCAAGCTGGCTAGGATGGACAGAACACATTGCTTATTAAAAAAGAAAAAGACTTTTCCTTCATTTGCATATATTAAAAGGGTTTTTGGTGAAATACTGAGGGTGGTCCGCGGGCAGCCGAAGCATATACACATTATATTTTAAAAAAAGTAAAGTCACACTAGCCCCCTCCCTGCCCGCAGCCAAAGCAAACACTCAAGTGCTGAGGCAGGGGGCACAAGTTCACTGTGTCTCTTGGAAACAGGCCCTGGGCCATTGCAGCAACGGGATAAAAACAACAATGTTGATGGAGGGGCCAAGGGGGTGGGGCTGTACAGCCAGCCAGCGTTCTGTATGGCTGAGGCAGCCCATGCTGAACTGGTGCAGCCCTGCCTCCTCGCATAGCAGCCAATCAATGATGCACCTGACCTTTCAGTAGCCAATCAGACCAGGGCCCACCCTGGTGTCGTTTCCAGTCTCTGCAGCTGCCTGAATCCCGATGGAAGAGGACTGGGTGTGCATGTGCACGAGGGTCCCAAGCCTTTGTTCAGGTAGGTGTTTGTAACTTTTTACAGCATTTAAAAAAGACAGCTCAGCTATTGAAGCGAACTATTTTCTTTAAAATGTGGATATTCTGTTGTTGATGGACGCGCAAACAATGTGCAAGTGATCGTTTCATGGGACGCCAAGAGGGCAATATTTAGATATAACGGTAACTGACACAGTCACAGGGCCCCTCTGGTTTTGGCTTTCGCATTGCAGGCGTGGCAGGTTGTGTGCACTGACCCTACAATCCCCTCAGAGGCAGGGACTACTTTACTACAGATTTTCTTTTTTATCCTACATTGTGTCCGGCCATAAAGAAGCAGTAACATGGACGCTCTAATGTTTGGAAGACAGCCGCTGGGGAGACCCTCACCCAAGCCGACCTCTATTCACACGGAGCGAAGATGTGATGCAAAGGCCTCGGTCGCCAGGCCTATCAAGTGGCGATGGAGGTGTTCTGTAATATTTGGTATCCCATACCGATCCGGTATCCCCTGGTCTTCGGCTGATTGCTGATTGGCTGCATTAATCCTGAGCAGCGGCCACTCTTCCGAGCTGTCACAGACATGAGCAGCAGAGCACCGCGCGAGCTGCCTCCATTGCTATACGGCTTTAGCCTTGCATTGCATTGCACTGGTGCCTTTTGGGTTATGTTTCCCTTCTACTACATACAACTGAAATCAATAATTCCAATTAAAAGTCACATTTCCTCAAAACACATACACTTCCAAAAGCATATGGTAAGCAGGTGTTCCATGTATGGCCATTCCAGACCTCACTTATTTTGCTTCCCCCCCATGCCACTACCTGTCCACAATCCTGAAACAAACACCTGCAAAAGTGATTCTTTCATTATAAACCAAGAAATATATCATTGCACACAGAGATTTTGGTTACCTATAAAAAGAAAGCTGATAAGTAAATTCAATTCCGATATTCCAGTAAGGTAAAATGATATCAGCGACCACAATAACCTACAAATCGCATGTTTACATCTCGCCACGGCCGTCTGTCTTAGTCCCCCGCCCTTCCGGGAAGGATTGCAGCAGCATAGAAGACCACCTGTTATTCAGACTCCAACAAACAGGATGCGATGTGGTATGCAGAGTCAATGATGTCAATTAACAATACAAAGAGCGTCCACCAAGGAAACAGCCAGGCCCAGCTGAAGATGTGTGTGGGGCCCATTTCAACATGATGGTTGGGAGGCCCCCTTGCTCAGAGCAGAAAGCAGCTTGAGGCAACAATAGGGAGGCATACATTATAATGAAGATAAAGATAAGGTTAATAGACGCCAATTATCATGAGATGGCGAGCCAGCAGGGAGCTGAAACACAATGCCTGCTGAATAGCAATGAATCCTTCTTTGTAAGCAAGTGGCAGGTGTGGAGGAACCAATGTTGAAAGGCAATGAGGTGATAACACTTCTGTTTTCCCCAATGGAAGTGATGGCCAGACAGGCTCTTTGAAACGCACCTTGTGAAGTGAGCCCGGCAAAGCGGACACTGTAAGCCCCATAACAAAGAATATACTGCTGTGCTATTAGACTGCTGACTGGCAAAATGGGGGCAGTTGCTGGGTGCCCCCTTGAGGCTCGAGGTTCCTTTCATTTAAAAAGGTTGAAAGGTCCTGACGCCGTGCCTTGAAACAGCTAATGAGGGGCCGATACCCAAGCAATGGACACTGTGCCCTTTTGCCAGACTTAAGCAGTCGCAGAGGTGCTTCCTGCATTGCGTTGCGAGACTTAAGAAGTTGCAGAGGTGCTTCCTGCATGGTGTAAAGGCGTGTGATCTCCTCCCTTGGGTACTGAACCATTCTGCATAGCCCAGCCACCTTCCTCGATAACAGGTGCGCACACACAAAGCGGAGGGCAGTGACGCAGGTACTGTGGCTCAGCCACTGAAACTTCCTTCCTGACAGAGGTAGAGCGATAGCACATGCAGGTGAATGTCTACCCACGACAAAAACACTACATTCCAGCTCCCGTTCATTTGCTAAGGGAATTTGTTATTCCTGTGTCAGCACCACTACTGCAGACTCATGCTGTAGAATGCTTGTTTTGTTCGATAGCCTCCCTGCTTTGTTCTGAGCAGCAAGAGCAGCATCAGCTACTGGCAGGCATAGGGGCAGGTGGGGGGCTTATACTTTTGGTTTTCCTGGCAGAGGCTGGTTGTGGGGGCAGCAGGAAAACAAAATAGTCCCATTGTAATGTATAAGGACGACCACGCAATTGGTCTTTCCAGGGGGGACCCAGCCCCGGAGCACCGCATAGGGGGGAGATCCCCCATTGGCCACTCCCCACCTCTTGTGGCCAGTGTGTTATAATTACATCAAGCAATAACCACAGACAACTTTGTAAGGTTTTTTTTGGAAGAAACAAGGTCACAGTTTATTAAGAGCAAACATAAAAATGGGACAGACCCAGCCACATAGTATCACATTACAAAAGGGTGAACCATGTCATCCCTGTTTGCGAGAGGCACAGACGGACTACGCTTCTGGTTACTACCAGTCAGGCACTTTTCGGGACACTACAAGAATTGTTGTTAGCCTAAAGCCCTGGAAGGTGAGTCGTTGCCCGTCGCTGGATTAGGCTCGAGCCAGGCCAATCCTGAACCACTAAAAGCCGAAGCCGCAGCGTGAAAATCCCGCACTGGCTAGTATCGCCCGACACTCCGCCTGCGACAGAAAAAGAAAATTATGAACATAATACCACAACACAATACAATCATAATATACAATTACTTTTCATATTAACTAAGTTAAAATTGCACTCATTAAGGGAGGCGAAAGCCTCACCATGTCTACCACCTCCTACTCTAAATCCATCCGATCACTTCTATTACTTACCTTCCTACTGTCAGATTGACACTCTAGTTGCAACCTAAGGTGTGGGTGGTTGGGTATCAATCAGCGGCGGGGGCTGCTGGCCAAGAGACTGACTCACAGCAGCCCCCACCTTATATGCATCACCCAGGCACCTGTCACCGGAAGTCAAGCCCTGTGGGATGCCTCTTCCGCCTCCAATGTGGAGGAAGAGTAGAGGCTGACCACCCCGGAAGGTGGGGGCCAGAGGGGACAGCCTGCTATGTATGCTGTCCATCTAGCGCCGCCCGAGGAGGCCGATCTGCCACTTAGAAGGGAGATCCCCCATTGGCCACCCCCACCTACTGTGGCCAGTGTGTTAAAATTACATCAAGCAATAAGCAATAACCACAGACAACTCTGTAAGGTTTTTTGGAAGAAAGAAGGTCACAGTTTATTAAGAGCAAACATAAAAATGGGACGGTCCCAGCCGCATAGTATCACATTTCATAAAAGTGTGAACCATGTCATCCTTGTTTGCCAGAGGCACAGACCGACTCCGCTTCTGGTTGTACAACCAGTCAGACACTTTTCGGGACACTGACAAAAGTTGTTGTTAGCCTAAAGCCCTGGAAGGTGAGTCAGTGCCCGTAGCTGGATTTGGCTTGAGCCCAGCCAATTCTGAACCACTAACAGCCAAAGCCGCAGCGTGAAAATCCCTCACAGGCTAGAACCGCCTGACACTCCGCCACGCTTTGGGGTTGGCTTACGCTGGCCCCAACGGCCCCACACAATTAGGACATACTCACCATAACACTTATTTGCAGCCAGACCTTCTTAGTGCTACTTGTATAGCCGTCAAGAAAACATCCATACGCTTGTCCGACAGTTGAACACCATCCGCAGCAAAATGTGAAGGCAAGGAATTTAAGCAGCAGTGTCCCACATAGCCCAATCCTTCTGCTTTTGTGAATTTCTCCACACTCCTGTTAAGACGCCTCCTGGACTTTTCCATCCTCGCTGGGGAAATGGCGTCAAGCCAGAGCTGTCTTGGTACAACTTCTGAACTAAAAATGTCAGTGGCCGGTAACTCCTGGGATGCTATGCACAGTGCCACCTGTATCTGGGCCAACAAGCGATCCGACCCAACTTGGCCAGGTCATTGCCGCCCAAGTGAATTAACATCCACCTTGGTGCCCGCCTCCACTACAGTTGCCAATGGATAGCGGGTAGCAAGGAGTGCCACCTCTTGACTGATGTACCAAGCCATACTACCTTGGTCCCCCTAAAAACTAGGGTCGGGCCAACCGTCCACTGTAAGGCCTTCTCAGCCCGTGTTATGAATGAATGGCCGATCATCCACACTGCATCATCTGTTGGAATAAACCGAGTGTCATAAATACAGCCCCTCTACTTCATCTTGCCCCTTTCCCCTTCTCAACCATGACACCTTGGACATTGGGGGGCGAGGTGGGAAGTTATAACCGTTTAACAATCTCCGGGCGGGGGACCCGTATGCGGGCGTACATAAAGCCTGTAGCGGTCGGATTCCCATCGGCCAACCTTCATTATAGCCTGGGTGGACATGCCCTGCTGGAAGGCTGTAGTGGCCACCCCTATCCTGAAGCTGAGGGTGGACCATCCTCCCTATGGATGCCCAGGACCCCTAATAACATGGACAGCACCTTCCCAAATTGAAACAATGAGAGGGGTGAAGCATCAGCATGAACTAACAGGGGGCCGGCCTCGCGGCCCCGGTTCTCTAGGAAGAGCTTGAGGAGGTGGGCTGGGCAGCTGTCCTTGAGAAGGGACCCATACATTACTATATTAAAGCCATTAACTTTATGGTCAGTTTTGGATTTCCTCAGTCTGATCTGTACCCCCCTCGCCCGTGCCTTTGTTAAACAGGAGAACATCGCCCAAGGCGATGGCCCTACCCAATGTATCCTTCCTAGATGATGAGACCAACTCACTGATCCTGAACGCCCGAAGAAAGCCCATGCAAATGCAAGCCTGAATAGTGACAATTCATATGAATCAAAACATACGTCAGCCTAGACAGACAGTAACCTTACCATTAAATCAAAGTCAAGGGGTTGCGACCATCTTTCTTGATAGGCTCAGACCTGGCCGAGCCCTTCAGGGCAGTGTGCACCAGGAATCCTTTAGTGGGGTCTGCTTAGCCTCCCAATTTGTAATGGAAAGTCACTGCTGTCAGGTGAGATGCAGCCCAGCTTTTAGATTTACCTTCCCCGTGCGCCCAGGTCTCAAATGCACGCACCTGTTCTTCAGCAGTGCGCTCCACACAGTTTAATGCCACAGTTACACTCAAGAAAATACCATAGTTTTGCTGGTATCTAAACCGGATGCGAATGCTCAACTAACTCACAGAGCACTCTGTCCACGCTACCAGCTGCCACCACTCCTTCCGGAACTGTGCTCCCTCCAGCCTGGCCACCGGATGGGCCTTCCGAAACATGGTCCACTGAAATCAAGAAAGAGTGTCAGCAGCAATATTTATGCCGGGCCCTAAACTTAATATTACTGTAAAGCCATACCTCCACCAATTTCCTGAGCAAGCTAAGTACCGCCGCGCATGACGCCGACTGCAAATCAATTTCTTGCACAACAGCCTTGTTGTCCGACCAAAAACGTACTCCAATTCCTTGGGCCACCACATAAGTGCCACCACAATGGGAAACATTTCCAAAACCATGATGTTCTTTGTCCTACCCTTCTTGTGCCACTGTTGTGGCCATCTTTGGGCACACCACTGTGAGCCAAGGATCACCCTGAATCCCTAGCTCTCTGAAGCATCAGAATACAACTATAGCTCCACACTTGTCTCACATGGTATCCTCCAAATTTGAACACCATTGAAACCTTCCAAGAATTTGAGCCACATCCTTAAATCTGCCTTCATTGCTGCGCTGAGTGAGATGTGGTGTTGCTTTCGGAAAACCCCAGCAGTTGCCCTGGCTAGCCTACGCGCAAAGACCCTGCCCGCCGGGATCACCTTGGCTGCAATAATCAGATGGCCAATGGGTGTTGCATTTTGTCAAGGGTGGTCCTGTCATTAGCCAGATTGTTGGAGATCTCTGCCACCAACCCTCTGATCTTATCCTTTGGCAACCTGCAAGTTCCTTCCACAGTGTCAATCTCAATGCCCAGGAAAGTTAGAACACTGCACAGACCCATGGTTTTCTCGGGAGCTAAAGGTACGCCCATCTTCCTCATCAAATTCTGGAAGGAAGACAGCGCAACGGCGCAGTCTTCTGAGCCATCCCTGCCTGAAAACATAAAGTCATCTAGGTAGCGGATAATGGCACCCCTTTGCTGCCAACTCCAAAAAGGTGCTGATTGCTTCAAGCAATGCGCATGACACTGAGCAACTCATAGGCATGCATTTATCCACATAAAAACGACTCTCCCACAGGAATCCTAGCAGATTGAAGCTGTCTGGGTGCACTGGCAATAAGCGGAACGCTGATTCTATGTCTACCTTCGCCAGCAATGACATTCTAGCCATGCCTGCTACTACAACCATGGCCTGATCAAAAGAGGCATAGTGCACAGAACACTGTTCCGGGTTCAGCCAGTCATTCACGGACTCCCCCTGGGATAGGATAAATGGTGTACGAGTCGGAACTTGCCCTGATCTTTTTTGGGGACTATGCCCAACGGTGATAGAATGAAGTTTGGGAGGGGGGTGTTGGAAAGGGCCAGAAATTCTTGCCCAATTCTAGTTCCTTGACTACCTCCGATGGCTGATCCATGGTAGTGGGTACATTTTTTGCTAACCAGACAGTCAATGGGCCCTCGTATGGAATGTGTCCATAAAACCTCCAAAAAGCAAATGCCTCTCAAGGTGTTTGGGGTATTTGCTCAAATGATCCCTCAAAACAGGCAAAATGACAGGGGAGGGACCCTTAACCTGCAAACCATTACTGGGTGTTCTTGTGCTGGCCAAAGGGGGGGAGCTCTTACCTGAAAACAATGACTGCCCTTTGGCCTGGCCCCTGCCCCTTGTGCCCCCTTCTCCTTTGATGCATTTAACCAACAGGTGACCCCCTTCGCATTTTGCACATTCATGGGGGGTACTCGCACTTGGGGCCCAATGTGCAGTTACCCTTGTTAAAGAAACGACATGCATTGCCGCCTGGTTTCCGCCCTTCTTGTGCTCCATTTGTGTTAGAACAGCTGGCTCCCTACTTGTGCCCCCCTCCCCCGTCCCTGAGGGGTGTTGCGAAAGGGGCCACCATCCTCTCTCTGGTATTTCTTCCCATACCAAGACCTCTTACCCCCTTTGTATGACGCAGTCAAAACAACGCTAGTCCTTTCTTTGCCTCCCATGGAAGAGACCCACCCATCCATCATTTTTTGGTCCCATGTCATCTCAGGGACCTGGCCCATCATCTTCCTAATCCCCTATCATAGTCAATCCATCCAGTTGTCCATTATGATTTTGCCTCACCAACATTTGTCTCCCTGTATTACCACAAGGCTGTCCCGTCCTCAGGGAACGTTTCCATCCATATAACGGCCAACAAAGCAAACGCTTTCTCCCAATTAGAAATATTCTCCTCAGCCTGATATTTTTTCTGCCTCTTTTTGTCTTCTTCCTGTCTAAGAGTTAAATTAGGGCCCCAATTCCCAACTGACACCAGGCAGATTATGTCAAAATACTCCCTTAACCATATACGCTCTTTCATCTGAAGGGGGATGTGCCAGACCAAAGAAGACCTACCAGAAAACAGAGGGGAGATGCAGGGACGTCATTTCACCAAAATGCCAGGGGTAGCGGAAGTGACATGACACGACCCTTGACCCCCTGATGACATCACAGGAAGGGATGTCATTTGACCCACCCCGAAGTGATAACGCGGGAAGCTATGGTACACGACCTTTCACCCATTGACAAAACAGGAAGTGGCATCACATAGCATTGTACACTACGAAAAATATTTTTACGATATCACTACAATGTGATGTACATTTCATACAAGAATGGATCGCCATATGTATCGTTAAGATCAGTGTGTATAGGCCCATATTACCAAATGACTGTGAATGCAAGCAGACGTCCATGACCAAATGATAATGATGTGTTATTTTATAGCACTTACACTTAAGCGCTTTATATAGAAAAAATATACACCCAATTACACCCAACCTGTGTTGGTACTCATTTATCAACCTCAGAAGGATGAAAGACTGAGCTGAGGCGTTTAAGAACAGACTAAATAGGTGACTCACACCCTGAAGTGTGCCTGAAATAAACCTTTAATGAGTCTAGCAATTATTGTATAGAATTCCAGAAAGACACATTATTTTGTATTCCTATTCTTTCTTATTTAGGGCCAGTGCAGAAAGTGTTAAACTTGTGGCACTCCTGTTCTTATTTTTCTTTTTCTTTAAGGGGCCTGAAAAAGAAAGCCAGCCACTCCAGAAGTAAAGAGCCACATGGTGCTGGCCACAGCCCAGGAGGCTGCATTAGAAAAGAAAAAAAAAAATGTAAAACATTTTTTTTTACCAGAGGTCGCAAGGGAGACCACAGAGGTCGCAAGGGAGACCTCAGAGGTCGGAGTTGCGACCTCTGGCGACCCGCAAATGACGTCCCTGGGGAGATGGTAAAGGCAGGTGGTGCAACCCATCCCGAGTTGGGGCACCCAGCCACGCCGGACACAGTCTACGCCGGTCTTGTGGATGTCACGGGCAAGCTAGGTGTCACCAGCAAAGCACTGCTGCTTTGGTTCAGAGTGGCGACAGTAGTACACATTGTGGAAGCAGGTGCCCCTCCTATATCTAAGCTCGGTGGGGGTATAGGTGGACTCTCCCACACACTCCTTGCATGCAGCCCCCCTTGATCATAAACAACATTTCCTCCAAAGCCAAGTTAAACCTTTCTGTAGACAGTATATTACCTGCTGGGGTTGCGCACACAGGCGCCATTTGCACAGGAGAGGGTGCCGGTACCAAGGACAGCACACCTGTAACCTGTAGCGCGCCAGTCTCTGTGGCGGGCTGTGCTTTCCTTTGGACCACAACAGGGTGTGAGGGCAGCGCCCCTCCTCCCCCCAGGGGTGCCATGGCACCTGTGTAATCTCAAGAGCTTTCTTACCTGCGCTTCCTTTTAACAGGCAAAGGCTTCGGGGGAATCTCGCTTGGGGGCAGGGTGTCCACCAGAGGGGGCAGACAAATCTGTGCCTGGACAACCAAGGGCTGGGTGGACGGAGGCTGCCCGCCCCACAATATCTTCTTTGCCCAGCCCTTTCCCTCACTGCACGTTCTTTCCTGAAACAGGACCCAAAGTGTTCCCTCGTCATCGTCCTCATCCTCGCTTGCACTGGGGCTGTTGGGGACCTCCTCAATACTGCGGAACATGTCTTGTGCTCCCTCCACAGACATATTGACCTAAAAGATGAGGGCATAGAAAACTGAAAATTAATACACCAAGCGTGACTCTATTGTGCAATATTGGGGCTGTTGGTCCCAATAACCCTGCTTTGTTTTACATGACAATAGGCCCTTTATTGGGAACCAAATTCTAGCGTGCACGCCTTTCCAACTTTCTTCTGTTCTGCAGGAAAGGCTAGAAATTCTGTGCGTACTGCTTTGCTCACTATGATGACCTGTATTAGTGCAGAAAAACGCATCGACAAATGCAATTTCACGTAACTTGCCCAAGCGTTAGAACATGCAAATACAGGTAAGCCTCCTGTATTAGTACACTAAAACTTGCTAATAAATGCAATCCCAGAATAAATTGCACCTCCTTTGAACATATAAATCCAGGCAAGCCTTCCCTTTGTCCTGCTTGTAGCTTCCGGAATCGCCCCAGAACGCCCACTGTGAACCCTTGCAACTCTGCCTTTCACGCCACAACCGCCTACTATTCTCTCATCAGTTGCGCATCCTAAAACTTGAAAACTTGGTACACCTTCCCTCTGCCCTTCTCGCTTACTTAATAGCAACAGAAGGCCCACTGGGACCCCCTGCCACTCTGGCCCCCTGCCACAAACCAATGAGTCCCTCACAGTACTCATGGAACCCGCTGAAAGGCAATACCTAGGTGGTGATCCACGAATCAACAGACAATGCCAAAATTAATTGGGATTGACAACATACCATACTTTAAAATTGTTAGCGAGCTTTTCCCAATTGGGACTTGACTTGGATGCCTACCAGAGGTCCCAAATCCTTGGTTAAATTAAAAACAACTTCTGACGTTGTAAACAAAAACAGGGGGACCGAATCTCCCATACGGCACAGAGGCCGTTATGCAACCACGCATTTCAATGCGTTGTAATCCATTATCCAAACGGGGGCAGCATTATCAATGCGGCGCAAAGGCCGTTGGGAAATCAAGCACCTCATTATGAAATGCGTTGTGATGAAATGAACAAAAAGGATGCAGGTTTGAATCCCGGTAAGGCAAACTCCGCCTTTCATCCCTTCGAGGGTGACAAATGAGCACCACAACATGGGCAACAATAAGCAGCGCTCAGATGCCTGAGGGCTCGCAGCACCCTACAAATGCAAAATCAACACGATTACTCCTTCTGCCCTCTCATGAGCTGCACACGCGGCGACCGCAGGGGCCTGCATAACACACCTTGCATTGCGATGACCTCGCTAATAAGACACACGTTTTCCATTGCCCTAGGAACAGAGGCAAGAAGCAAAAGATGAGTGGCCCCACAGAAAAACACCCTACCATGCGGAGCGCGGCAAAAAGCAAAAAGGCGGGGGGGGGGTATAAAATGGTGCGTTCATGTAGACAACGTCGACCGAGAGCCTGAAATCGACGCGCGACCGTAACGGACTGCTGCATGGGCCGACAAGGCAGACCTAGAACGCTGGCAAAAAGCTCCGTAACACACACAGTTTTCATCATAATAAGACCATATGTTAACAAAACGGCTCAGCAGTCGGACATGGATTTACGCCACGTCAAAGGCTTGCGCTATCACACCCCCTCATGAGCGTTTTGGACAATACAAGTAGCGGCTCGGCGGCCGCATTGACGGCAACCCTCCCGCTCCAGGGCAAGGTGTTGCACACAAGGTAACCGGTAAATGCATTTAACTATTTCAACCTGCACGGTGGCAAGCGAAACGAAATGCAACAAAAGTAAAGCATTTCATCCATACGGGAAAATGAGCACATGTAATGTAAGAGGATTCAATTCAACACTACAGCTAAGTCAACGCCTAGTCTATAATACTGAATGAAAACCCTTATTGATATATCTTTATGTCCAGTTCATGCGTTCTGGATGACTACCCCTATATAACACCCCTCTCTTGGAATCCTCCTGACCCCACTGAGCCAAGAAGTAGTTCTGTTTTGCAAGTTAAAAGGTTTAATTGATAATTTAAACAATAGATATATATATCACACTTTAGAATAAATTAATAATTGAATAGCACACTTAAGCTGATATGATAAAGATTAACAACGGAGAATCTGGCACTAGCACACTTCTTTATAATCGCTAAGGAGTTGACATGAAATGGATAAGATAGCAACAATACTTTTATGGTTTCCAATGGATGCAATGTGGAATGAAATGCAGTACAGAAAATAACTTGATAGGATTTCAGCAAAAGACAATGTAATCACTTTCTTGGACAATTCACCCCCCCTTTTATGCAATGCAGGGAAATGGAAGGAAGGCACACAATTCTCAGAAATGCAATTCAAATGTAATTCAGTTCACCCAGCAACTTAGACTACAGAAGTTGAAAACACAGGCAAAATGCTTTGATATGTGCTGGCAATGAAGAAAAAAATATGCTAAAATGCTTTTAATTCCCTCTAGAGGTTCAGGGTGAGTGGTATCTAGTTAATATTAGTCCAGGCTCACACTAGCAATGATTCAGGGATAATTAGCAGGTTAAACGAATTTCTGGCAAATGAAAGGCAAGCAGCAGCAGATTTTTACACGTGAAGAAATTGCAAATCGCGGCAAAATTCGCGAATGCGTCGAGCGAGATTACAGAAGAACTACAAGGACTATCACTATCGTTTTGGGGTCCTAAGAAAGCCTAGGATCTCAGCTTCCAGATGAAAGTTACTGAAAGTCTCTAGCACAAACGGTCGCGGAGATATGAGCGATTAAATAAAGGTCGTTTTTCAGATTGAAATTTTAAAGTTCAAAAAGACAAGTGCCGCTTGCAACTAGAAAATGGCAGGTGACAGCTTTACAAATGACAGGTGACAGTTAGGAGGCAGTTCTACTTAGATTAAAATAGCTTGAATTATATTATTTTAACTAAGAGATTGGTTCTGCACAGTTTTCTAGGTACTCACACTATATTCTTGAGTTAAATGGGCCACGCCACGGATCTGGTCAGGTTTTTAGACTGGACTCTGGTCTCTGCACTTCACAGTGATCTGGGTCAGCTCTCTCTGGTTCTGCTAACAGGTCAGCTCTACTCTGCTGGTCTGGTCTGGGTCTCTGAAGGTTGATGGAGGTAAAGTATGGATTTTCCCGGCAGAGCCTCCAGCTGCAAATGGATTTGAAGGTCCCTATCTGTCCTGTCTCTCTGCTTTTATGTGTTTTTAAAATGGGTGTGTGTGAGCAGCATCACTAGCCAGCCCCTCTCCACTTATCATTGGCCAAGCTTTCATTTCTCCCCTGATTGGGGGAGCTAAGTTGTGTCAGAGTGATGTCATTTTACAGCCTGCAGAAAGTCCACTCCTCCTGTCAACTTGCACACAAATCTAGATTTGAACCAAATACATATTTCATAGCTACACAGTGGTTTGAAATTACATGCACCCATCACATATCACAGGAGGTATACCCTGTTCAAACTCTGCTCTTCCTGGGGGCTTGCATTCAGAAATAGCGATATTTTGTACTTTTTAACTGGTTTGCAATCCCGGACATTACCCCAAATTTACACACATGTGCGCAAGGAGTATGGACATTAGTTGATGAAGTGTCAGATTTTTCACATGCACACATTTTGAGTAATATCCTCTTTTCCGCTAAAACTCCCCTGAACATGCCACCGGTTCTAAAAACCTCTTAAAATGTGGGCAGAAAAATCACAAGAATTATGGTGTCATTTAAATAATTTTCACAGGTCCGCTCTATGAGTTATTCATCTTTTTCTAAAACCATATTCTGGCTATAGAGGTGTGTCTTTTCATGTCACATGGTACAGAAACCAGTCTTTCCAGTTTCTGCCAAGCTCAGAGACCCTGCCCCTCCCAGCTTCTGCCAAGAGGAAGCTCCATTTACGACTTCTGCAATAAACCATCTGCCTGGGTCAGGACAGGGCTTTGTTCAGAGCTCCTGTATTCTGTGGGGGCTCCCCTTAATTCAATTATCAGAGAGATGGCATACCCTTAGTGTGGCCAGCAAAAGGCAGATAGGCCTGGGAACACAGCTGTGACTCAAGTTTCACTCCTGATGGGGGTAGTTGCCAGGCAGAATTCAGTTCCTTAAGCCAGGTTTCAGATAAAATGTCACTTTTTGTTACCCAGTTTTCTGCATTCAAATAAAACTAAACATTTTTACATATGCAGCTAGAATGCTGATTCTAAGTTTAAAACTATGACATTTAAACAATTGAAACCTATGTGACACTCAAAAGTAGGTCACTCAGCCAATTTAAACATTTAGATTTGTAGTGTCTTTCAGTCCAAATTTACTTAAACTGCTGAAATCCACAGCTCAGCCAGTCTTGTTATAAACCTTCAAGTCACTTCAGAATATAACTTTACATTGGATCCACCTCTTAAAATGTCTTTCTTTGGCATGTTTTGGGTTCATTTATTCAGTTTTCTACAAAATCTGGTGGTTTTAAAACGCCGGCTTTTGGATAGTGGTGAGTACTGGTACTGCACCCCTTTTTGGGATTTAAGAAAATGAATTCCCAACAGTTATGGGTTTGCTTTTGGCAATCAGCATTGCCACTCCCAATGGTTTCAGACTACTGTGTGGGTAGTCCAATGGTGGTTTTAGGCAGCGTCCTTCTGTGCCCATAACATCGGCAAAAATGAGTGGCAGCCTATTCTTCATGCATTTCCCTGTGCATTTTCTGGGAAGCTCTGGCCATCATGATGTTTTCCATGTCAGTACTGCACAGTTTTGAGGTAGGGCTCAGATGCATGGGTAAATACATCCCACAAGCCCCCCTCTTGCGATGGCCATTCTATTTCACGAATGGGACTCGCAAGACCTGGGATGTTTCCTCATCTTCTTCCAATAGATGGCACAGTTCAGCATCTTTTTCTCCATCCGGTCGGATCGATCGGTTCTCCTCGCCGGTCCTGATTGGGCGGTACCCCGGGCCCGTTGCGTCTCTGCTCCCGGTCTCCGGATCGTCCTCCTTGTCCCGTCTCCAGGTTTTCTTTCTCCTAGGACGACAAAGGAAGAGCGGCAATACCTATTCATAGACGTTTTTTCCACCACTGTTGGGATAGTGGGGCAGCATATGCATTTCATCATAACGAAACATTACATTCTTATTTTGAAAAAAAAACAGTATAACTAAGATACAGTTTCATGCAAATCACAATATTTTAGAGACTAGATGTGGTATGTTTTATGGTTGGAACTGAATTAATCTGAGACAGTACCCGCTAGGATTCCAGAGGATTCCTCCAGTTGTTGCAGAGTGTGCCTGGGATGGCAACATTTCAACTGGTTTATGTGGACCCACTTGTCTTCCCCCTCTGCCAAAGGACCTTTGGGGATGTGGATTTTGTAGGCCACAGGGGAGATCTTGTCGATGATCTCAAAGGGTCCCTTCCACGTAGGCAAGAATTTCCGCTGTTTTGCCTGGTTTCTTTGGAAGTTGTATAGATAGACCCGGTCCCCCACCTGATATTCCTTCCTGGAAGTTTTCAGGTCATAGTGGGTCTTCATGCTATCAGCCGATCTTTCTAGATTCCGCTGAGCGTAAGCAAAAGCATGTTGGAGGTGTTTCCTTAAATTCTCCACATACTCATGAGTAGTGGAGGCATTTATCAGTGTCTGCTCTTGGGTCCCGTAGAGCAAATGCTGCGGAAGCACCATCTTGCGTCCAGTCATCAACTCAAATGGTGACATTTTGGTTGCAGATGAAGGGGTAGATCTGATGGCCATTAGGACCAGAGGTAATCGGATATCCCAACTTGGCCCAGAATCTGCCACAAACTTTTTTAAGATGCTCACAATGGTTCGGTTGTAGCGTTCCACTGCTCCAGAAGAAGCTGGTCTATAAGCAATATGCAACTTCCTTTTGACCCCCAGTATCTCCCACATCTTTGTCATTACTTCACTGGTGAAGTGGCTACCCCTGTCTGACTCAATCCTTTGAGGTAGACCAAAACGGGAAAAGATGTGGTTAATCATCAGGGCAGCTGCCGTTTCTGCCTTGCAATTTGGGGCTGGGAGACATTCCACCCACTTGGTAAACAAGCATGTCACAGTCAACATGTACTTATTCCCCCTAGCAGAGCGAATCACAGGGCCTACAAAGTCGATTTGTAAATCTGACCATGGCAGTGTCATCCCCCTCTTTTGGAGAGGTGCACGGTGCGTGAGGGATGATGGCTGAAATTGTGCACACACAAGACACCCCTTCAAGTATTGGTCGAGGTCCTGCCCCATGTGTGGCCAGTATGCAACCTCTCTTAAGATTTCCAATGTTGTGTGAAACCCCCTATGACCGGCAGTGGCCGCATCATGGGCGTGACTTAACATCAGGCTTCGGAATGAGGTAGGAACCACCCACTGATCGTGGCCAGCTTTGGATTTCCTTACCAGCAAACCGTCTTGGATTCGGAACATTTTTGGACATTTCATCAACACTCTTAGGTCCTCTTTCCCAATGTAATCGGTATCCGTCAGGGGAAAGTTCTCAGGGTCCTCAAGGTGCTGGTAAAATTTACCAATTATTGGATCCCCCTTCTGAGCGGTAATCAAATCAGCATCAGGGGTCTCCTTACTCCATTGTGCAATTGACAGGTCGTTGTGAGCATTTGTCTGGGACCTAGTGATAGCAGTGACCTGGATTTCCCCCAACAGGGACTCAATCTCAATTAGACCCCCTTGGATGGCCCCAGTTTTGGCCAGCTGATCAGCTAAGTCATTTCCAGTTTTGTCTGGTCCCTCTACTTTGGAATGACCCTTGATCTTTTTCCAATAGATGGTCATCTCATTCGAGGTGACCAGATCATCGATGTTTTGGATCAACTTCCCATGTTTCAAGGGTTTGTTATTAGCACATAACATGCCTCTGGTTTTCCAATTAACCAGGTGCTCCACGAACCCGTTCCGTACATAATCCGAATCTGTGATTATGACCAGTTCGCGGAGTTGATGCTGGACAGCAGTGAGGATGGCTTGATGCACAGCCATCAATTCTGCCACCTGACTACTTCGGGGACCAATTTTGTATCCAGCGGAGGGTTCTGGGGACTCATTCACCCATGCATTCCCTACGCCGGCCACCAGTTCTTTTTCCCCGTTGTTGTCAACATGGTACGAGCATCCATCCACATAGACAGTGGGCATTCCCTCACACTTGTCCTCTTCAAAGACTTTGTGTGGGGAATTAAGGTATGCCTCCATGTTGTCCTTGATTTTTAGACTTTCATCCTCGAGACAGTTTTCTCTGGCACAATCATGCAAGTCAGCCAGACCTTGCGCGAGGGGACTCTTCTTGTTTTGGCCATATCTGACCTCCACAGGAAAGCCTTGCATTGATAGAATCCAGGAAGTAATCCGGGAATTACTCACATTTCCGGCCCGGATTCTGTCACTTTGGAGATATTGCAGAGGCTGGTGTGGAGTCTCCACTATGATGTGTTCCCCCTGGATAAACGGGCGGTAATTCTTCAATGCCCACACCGTTGCCAGGAGTGCCTTCTCACAATCGTTGAATTTTTCCTCCACAGAGGATAAAGTTTTGCTCGCATAGGAGATTACTTTATTGACCTTGTCATGCTTTTGGTATAATACTGCCGTCAAGCACGTATTAGAGAACCCCGTCTCCAGGAAGAACTCCTTGTTTCTGACAGGGTAAGCTAGGCAAGGCGCTTGTGAGAGGCTTCTCTTGAGTTGTTTTACCGCCTCGGCTTGTTCTGGACCCCATTCCCACTTGACCCCCCCCCTTCAGGAGATGAATCAGGGGTCTGGTGATCTCTGCGTAGCCCTCAATGAACTTTCTGCTGTAATTAGTCAGTCCAAGGAGGCTCCTTAGTTCCCGCAGAGTTGTGGGGTCTTTCAGTTTCTGAAGTGCTTCCACTTTCTTTTCCTGGGGACAGAGGCCCTGAGGAGTAATCTCATGCCCCAAGAAATTAACACGGGTTCTACACCACTGTGCTTTCTGAAAGGAAAGTTTTGCTCCGGCGGCCCTCAACTGCGTCAGAACATAATGGATCTCCGCTATGTGTTCCTCCACAGATGAACTTTTGATGAGGACATCATCTACATAAGCCAGGTTACCCCTCGCACCCAGGTCGGGCATGGCCTTATGTAGAAAAATGTTGAATTCATTGCCGGAGTTGAGGTATCCGAAGGGAGTCCGGGTCCATGTATACTGCTGGCCCCCAAAGGTAAAAGCCAGTTTGTATCGGTCCTCCCTACTGACAGGCACAGTCCAGTATCCATTGGTCAGGTCTATTGCAGTGAATACCTGTGACCCCTGGATCTGGGCCAGCCCTTGGTCAATGTAGGGCAGAGGCCATCGGGAAGTATGGACCCGTTTGTTGAGCTCCCTGAGGTCAGCACAGAGTCTCCACTGGCCGTTTGGCTTTAATATTCCCAGCACCGGATTATTGAAGGTGCTGTGGACTGGACGGATTATTCCCCGGGACTCAAGGTTCTTAATTATTTCAGTAAGGGACTCCATTGATGCGAGAGGCAAGCGATATTGCTTCACAAACACTGGAGTCATGCCAGGGTCCGTGGGGATTGTTGTTGTGTGGATGTCAGTGCGACCGCAGTCATATGAGTCTACTGCAAAGAGATCTTGGAAATCCAAGAAAACTTGTTTCAACTTTTGCTTTTGTTCCAGAGTCACACAGGCATCAGCTAGGTTGACTCTCTCTTCCACCATCTGCCTGAAGCCTGGAAAGACTTCTGGTTTGGCTATCTCCGCGGCCTCCTCCAGCTGGGTGGAGAAGTCCCTGGTCAGAGTGCTGATTTGGACCGGAGGCTTCAGGTGGGAAAGGCAGCCCTCATGGACCTGGAAAATCACCTCATCCCTCCTGAAGTCACAAGTCACATCTTCCTTACCATAAGGGCAAGAAGTGTACACCAGGAAGTTCCCCCCATGCCGGGTAAAAATCCTGTCTGGTGTTGTATTCTCCTCACTGTCACTGTCAAAACAGTCCTTGGGGATTGGTCCTAACAGTTCATTTACTAAGTCGATGGAAAAATGTCGGTCATCAACCGCCATTCCAATAATGGTGCCTGCGGCTAGAGTAATACTCTTTAAGTCGCTGTTATCCACCTCTATTGGAATGGTGTCATGTTCTATGTTGACTAATGGAGTTGGGTTTACCCCTAACCCTTGCTGTTGGAGAGAAGCGTTTAGATGTATGTAAGCATCAGGGTTTTTCAAATGTTGTCCTCTTTTAACTTTCACTTCCAGGGAGAATTGTCGGGTCCTTTCGGGGATGGTGACTTCCTCTTTGATCTGAATTTCAACTGCATAAGGTAGCAATTGAGCTGACCTAAATGCTTTTTCTGGATCATCAAAGCCCATGGGATTATCCGCTAATCGGGACCAAGCTTTGAAGTTTATTAGGTCCAAACTAATGGCAAAGCGATTGAGAATGTCACTGCCTAAGTAAAAGGCGGCAGTGACGTCTCGCACGACCCAACAATTATGGACTATGCTCTTGTTGCCAATGGAGATTTTGAGCATACACCTGCTTGGCAGGAGATGTTTGGAATTAGGCGCTTCCAGGTCCATTTCCCATTTGTCTATCAGTTTGAATGTGGGAATGGCTGGATCTTTTGGGAGTTGGCGGAACATGGCTTCGCTGATGAAGCTCTTACCGTTGTTCACACACACTCGAGCGAGAACAGAGTCCTTCCCATCATTTAACTGAACAGGGATGAACAACTGCTCTCCAATTTGCTGAATATCAGCCAGGCTCTGAGCTGATTTCACATCTTCCTGGACTATAGGAGTGGGAGTTTCTGATTGTGGATTAGTAAAGAATTTCAGAGTGTTTCCTTCCAGCGTGGAGTACCACTTTAGACTGGAAGGAAGGTTGATTTTCAGAAATAGAGAGGACCCCCCATCACCAGTCTGTTGTCCTACTGCTATTACTGTCACGTCTGGAATTTGGTTGTTCTGGAAGTGAAATTCTACTTGGTCAGATTTTTGTTCAACCATGTGGCAGGTGCCGTTTAAACTAACATGGTTGACACTCTGTTTTAATTTTATTGGTCGGCTAGTCTGGGTCCAGAGGACCTTGTTTACGCAATCTATTAGGGGTGACAACCTTCTCAGGAGGTCATTCCCCAGTAAACAAGGGGTGCCCTCTGGAGTCACAACTATGACTGGGTGTTTCAACTTGTGTCGCCCAATTTTAATGTCCAAGTCTGTCGTCCCCTCGACGGGAATTTCCTTCCCGTCAAAGTTCTGGAGTTGTCCAGGAAGTGAGGTGAGAGGAATTTGGTAATTCTCTCCCCTTCCTGCATTCAGTTCATCAAAGGCCCTTCTGGACAGAAGGGTAGCTTGAGATCCCGTGTCCACCAGCACTGAAATCGTACCCTGCCCCTGTACTTGTATCGGGGCATAGTATCTTCCCTCCTTCTCCTCAAGGGGGCACAGATAATGCACATTTTTGGACAACTGGTGGGCTAACTTTCTGGTTTTGGACATCGCTAGCGAAGAGATTTGGGCGGAATTCTGCGGAGAGCCTTGGGAATCTGAAAGAAAAAGTTGGCAACTGGAGATCAGAGCCATTGTGGGTTCCCCTGGCTCCGGTTCCGGGCCGCCCTCCCCTTTTTGGAGGCAGTCATCAGGATGGGTTTGAACCAGGGGATTTTCTTGCGGTTGGTTCTGGGATGAGATGGTGGGCGGCGGTAGCTCAGTCTCCACATCTCCCCAGTCTGGATTTGCATCCCTAGGGACCCATTTTTCTTTGGGAGGAGTTCCCCCCTCTCTGAAGGAGAAGATCCTTTTCCCAGGATCCTCTGAGGATCCCTCTCCCTCAAATTGGAAGATCTGTACCTCCTCCTCAAACTGAGTCTGTTTGGGTCTTTTGTTTCTCCTACCACCCCTCTGCTCCTTAGGAGGCAGACTTTCAGGGGCAAGAGATTTTGTTTCCGGTTCCTGGGTTTCCAGGGGCTGTTTACAAGTGAGGAAGGAAGCTTCCTCTAAGGCTTTACAGCCCCCTTCCCCTTGTGCCTCCTCCCTGGGAACTGGTGAGTTATCGGGGTGCTGCCCCCGTCATTGTTCTGGAGCACCAGGTCCAGAGTTGGGTGCGTTCTGCGCCGGCACGCCCATCTGAGGGTTCTGCTGAGCCCTCAGTATGTGACCCAGATCCCGCGCCATGTTTTGAACCTGGCGCTCTAACTGGGAAACCCGCTCAGGCTGATACGGGGCCCTGTTTTCTCCCCTGGGCTGATCCCGGGAAGGGTAGCTGTCCCTTCTCTGGTAATACCCCGGATTGGGAAGATTTGGGTACCCCTCCACCCTTGGCCTCCCCTCTCCCGGATTAGGTTGTCTGGGCTCAGGGAATTGGGGAAAGAAGGATGGATGATTTTGGGGTTGGAAATTGGGTGGATACCTGGGGAAAAAGTTCTGCCCAGGATTTGGAGAATTTCTGCCCTCCGGTGGGAAGTTAGGAGGGAAGATCCCTGGGTTAGGTGCTTGGCTGGATCCCCCCCCTTGGGCTGGAGGAGTCCACACATAACCCAGGATGGGTCGATTTCCCTTGTAACGGGGACTTACATAATCAGGAGAGCGAGGGACCCCATTTGTGGAGCTGCCTCCCTGGCTCCCTGTCTGTGACTGGCCCGAGGACCTTCTGGGCCTAGCATTATTAGGTGCAGGTAGGTTTTTAGGTCCACCCATCTCCAAATCCAAAACGGGGGTGACCTTTACCTCTGCCACCTTGGCAGCAGCAGGGGTGCTGTTGGCTTTGGGGTTTTTCTGGGCATTACTTTTGCTATCTACCGGTTTCTGCACCTCATAGATCCGGGTAGCCTGTTCAATGACCCAGTCTAAAGATCTTTTCTCGTGAAAATCCCTCACAAGCTGGGTCATTATGTATTTGGGCAAGGCATGAAAAAATGTATTAATGAATTCTCTACTGTCTGTGCGCACCCTTCTGGTGGTCTGCGCAAAAGCACGTTTCAGTTCTTGCACAAATTCTTGTGGGGCCTGATCCTCCCCACATTGCAAATTGTAGGCTGCCATGCGAGCCTCTTGAGGATTTCTATGAATGGAAAAATGTTTCAAGATGGCCGCCTTATAGGTGGACCATCTTAAATGATTTTGGTCCTCCAGCCCCGCAAAGAAACTGGAGTGTTCCGGGGAGAAGGTCCACTTTACATATTGAATACAGCTTTGGCTGTCCTTCAAATGGAAAGTCTCCATCATTTGCTCAAACAACTCTAAGTGCTCCCAAACAGAATACTTAGCGTTCTTATGGTAAGGCGTGATGACGCTCCTGATCGCCTTAATCTGCTTTAAGGGGTCCTTAAGCAAGGCCCTTTTTGCCTTATTGGCCTTTTTGGTTCGGGTAACCCTTGTCCATTCATCCTCTGACTCAGAGGCACTGCTCCCAGAGGTTCCTGTCTGTTCTTCCAGGTTTTCCCGGATTCTGCGAGCCTGGGAATGGCTGGCAGAATGTGGGGACCTGGTCTCCTGTTTCCTGTGGTGCTCAGAGGAGTCCTCAGATCCCTCCTTGCTGCCAGGATTTGCTGGGTACCCCCCCCACTGACCTAACTGGGCAGAGGTTTTCAGGATGCCCTTAAGGGGCCTACTCTCCTGGGGTTCCCCACTGAACTGTACTGTACTTGGGTGCCCATACCCGGATGCCCACCCCTCCATACCTGGGTGGTACTGGCCTATGAGCCCCATACTTTTGTCTGGATAGTAGTCTGCCATCCCTGTGGCCCGGTGCTCATGTGCGCCAGGGAATATGGGGGTGGCAGAGTCCAGTGACTGAGAGGTATGAGGGCCTCTGGTACTAGGGCTCCTGAGGTTATGCTCCAGAGCTTCCCTTTCCCAGCGAACCTCATCTCTATCCGCCCCTGCTCCCTGTTGCAATGCAAGAGCCTGCATTTGTGCTTTCAGTTCCTCAGTCAAGGCCTTACTAGACTCTATCAGTCTCTCCTGCATCGCTACCTGTTACTGGAGCCTATCATTGTGCTGGCAGAGAGCCTCATTCTCTCTCTGTGTTTCCTGATTGGTCCTGGAGCACTGGGCCAGTCTTTGCTGCAGGAGGGTTACCTCCTGAGCTGTGTCCCTAGTGGCCTGCTCCTTTCTTGCTAGAGCATCCTCCACCCTCCTGGTGTGCTCTAACAAGTTCTGGTGTTCTTTTTGGAGGTCACCCAGTCCCTGGTGGGCCAGGTGATTTTCTTCCATTTTTCTTTTTAAATGGCAGACTTCCTGGCCTAAGGCGTCTCTTTCCTGACTAAGAGCCTGCATTTGTGCCGCCAGGTCGTCCCTTTGCCTTTGGAAGGCACCAGCTTTCTGGCATTCTTCATCAAACTCTGCCTGGGTATCCAGGTCTTTCATAATCAGCTTGTTGCTCTCTACCTTCACTCTATCTAGATGACTTTGCAGGGTGGCTACCTGCTCCGTGCATGCCCTGTTAAAGTCTAATTGTTGCTCCAGCTTTTTCTGGCTCTGCAGTAAGGAGTCCAAACTGTCTTGGTGCTCCTTCTGCAGGGCCAGAAATCTAGTATCCTGGTCAGCCTTTTCCTGTTGCAGTATATCCATGTCCTCTTTTATTTTAATGATATACTGCCTACTATCATTTTCTGACTCCTGGCTCCTCTTCAGCCTCTGCTCAGAAGAGTCCAGATCAGATTGGGCCTTCTGTAATGCCAGCAGTTGCCTACTCACCAAATCTTGGCCTTCAGCACATTTGTCCTGCATGGCTCCCATATGTAAATATAAATATGCCGCTACCCTGGCAATCTTGTTGTGCTCATCCTTGGCCTTAGAGGACATATATAGTTCACTCAGGGCCACATGTAAGGGACCCTGATCTCTATATATATCTGACCCTGTTTCAGTGACCTGTTGTGTGATTGCCTGCAACCACGCCTCCTGGCCCTGTTCGGTCCATTCACCTCTCACAAATAGCTTATGTAAGAGGTGCTCTCTGGCTATTTTCATGTCTACTAAGGTCGTCATTCTAGAGATTGGTCTCTGTCCTGACTTACAGAAGTTTGTATTTTATTTTTGCAAAACAGACCTTTTCCTTAGAGCGTTGCTTTGAGGAGTGCTTTACAGCGTAACACAGCGTGGTGATCCGACCGGATATGTGTATCTGGTCAGCTGGCACACTGTATTAATCTGCACAAGTGATAGATCTAACCCAAACGTCCGGCACAAGCCCCCAATTTGTAAGAGGATTCAATTCAACACTACAGCTAAGTCAACGCCTAGTCTATAATACTGAATGAAAACCCTTATTGATATATCTTTATGTCCAGTTCATGCGTTCTGGATGACTACCCCTATATAACACCCCTCTCTTGGAATCCTCCTGACCCCACTGAGCCAAGAAGTAGTTCTGTTTTGCAAGTTAAAAGGTTTAATTGATAATTTAAACAATAGATATATATATCACACTTTAGAATAAATTAATAATTGAATAGCACACTTAAGCTGATATGATAAAGATTAACAACGGAGAATCTGGCACTAGCACACTTCTTTATAATCGCTAAGGAGTTGACATGAAATGGATAAGATAGCAACAATACTTTTATGGTTTCCAATGGATGCAATGTGGAATGAAATGCAGTACAGAAAATAACTTGATAGGATTTCAGCAAAAGACAATGTAATCACTTTCTTGGACAATTCACCCCCCCTTTTATGCAATGCAGGGAAATGGAAGGAAGGCACACAATTCTCAGAAATGCAATTCAAATGTAATTCAGTTCACCCAGCAACTTAGACTACAGAAGTTGAAAACACAGGCAAAATGATATGTGATATGTGCTGGCAATGAAGAAAAAAATATGCTAAAATGCTTTTAATTCCCTCTAGAGGTTCAGGGTGAGTGGTATCTAGTTAATATTAGTCCAGGCTCACACTAGCAATGATTCAGGGATAATTAGCAGGTTAAACGAATTTCTGGCAAATGAAAGGCAAGCAGCAGCAGATTTTTACACGTGAAGAAATTGCAAATCGCGGCAAAATTCGCGAATGCGCCGAGCGAGATTACAGAGGAACTACAAGGACTATCACTATCGTTTTGGGGTCCTAAGAAAGCCTAGGATCTCAGCTTCCAGATGAAAGTTACTGCAAGTCTCTAGCACAAACGGTCGCGGAGATATGAGCGATTAAATAAAGGTCGTTTTTCAGATTGAAATTTTAAAGTTCAAAAAGACAAGTGCCGCTTGCAACTAGAAAATGGCAGGTGACAGCTTTACAAATGACAGGTGACAGTTAGGAGGCAGTTCTACTTAGATTAAAATAGCTTGAATTATATTATTTTAACTAAGAGATTGGTTCTGCACAGTTTTCTAGGTACTCACACTATATTCTTGAGTTAAATGGGCCACGCCACGGATCTGGTCAGGTTTTTAGACTGGACTCTGGTCTCTGCACTTCACAGTGATCTGGGTCAGCTCTCTCTGGTTCTGCTAACAGGTCAGCTCTACTCTGCTGGTCTGGTCTGGGTCTCTGAAGGTTGATGGAGGTAAAGTATGGATTTTCCCGGCAGAGCTTCCAGCTGCAAATGGATTTGAAGGTCCCTATCTGTCCTGTCTCTCTGCTTTTATGTGTTTTTAAAATGGGTGTGTGTGAGCAGCATCACTAGCCAGCCCCTCTCCACTTATCATTGGCCAAGCTTTCATTTCTCCCCTGATTGGGGGAGCTAAGTTGTGTCAGAGTGATGTCATTTTACAGCCTGCAGAAAGTCCACTCCTCCTGTCAACTTGCACACAAATCTAGATTTGAACCAAATACATATTTCATAGCTACACAGTGGTTTGAAATTACATGCACCCATCACATATCACAGGAGGTATACCCTGTTCAAACTCTGCTCTTCCTGGGGGCTTGCATTCAGAAATAGCGATATTTTGCACTTTTTAACTGGTTTGCAATCCCGGACATTACCCCAAATTTACACACATGTGCGCAAGGAGTATGGACATTAGTTGATGAAGTGTCAGATTTTTCACATGCACACATTTTGAGTAATATCCTCTTTTCCGCTAAAACTCCCCTGAACATGCCACCGGTTCTAAAAACCTCTTAAAATGTGGGCAGAAAAATCACAAGAATTATGGTGTCATTTAAATAATTTTCACAAGTCCGCTCTATGAGTTATTCATCTTTTTCTAAAACCATATTCTGGCTATAGAGGTGTGTCTTTTCATGTCACATGGTACAGAAACCAGTCTTTCTAGTTTCTGCCAAGCTCAGAGACCCTGCCCCTCCCAGCTTCTGCCAAGAGGAAGCTCCATTTACGACTTCTGCAATAAACCATCTGCCTGGGTCAGGACAGGGCTTTGTTCAGAGCTCCTGTATTCTGTGGGGGCTCCCCTTAATTCAATTATCAGAGAGATGGCATACCCTTAGTGTGGCCAGCAAAAGGCAGATAGGCCTGGGAACACAGCTGTGACTCAAGTTTCTCTCCTGATGGGGGTAGTTGCCAGGCAGAATTCAGTTCCTTAAGCCAGGTTTCAGATAAAATGTCACTTTTTGTTACCCAGTTTTCTGCATTCAAATAAAACTAAACATTTTTACATATGCAGCTAGAATGCTGATTCTAAGTTTAAAACTATGACATTTAAACAATTGAAACCTATGTGACACTCAAAAGTAGGTCACTCAGCCAATTTAAACATTTAGATTTGTAGTGTCTTTCAGTCCAAATTTACTTAAACTGCTGAAATCCACAGCTCAGCCAGTCTTGTTATAAACCTTCAAGTCACTTCAGAATATAACTTTACATTGGATCCACCTCTTAAAATGTCTTTCTTTGGCATGTTTTGGGTTCATTTATTCAGTTTTCTACAAAATCTGGTGGTTTTAAAACGCCGGCTTTTGGTTAGTGGTGAGTACTGGTACTGCACCCCTTTTTGGGATTTAAGAAAATGAATTCCCAACAGTTATGGGTTTGCTTTTGGCAATCAGCATTGCCACTCCCAATGGTTTCAGACTACTGTGTGGGTAGTCCAATGGTGGTTTTAGGCAGCGTCCTTCTGTGCCCATAACATCGGCAAAAATGAGTGGCAGCCTATTCTTCATGCATTTCCCTGTGCATTTTCTGGGAAGCTCTGGCCATCATGATGTTTTCCATGTCAGTACTGCACAGTTTTGAGGTAGGGCTCGGATGCATGGGTAAATACATCCCACAGTAAGGCAATTTTGATTACACTGATACATTTTAGCCCAGCGTGGTAGCCGGCGAGCAAAAGGTACATAAATGGTTCCGTTTCAATGCTTAATATCTCGTCCCGGGAGGATAGCTTAACGGCAACGTGCGCGCCTTGGAAACAAGACGACACAGAGCAACACAGGTTCGATCCCCGGGTCCGGGCTTAGAAACTTCTGGCTGTTATAAATACGCAACTAAGACAAAAAAAAATCAATTACGCAACTGAAAAAACAAACAATTCCTGTAACAGCCCCTCGATGCCCGTGGGCTGTGTGAGCGCTTTGAAAAAAAAATGCAAATAACAGTGTCTGCGGAAAGGAAGACACGAACCTGCCCCTAAGGGTGCCCCAATACTTACCAATCCGTGCTGCTCACAGGACCCGAACTCCAATCAATGTTGGACAAGAGACTGACAGTGTTGCCAACTCCTCAGTGAAGAAAGTAGCTATTGGCTCCCCTAGAAGTCGCCAGAAGTAGCTAGATGACGTCACTGCCTAATTTACATAATTACCTCCTCTTGCCCCCTACGATTTATGGCTTTTACTGTGGCCCCCTCCCCCTTTACCCTTTTTCTTTAGGTCCATCCCCTTAACATACAGTTCCCGTAGAGCGTTTCTGGGGGCGGGCTGGCTACTTTAAGAGAAATAAAATGGCTCTGATTAACAGTAAACACCTCCCTTTTAAGTTCAGTGTCTTTTTACATTACTCCCGTTAGAAACGGGCGAATTACCACACTTTTTTCAATTTGTTTGGAAACGTGCATATATGAGCAAGTCTCCAAACCAATTGAAAAAAGTAGCTAGATTTCTCGCTAGCAGCTTTTTAATGAAAAAGTCGCTAGGGGGGCGTACTTTCTCGCTAAATATAGCGAGAAAGTCGCTAAGTTGGCAACACTGGAGACTGACTCACAGCAGCCCCGCCTTAAATGCGTCCCCCAGGCGAATGCCACCGGAAGTCAGTACCTGGGGGACGCCTCTTCCGCCTCCACTGGGGAGGAAGAGTAGAGGCTGACCAGTCCGGAAGGTGGTGGCCAGAGGGGACAGCCCGCTATGTAGGCTGCCCCTCTATCGCCCCCTCTTACTCAGGTCCCCCTTGCTGGGGGCATTCTGCAAGGCAGTCATTCCCATGCAAGCAGGACGGCAGAAGCTGCAGAGATCCGTGTGTCTTGTCTGTGCCCAGTGTGGTGGTGCCTCTTGTTGTTGCGGGCGATATATGTGTAGAATGCTTTTCTTTACTCATTAATAAATATCTATTGGCAGGTTGCTCTCCAATGTAGCCATTTCCAAACTAAATCACCTTCAATGTACCTAAATATGAGAACACCCGTAAAGGTGGGCTTTCTTTTTGGTAGGATAATGTATTGGGGTTTTTGTTGACATACTTGTAGGACTGGCGGCGTGCACGCGTCCGGCCTCATTGGTGCTGGGGGGCCCAGCACCATGCTGGTTTTCCAGGGTCACCCGGTCTTACAGAGGTGGTGCAGGGCAGGGCCCTGAGAGTCTGTGGGGCACAGCCTGGGTGCCGGAGCACCATGGATGCCGGGAGCATCCAGGATGATGGGTGCCTGGGCCGGACCCAGGGCACGAGGCTGGTCTGGGGGGCCCAGACCATCTAGGACCTGCAGGGCTGTGGTCACACAGCGTGGGGCCTGCAGGCCAGGGCTGCAGGACCGTAATCACACGGTGTAGGCCTGCGGCCCCACAATGAGAGACAGACACAGATGTTCCATGGTTGGAGTCTGCAGCCGTTCTGCTGCACGTGCTTGCAGGGGTTCCTTTTATTAGCTTGGGCCATGACAAAGTCATGGCCCATTTAAAGGGGCAATACACGTGGGAGGGACACATCCCCTTAAAGGGGTATTACACATTGGGAGGGTCACACATTACAATACTGACACTCACGCTTGTTACACAAGTGTTAAGATGCACAAGGATGTGAAACGTTGCTGGGCTGGCAGTCAGTAGTCCTGAAGGCAGCAGATTTCTGTCCGCTCAGCAGAATCTCTTGTCAACAAACCTTGCGTGCCTTTTCTCTGAATACTGCGTAGCTACACCCGTGCAACTGCCAAAAATCAAACGGATACTGGTGGCTCCCAGAGACTTGTTATTACACCACACACGCTTTTCTGACAATATCAACACGGAAATTCATGCACACCGCAGGTCCACAGATGCCCCTTTAGCACAAGGACAGCATTTCATTTCAGATCCAAAGATAACATTTGCATGCAGAATCCTGCTTTGTTCACTTGAAGACAAAGAGCCAGTTTCGTGTGGCGAGTTACAAATGAGCCCTCAAGGCATTTTACTGTGGATGTCTACTTCATCTGAGTGAGCTGAGCATTTGGGAAACCCTTGATTAAAATAATCTGTTTGTCTCGGCCGGAATATATACATTATTTGGGCAATGGCAAATTTGTCTGAACTATTTAAAGTCACAGTTTTATTACATGCGGGGCATGTAAGGTTACTGCTGCCAGCGTATTTACTGCTCCAATTAAGTCAACTTTCAGAAGACTGCTTTAAAAAACACTGGCTGGCACTCTCAGTGCAAAGTTTGATGGTACATCTTGATTAAAGGAATCTGAAAGACTTCCCATGAGGAGCATCCACTGGGGTAAGCAGGTCACAGAGATGTGTAATGTTTATATTTTAATTACAACTAGATGATCCATTCAACGCCTAGATGGGTATCTGTTGAGTTTGACTTGAGGTATGTAATTCCTTCATTTTGCAGATTGGGGAGGGGCATGTGTTTTGGAGGGGTAGGAGGGTGGACATGGGTTTCGAGGGATGCCAGGCTGACTATGCTCCAGACCCAGAAAAATGTTCAGATGGCCCTGAGTGCGAGGACACATTGCAGGCTTTTCAGGAGGTGGCCGGTAGATTAGGGGTGCCCTTGGCCGTAGACATGACAGAGGGCCCAGTCACCACTCTGACATTCTTCGGCTTTGAGATAAATTTCGGTGCGGGCGAGTTTTGGTTGCCAATCGGAAAGGTGCAGGACTTCAGTGATTCTGTGGAATGTGGATGCGTGCCAAGTAGGTGACACACGGGCAGTGCAGCGGTTGGTAGGTCAATTGAACTTTGCCCTGTGGATAACACCCTTTCTCCAGGTCGATCACAAGTTTAGTGAGAGGGATGACATAGAAACATCATCATTCAAGGTTGTCTTGGAAAGTGGAGAAGGACATGGATACCTGGGCAATGATGCTGTCCGACTTTAATGGATCTAGGATTTGGCCTGAAAATGAGCACGCATGTGCAGTTTGACTTTACACAGAAGCAGCGGGCAGTGTGGGTTTTGGAGCCATTTTGGGTGCCAAATTTTGCTGGAAAGAATGGCTTCCAGAATGGTTCGATGGTGGCTTGGTGTGGAATTTTAAATGTGTGCCACTCGCCCCGATGGTGGTACCCAACGATTTGGGAGGGGGCACTGCAGACCAGAGCGTGGTCTTTTGGTCAGATGGCATGTCTGCCATGCAGGCGATCAACATTCACAGGGCTTCTTGTCCCATGGTGTTGAGACGATTCAAATGACTAGTGTTTTTGTGTCTCGTGTATAACATTCGCTTTCGTCCACGCCGTGTGTCTGGTGTGAATAACAAGGCTGCAGATGCTTTGTCTAGTTCTAAGATGCAAGAGGTTCGGCACTGGCACTCGGAGGCAGAGGAGAAGATGACCCCATTTCCAGATCTACTCTGGAGGCTTGGTGCCCAGCCCTCGCTCCATTGAGTGCGGGCTCTTTGGCTGTGAAAACTAAGATAGCCTCGGAGGGAACTACGGACTTCAGGGTCTTCTACAGCGATCAGTGTTTTGTGGCATTAACAGGGTATCTCTCCTACTACCTGGCAGATTTGCATGTTCAGGAGGTGTTCAGTGCACTGGCGCATAGGCATATAGCTGCAGTGAGTTATTTGTGGGTCTGCCTGGGGTAGAGAAAGAGGCATCAGATTTTGCCCTTTGCAAGGCCCAGTCAGGGTGGTGTAGGCTGCGTGGGACACAGAAGGATGGAAGTAGGTCTCTAGATCCTTCATAATTATGGGATATCATGCAGACCTTGGAAGGGATTTGTAGGTAGGAATGGATGCGAATGCCCGCTCTTCAGGGTGGCGTATGTTACCACCTTTTTTGGGGGCTTCCAGATTGGTGCACTGGCGGGGGCATCCACTGTAGAAAGGAATGGGGCAACGTGGTGGTATGTAATGGTATGGCAGTGCACTTGTGACTCAGGCAGTCTAAGACAGATCAGGAAAGAAAAGTGTCACATATCAATTGGATACTTACAGCAAAGCCCTGATTTATTCCATGCAGGCCATATCTGACTTGCTATCGGGGTGGGCCATTATTTGCACACCAGTATGGCTCCTCCTTATGTCACTTCGAATTTAAGAATGTGTTTGAAAGGGTTCTGGCACAGGTGGCACTGGGAGGATGAGGGTTTGCCCCAAACTCCTTCAGGATAGGTGCAGCCACCATGGCAGCAGGTTTCCCTTTGGACCATGGGAAAATTATGAAACTAGTGTAGATTAGCAGCCGAATGCCTCTGCCTGCAGGAAGTCCCGTACCCCCTCCCACCTATACGTTGGAGGCCTGAGAGTGTGCCATGCTTGACACCAGCAGTTGTGACTGTTCCGCGGCAAATCTTTGAGAAAAGGTATCCATTAAGAAAACCCTAATCAGATGTACTTCTGAAGAGATAACAATCTAATGGAGGAAATCCCCAAAAGGGATTTGAAATAGAGGTGGTGACATCACAAGAAGCGAAGTGTGACGCACAAAGAAGACTGAATGAAGAAGATATATGACCCTTATAAAAACTGATGACGAGATAAAGAATAGAGTAAATATTCATATGCGAAAAGAAGATTGCACCTATGAAGAGCACTACAGAAAATGCAAGCCATTTAATAACTGTACAGATGTAGCAGCACAAGTAGACTAAGTATGTAAAGAAGCTGGCTATACGTAGTGTACAGACTGCAGGCAGAGCCGCCATTATATAGAAGCAACTGGGCACCATATCACTGATACTTAGCTGCTACGGCATACAGTAATATTGTACAATTTGGCTCCTCAGGAGCAAGTTGATTACATCGCTAGATTCCCTGAACATGTAGCGCTGACTTTAAGGACTATAACTGCAGTATACCTCCAAAATAAGACAGGCGAGGTGAGTCCATGAACCCCTGGGTCCAACCTGTACCAACTCCTGCTCTTACTGTATCACGCTGTTTCGATGTCTGTTGATATCCATACAGATCAAACTTTTTTCTCTCTCAGGTCATTTCATATAATTAACAAAATACTGTGTTCCATCTGTCTCTGATGAAGTGACTGCCCAGCACAGTAAGTAGTACTTTTATCAATTCATTGTTTTGTTTTCTTTGAGTCTGATGTGGTGCGGGATTTCTCCTATCTTTGGAAGCACTTGACTGCTGAGGGCAAACACAAGGCATTCTGCCATCCTCAATATTTCTTTTTCTAAGATTGCCACATTCTCTTGTTTCCAGGGATTCTCTCTGTTCTTTCTTGTCAATTGTCCTAACTGAGCATGGCAATGTTATTTCTAATAAAAGTGGTGTGTCTTTGTCAAACACAAGACCATGCACAGCTCACCCAGGCAGTACAGCACAAACTCATCAGCAGGATGGTAAAACGGGGGAAAGAAAGGGCTGAGAAAGAAAGGGCTGTGGCACTAAAGTTACTGGGCAACCGCTTGCGAGTCACTGTGGTTCACCCTGCATGTGGTGAATTATGTATGGTAGGTACTGATTCTCACATGCTTGAAAAGGTAGCCTTGCTATATGGCTGATGTAGCGTGGTGAAACTACACCTGCACGTCGAAACCGGTCGGTCCAAACACACACAAAAATTGAATCTTTTGAATACTGTTTATTAATTGGTGTTTATATTAATTGTTGCTCTGTGACTTGTATAGATGTGAATAGAGAGTTGTTCATGAATGATTGAATTAGGATAGATTACCTAATTGGTGTGTGGGAATCATGTGTGCCATCTGTATTTTATAGTTGCAATTTTACCTGCTTCTAGTTGTTCCTTTTTGATTCTTTCATGATTTATTTCATTAATAATTTTGTATCATCTTAAATAAATAAATATATTTCTGCTAAAGTAGATGTTACAATTCCCTGTTCCAGAGAGTGGGGACTTCCTGCTCTTCAGAACAATATATTCCTCACAATAACAGAGTAACTACCTGTGCTGGCACATCCCAGAGTTGGTCAAGGGAGAAATTTGGAATAGGCCATTTATTGACATGTGCTCCCTTTTGGAACATGATACATTGCATGGAAACATGAGCAGGAATGCTGTGAAAGCAAGGAAAAGGGTGAGGCCAAAGGAATATTTAGAGAACTGGTTGGAAGCATTTACAATTAAGGTGCGGATAATTGTTCAGAAACAACCAAACCAGTGCCCAGTGTTATATGGTTCTAGGAAATGTGTCATTGAGAAACAGAGGGGTTTGGGGCAGTGGGGCATGCAGTCTGGCTTCTGCGAGACCAGCGATTCTGGGAGTGCTTGGAAAGCAACCTACTCATGAAATGGGACCATAAACAAGTGCAAGTGGGGCTTGACCCCAAGATGGTCGCCTCTGAGAATTTGTTCAGAAAAAGGACTGGCAGCATGGGGTTTCAATTAGATAATGGCCAGCAAGTGGTCACTGTGACCCTCCCGCTTGTCAAACAGGAGCCTGGTGATGTACTAGACAGGCAGGGTAGGACCCCTTAGTTTAATAGAGGTATCAGTTTGGTCAATAATGCCCCAGTGGCATGGGGGAACTGAATTATCAACGTATAAGTACGAGTGGGGGAGGTTGCCCACACCAGGACAGAGGGGAGGCTTTAGGCTACAGGGCTGTCAAGCATGCAGTGGAGCACCCCATTTTTGGGGCGTCCCTCATACTTGTGAACATTTTTCAATGCGGTTGGATGCCAATGGGGCTCGAGTTTGCTATTCCTGCCATACTTGTGTGGCATGTTTGGGCACCCGGCTAAGCTCTGCAAGGGAGCACGAGTGGGTAACTCTTGTCCTGCACTGCAAGCTGAGCACCAGGATAGTTTCGGGGACATTCATTTACATGGCAATGATGGCATTCTGCCATCCACAATATTTATTTTGCCAAGATTGCCACCTTCTCTTGTTTCCAGGGATTCTCTGTGTTCTTTCTTGTCAATTGTCCTGAGTATGGCAATGTTATTTCTAAACACAGGACCATGCACAGCTCATTCAGGCAGTACAGCACAAACTCATCAGCAGGATGGTAAAAAGGGGGAAAGGTTGTCTATGCTTCAGTGACAGAACAGATTGAACGTGTCTGTGTTTAGAAGGTGGATGGCTGGGTTTCAGTGTGACATTCTAAGGTCAAGGGAGGAAACATGTGCGGCCCGAACTGCTGGTCAAGGGGCCACCCCTGATTCGATTCAATTGGAGAAGTTGTTACCATGGCACTACAGTTATCCCCTGGTGCACAAGAGGATACCTTGATCAGAGGATTTAGGTTTTGACATCACATACCAGGGTCATAAGGGCAGACGCGCAGCTAAGGAACCAGAAATAGGTGAACGAATTCCCAGGGGTGCTAAGGGGAAGATTGAGAAAGAAAGGGTTTTGGGACAAGTGGCAGGCTCGTATCTGTGCCCATCTGTCGACAACCTCATAATATCCCCTCTGGCGATGGTGCAAAAAAGGAGGAAGGACAATTGCTCTTAATTCATAATTTGTGGTATCGTAAGGGGGATTTGGTCACTGACTAGTTGGATGGCAGGGTATGTTGTGTAAATTATTGTTCATTTGATCCAGCAATCCGCTTAGGGGGAAGGGCAGGCCAGGGTGCTTTGATTGCGGAGATGAATATCTAAGCTGATTTTTAGATTGCTTCCGGTTCACCAGGCCAGCTTCCACATGCTGGGGTCCAGTTTATGTGCAATATATAGGAGACAATGCATGCAATGATATGTAGCATCCCCATTGTGTATTGTTAAGCATTTGGATACTTCTTGGAATGTGCCTTGAACAAAATGGAAGATAGGGGCAGGAAGACTCAGTACTTGGAAGGTTTTCTGTTAATTGGAGATGGATGTACAGATGTTTGCCCATCATTACTCAGTAAATTCCTCAAACGGACTGAGGGCTTGGGGTGCCTCTGGCAGCTGGGAAAACCCAGGGCCCCTGTACCAGGCTGACATATCTGGGAATTGAGATTGATACTGTGGATGGGATCTCTAGGATGCCACACGATAGGATAAAGGATTTTTATTAAAATCAATTCTGTCCTAGTGAGAAACAGGGTTCACTTGAGGGGGATTCAGGACTTACTGGGACAGTTTCATTTTGCTTGTAGGGTGAGAACTGCAGGGAAGGTGTTTGTCAGACAGACATCTGGCCTTCGTGATGGCAGGAGTCACGAAAAGATGGCACTTGGTGTGATGGAACACAGGCTTGTAGGAAGATCTCCTTATGTGGCTGAATTTCCTTTCGGAATTCAATGGCGTCTGTTTATGGCAAGCGCCTGGAGTCCCTTACTCACAAGTACACTTCTTTACCAATGTTTCTGGTAGACACGGTTTAGGGGCTATTTTGGGGCAGGAATGGTCCAGGGAGAGTTGGCCTCAGTGGAACAGGAAAGGATTTTGTAAGAACATCAACATACATGAGCTGTTCCCAGTGGTGGTAGCCCTGCCTGTTTGGAACATGGAAACTGTTCAATAAATGTCTGGTCAAATGGTCAGACAACTTAGCGGTAGTTCAATACGTTAACAACCAGACTGTACGGTAACAATGAGCCTGCTCAGGGCACCTAGTAAAAATGTGCTTGAAATAAATATTGCAATAAGGCCCAGACATGCCCCTGGTAGGCTGAACGTGGCGGCCGATGCACTCTCGTTCACAGTTGGTGAGGGTCAGGAAAGCTTGACCACTGGTGAGGGGTGTGACGATTCAGTCTGATGACAGACTTTGGGAACAGATAATATGCTGGAAAGGGATATGAGAGAATGGGCAGATCAGGCATTCTCCACACGTACCAGGGACAGATATAACATGTGTTTTAAAACATTCATGCAGGCAAAGGAAACCGGAATGAACAATCTTGGGGATAAAGCTCCGCTATCGCTACTATGGGAATGGGCCAAAAACCAATGCAGACTTGGGACATAGAACTCGTGAGCGCTATTGCCTTTAATACCCAACCAGTTGATTTCGGAGACCCCATGAAGAATTTTCACATAAAGGCAGCCTTGGGAGGGTGGGGCAGAGCCATGCCAGTTCATAAAGACAGCCGACAGCCTATCAAATTTAGCAGCCTGTTAAAGAGTATTTTATCCCTGTTGGGAGTAGTGTGTTATTCCTCATGAATGCGTACCTATCAGGGCATGCTTTGCATTGGCATTCATCGTGGCATTACCCATCATTGAATTGGTTCCAAGAGCATGGACAGACTCAGAGCTCCGGGGACTGACAGGGGAAGATATGGCTTTCAGGAAGGGCCTTCTGTTCTGGAGGATCAGGTTCTCCAGGAACAACCAGGGAGGCAAGGGAAGTCTCTGGAATTAAGACGACTTGGGGAGGACGAGTTCTGCCCAGTGGTGGCAATTGGGGACCTCCTCAGACACAGGCCAGTGGCCTCACTATATCTCCTCTCACAAGAAGATGGCTCATCGCTTAGACAATTTCCCTTGAAAAAGGTAATGGCAGCAATCTCAGAAAGGATAGGATGTGCCTCTGGCCGCTATAGTTCATAGTAGGATGTGATGAAAAGCATAGGAAGATGTGAGTCACAGAGATTCATGTTGTGCATCAGACATGGAAGGGTGCTACAGGGTGCAGGGGCCAACCAGTTAAGGGAGGGCAGGGGGAGGAGAGGAGTATCTAAATGAAGAGCAACGATGCAAGGGAAACATGAGAGGTGGAATTATTAATGCACCGCAGGGGGTGTCAAGTGTATGACTATTAGAGGACTGGCCCCAGACAGTTAACACCTGTTCATTTCCTGCTCAGATTATACATGGCTTTGCGCCATTGGCATTTCTTTTGTTACGAGAGAAGCAGAGGGCAACAGGAAAGAATGACAGAACAGCAATTTGAAGGATGGCAATGGGTGGGTGTGTGTGTGGTGGGAGCCCTTGTGGGGCTTTCCAAACAAGAGCATGCAGCACTATGCGAGCCTGGACGTGCGGGTAGTACACTTGAGGGAGGGGGGGGGTTGATTGGACAGCAATGGCGAATAAGGAGCTTCTACATCACATTTGGGGATCACTGTTCCAAGTGGGCTATTCTTTTTGGGGATACTATTGTCCAAAAGAAAACTAGGCAAAGCTGGCAGGGGGCGTATTCTCACAGGGGTGTCGAGGAGGAGACTAAACAGCAAACCTGGAGAATTCTTAAAGAGTATGGGCATGGGGTGAACCCAGCACCCCCCATCAAAGTAATTGGTCAGTGTTAAGGCCAACAGTTACACCTCTATGTTTGCAAATTAGTTTGACTTCTCTCTGACGTAGGTGGAGTTCCCGGTCTCCTCCTCTTGCATCTGCTGTTATCGTTTCGAGTCCCACAAAGGCAAGTTCATCTTTGTGTGCCCACTGGTGTTTTCCTTGCCAGTGCAGAGCCAGTGGGTATTTGGCATCTTGAGAATGTAGGGTGCTCAGATGTTCTAGAATTCTAATCCTGAGTTCCCTCTTGGTGCTTCCGATTTATTTTCGATTACACACACATATTATCGCATATATGACATACTTCGATTTACAGTTAATAAATTGATTAATGTCGTGTGTACCCGTCCCACTGAAGTCCATTGTCTTGGTGTTTATGGCATGTTTACACATGGAGCAAGTTCCACATTTGAAAAAGCCAATCGGTTTTGATCTTGTGAGCCAGTGGTCATCCAATGTTGGAGTTGCTGCCATGAAGGATGGGCTGAGGATTGATTTCAAAGTTTTGGCCTTAGTATAGGTCAGGCATGGTTTCTATGGGATCCATCCACTGATGTCCGCATCAATCTTTAAAATGTGGCAGTGTCGTCTTAGAATTTTCTGGATTTCTTGGTTGTCACTGCAATATTGTGTAATGTACCGGAGTTCAGTATGGGTGTTGGTCTCTCCTATGCATGGATCTTTGGGTTTAAGCAGTGTGGTCCTCTCTCTTTTACTGGCCATATCTTTGGCTGTATTGATTGCCTGTTGGGGATATCCTCTTTCCGTGAATCGGTTGATGAGCGTGGAGCATTCTTGGCCATAGTGCCTCTGTGTACTGCAATTTCTTTTTGCTCTCAGGAACTCCCCTTTGGCAATGTTGTTGATAACTGATTTTTTGTGACAGCTTGAGGCGTGTAGGACCGAGTTGACTTCTGTTGGTTTCCTAAAAGTCGTAGTTGTCAGTTCTGCTCCTACTTGCATGATGGTGATGTCCAGAAAGTCAATTGTAGTGCAGCTTGAAGTTCCAGATAGTTCCAGTCCAAACTGATTGTTATTGAGGTATTCTTGAAATAGCTCTAGTTGTTCTGCTGTACCCGACCAAATCATCAGAATGTCATCTATATAACAAAACCATTTATGGACAGACTTGTTGAAATCAAGGTTGGCGAGTGCATGTACCTGCTCAAAGTGATGCATGAACAGATTAGCCATGGATGGTGCATAGGTAGCCCCCATGGCTATACCCTTAGTTTGTTTGTAGTATTGCTGGTTGAATAGGAAGATGGTATGAGTTAGAGAGAATTCGAGAAGTTATTTTGTGAGTTCTAGGTGAGAGCAGAATGAGGCATAGGCTTTAGCGAATGCAAAGTCAATTGCTTTAAGACCCAATTTGTGGTCTATGGCCGTATATAAGCTTTTACATCTAGAGTCACAAGTGTATAGTCATTGTGCCAAGTGACGTCTTGTAGTACCAGGAGTGCATGCATGGTATCACGAAGATAAGTTGGTATCTTGGGAACTTCTGGAGCCAGTACATTGTTGATATATTTGTTCAAGGTTTCTGTTAACCATCCAATCCCGCTCAAGATGGAACGTCCTTCAGGTACCTGGTTGAATTTCTTGTGCACCTTAGGAAGGAACTAGATGGTGGGCATCCTGGGGTGTCTGGGCTGCAGGTATTTAATTTTGTTGTCTGATAAGAGACCACGGCAGTGCCATTTGGTCAACATTGTGTTTGCAGCAAGTGTCATTTCCTGGGTAGGGTTACTGCTCAAGGTCTCATAGGAGCCAGGGGATACGAGGTGATTGTTAGCCATTATGTAGTCTGATGTATCCAAGATCACCACATTGCCCCCTTTGTCGGCTTCCTTGATTATGATTTTATGATTTGTTTGCAGGTTCTTGAGCACAAGTTTTTCCAGTTTGGTAACATTGTTGGACATTCTGGTCCGTTTGATTTTAGTCTGATCCTCAAGTAGCTGTAGGTCCCTGGTTACCGCTTTGGTGAAGATTTCAATAGCGTTGTCTCCCTGTAGATTGGGTGTGTATTTCGATTTTGGCTTGATTTCAGGAATTTTTAGGTTGGTCTCTTCGATGTTGAGGTCTTTGATGGTTTGTTGTATGGTCTGTCCATTGGTACCAGTTGGATCCTGTAGGGATGCTAGTAGGCAAGTATGTTCTAGATGCTCCATGTTGATTTCACTCAAAGGTACTTGTGTGGTTTTAGGATTAGTCCATTTCATTTGTTTAGCGAAAAACGTCTTGAGTTTCAGCTTTCTGGTATATTTGAACAAATCAATGTGAGCGTCCACATAGTTAGTATAGTTAGAGGGTGCAAACGATAGGCCCTTGTTAAGTATGTTAGTGTCATTGGCAGTGAGAATATGGCTTGAGAGATTCATCACTAGGTTCGGGGTCTCGGAGTTCTCTGTTGTAGTTGTGTTTTGGATCTTGTCAGCCTTATAGCACTTTCGAGTTCCTCTTGAGCATTTCTTGGTCTATGCTCGATTGCCTCTCTTGGATGTAATCTTGGTGGAATATTGCCATGGGGGGGCTCTAAAAAAGTCTCTTGTTTCTTGGTTGGTGCACGTGTTCCTTTGTTGTAGCATTGTATTTCATCCAAAAAATTGTATCCTATGCTTCTACTTGCTTCATGTAATCTTGTCAGCCTTGATGCTGGTTCCGTAGACCTTGTGTTCGGTTCTTGTGCTTCAAGGTCCGGTTCGGTATCTGCTTCTAGCTCTGCTTCACTGTCAGAATCTGATGTTGCAGGTGAGCTGTTAGGGGTGTTGTCCTTCGAGCTGGTGCATTGTATGTTGTCAAATTTCACTTGGAAAGTAAATACTCTGTTGTCCTGGTAGTCTCTTTCATCTCTAGCGAATTTTCTGCATTTCCTTATTTTCACCTCATCCTGGTGAGTTTTGAGTATCTCGTACATGATTTTGTAGTTTTTCTCTTTTGTAGCTGTAGGCGAATTACTTGATTCAATCTCCATTTTCAGTTGATCAATTTCTATAATGAGTCTTTTGTGTGCCCGGTCGGCATGTTCGATAAGTAATTCCATCATGATTTTGGAATCCATAATCAGGTTTTCTTCCCATTTGGCCGCCAGGTCGGCGTCATCAGGGTTGGTGAAATCTGGAAAGATTATAATTTAGTCCTCTCTGTATTTTTTTGTGTTCCATGTAAGTTTGGAGAGTGAATCTCTCCCAGAATGTATTGATTTCCTTGGTATATAATCGTTCAAGTTTGATGAATTGTTGCCTTCACATCTTGCTCTAACGGGAGCCCCCACCCCTACTTCAATGGTAAGCACAGCCTCCCAAGCTCTGCACTATGACTGGCCTCATTGACTTCCAGCTTAACCAGCCACCCTCTAACTCTCTCTCATTTAATATTTTTTTCCACTTTTCCCATGTCTCATTCTCCTTGGTACTCTATGTCTATATTGGACCTCCTCTATTTTCTCGATAACTGCCTCATTGTATCTGTATATCATTGATGATGCTACTTATGACATAATTACTGTACAACTTTGCACCAACCACCTCACCCACCACTCACCACTTATCTCCATGTGCTATTCATGCTACTTTACTCCTGCATCCTTGTCCTACTGTGGCCTCCACTATATGAAACCATGAGTTCCATCAAACGCAATATGTAATTACGATGTCTTACCATGTCTGGACTAATATATTATTCTCTTCATCATGATTCCACCATATGCACTATGTCACTGAACCACTCACTCTCCCACCACTCACCAACCCCCACCTCACACAGCCTTGAGAAAGACTTCGGCTGAGACGTGCGTCGGCTGTTTTTTGTGTTTTTATGGTTCACCAACATGGTACTTTGTGACCCAGGTGTTATGCTGCACTTGAAACAATAAATATTCTCTGCACTAAACATAACTCTGGACTGAATTGTGACATAACCAGTGACAGTACTGGAGTACCAATCCTCCTGCCAGCGCCACCAACTAACAAGGTTTTGTCAACCCACCCACTTTTGCAATGCATCTGATTCACAAAGGCAGAAGCAAATTGCAATATCCGTTTTGCTCATTGCAACCTAGTGCTTTTGCATTTGTGAAACCTCCTACTTCGACTGACGCTGGTTTTAAATATGCAACAAACAAGCAAACAACTTTCTGTACATATATGTTTCCTTAATTTTGGTTAAATCAGCTATTTTCTGGCTTTTATACTTGAAATACAGATGCTGCATTGATTACAACGAAGAGAAATAAAAGTATTGAATGCATTTAAAATGGTGCTTTTTTTAAAAGTGTGTTTTTTCAAGTTTGGAACATGATTTATTAAATAAAGCTAATATTCGGCTTCTTATTCGGCTTCGGCCAAACAGTTGACAATCTATTCGGTGTTTGGCCAAATACTAAATAGGCTATTCGGCACAGTTCTAGTATTGGCCAATTGCAATTAGTCATGAAGACGTCTCCGGCAACATCTTCCCCATCCCCTCCTTCCTGAGGTACAGGCTGGGGTGCTTTTGTCAACCGCTCATTAAACACGTCACTGTTCAGAGAATGGGGCCAGACGTTTGGGAGTTGAGATTGTTATGTTTTCATTTTGTTGGCAATAAAAACGACTGTTCAATTGGTGTACCTAATCTGTGGAGCAGGGAAGAGCCGGGACTAGGTGACGGGTGGGGAACTCGCTGCTGGCGGTTACCAGCAGCAGGTCATGTTGAAAACAAGGGGTGTATCCCTTTAGGAAAGCACTGGCAGGAACCACAAGGGTACTGTTCTGCCAACAGCTTACAAATTTGGCAGCCAGGACTACAAGACTTGTGGGGAGCCCTATAGTTAAAGGGTGCGGGTTGGCGGGTGGATGTCCTTCCAACCCCGATATCACAGGAGGAGTACAGAATAAGATGTCACAAAACCCAACAAGAATGGGGAAGAAATAAAGGCATGTCGATGAAATACTACAAGAATGAGAAATTGAGATCTATAGAGCAATAAGGAGAACAGAAGGGGCGAGTAATCTAACATCAAGAGGGGGGAAAGGGGTAGAAAATAAGGAGAAACACAGATGCTGAACAGGGTGGGTAACCAGAAAGGGGAAGGCCCTGAGGAGGAAGAGAGGGAGTAGGGGAATCCTCTGAAAGGTTGGGATTGGATCATGCAGACAGGAATATTCAAGGGGTGGATTGGTACATTGGTAAGCGAAAAAATGGTGGACTGGTGCGGAAGTAGTTTGACGGATTTCGGGAGAGGGATAAGGTGGAGAACATTAGGATGTTGAGAAGAGTTCTTAGACCAAGGAGCGGCGGCACAATGGCTTGAAGGGATCCAATGAGGGCGACCGAGTAGTCGGCCATGGTGTGGGGGGGGGAGGATGGGGATGATGTTAGAAAGAGGGAAACAAATGGGTTTTGATGGGGCTAAATCAGAAGGGGACAGCAAGGGAGCCAAGTTGTAGGACGGAGTGCAATACCCCTGCTAGATGGGTCCGTCCATGGCTAGAAATTCAAGCATGGGAATGTTCGGGGTGTATAACAGGGGGATCCAATGGGGTCATGCTCACTGGCAGAATAGCTTGAGTGAATGGGGAAACAAATTAAAATAATTGTGAACGGGGAGATGGGGGGAAGGATAGGTAGACCGACGGGTTGACCCGACTGGAACTTGAGTGTATGTTTGGGACGGAGTGGTATTAGGAAAACACCCAGCGCTGAATCATGAGGCTCGGGTGGGGAAACAGAGCACCTGCAAGGTAACTCCTGCTTATGAAAGCATGCTGCAGCAACTTTACTTTTCCACCTTACCAACTGGTATTGCCTCTTTATTTGCGAGAGGTAAAGTGCCCCTGGACGGGGTAGCCAGAGAGTGGGGAGGACCATCAAATAGGGCCGGGGGATTTGATGTGGGAGGGCACAAGTGTGGGCAAAGTGCTATTGTGCTTTGAAGGGCCTAGCAGACATCACATTACAAACCCCAAGTTAAAGTAAAATAATGAATAAATAGCAAGAGGGCATGAATTTCTACATGGCAACTTGTCATGGGCAACACATTGCACCAGTTATGACTGTTTAACCAATGGCACTGTGCGGTAAGGTAAATGAAATTTCCTGTTACCGGGGGATTAATCGCGGGTGATCTTCATTACTCCTAGTCTAACTCTTCCTCGTCACAGTACCTTGTGATGTGTCCTGGGACAAGGAAGCGTAACTTGGAGGTAATGCAAAGTGAGGAAAAAGCATTTCAATGTGCATAAAAACTATCATTGTGTCTTGCCGGCAATCCCATAAAATTCAATAATTCAATGGTGCTTTTACAAAAACAAATCTGCGTTTGTGTTTCACCTCTCACTTAGGCTGGGCGGTGCTGAATGACATTGAGAGGCTGCGGGCATATATCATCCACAAACACCTCCCCGTGGAGAGCAGCATTTCCACAACACAGACAGAGCAGGAACGCGTGAAGACCTCCCGCGCGGGAGAGCTGGTGCGCGTGCAGCCGCCGCTGCCTTTAATTGGCGCTCCCTGGGAGCAGATGGTGCCCTGCCATGGCGCGTTTGATGGAGGAGCTAGCGAGAGAGGAGAGGGCGACTGGGGGGGGATAATAAAGTCAGACAAGGCCCCTGTGGCGTGAAACATCGCAGCTGATGAGGTCCCTTCACCGAGCGCGGCATAAGATTTATGGAATTTAGGGAATCATAAGCAATGAAGTGGGGGGGTAAATGGGAGGGGGCTACACCGCCCAAGCACAGCTCATTCATAGAGAGACACACAGGACAAAACGAACATCATTGGTAAATGCGCCTCCCCCGAGACCATTGAAGGCACTTATCGTGATTGCAAGACGGAGGAGAAAGCGGAACAAATGAGAAATGGGCCCACAAGGCATGTTTTTTGACTTATGTTAATGGTATGAAAATTACTACAACCTGCCCTGACTTCAAACCATCAGTTTAGTTCAAGATGGCGCCCTGACAGATTGAGCGTCTTGCACACCGAGGGAAACACTGGGGTTTTTACAGGGTCTGTAGCGCGAGTAGGGTGGAGAATAGATGCATGGCAGACAAAGTGGGTCGGGCAGTTCTCATCTAGGGTCCAATTCTGTTCTTCCAAGTTCTCATTCAAATATACAACACAATGTAACATTTTCTTATACATTGGTAAAGTCGTGCAGTGGTTTAATAAATCTGCAGGCCGCAGAGTTGGATCAGAGTGCGGCCAGCGGCGTGCTACTAATTTAGCATAACATGCACATATCACATAAAATGTTAGCTTCGCAATCAATAACACAAGTACTACTTATTTGGGCGATGGCGCAGTTACACCTGTAAGTTTACTGTGACTCGAATTTCATGGTAAGACTGTGATCACAAGTGCTCCATATCAAACAAGCCATTGGTATTATGCCTTTTAATGTTGATTAACTCCTGCAAGCAGCATTGTAAACAAACATGTAAAAAAGGTAGCAGGCGCCCCTCTCTCGAAAGAACATGGCATGATAACCTGTCCTGTGGTTTTACCCACCAGGGGAGTCCGCAGCCATCACTTTTAGCTCACTGTACTTTTTACAAAGTAGGAATATAACCATTTGCATATCAGTCTTTGTCCCGCCCAAATGCCAGGCAAACCTGCTTTGAACAAGAGTACCAACAGCAACCCCAGACAGGTGTTTCAGCCTTGTTGGGCCTCAGTGAGGTGGAGCTGTGCCTCCCTGAGCATAGTGAGCAAGGGGTCCACGTCTGGGTTCCCCCAGGTAACTTAGGGTGACGAACCCCAAGTTCCTTACAAAAATATAGAAAAGGTAGCAGGTGCCCCTCGCTCGAAAGAGCATGACATGATAACCTGTTCTGTAGTGTTTACCAACTGTGAGTCCGCAGCCATCGCTTTTAGCTCACTGTAAACACTATAGAACAGGTTACCATACCATGTTCTTTCCAGAGAGGGGCGCCTGCTACCTTTTTTCATCATTGTAAAGAATTTTGCCAAAGTACTTCAATGATGCATGCAGTGTGCTAAACTTTATCTGCTAAGCGCCAAGAAGCAATTATTACGTTTTGCAGTGTGCGCTATATGCAAAACAAATACCAAGCAAATCTGAGGTCTCCCTCTCCCACAAAATGCTGAAGCTTGTTCCTAAATAAGACTCACTGTAGTGGTAAAAAAGAGAGAAACAGGATGCTTTTTTGGGTACTGTGACCAGCCAATGGAAGCTCAGTGATGGCCTTGTCTCTGTTGACCTTTAATGGCTTCCGGCAGCAGCACTTTTCAGAGGTTTCTGCTTGGAACCTGTAAGGATCCAACACCGTATGCTGTAGTTCATTTCAGGGTCAGGCTGGGACAAGAAATCAGGCCGGACACCCAAGAAAAAGTGGCCCACCCATCACCTCAATAAAGTGACCCACCCTTCGCCTCACGATCCTTGACCTCTGATGACATCACCGCAAGTGATGTCATTTGACCCAACCCGAAAGTGACATCCTGGGAAGCGATGAGACACAACCTTTCACCCGTTGACAAAACAGGAAGTGGCATCAAATAGCATTGTTCCTAAGTACACTCCGAAAAATATGGTTCTGATTTCACTAATGTGACATACATTTCATACAAGAATGGATCACCATATGTATCGTTAATATTTATGTGTGTCGATCCATATTGTCAAATTACTGTCAATGCAAGCAGACGTCCAAGGCCAAATGATATGTTATTGTATAGCACTAATGCTTAAGCTCTTTGTTATAGAACAAATATGCACACAATATCACCCAACCTGTGTTGGTACTCATTTATCGACCTCAGATGGATGAAAGGCTGAGATGATCTTGCTGGGATTCGAACCTGCAGATCACACACACATCGCAGCAGTGAGCACTCAACCCACTGAGCTATCATATCGGCTATAGTTAAAATGAGCAATTATTCTGTAGTGGATACCATTAAACTGGTAACATATTTAACAGCAGACCAGTCAAGTTCATCTGCAGGTCTGGTGCAAAGTTGGCTGCATGCTGCAGCAGCATGTGAATGATGCATGCATAATAATTTATGATGCAAATATCATGCATGCAAATCAATCATCAAAGCAAGGTGACATTTGTTACCTTACTTTGATGAATGATGCCATTGCGTTTTTTTTGGGGATTTTTTTCAAAATCTTTATTATTATTTTTTTTCAAACCGGCCCAGGCGTGGGGTATAACCGGCCCCCATGGACTAAACATGATTTTGGCCTGGCCACGGGCTGGGTGGCAGATGGGCCAATCTCACTCTTGTTCAGTTTCTTTTATTAGAGTGTATGTTACAAGCCGGGTCAATTCTAAGTGAAAATGGGATCCTCCCAGAGAAAACAAAGATCTGGATGGTTCTTTTCCATTCGCGACCGTCCCCTGGTCCATACATCTCTTCTACGGACTACGGGTTCCCAGGAATTCTCTGGCTCAATGTGTCCCATTTTGTAGAGTTCACAATGGGTAAGCACAAACCTTTCTGGTACGTCAGATCAACCTGATCCTGTCGCATTCCTCCAGGGTCGGACTGGGGCATAAAATTGTCTTGGGTGTTAAGATGGATTTCTGAACTCTGACCTGCTGGGCAGAGGTTCAGGAGGCCAGCCTAGTTTCTTGGAACAGGGTAACCTTCTGGACAAGCCAGACCAATCAAGGTAGCATTGGTGGCGGTCAAGACTAGGTCTCAGGAGGGGTGAGGGTGACTGAAAGACCTCAATGAGCACACAGAGCAAAGGACACTTACAAATCACTCCCAGTCAGGTGTATATACATTAAAAATACAAATACATTTATTTCAAGGCCTTTGAGTTGCAACACACAAATCAAATCACAGTACTACTTTTAAGCCAACACAATCCTATCTAAATACATATATAAAAGACCAATCGGTCAAAGGGTTAATGCACGAAATGGGTCCACAACCTATCAAGGATTGCGATTACCCAACGACCCCCGGTGCACTCTGGACCAAACTGTGTCAGCCGAGTCCACTCCGTTTGCAGGTTCAAGTGCGACAATTTGGCGGCTCTGCGGCTTTCAGCGACGAAGATATAGCGATGATTCTGAAACGGGACAGTGGCGATTTCTCCCCTCCTGGTGGATGGATCGGCCAGTTTCAGTGCAGCAGGCTCCAGAAGCAAGAGGGGCACAAATGCCGCACACCAGAGCTGGGCGACACGATAACTGCATACACTCCGGTTCGGGCGCACTCACTTTACTCCTGACCTGGGAATGCCAAGTGTACAAAATTCGGTGTGAGAGTACCGTGAACACCGATCTAGGGACGCACCAAGTTTCGAGGGCCTTATCAAAATGGTGGCGGTATCAGGGCAAAGAGTCTGCGTAAGGTGGTCAGCCCACTGGTTGGCCCAGGGACACTTCGAGAGAGCTTACTTGCAAGGTTTGAGGAAGGTGCCGAGAATAGTTGGTCCCACTATTCCAATGGGTTAAAACGTCTTTGCAGACCTTCTAGGATGACCAGATGCAGAGGGGTCGCACAGGTCGTTCAGTGAGAACTCCAGAGATCGACATGGTATGGGTGTTTGGGACCTTCTCTTATCCAGAATCTCCTCTGTGCTAAAATGAAGAGGACCCAATGGGAGATCTGCTCACATACAGGCATACCATACTTGGACCAATCACGGACCATGGTGGTCGCAGGCATTCACAGCACTCCAGACTCTCTGGCACCCAGGATGTGCATTGGAACCAGACGTTCCAGCCACCATCCTGGAGGCACACACATAAGGCATGCAGCAGCCCATGAAAGCTTGGCGCTTCACAGGAAAATGCATGTCCAAATAAGGACTGACACGGGTCAGCTCTACCTGGGGAAGGTGAAGGAGCAAGATGGCCAAAGGACGGGACAAAGAACGTTGTGGCATAGCTATTTTGGAGCCAGGTGACCTGTTCCTGCCAAACGCGGTAATCGCGGTTTACCTGGCAGGAAAGGGTTAAAAAATATGCATAATGATAAACTGCCACCAGCCCTGTCCAAAGCACATCTGCACTTCTCCTAAAAAATCCTTTGAGAGTATCTAGGGCCTTTGGAAATGACTAATAGACCCAAGTGCACTGTACTGGAAGGTACATTGTACACTTGTTACATGTTGCAGAAAGATTGCAACATTGGAATGGACTAACTGACTGTCTTAAGGGCATGTCAGTTTCCCCATAAAATGTTAGTGAAAAGCCCAGAGGAATGCAGCAGAAGGCTGGGCTCCTCTGGTAAAGTCAGACTATGGTTTTTAACATCAGACAAAAGTTGGGGGGTACACAACTGGAGGGAAAAGTACACATAAATGGGAATCTTTCCGAACATCGGGCGCCAATGAAAAAGTGGCCCACAGTTGCAAATGTGAATTCATTCCTTTTGTGACAGACAGCTTGAGTAGTACTCAAGGGGGAGGCTTTTAATAAAATGTGATGCAAATTGTGCATTTTAAAGAAAATGTATTCAGTGACACTGCTCAAAACTGCAAGCCACATAGTGAAGTAACTTATCAAGCTGGCACACATGGGCCAAAAAAGTGGTCCACTCAGACCAAAAAAAACACCCCACACCAGCATTTTGTTTTTTTTGTTCGGGTATTGCCCTATAGGCCAGTCTGAGCCCGCGTTCCTCCCCTCGCGATCTTCACCTGCTTAGGGCCGACTCGGCATTTCTCCTCCAATCTTGAGTTATTCTTGCTCTTCCTGATGTTCTCGTCTCCTCTATCACCTCCTGGCATGCTACCAAATAATTAGCTCTGCTCTCTTTGCACACTGTGGCTACTTCTAACTCCTTTGGTCTTTCCTCCGGGGTATCCCCAACTCTCCTTGATGTCACACTTCCAACACCCTCTACAGCTTTTACTGTCATTGGGGTTCACCACCTCCTCCTGCATGTCCTCCTGTTGGCTTCTGCACCCTTCTCCTGATGTCATATCTCTCTCGATCCCTGTGTCTCGCTATCTCGCCCACTTTCTTTCCCTCGTTGTCCGACTCTCACTCACTCTGGCCCTGTGTCGGCCTAGGATGCGACCACCTCTTCTGTCCCGTTGCACACCACCTCCTACTGATGTTTATTACTTTCCTGTAATATCCCCCACCCCCTCCTTCATCCTCTTAGCTCTGACCATAAGAATTGTTAATGATAAGGACCCAACAGTTTCCATGGAAGGCCTTACAATTCCCAATATAGCAGTAAGGAATCAATGAAAAACTAGCACAATTAAATATTCCTTTTAAGGGTTGCAAATTGTAAAAGAGGCCAGAGATTTGTGGACTGAGTTTAAAACAATCCAATCAAATTCTGAAAAAAGACATAATTAGAAAAAGATGTGTTCACCATTATTACTGAAACTATAGAAACTAGTGTGAGCTAAACACAAACCTGCTTAACTTTTTCATGTTGAACAGAACCTTGGCAGTTAGGCTATATTGTGCTTACTGCAGCAGATGTTCTTCCTCTACAAAGGGGGTGTGTATATATATATATACATACATATACATACACACACAAACATACGCCTCTTCTATGTAATGCTTTCTGGGTTTGTCTACAGTTATTTGCTTCCCTGTTTTCCTAAAGATGTTCAGGTCCAATCTTATTTGTATAGCGCTACCCACACAAAGACATTTACGTGCTTTAGTGACAGAGCAGAAGGAATAGAAAATACCTAGAAAAGTTTCCAGTTTCCCCCATAGAGTGCAAGTCTCCAGGAAGTTTAACCCAAGGTCCTACCCCGACCCTAAACAGAAGTACAATTACTGAGCGTGTAATTCTTGCTCACTGAGGCCAAGAGAGGATGTGCTATTTTATCCTTTTTAGTTTGGGCTCTTAGGTGGTTCTAAGCACCACCTATAGGCCAGAACTATTGTATTAGAATACAACTAGGGAGAAAGGGCATATTAGGAGGGATACAAAGCTATAGATGTTGCTTAGATATTTACACACTCATTGATTGTCCATGGCCATGTTAATCCCTATGAACTGACCATTCCCCCCAACCCCAACCCCCCACCTCCGGCCCTTCCGGCACAAAGCACATCTTCCTAGGCATTCATTGAGCTAATTTCATCAAGACTTACGATCAAACTTTGAGCACAAAGTTCCTGCCAGTGTTTTTTTTTAAGCAGGTTTGTGAAAGCGAATGATTTAATTGGAGCTGTAAACATGCTACAGGTGTAATAACAATGTCTTAACCAGGTCTGCCTTCAGCCACTCGATTTATGAGCTATCGGTGTATCCTTCACTGACTTCCTGTTAAAAATAAGCATTTGCAAAGCCAACAGTTCTGGCTTGCGTAGAAGTGCTAGCGATTTGCAGCTGCTACCATCAATGGTCAGTTACCACTAAGGCAGTGCCTGGCCAATGTTTCCCGTGCCTACACAAAAGCCCAAACTGTTGGCATTGCCCATGCTGGTTTTAAATCCAAAGGGCCCTGGCCATACTACTCTGTAGTATAGAACGAGTTTATACGCTAGCCACGCTTTAAGAGGTTGCCAGCACAGCTTCTTGAACATGGGGTAACACAATCATAATGAATGACTTTTGTAAGTCTTCTGGCACCCGCATTTTGTCAGACTTGCAGTTGATGACGAGCATTACGATTGGCACCTGCTAAAAGACTATTGTCATGATCAAAGGTAGCCCCTATAAGATCAGGAGCAATAATATTAGGTTGTTATTCTGATATCATTGGCCTAAGTCTGCCCAGTGACATCAGATGGCAATGAGTAGTCTGGCGCCTAATTCTGGGATGGTTCTGGCAAACCCGGCCCGTCTGGCCACCCCACCCATAAGACATTTCTCCAGTTGCTCTTCAAGCATTTTGTTTGCCTGCTTCAAGTTTTCGGTGGGCGCTTAATGGAGTGCCTATTTTTAGAAGTCTCTTGGAGTTCCACCCAAGCGTGCTTTGTGTGTGATGCAGTAGGGTTTAAACTTGACTTTGTCTCAGTGGAGCCAATGGAAACACCTTAAAGGTTATTGCAAATGGCGCATATGCTTTGTGGCTGTTATTTGAAGACGTGTGTGTTCCGTTCACATCACTACCGGAAGTAGTCTCACAGCACAGCGCACGGGCTTGTCTGGAAAGGGGCTACGTTGATTTCATTTGCAAAACCTAAGAATACCCCCAGTTTTCCAACATCCCCCTGATAGATAAGGATGACTCCACTTTACAATTTGGCTATTTTCTATGCACTGACCGTACGTGTTATTGTTCCCCCGAATCAGTGGTACGCATTTTATCAACCGCAGAAGGATGAGAGGCTGCGTGGACCTGCAGGAATTCGAACCTGATCTCTGCAGTTGATGCATTAGCCCTCTAATCTTCACGGCAGACGGTCGTATTGTACCATTTTGTAGCCCCCCTGCCTATAGGTGGAACGCACCATCTGAGGCTCCGGTGGCCCACGGTGTGTATGCACGCGGAGGCCCCTTAGCGCAAGTGTTAACAGGTAATCCCACGGTGTGTATGCACGCGGAGGCCCCTTAGCGCAAGTGTTAACAGGTAAGCCCACGGTGTGTATGCACGCGGAGGCCCCTTAGCGCAAGTGTTAACAGGTAATCCCACGGTGTGTATGCACGTGGAGGCCCCTTAGCGCAAGTGTTAACAGGTAATCCCACGGTGTGTATGCACGTGGAGGCCCCTTAGCACAAGTGTTAACAGGTAATACCACGGTGTGTATGCACGTGGAGGCCCCTTAGCACACGTGTTAACAGGTAATCCCACGGTGTGTATGCACGTGGAGGCCCCCTTAGCACAAGTGTTAACAGGTAACCTGGCTGCCTATGTATGAACATTTGAGAGGCCACCTCACACCTCACTTCACCGAAATGCAGGCGTTCAACTCACAGCATTGCTGACACACCCAAAGGCCAATGCTCACACAGTTGCTGTGATTGGCGTGGCTTGCTGAGTAATTGTAATTGGTTATTCATTATATTTATGACGCGCTTAATACCCAGAGGTTTCTAAGCATGGACCCGGGGATCGAACCTGTGCTGTACTGCGTCATCTTGCTTCTATTCTCCTGAGACAAGCTATTCTTTTTGGAGTTTTCAAGTCCTACAGTGATTCAAGGCATGCAAATGAGCAGTACGGATTATGAACATCGATTCTAGTCAAAACACTTGAAACGAGACTCGAGACGCAAATTTTGGAATTGGTTTAAAGTTGAATTGATATATAGTTTGGAAAAGAAGCAGCATGAAAGAAATAGTGCAGTTTTAAACTATTATTTTGGACATTTCCTTTGATCGAGGTCAACTGCCAGCGCCGCCCCCCTTAACCCTGCCTCCTCGGGCACCGCCCCCCCACACCACGCCCCCACCCCGGTGGCCCTTGTGGGATCCCCCACCAATTTTTTTCTATTTCCACCACTGGATGTTACTTAGTTTATTCTGTCAAGGCTGTCTGCCTACTCAGGGGGCACTGATTGTGACGATTATGAATCTGGCAGTCACAAGGAGGCCTCCATGTTATGCTGCTCTTATGTTTAGCAGTGACAACCCTTTAATACCGGTCTTATTTCGTTTATTCCATCATGGTTGCCCACCCGCTCATGCCACTGATAGAGAGGATTGATTGTTGCCGGACCATTGACCCAGAGGCAGCAATGTTAATGCTGCTGTGTCTTTGAGCAGTCACAACTCTAGAATATCCGGATCCCCGGCCGAAGATATGTGGGGACCCATTTGAACATGATGGTTGGGGGCCTCTTGCTTAGAGCTGAAAGGAGTCTGAGGCACCTGTGGGGGGGCATACATTATCATGGAGATAAAGATAAGTTTAATTGCCGCCAATTATCACGACAGTGAACCAGCAGGGAGCTGAAACACTGAATGCCCGCTGAATAGCTATGAATCCTTCTTTGTAAGCAAGTGGCTGACATGGAGGAACCAGCGTTGAAAGGCAATGAAGTGATAACACTTTTGCTTTCCCCAATAGAAGTGATGGCCAGACAGGCTCCAGCAAATGCAGTTTGTAAGGCGACCACTGCAAAGTGCACACTTCAATCCCCAGAATGTAAGTGTTATGTAAAGAAATATATTAATGTGTTATTATACTGCTGACTCGCAGTATGTGGGCAGTGCTGACCCCATCCCCGAGGCTCTAGGCCTTTTTCATTTGAAAAGGAAGAAAGGCCTTGACGCCACCCCTGAATATCCGTATTTCTTAGGTTAATTGGCGCACGCTTGCAATGTATTATTTGTTTTCTGCCCGCTGCTTCATTGTAAAATTATTGCTTGCTTTCCCAATGATTCGGGGCATGTTGTTTTCTTCACTAATTGGACGACGGGCCAATTAAACCTGATTTATAGGAAGCCAGCAGGACATTGATGGACGACGACTAAACAATTTCAAAGAAGTACATAATCTGGCGACAGAAACACACGGCCGCAGTGAGAGCCCAACAAAACCTTATGGATTTCTTTATCGGTTGATAAAGGCCATTGATTTCTCCATAAAAGCTCTGAGCGGTAGAGCACTCCGGGGCCCTTTCTGTGCGGGAGGGGACGGCCACTGTAGTTGGGATCAGGTGTTTTTGTGGAGTTATAACAAGCAGGGGAACGATTGCAATGAACCCATAACCCGACCACTCTTGAGCCGAGCCGCCAATATGCTGTTAATGTAATGTCTGTAGACGGTGGGCTGGTGGTCGATTCATGTGTGCGGGAGTCGGTCCCCAGGCCTCGGCTCGTTATAGGTTGTCTGCATTCTCCTAAATCTTGTATTTTACCATCAGTAACTGGGCGGTCATAAGAGAAAACAAAAGGATTCCATCTTAAAAAAAGAAGGACTTTTATAGACTGCATCCAGAAGCTGCTATATATTCATGGCACCTGTGAGGCTTTGAAGTTCCAATCAGCAAAACTGGACTGGGTGTTCTTTAGCCTTGAAACCTGCTGGAATGATCACTACCAGGGCTCGAGACCAAATTACAGGCCAGACATGAGTGGTATTTTTTAATTTTTTTTATCAAGGTCACCAATGCCTTTTAATTCCATGCACAGCCCACTGCAGCGTGCTCTAATGATATTAGTACCCAGCCTTACGGGCTAATGATTTTAGCACAAACAAATTCCAGATTATGGAGAACCAAAGATGGCTACCATCAAAAAAGAAAGAAGTCTTTTCATAAAAGATGGAGCACTCTTTTTTTTAAATTTACATTGAAGAGGAGCAGGGGAGCGACTCGAGCATAAATGGAGTGGCTACGTGAGCCTAGATGGGACGGGACGGGTATAGTAAATCATACAGCCGCACATGTCCTGAGCCCCTCGTGTTACTCGGAGTGGCAGCCTAATGAATTCTGGAAAATCTAACAGGCGCAGGCGCGCCTCTGGCTGGTAATCTGGACTATTATAGGAAACGGCTGCTTCTAAGAGATTGCATGGCACTGGTGACGAGTTACTTCACTATGCAGATAATAGTTTTGACCAGTGTTGCTGAGTAAATGTTCTTTGAATTGTACAATTTTCATTCCATTTAATTAAAAAAAAAAACTTCCCCTTCAGTACTATTCGAACACAGTGATTTCTGTTCACCACAAGCAACGTTTTCCTTTACTTGAACCACACCCGGCACAGCTCCTGCAGCTCCGCTCTGAAAGCAGGTGGCTGGCTGCATCGTGTGTGATGTTAATAGGGGTATTTATTTATGCAATGTTTGTTAGATACCTGTATATTTATTTATTTAGGCAATGTTTGTCTGATACAAGTACCCGACAAACATTGCATAAAAAAATAAACCGGGTCGTGGCTGAGGACTGTAACTTCCTCTTGTGACCTCTCACATGGAGTCACCAGAGGAAGTTACAGTTTGCTTGCATGCGCTTTTTTTTCTTCTCCCCAGCACAGAGCAGGGGTTTGGGATGGCTGACTCTGGCCAGATACCGAGATCCGGCTACACATCTGGTGCCGGCCCAATGACCAGCCCTGGTAACATCAGTATTACCTCCAAGTCCCGCTTCCTCGTACCAGTATTCCTTTTTCTTTTTCTTTCTATTCCATGCCCTACCGCTACTTCCAGGAGTATAATCCTCAAAGAATCAGGACATGCTTCAGTTAAAAGATTTTACTGCCTCAAGGGCAGTGACTAGGGAGGATAGCTGTCCCGTTCTCTACAACTGAAGTCCTTTCATTGTTGGGATCTGAGGGACAAAAAATGCAGATACCCTCAAGTGGGTCCCCTTTGCAGGGCTTAGGACCCCAGGTAAGGTGGGAGTGATCGCCTCACAGGGATCCTCTTGGTGAGGGTTCCTAGTTGAGAAAACATTGGAGCGGCAGCGGATCTCAAAACAATGTGCATAACACACAGGACAATCCATGGATAAGGAGTCGAGTTCCTAAAGGAGAAAATAATAGTCTACCATCCGACAAGACGACGAAGGTCAAGCAATGACATAACTAGAGCCAAAACAACAAGAGAACATTCAAGAGATCTTCGCTCTACACTTGGGAGCAAAATATTGGAATCACCTAACCAAAAAGATACGCACCACAAAGGATCATCTGAAATTCCAAAAACTGCTCAAAACGTGGCTTTTTGCTCTGGAAACGGGATGAAACAACTATGAAAGATTAGAACCCTTCGGGAACAAGATACCCAGGGAGGAAACCATAACCCTAAATCAATTCCTCACCTACCCATAAGGCAGAGGGGCCCCCACCCCTGTCTCTCCACCCCACAAAATGCTAACCCACAGAAAAACCCGTGTAGGTTAACCAGCCCGAGTCGAGCAGAGAGGGGGACCAGAGTCCTATAACCTAAACATCTGCGAGTCAGGATGAGGGAGCACAAAGACAGAAGGGTATAGAAGTAAAAGAGGGATAGAGATGAGGAAAGAAAAAAAAGAACCCATCTTACACAACTCAAGTTTCCTCATACAACTGTCATATAAAAAACCAGACAATCACCTCTCTGCACACCAAACCATACACACACTTCACCACATTGCAACAACAGACTAACAAAATATAACAAAGCACAACTGCACATGGGAGTTTGCACATACCCATAAACCACGCTTAACCTCAGCAAACTGTGCAAACCGAACTGAAGCTGTCAACACGACATCACAATTTCTCTCTTTCCTATTCCCAACTACACCCGACTACCACCCACCGCCCTGTCAATTTCACTCATCTCCTTTTCAGACCCACCAGAGCACTGGGGGGACTACTTCAGTGGTGACGGTATGCAGTACAAGTACCTTAAACATTAACATTAAGCCTATTATATGCAGTCCTTTTAGCCCATGATTTATAGATAGCAGGCAAAAGGTGGCATACCGTGCGGCAATCGTACTAGTTAGATCTGTTGAATGACTCCATCTACCGAGGGCATGAGGGAAAAAGTATGACAGCATTTTTCAGAGATAAATCAAAAGGAAGCTATGGAGAAAATTAGAAATAAACTTTAAAAACATAAAGAAATCAGAAACAGGAGTAAACAATGAGATTCTGAGTCCCAAAGCCTCTTATTTTCAAAATAAATGGGCCTGATCCTCTAAAAACATTGACAGAATGCTTGAACTACCAATGACTAGAAACATTTTCATTGACAAAAAGGCCCTGCATCAACAGATCAAGGGCACAAGCATGGGCGCAACATTTGCACCTAAAAGAGCTAAGGTGCATATAGGGAGATAAGAAGAGATGCACGTTTCCTGCAAAATCATTTTATATAAGCCCAATATAAAAATGATGGAACCGATACAGACAACGATGATATGAAATAAATAGAGATCAGGGAACATTTCAGACCACATATTAAATACACAATGCTATTGATCTTAGAAAACATTGCATTTTCAGATCTACTTGTAAGGGAGGATGATCAGAAATTGAGGACTAAATCTTTCACTGTGATAAATGATAAGAATACTCTACTGCATGACGAAAGTTTTCACCCCTTCAGCTTTAGAAGTTTCTTTTTCACCTTCTCTTTTTCAAACCCTTCTTTGCATACACCTGCCCTCCCTTTCATCATTTCCCTGAGGCCTTTCTCCTGTCCATCTCACTACCCCATGTCTACCCTGTTCCCCCTATAGGGAGGGAGGTGATGCAGCACAGACTGAGTAGTTATAAATGAGATTGTCTTGAGCCATGCTAATAAAGCATTATTACAGTGTACTGCCTATGATGCAGCCGTTTTAATTAGTGTATCCATTAAATGTTTAATGCAATTAAGTCAGCCACTAATTCAAATAACTGGCATATCATCAAAAACAGTGGGCAGATCACATAGACCCCATTGTTTGCTTCAAGAAAGGCAGAAATAGCCTGTGAAACGTAGGTAGGTCTATATAGAACCAATTAGCCCTACTTTGACTGAAACCTGTTGACATCCTCCAACATTGGCGACACAGTGAGGACATTGTTTCGTTTGTAGAACTACAACACCCTTATTGTTGGACTACAAAACAATAGATGGGTGAAATGTTTTCACTCCAATTGAAATACTGTTACTGTCATCTAATGTTAGCATTGCATTTGTAAAGTAATGGATTGGCAATACGGGACAAAAATGTGCCCATGCCTGAGTTAAGTCCAGGTTAAAAACGGAAATAGCTCCTACCAAGATAGTACCCCATTTTGTAATCAGAAACATACTAAAGTATGTTTAACATGGTCAAAAATAAAAGATTACATGTTTGCAGACACACACGTGATGTAACACAAAAACTCAAGATCAGAGTTCAATATTGGATTGCCATCGCTAATTCCATGAGATGATTTAAATGACAGATATGAGCGTGAATCCATATAAGAGTACTGTTGTATGTATTCCTATCTAGATACTGTCACATGGCCGAGGGAACACAGAACTACAGACACCAGAATAAGCTGGAAGAATTTTATTAAACAAAAAGTAAAACATAAGACTATTGCATGGCAATTGGTTCAGGATGGCTGCAACAAAGCTTCTTGGGAAACCTAAACTCAGGACTAATATATGAAGGACAGCAAAATAAAAGGCATACAGAAAGTTTCAGGCAACAAGGGCTCACTGCTTAGTAATTTCTAGAGCTCAGTTTTCCTCTTGTCCCCAGTTTCACAAAATATCTCCCCTTCTTGCGACTCTCCATCTATGTTACTCATTGCCCTCTTCCAGGGCAATTATTGGGACTCACCTTCTCTGTTACCCATTCCCCTTTTCCAGGGCAAAGGGGCTCCCCATCTGACACACATTTGCTCTCCTGGGGATCAAAGTCCTTCTTTTGTTCTCTCCCATCACTTTAGAATACATCCTCTTCCGGGTTCCCTGGGCTCTCCTCCCTCTCACTGGGAAACACCCATCTTTGGCGTCCCTGGCTCTCCTCTTTCTCACTGGAGCCTCCCCCCTACACCCTCTCCAGACTCATGGTCTCACCACTTCTTCATAGCACCCTACCTCACTTCCAGGCTGATGGGCTCATCTCTTCATCGCAGCCCAGCCAGTTTACAGGGTCATGGGATCACCTCTCCCTCACTCGGGTATACCCTCTTCTGGTGTTCAAGGGGCTTCCCCTCACTAGAGAACATCACGTTTCTAGGCTGTAGGAGCTGCCCTGCTCTGGTGAGGTTTTAGAAATGTTTTCTTTATATTCGAGTATTCTGAGGAGGAACAATCGAGGAATATATGGTTTTCAATCAAGAACCAGTTAAGAAACCATTCCTTTATATTTTAGGACCTTGCCAACAATATGCTTTCTCAATCAATGATCATTTAAAAAATAATTTTTGATTGAGGGGAAAATCCAAGGAACCAATTATTCATCGTTGAGATTGAAACTCAAGGTAAATGTTGTAGGAACATTCAATAAACACATGATTTAATAACCAAAAAACATTTAAGGAATATTTTGTCTGCCATGAGTAAGATAAAAGGAGGCTCTTTAGAGACAAATCTGTGCATAGCTAAGAATACTCTTGAGACAGAGCAAGAATTGAGACAGAACAAGATCTTTTTCTAAAACTTGCTCAATAAATATTTGTATTCATAAATGATTGGTGCAACAGTTCCAAAAATGGTTTAGTTTAATTACTAATAGTCTGGGACTCATGACACATTTTAAAATGTAATCTCTACATTTCATATGAGATAGAAATTTGATAGGTGAAATCCTAAATATATTCATAATTAGTTTTGTTTCTTGCTTAAGTGTACCATGGAAAATCATTTCTTTCCAGGTGCACGATCAACGATTACTGACACAATCAACAATAAATGTTAGAGAGGCATAGAAAGTGAGCCTCTATAATCAGAAGGTGAAAAAGCAAGGATATTGTGAACACGTCTCATACACATTATAAAAATATTGTACAGAATTACATTGGCTCTGCAAGACTGCAAAAGAGTATGCGGTCCTCTACTGTTCTTTTTATTCTTGTGCAAGAAATACGTGATACATCATTGATATCCATGGCCTAAATGACAATTAAAAGGGTAACTTACTAAATTGAGAACAGTTTTAATCATGAGATGATGTAATAGCGATTTTGTTATAAGCCTGTTTCAATGTTAATTTACATATAATAAAGAAAGAGAAAGAAGTGCTATGTGTTTGTGTAACTACATGTTGCTGAAGGCAACAAGGTACGGAACAATACTCTGTACCCATCACCTGGACTTTGGAACACATGTACACAATATATAGAACTACACCACTTCTGTACTTATGGACAGAATACTTAAATATATGTTACATTTTAATGTTTTCAATATCTAAGAGATTTATGGTGAAATACTTTATGCTCATGAGAAGAATTTTGGTAAACTTGATGTTATGTGTACTGTGAGGTTACTTTATTTCTATAGTTGGCAGATTATTTTTCTGTCACTGTAAAGGTGGGGGTGTACAAAGTTACAGGGGTGTCCCAAAAGTTGCATTTCTCATTCAAATTTGCATTGGGATTTATTTGCTCTGAGGTAAAGAACAACTACTGGATGGATTTTCACCATGCAACCAACCACATATTTACATCAAAGTTATTCATATTAAAATGCTGTAGATATGCCTATGCCAAGGGACACTCAATTCTTAAGATTACTCTGGGCAATGGACGCTCTTTTGGCCTAGGCAGCTTCTTACTCTGTCACCGATAAAACCAAACAGGAGTGTTGAGAAGGCAAATGTAATTTCATTGGATAAAATGTCCATCAGATGAAATATGCACACAAAAAAGGAAAATCCCCTTTCCGCAATCACAAAATCTCTCATCAAAAACTACTCATCCATGAAAGACAAAATAAAATGGACTCTGTAACAATAAGGAATTAAACGAGTAAAAAAAAAGTAATTCCCTTAATTTTGTAATTAAAAATATTTTAAATATATCAAAACAAAAAGAAAAAAACACTTCATTTGGGAAGAGTTTCTGGTGTTGAGTTGATGAAGAGGGTTCAGTAAGGTTGGAAGGATCCTTAGGCCTAGTGCGGTTTGCACCCGAAATGAAAGTATGACTACACTGAAGGCAACAGGTAAGCGCAAAAGAAGGTGTGCAGAGTTCAGCTGAGGAATAACTACGTCATTGAGGGATTTCATTGTACCCCTAAATCAATAAGAAACAGAAAAAAGCACATTTTCAAGACAAAAGCATATACTTTAACAAAATGTCATTTTCTATGTATGGAGAAAAAAAAGAAGTATCAATGCCCTCACAATAATAAAAATAATGTAGTTAATTTTACTTTCTTCATTTACAATGTCTTTCGTGTTACTGTTCACTTTACTCTCAATGTAAAATAAGATATTCATGTTTCTCTTATTTTTCAGTCCAGCTTAATATTTTTAGGACATTATACCACTGATCTATCCTTGATGCAGATTACTGGGCCTGGGGATGCACCCACTTAACAGACTTCTCCAGATTCAGCGGTAGCCTCCCAGTGTTAACACACATTTGTGGTTCATCGTACATGCCTACCAGTTTCAGGGTCTGGTCATTTCCACTGCCACTGGGACATGTCTCATACATGGGGAACTCATTCCAGTCACAGATGTGCTTTCTCTGTCACCATCTCCACCTTGCTCTCGGAGGCGTTCTTTCCAGCTTTTCTTTTTGTATTTGGGTTTCATTTCACATAGCACAAACCTATCCAGGAAGCAACTGGAGTTCTCCACACATAGGTGAGGGTAGCATGTTTGGTATGGGGGAATAAAATATCTGCAAGGAATGAACCGGTTGTGGGGGTTGAATGTGATGCAGGAACACACAGAGCTTAGGTGGCACCTAGGCATTGATTGAAGAGTAGGGTCTTCAGTTCCTTAAGTGCAAGAGCACTGGCATGGGCCGTCTTGCGACTAGGACGGTGTGGCAGGAGATGAGGGTATAACAAGAGAAGGCCAGCGTCCCGTTATATAATTGTGTGTCAGTGCTGTCTCAAGCATCCCAATGGCCTGGCTCATGGAGGAGCACGGCCACCTGAGCTGCATAGATATGCAACTAGGTAGGCACATGTACGAGCAGTGGTTGCTTTATTGCTGATGCAGGCAATGTTAATGAATAATCTAGCTGGCATGGGTAGCCAGTGCAGCTCCCTTAAAATGGGAGAAATGTTATCCAATTTCTAGTTTCTAGTTAAGCATTGTGCCGCGGCATGTTGGGTGGCCCCAAGTGTGGCAAGTTGCATAGCTGGAAGGGAATATTCCCCATCGATGTGGGAGATAACCATGGCCAGGACTGTGGTTCTGAAGTCTTCGGGTGAAAGGAAGCAATTTTATCTTCCAGGGGAGGCTTAGCTATACCAGACTTTTTGGGTCCTTATGTTGACTTTGAAAGGAGCCCCCCTCTATGGGTTTGGAGATGTCCCAGAACCTTGACTTTCCAAATTAGTCATTTCTTGAGTGAGGTTGGTGTGTCTAGGTTCTAGAATTGTTTTCTTCTCCCCATTGCATCTTGGGGAAAATAATATTTATCGGTGATTTACATAGGGTTGATTGACCTGCTAGAAGGAAATGTGAAATAGGAGTGATGACCATCATTCGAGATTCATTAAGCAGAGCTAGGATTTATGTAGCTATATTTACATAAAAGGAAGACAAATTGGTAAATTTACAGTGGCCTTTCTGTTTCTTTCCTATGGAATTATGTCGAGAAAGTATCAACATTATAAAGTATGGAGAAATGTATGTGAATGCTTCTTCAGTGCACAAGCCCCCAACTGTAAACCTATTTGAGAGACCCTTGCCTCGGCTCCCCGGTACCTACTTCCTTATTCCCGCCTCCCTCCCACCCCTGAGCTCTGTGATTGGGCCTGGTAACCGGTAGCACCATCAGCGAGGAACTCTCTTGCCCCAGTACCTGTATCAAAGAGACTTTTAGCTTCAGCTTTTTGCAAGGGCAGAGTGTGGGTCTGAAACGTGTTTTCAGTATATTTACAGTAACTTTTCTACCTTTTTAGCTTCCTTTCTGCACAAGTGTGTGCGCTCTCCCCTTGCCTTGGCTTCCCAGTACCCAAATCCTTATTCCTGCCTCCCTCCCACCGTGAGCTCTGTGATTGGGCCTGGTAGCACCATCAGCAAGTGTTCCTCTTCCCCCACGAATCTGCATCCAAGCCACTTTTAGCTCCAGCTTGTTGCAAGGCCAGTGTGTGGGTCTGTGTATTTGTGGTAACTTTTCCACCTTTTTAGCCTCCTTTCCACACTAGTGTGTGCACTCCCCCCTTGCCTCGGCTACCCGGTACCTACCTGCCTCTCGCCCCGAGCTACGTGATTGGACCTGGTAGCCCTATTTCAGACACAGCATGCAGGGCAGCCTCCCTACCCAGACAGCCCTTGGCTAAGGGCCCCAAGGCAAAGGGCAGCTCCCGAAGAAGCAGCTCCAGTCCGTGTTTGCCTGTGTTCACCTGCGAAGCCAGTAGTCATCCGTTAACCAGTACAGATATTACTGTATTCCATTAAAACCCTACCACTCTTAATTTCTTAACTAACATAGCACACCAGTGTTAGCCAGCTAGTAAGTAGTTTTCCAATCAATGATGTGTCTCAATTGTAAGTGGTTCTCAAATGTAGGTATTTTTCCCTTTTGCCAGGTATCGCAAATCTGACTGTTTTCTACTTGCTACTGCGTCCCGAATGTACACATTATTTCCCACTTGGCAGGTATCATAGAATCTAGGTGCTTTCTACTTGCTGCAGTGTCTCAAATTTAGTATTTTCCCACTAGCCAGGTATCTCAAATCTGAGTGTTCTCTAACTACTGCTGTGTCTCAAATGTAGATGTTTTTCCCTCCAACACTATGTGCCGGTTCTAGGGATCTGCATACTGCTAGGTTTCAAATCAAGGTGTCCATCCCTTAGCTTCTTTGTTCCACATCTGGGTATTTCTCCAGTTGCTGTTTTTTTCTGCAATTCTAGGTTTTTCCCCTCTACCAGTGTGTCCCAGTTCTAGGTGTTCCCTCACTGCTGCTGGGTTTCGGTTCAGAGCTCTCTCTCTCACATAACAGCTGTGCTCTAAGTCAAAGTGCTCCAGGACTAGGTTTCCCACTAGTACAGGGACTCACCACCACTGCTCTGCTTCAAATCTAGGAGTTCTAGGGTCATAAGTTAGAAACATAGCCATAAACTACCAGTGGACTAATAGTTTAGGAGGGCAGATCTCAAAGACAGCCCACAGGGTAAGGCCACCAAAGCGCACATTCAGGACCCACCACCCATCCCTGCCCCATTAGGACCTTTTCCCTCACCCAACTGGTAGTATCACCATCCATAGTGCCCAGTAGAACCAGAGACCCACCCTCTGGAAAGCCAACAACCCTGATTGAGTCACACCCCCTAACATTAACACAGCCAACTGAAGCCGCCAAGAAAATCACTACCAAATGGGGACCCTAAAATCAAACAAAAAAGACAACAAGCCCAACAAAAACTCACAAAAAGCATTGGAAGTGGGCTAGAGCCTCTGCAATGGAAACACAATAATATAAACTCAGAAACAAACTAGAGAACTTAAGAGAACAGAACATGCCTCGCCATAGAACAGGACGACGCAAGAGAAAAATTGGAGAATGGATAAACTAAATGGAACCATACCGGAGCACCACACCACCAAATACCAACAGCAATGGAGCCCACACCCAACAGTGTGATAGTACATAGAACAAGCTAAAAAAATAGACAAAAATCATTAAACCTAACACCATACCTTGCTACAGACTACTCGCCAGACCAGCATCCAACCACCAGAAAAGTTAGACACACCGGAAGGTTACTGGGACCCAGAGGCTTCGCTAGTGGGTGATGGGCAGAGGGCTATAGCCCCAGATCTTTTGGTTGTAGCCCAGGATAGAAGCGCAGGGGCTACAACCAAAAGACTAGCTAGCCCCAAGTCCCAACAGTCCCAACATTAGCATAGCCCCAGGCTTTTACAAACCTAGCAACACCCCTGCTGGGACCCCAGAGGAAAAGGGCAGACACCATCAGAAGGAGAAAGATGAGAAACAACACCTTGACTCCATACATCACCAACACCCAAGGGGACTTATAGCAACAGCAACTAGATACAGAAGAAGATGCAGAAGTCATGGATCCAATACAAAACCTATCCCACCTACTCATTGACAAGACAGACCTAACAGCACAACCTACATCCTGAGGATAATGAGGAGAACCACCATCAAGACCAGACAAAGACTAAAGCAATTACAAAACAGGACACTATAAAGACAAAGATACACTGCAATCTAATCCATGCAAGATCAATGTCCAAACATGCAATTTAGCTCTATGATCTACTCTGTGTTGGTGGACTTGACAACCTATTTGTCACAGAAACCTGGCTAGATGACAACTACAACATCACACTACACTGCTGTCTGGCCAACAACTTCAAATGGATACAAGTAAACAGAAAAGGAAAAAAGAGGAGGACTTGGAGTAGCCTACAAAGAACACCTAAAAATAAAAACATCTGACCCATTGAACATCCCGAACTGCAAATCCCTCGTCCTTCACCAGACATCGGACCCACAAACAAACCTTACATTCATACTCATCTATAGACTTAAGACCTATGACGCAACCTTCATAGATACCTTCACTGAAGCCGTCACAAACCTGGGCATCAAACATGATCACTTGATCATTCTCGGGGACTTTAACATATGGTTTGAAAGAAGAACACATGAATATGCAGAAACCACTAACTAAGCAGCTTGAGACAATGAGACTACGACAGATGGTGAAAGGAGCAACACACACAGCTGGGCACATTCTGGATGCAATCTTCACCAATAAGAAACTGATCTCAACTTTACCATCAATACAAATACTATGGAGTGAGCACCTCATTATACAGTTCGTAATCCAACTACCATCAAAAGCATCCAAAAAGTACCAAAAGTACCCCACGATCTGGAAAATAAATTGGAAGACCATCAAAAGCAGTAACTTCGAAGAACAACTAGATTCCTCGAATCCATTGCTCGCAGTCTTGGACGCAATTGACTTAGACTAAGAAGCAGATTTAATCCAGAAATGGATCAAGGAAACAATTGACAGCATGTCCCTGGGAAAAAACCCTCATCCCATCACGAAAGAAATCAGTCACGCCCCACTTCAATACAATGAATAAAAAAGAAATGGAAACTAGAACAAGAATGGAGGAAAAACCATTACCAAGCCAAAAGAACAACTTAAAAAAAACAAATCTGAGCATACAAGAAGGAAGCTCTTAAAGCTAAAAATAAATACAATAACGACCGGATCACAAAAGCCATCAACGATCAGAATTAACTATTCAACATCATCAACGAGATAAGAAATCCCCCTGGATGCAATAACACAACTGTGCCTTCACAAAAATGATGCAATGAACTTGCAGACCATTTTAAGAATGAAATCATGACATACACTACATCATACAAAGTAGACCAATCAACCAGACCGTGCACCATCCCCTACCTATCCCGGTACCACATAACAGGCTGAATAGTTTCAACCAAATGTCAAGATACAAATTCCTCAGCTTGGTGAAAAAAAGCAACAAGGCAGGCTCCCCAATGGACCTCTGCCCACCAGACATCTATAAATCAACCCTTACACAGGGTACACTGTTGGAATGCTACCGAAACCGCTCAACAGGGACAGTACTGCGAGCATTCACATCTGCCTACATCAAACCGCTCCTAAAGGATACAAGGGGCGATGTAGAAGACCTCTCAAACTACATACCGATCACAAACATTCCCTATCTAGCAAAACTATTAGAGACCTATGTCTACGAACAAACACTGGAACACGTATAAAATCACCAACTATCAGGATGAGGCACATGTTGGCTTGAGACTCATGAGAGGGATAGAGATGGCACTGCTTTCTATATGGGATGACCTAAATAAAAACGCAGACTCCAACACAAACTCAGCACCGATACTACTCAACCTCTCTGCAGCATTCAACAAAGTCAACCATAACATCCTCATCAAGAGGTTGGAAGAAATAGGAAGCACCAACACATTGCTGCTCTGGATTAAATCTTTGTCTGAAACAACAGAAACAGTATAAATAAAATTGTACAAATGCACATTGCGGGACACAACCTGTGGAGTTCCCCAAGGATCCTAGTTATCCCTGCTCCTCTTCAACATCTATATGAGGCCACTAATCAACCTCATCAAAAGACATGGCTTCACTTGCTACAACTATGCAGATGATACCCAAATCATCTACAAAATCGGCGATGAACAAGAGGAGAAGACAACGCTAATAGACTGTCTCAGAGAACTCTACCAATGGATGAACAATAACCTTGAAATCAAGCCGTAAAAGAAGAAAATCATGATCACATCCAACAGTCAAGGAAGCAAACTGTGCATCACATGGTCATAGAACTGGGAACACCGCCCACACCATCAAAGGTGTCAAAAATCTTTGAATTATAAAGGACAAAGAGCTAACCATAAAACCGCAAGTAAATGCTTCTTTCATCTACACACTACCAAGACAATTCTACCAATCCTCTCCTTCATGTACAAAATACTGACCAGCATCTGCCTAATGTCCAGGATAGACTACACCAACAGCTTATACCACAGAATGCCAAACTGCTTACTGAGGAAACTGCAATGAATACAGAATGCAGCTGCCAGACTTCTCCTCAAACTCTCACAAAGGGACCATATCACTCCAGCTTTAAGGAGACCCTCCAGGATATTGTGCCATGAAATGACAAATTTTGCGGCATAAAATGGCACATTTTTTGGCACACATTTTTTGGCACAAACCGTTATTTATTGCTGCATTTTTGCAGTACATTTTTAATTGACTGGAGAAGCAGTGTGCAAGGCTACAGGAGAGCCAGGGTGTCATTATTTATACCTTTTGTATCAATTAAATAAGAAGAGTCCCAGATGTTTCTGGCTTGGGAGAACAGTTTTTGTTTTGGCTATGTTTTATGGTTTCATGTGCATGCCTATTTAATATTATTAATATTATTAATGGCATTGATCATTATAAATTGCAATACTGAAAATATTCCTCTCTGTGTTCGTCAATCCCTCAAACACCCACACACCTCTCTCACCAACACACCTCACACGTCTCGCCAATTCCCAATCACAACTTGTATTCTCGAACCTCCCACTCAGTCATACACACTCACATGTTCTTTCACAGTGCCAATTCACTATTTGCACTCTCCAGTCCCTGGCAAACTCCAAACCATACTCCCAACTCACACCTTGCGCTCCCCAATTCCTCTCGCAGTGTACAGTCCTTCATTCTTTCGTGCTACTTTTGCATCTTGCATCCTTTCTCCCATTCTATTGCACTCATCCATCATTCTTTCTCAGAATCTGCAGCTGACTGCCTCTTTCCAGCCGACCCCTCTCTGTTTTTGGCCCCCTAACGACCCTGAGACCAAGCTCACCCTACTTTCTGTACCTCTGCTCCCTCTGATTTCTGGCCCACCAGCCCACTGCTTCCTCTCTGCTCTCTTGCCCACTGCTTCGCTCTATGACACAATGATCTCCCTCTGCTTTCTTGCCTACCACTCCACAGTTCACCCATCACTCCCCCTTCATCTCCTCTCCCTCTCATATTGTGACCATTTTTGCATTTCTGAAAACTGTAGATTTTGGCCCAGATCCTCAGAAAATGGTGCATCTAAAACATAGAGCAGACGGTTTGCTATTTTTAGATAACCAATTTTTGGAAATGAGCAGGTCACCTTATTCTCAAAGGTCAGCTGCGAATTTCCATGGGCTGAGCTGTAGCGCAAATGAAGCGCTGGGCAGCCACCTTGTGGGATGTTCTGACCCACTGGCTCTGCCCTGCAACACCACTGTGTGCTGCTTTCATCAAAAACAACAGAATGGCCACCGAAAAGCCTTATGCGCGCTAGAAATCGATGAGAAGTGCGCAGGAAAACTTGAAATATAGGCCGCCAATCCATTTCTGCCTATGTCAGTGGTAAAACAGGAGACCACACTGCCAAAACCTATCGTTGGGCTGCCCACAGAGTGGAATAGAACTGCTTTAAAAGGAAGTGCTGCATTGCCAGGAAAATCCAGAAGTGTTTAAAATCAATTTTTTCTTGGCTGTTGAAAGTGCAAAATCATGGTTCCCAAACAGCAGAGAAGATCCAACATCCTTGTGGGGTGTTCACCATCACCTTATTTACGGAATCCCCATATGCACAATAACAAGAGAAACACCTTTCATCATAAAAATCCACATTCAAAAGGTGCTTGCCTTGGAAAAATATGTCAGATATGGGCGCAGTACCGCCGCTCGCCTGTGTCAGAAGCTCTCATTACTTATACTGGCCCTCATTACGACCTTGGCGGAAAGTGACTGACCGGACCGCCACAGCGTAAATAGCGTTTCCGCCATTGCACGAAGGAGCAAAGTGCGGCCCATTCCGACCCATCGGGCACGAGCACCACGGCATGGCGGAAGTGCAAAGTCCGCGATGGCGGAAAAGACCCCAAAACGGCCCACACCGCCGCCGTACGGCGCCCTAGGTGCAATACCGCCACCCATCACAGCGGACACCGCAGTGTGCGCCTACCGGAAAGTACGGTGACCGGAAATATAAGGAAACGGAAGTTAAAACATGGGCCCGGAACGGGAAACATCCCGCGTACACCTATAAAACCACTAAAACCACACAACCACTAAAAACACTACCCTGAGACACACCCCAACCCGTCATCCACCCTAGCGAAACCAAGAAAAATGGGAAAAGTAGCGAAGAAAGCGTGCGACCGCAAGCGGCAGGTCCACTTTTCCCGTGAGGAACTCACCGTGCTAACAGAGACCCTCCAGGAGAATGCTGCCGTCGTCTTCTGCACACAAATGACCAGGACGGCACTTGCAAACAAGAAGGCCATATGGGCTCTGGTGGCACAGCGGGTAAGTGCGGTGGGGACCGCACCCCGCACCCCACAGCAATGCCGAAAGCGATGGGACGACCTGCGGATACGCGTCCGCAGCATACTCTCTGCCAACCGCAACATTGCCACAGCCACCGGGGGAGGTCCTGAATCACCCATCAAGTTGACCCCCTGGGAAGAAATCTGTGCCTCCACCATCGGAATGGAGAGCATAGAGGGAGTCGGAGGGATGGAGAAAGGAGTGCAGACATCCGAAGATTCAGGTAGGTGGGCCAGATAAAACAATGCCAAATCCACAAAGTCCAACCATGTGAAGTACCATGTGTCCACATAGTGCAACAGAAACACATGTCCAGGAGAACGTCCACACACATCGGCCTGATAGCGCACGTTAAAACCCACAATAAATACATAAATAATTAAAAACCCCTAAAACACGCACTACACGTGCAGCAGGCACACCCTAACTGCAGGCTGCCAAACAACTGCACCCTCACTCCACACACAAATGAAAGCACCTCCAAGGCCCCGACCCAAATCACCCTCAGGTACCACCCCAATGCATGTGATACAATGCCATTCCAATTCCCACAGACCCATCAATAACCCTCGCCCTCCTTTACTCCACCACAGGGTCCGATCCAAACGACGAGCTTCAGGACACCCCTACCAGCACACCTGCAAAGAGGGCCAAGACCAACGGCCAAAGACCCTCCACCTCAGCTGCACGCATCAAGACACGGCAGCAGCACAAATCAGGTGGCAGCACACAGGAGGGAACATCAACAGGCACCCCAGCAGCCAGCATGCCCACACCACCACCACCACAGGTCCCCCCAACGGATGCCACAGAAGGCACTGCCTCTGGTGGCAGCAGCACCATAGGTGACACCCCATTGGTGGCAGCATGCTCCGACACAGAAGACGGGGATGTCGAAGACAGATCCATCCATGACCTGTCCCAATCCCCCTGCCTGTCCCATCCCGTACAACATGAGGATACCACGCAGGGGCACCCACAAGACGACGACTGGCCATCCCCCACAAGCCCTGTGGCAAGGCAACATGAGGTCAACAGCCCCTCTGTGACACCCCCGCAAATGGCCATGGCCCAGCAGAGGCAACAGTCCCTCGACCAGTTAATCGTGCAACAGCAGCAACTGGCCACGCTCCTCAAGGACCATGCCGATGAATGTGGGGGCACTAAGGCAGACATAGAAACATCAACTGAGACACTTAGGGCAGAAATGGAGAGAGGTACAGAGACACTAAGGGCACAAATGGAGAGTAGCACCGAGAGCCTGGGAGTCCAAATGGAGAGAAGCACCGAGAGCCTGAGGGGGGAACTGCATGCGACGTCCAAGGACGTATGTGCCGAACTTGCCGCAGTGCGCCGTGTGCTCACTGAGCTCTCACAAACCCTTAGGGACATGCATGGACGTGAGCAGGCAGAGACATCATCCGTTGCAAGTTCCGTCCAGGGCAGCCCCCAACGTAGATCTGGGAGGAACCTGCGCTCCACAGGCAGGGGTGCCCCTGATACCCGCAGAGGGGGCTTGCAATAGCGACTGCCCACTGACAACGAGCATCTGTGGACACTGGTGTTCGGGGGGGGAGGTAGGAGGGTGGAGGGGGTGTGTTGGGCTCACTTGGGTGGCGGGTCGATAGGGTGTACAACATGATATCACATATGCCATAAACAGTGCACGATCAACCAATGAGATGTGTGGACATTGATCTTTGTGTACTAGGCCATCATAGGCGTACAGTCCATATTGTGCATGTCCCAGACACACACAGTGCCACGAGTCCCGTGTCCATGTATCAGCCACCAGGCGTGAGTGCTAGAAGCATACATCAATGAGATGCTGACGAATGTCACGGCCCTCCGGTGCCTCGCAGACTCCTTGAGGTGCTGCCACATCCCCGCCCTCATCATGACCATCATCAGGTGCTTGCAGTTCTGCGTCAGGGGGCATGGGCACATTTCTACGTACGCACATGTTGTGGAGCATGACACATGCCATGACCATCTTTGCAACCTTCTCATGGCGGTACAGGAGTGCCCCGCCAGACCTGCTGAGGCAGCGGAAACGACCCTTCAGTAGGCCGAATGCCTGTTCTATGACTACACGGGTACGTGAGTGGGCATGGTTGTAGTCCTCCTCATGCTGGTCCCGTGGGTTCCGGACTGGTGTGAGGAGCCATCTCTTCAGTGGATATCCAGCATCACCTGTATGTGGACGAGAAACGTATGATGTGGAATGCCATTGCTACGTACGCACACCCCCCCCCTTCCTGCCAGGTCATTGCCGAATCACATACCCCACATTATCATGCATGTAATGAGACTCACCGAGTAGCCAGGATCTGTTCCCTGCGTGTCGCTCCATGTAGCGTGGTATTGTAGAGTTCCTCAAGACCATAGAATCATGGGTTGATCCAGGAAATCGGGCACAACAATGTGTAAAGATCCTGTTGGAGTCACACACCATTTGTACATTCAGAGAATGAAATTGTTTTCGGTTGCGGTACTGGGCCTCCATGGCATGTGGGACGACCAATTCCACATGGGTGCAGTCGATGGCACCAATGCAACCCGGTATGCCGGCAAGTGCATGGAATCCCACTTTTGTGTTGGTAATTTCCTGCTCCGAGCGTGGTAGGGAGATGTAGTCGTCTGCGTGCTGCAGGAAGGCATCGAGCACTTGCAATAGTGTCCGTGAGAACAGTGGCTGAGAAATGCCATGCAACTGTCCGACTGTGTGCTGGTAGGTGCCTGTGGCCAGGAAGTGGAGTACAGACACCACCTTCAGTAGGGGTGGGATGGCGGTTGGGCTATCTATCATGCTGACAAGGTCAGCCTGTGTCATGTCCACAATGGCGGCTATGGTGTCCCGGTCCAGACGGTAGAGGTTGTGGATCTGCTCATCAGTGAGGTTGAACGGATGTGCTCAGAGGCGTGGGATTGCGGGCTGCCTGCGTGGTGGTAGTGGCTGTGCTGGCGGCCCTTGCTGGCCCTGCCTTGCCCTCCTCCTCCTCCTGCGTCTCCTCCGTGCGGCCGGTTGTAGTTGGTGTTCGTCTTCTTCCTGGAGTTGGAGTACTTGCAGTGCTATCAGGTCCCCCAGGGCCAACATCGCGAGTCCTGCCGGTAGCATTTCGGTGTGGTTGTGGGAGGAGACTGGCTGTGCAATTTATGTGTTTTCAGGCTGTATGGCCTCCACCTGTGGTGATTCATTCCACCTGTGCAAACTGCTCTCCCCTTTGGCCGAGCACGTCCCGCACACAACGCTGCAATTCGGGGAATGGCATCTTGCTATTGCAATCATGTATTTGTACCCGATGGCCGTGTAACATTGGTTGATATGTTCATTCTGCTATGGTCCCATTGTGTCACATACTATCTGTGCAGTCGCGAACAGACTTGTGAAGGGTCAGTGGTACGTAGTACTCGAGTAACGGTGGGCCCTCATGCATCACTGTACCGAGTTGCAACGACGGGCGGGGCGTCCCATTTGTGGGTGAAGGCAGTTGCCATTTTCACACACAGCCGCACTAGATGGATTAATTAGTGATTTCAAACGGCCACAGATGCCTCTTCGACGTGATGTTGCAAATGAGGAATTCGAAGGGCGGCGCTTTCGGTTTTCAGCTAGCGGCGGGGAAATGCCCACAGGTCTGACTGCAAATATAACGTACTATTGTTCAATGTCCTTGGGACAGGGGCCATGGCGAGGATGCAATGATTGATATGAATGGTTTGGGATGCGCAATAGCGACGTGGGCGATGAGGCCGGACGTTCCCAAATACATGTTACTTCACAACACTGGCATTACGGGCTGGGGCACTGTGGATTTTGCAGGCTGCATAACGCACAGACTCAATGGATATTTCTAATGTTATGTGAGTAAATATTCAGGCGTTTTAATCCCGGGATGAGGGAATGATGAATGGATGCATGGGCAGGTGATTTGATACAGAGTTTGCCATGTACAGGGCTTCTTGGAATCTATACGCCTCCCCTACGCTATGTGATGCAGGGCTGCCATAGTGGGACCATCGTCTATCTGGCCTTGTTGAGCCCTCCCTGTCTCGACGCGCCCTCAGACACTTGTGTCCATGCACGTTACCAATCCCATCTGATGGATTCTGTTTTGACAGACGCATGCACAGGTACACTCGTTTGTGATGGTGTTTACACCTCGATATAGATAGTTATGAGTCGCAAGTGGTTTTTGGGTGGTGATGAACCTTTGGAGTGGGCTAGCATGCATATGGCTGTGGATTTAGTGTGATCATTGAAGTGAGTTGTTCGAATGTAGTTCTGATGGCCATTCTGTTCTTTTTCTTTTCTTTTGGTTGACAGGTATCTCCTCCCCTTTTGCCACTGCCATCTGTATGCCACTCCTGCAGATGGGTTTTACTCCCGACACCTGCTGCTTCGTGTTAATGAGTGGAGCAGCATTACGATCTTATGGGACGATCGCCAATGGGCCACATGCCCTTACGCAGTACTGGTGGCTCGGAGCAACATTTCGGCCTTTCAGCTGGACTAGTGCCTCCCCATTGGGACGGCCCTGCGGTTCTGTGCGCTTCCATGTTGCCTTTTCGTACGTGAATGTGGCTCTGTGTACCATGATGGAACAGGGCGTCACACAAGTAGTGGCTGGTCATTTCTTGCGGATGCAGCCCACAATGGTGAAATGTGTTTTGGAGTTCATGGCCTGATGGCTGTATGGGCTTGGTGATTTTGTTGTGCATTAAATTTCTATTCTGATTTGGCCCGTGTAGCGTTCTTCTTTGCAAGTGATGTGGCATATTCCTATTTGGGGAGCGATGTATTGTGAGGAGATCTGCATTGGGTTCCAGCTTCGGAGTTTAGTTGCGTGGTACTGTACTGGACGCGTTTGCCTACGAAGCCCGTGAGGTCAGGGATGGGGGCTGCCAATATGACTGTTTGAATGTTGTCATGCTCAGGGGCGGGGGATTGGGTTTTGTGTAACAGATGCCGGTCAGCCAGGTGGACTGGTGGAATGATGTGATTTTCGGAATATTGCTGGTCACAGGTGCCTGTGTTTGCGTGCGTTTCTTGGTGGGGGACTGTGGTCATGTCCATTGGGATGGCTTCTGTATTCGTGCCATCTGTGCCCTGCAGCTCCCATTGGCCCCTCTTGTGTTTCATTTGTTCGTTGGCATGCATGGGTGACTTGTACATTTCAATGGTTGCATTGTGACTTCATTGCACCTACGGGGAGTTGTACTTTGTGGGCAGGGAGCGGTGTACAGGCACTCAGTGGGGCCGTTTACGGTTGATTCGCGATGCCGTACTTCTCACCATGGCGGAATGGTTCATTCCGCCATGCTTGATGGCGTTAGGTACATGTCCGCTAGGGTCGGAATTAGCGTACCCTTGCGCCATGGTGGTGTTTACGGTTTGGCATGGCGCGCGCGCGCGTGCTTGGTGCAGTTAGCGTTGGCGTTCACTACGGTGTCGCTAATGGCTTCGTACTTTGCGGTGACGGGTCATAGTCGCACCGAGCGCTATTCGATGGCGGTATTGCATTTCCGCCATCGTTTTCCGAATTCCGCCAGGGTCGTAATGAGGGCCACTGTCAGTTTAAAACTTGTGTCTTAAAATCAAATTATAGAACAGAAGACACTTGCCATCAATAGCAATATGGGTTGCTACAATTCAATTTCTATGTTTTAAAAAGACTAGAATGAAGAGATTTGTGTGTATATTTGTAGAAATGTAAATAGTATTTGAGAAAAGCCCATTTTAAACAGTGTTTTAAAGTGGACTAATGTCAGCCACAATGGACTTCAAAGACATTCCACAGCTTCTCCCCAAACAAAGGAATCTTCCTCCTACTCTCTGCTTAGGAATGGGCATGGAGTTGTTAATGGAGGTGGGAGGAGATTTGCTCTGCTGCTCTGGGAAAGAGAAAATAGGCTTCTTGAACTGAAATGAAATGCAAATTCGAGAGTCGACAGAAACCAACTGCTGGCTGGAAGAAGCCTGGGACTGCTGTGGCCCAGCTAAACCTTGGAGGCGGAGCTAGACTGATATGTGTATCTGAAACTCCAGGTAAATATCTTTTTGGAAAAAGACTCATAGAAAACTGTGAACAATTTGGAAAAATCTGTAAATATAGTGTTGTTAAAATGAAATTTCTGCTCACAGTTTGAAACTACTCTGGAATCTGTGCGATATTCAGAGACCGGACTACGAAAATGTTGATATTGTAGCAATTGTGATCATGCTAGGAATATGAAAGTTTAAAGGATTATGCCCAGATGTCATGCACATGTATGTGGAAAAATGTGTACAGATCTGACACTGGTTAACCAACCAAAGGCGTGAAAAACTGTCCGTTTTGAACCGAAACTCTCGAGAAGATGGGACTCGGACGGATACATGCTCTTTTATATCTGTGATGTAAATATGTATTATTAGCAATTATTAGCAAGTTGGTGATATTGTAGATATGCTTTCCATGAAAAATAGATTTTCTATGTAGAAACAAAGGGGAGGTTTTTCCCTGGATTGTAAATTGCAGCATCATTATGACACAGATTTCACTTCTCAAATCAGGAGAGGGGGAATACTCTGATCAATCGGATTCCTAGAGGGTGGGCTTAGTATAATCAGCCTATCCACCCCTTTGGGAAATAGATAAATAGGGACTGTTTATTACATAGACACACACACACATTCACCCATCAACTGATTTACTGGCGAAGCGCTCTGCAGGAGAACCCAGATCCAAGACTCCAGAACTCTTAAAGCAGAAGGCCCAATTCCAAAGCTGAACCCTTCTCAGCTTGGACTTTAAAATCTTACAACCTGATTTTAACCCCAGACTTCCAAGGGGCACATAAAAATTGAACAGCCTGGCTGTGCTGTTTTCTGCATCTTGCCAAGAAATCTTGCCAGAACCCAGAGATCCAAACCAGTAGAGCAGAGCTGAAACCAGATAGCTGTAAACTCCAGAACCAACCCGTCAGATCCAGTCCAGAGTGCCGTGCAGAGACCAGAGTGCCGTGCTGAGTGCAGACCCTGGTGCCTGAATCCTGTCTGGTGGGCTAGCAGAATTCCAGTCCAAAACCTTTGACCACATCCTGACGGGCCTATTCCAAAATCATAGTTGTGAGTATTTAGCATAGAATTGTCCATAGCCAATCTCTTATCCTTAAGTAATCCTATCCAACCCATTCTAACATATCCAGAACTGCATGGTAGAATCTCTTTTGTCTGTTCTGAATCTTTCCCTCATCCATGTCGTCCTTTGTTAATAGTTTTTAAAAAAAATGACAAAAATGTAAGTGAAAACAATTAGTGATATCTGTGTTCGCTTCGCGGACACACTTCCTTGTTCGCTCCGCGGACAGGACGGTGATTGGGCAAGCAGCTTGCGTGATGTCCGCGGACATCTGACCTACTCTCTCATTGGATGCGGTGAAAGCGTGCAGTGCGTCTGGCTTCAGAGACGCCCGCCATCTTTGTTCCTCACCGCCTGCAAAGTAAGTCTTGTGTCTGTCTCCTGTTCCTCCCACCCCCACTCATACCCTGTGTGTCCTTGTCCCCCCCACCTCCACTCATGCTCCGTGTCTCTCCTGTTCCTCTAGCCCCCCGCTCATGCCATCGGCACACGGTGGCCAGCGGAGGGCTGAGGAGCGGAATCTGCCACCTGCACACGAACGCCGTGTGTCTCTCTCCCTCCCCCCCATCCCCCGCTCATGCCCGGTGTGTCTCTCTCCCTCCCCACACCCCCCGCTCATGCCCCGTGTTTCTCTCTCCCCTTCCCCCACCCCCGATCATGCCCCGTTTGTCTCTCTCCCTCCCCCCACACTCGCTCATGCCACGTGTGTCTCTCCCCCTCCCGCCCACCCCCCGCTCATGCCACGTGTCTCTCTCCCTCCCCCCCACCCCCGCTCATGCCCAGTGTGTCTCTCTCCCTCCCCTCCACCCCCGCTCATGCCCCGTGTATCTCTCTCCCCTTCCTCACACCCCCCGCTCATGCCTCGTGTGTCTCTCTCCCTCCCCCCCACCCCGCTCATGCCCCGTGTCTCTCTCCCTCCCGCCCACCCCCGCTCTTGTCCCGTGTGTCTTTCCCCCTCCCGCCGCCCACCCCCCGCTCATGCCCCGTGTGTCTCTCCCCTTCCCCCCACCCCCGCTCATGCCCCGTGTGTCTCTCTCCCTCCCTCCCACCCCCGCTCATGCCCCGTGTCTCTCTCCCTCCCCCCCACCCCTGCTCATGCCCCGTATGTCTCTCCCCCCACCCCCGCTCCTGCCCTGTGTGTCTCTCTCCCTCCCGCCCACCCCCCGCTCATGCCCCGTGTGTCTCTCCCCCTCCCGGCCACCCCCCGCTCATGCCCCGTGTGTCTCTCCCCCTCCCGCCCACCCCCCGCTCATGCCCCCGCTCATGCCCCTTGTGTCTCTCCCCCTCCCGCCCACCCCCCGCTCATGCCCCGTGTGTCTCTCTCCCACCCCCTCACTCCCCGCTCATGCCCCGTGTGTCTCTCTCCCTCCCCCCAAAACCCGCTCATGCCCCGTGTGTCTCTCTCCCCTCCCCCCCACCCCCGCTCATGCCCCGTGTGTCTCTCTCCCTCCCCCCCACCCCCGTTCATGATGCCCCGTGTGTCTCTCCCCCTCCCGCCCACCCCCCGCTCATGCCCCGTGTGTCTCTCGACCTCCCGCCCACCCCCCGCTCATGCCCCGTGTGTCTCTCTCCCTCCCCCCACCCCCGCTCATGCCCCGTGTGTCTCTCTCCTCTTCCTCCCACCCCCTGCTCATGCCCCGTGTCTGTCTTCTGTTCCCCCCGCTCATGCCCCGTGTCTGTCTCCTGTTCTCCCCACCCCCTGCTCATGCCCCGGGTCTGTATCCTGTTCCCGCCACCCCCCGCTCATGCCCCGTGTCTGTCTCCTGTTCCCCCACCCGCTCATGCCCTGTGTCTGTCTCCTGTTCCCCCCACCCGCTCATGCCCCGTGTCTCTCTCTTGTTGCCCCCCACCCCCTGCTCATGCCCTGTGTCTGTCTCCTGTTCTCCCCACCCCCCGCTCATGCCCCGTGTCTGTCTTCTGTTCCTCCCACCCCCCGCTCATGCCCCTTGTCTGTCTCCTGTTGCCCCCCACCCCTCCGCTCATGCCCCGTGTCTGTTGTTCCCCCGACACCCCGCTCATGCCCCGTGTCTGTCTCCTGTTCCCCCCACCCCTCGCTCATGCCCCGTGTCTGTCTCCTGTTTCCCCCACCCCCTGCTCATGCCCCGTGTCTCTCCTGTTGCCCCCCACCCCACGCTCATGCCCCGTGTCTGTCTCCTGTTGCCCCCCACCCCCCGCTCATGCCCCGTGTCTGTCTCCTGTTCTCCCCACCCCCCGCTCATGCTCCGTGTCTGTCTCCTGTTGCCCCCCACCCCCCGCTCATGCCCCGTGTCTGTCTCCTGTTGCCCCCCACCCCCCGCTCATGCCCCGTGTCTGTCTCCTGTTGCACCCCACCCCCCGCTCATGCCCCGTGTCTGTCTCTGTTGTTCCCCCACCCCCTGCTCATGCCCCATGTCTGTCTCCTGTTCCCCCCACCCCCCGCTCATGCCCCGTGTCTGTCTCTGTTGTTCCCCCTCCTGCTTATGCCCCGTGTCTGTCTCCTGTACCCCCCAACCCCCTGCTCATGCCCCGTGTCTCTCTCCTGTTGCCCCCCACCCCCCGCTCATGCCCCATGTCTGTCTTCTGTTCCCTCCACCCCCCGCTCATGCCCCGTGTCTGTATCCTGTTCTCCCCACCCCCCGCTCATGCCCCGTGTCTGTCTCCTGTTGCCCCCACCCATGCCCTGTGTCTGTCTCCTTTACCCCCCCACTCCACGCTCATGCCCCGTGTCTCTCTCCTGTTGCCCCCCACCCCCCCGCTCATGCCCCGTATCTGTCTCCTGTTCCCCCCATCCCCCGCGCTCATGCCCCGTATCTGTCTCCTGTTCTCCCCACCCCCCGCTCATGCCCTGTGCTTGTCTCCTGTTCTCCCCACCCCCGCTCATGCCCCGTATCTCTCTCCTGTTGGCCCCACCCCCCACTCATGCCCATGTCTGTCTTCTGTTGCCCCCCACCCCCCGCTCATGCCCCATGTCTCCCTTGTGTTCCCCCCACCCCCCACTCATGCCCCGTGTTTCCCTCGTGTTATCCCCCACCCCCCGCTCATGCCTCGTGTTCCCCCCACCCCCGCTCATGCCCCTTGTCTCCCTCGTGTTCCTCCCCACCCGCTGCTCATGCCCCGTGTCTCTCTCATGTTCCCCCCACCACCGCTCATGCCCCGTATTTCCTTCCTCCACCCCCCCACCCCCTGCTCATGCCCCGTTTGTACCCTGTTCCCTCTCACCCCCGCTCATGCCCATGTGTCTCCCCTGTTCCCCCCCACCCTCCGCTCATGCCCTGTTGTGTTCTTTATACACCCCGCCTTCCCTTTCCATGGTGGCCATCGTGGTAAAAGATTTTCCTTCCTACACCGGGACGCCACAGGCGTCCCGGTGTAGGAAGGAAAATCTTTTTGTTTTTTTTACCACCCGGCGTTCCCACCTTGAGGACATAAGATGTTAGTGGTCTTCATCTATTGAAAAGGATGTTATGGTGGCGTTGCACTTATAAAAACCTTTACAATTTAGAAAAAAGAAATGTTAGAGGGACATTATGGTTAACTTGGACTATTAAAAACCTATGAAATTCAATGAAAAACCTTTGTTAAAGGGACGTTATGGTTAAGTTGCGCTACTAAAAACCTATGAAATTCAGTGAAAAAACTTTGTCAAAGGGACGTTATGGTTCCAAGTAAAACCGAAAAACCCTTGAAATTCGCCAGTTATGGTAAGCTAAGCAACCATAACTCGCGCCAGCACCGTGCACTGCTAAGACTAACACCCAGGACATCAAAAATGACATCACAAATGTCACTGATGACATCACATGTCTGGCTCACTCTTTCTTTTGCTGACATATATAGGCCACATGGTTTTCTTCAGTAACAGTCAGAAACTAAACATTTTATTTTATTTGTAGACGTATCCTTCAAGTAGGTTCTGACAGTAATTCCCTTAGAGTCCAGTCACATCATATGAAACATATACATACGGGAAGACACAAGCTTGAAAGACAGCAATCCTTTTTGTGCATAAAGATAATCAATAGTCTTATGAGCACTTTCTGATAGTTCTGTTGTTTTTCTTTTTTTTATGGCTGTACTTTCCCTGCATATGGTCATATTTGTATACATTGTACTCACACTACTTTCCTTAGGGTCCAATCACATCAAGTGATACATATACCTAGGGTAAATAGCAGCTTTGAAACAGAGCAATCATTTATTTGCATGAAAATAATCAGTTAAATTATGAATTGTTTCTGCTACTACTTGTGCTTTTTTGCTAACTTCACTTTCCCTGTATATACCCATATTTGGGTCACTCTGAATTTTTTTGCAAAGTTTGGTGAGGATTCGTCCAGGCGGGGCAAAGTTATAGGGGGGAGGTCCCAAAACTTTTTTTTTTCCCATAGACATAATGGGAAAAAAAATTTGTTCACGCCTACAGCCCAAACCGCTGGACGGATTTACACCAAATTTGCGGCAGGAGCGGTGACTTGGTCCCGAAAGCGTGCTTTGCTTTATTTGGTGTAAATCTGTCCAGTAGTTTTTTAAAAAATGACAAAAATGTAAGTGAAAAAAATTAGTGATATCTGTGTTCGCTTCGCGGACACACTTCCCTGTTCGCTCCGCGGACAGGACGGTGATTGGGCAAGCAGCTTGCGTGATGTCCGCGGACATCTGACGTGCTCTCTCATTGGATGCGGTGAAAGCGTGCAGTGCATCTGGCTTCAGAGACGCCCGCCATCTTTGTTCCTCGCAGCCTGCACAGTATGTCTTGTGTCTGTCCCCTGTTCCTCCCACCCCCACTCATGCACCATGTCTCCCCTGTTCCTCTATCCCCCCCAATCACGCCATCGGCACACGGTGGCCAGCGGAGGGCCGAGGAGCGGGATCTGCCGCCTGCACACGAACGCCGTGTGTCTCTCTCCCACCCCCCGACCCCCCGCTCATGCCCCGTGTGTCTCTCTCCCCTTCCCCCACCCCCTCGATCATGCCCCGTGTGTCTCTCTCCCTCCCCCCACCCCCTGCTCATGCCCCGTGTGTCTCTCTCCCCTTCCCCCACCCCCCGCTCATGCCCCGTGTGTCTCTCTCCCTCCCCCCCACCCCTGCTCATGGCCCGTGTGTCTCTCGCCCTCCCCCCACCCCCGCTCATGCCCCTTGTGTCTCTCCCCCTCCCGCCCACCCCCGCTCATGCCCGGTGTGTCTCTCCCCCTCCCGGCCACCCCCCGCTCAAGCCCCGTGTGTCTCTCTCCCCTTCCCCCCACCCCCCGCTCATGCCCCGTGTGTCTCTCTACCTCCCTCCCACCCCCGCTCATGCCCCGTGTGTCTCTCTCCCTCCCCTCTACCCCCGCTCATGCCCCGTGTGTCTCTCTCACCTTCCCCCCACCCCCCGCTCATGCCCCGTGTGTCTCTCTCCCTCCCCCCACCCCCGCTCATGCCCCGTGTGTCTCTCAACCTACCGCCCACCCCCCGCGCACGCCCCGTGTTTCTCTCCCCCTCCCGCCCACCCCCTGATCATGCCCCGTGTGTCTCTCTCCCTCCCCTCCACTCCCGCTCATGCCCCATGTGTCTCTCTCCCTCCCCTCCACCCCCGCTCAAGTCCCGTGTGTCTCTCTCCCCTTCCCCCCACCCCCCTCATGCCCCGTGTGTCTCTCTCCCTCCCCCCCACCCCCGCTCATGCCCCATGTGTCTCTCCCCCTCCCGCCCACCCCCGCTCTTGCCCCGTGTGTCTCTCTCCCCTTCCCCCCACCCCCCGCTCATGCCCCATGTGTCTCTCTCCCTCCCCCCACCCCCGCTCATGCCCCGTGTGTCTCTCTCCCTCCCCCCCACCCCGCTCATGCCCTGTGTGTCTCTCTCCTTCCCCTCCACCCCCGCTCATGCCCCGTGTGTCTCTCTCCCCTTCCGCCCACCCCCCGCTCATGCCCCGTGTGTCTCTCTCCCTCCCCCCCGCTCACGCCCCGTGTGTCTCTCTACTTCCCCCCCACCCCGCTCATGCCCCGTGTGTCTCTCTCCCTCCCCCCACCCCCCACTCATGCCCCGTGTGTCTCTCTCCCCTTCCCCCCCCGCTCATGCCCCGTGTGTCTCTCTGCCTCCCCCCATCCCCGCTCATGCCCCATGTGTCTCTCACCCTCCCGCCCACCCCCCGCTCATGCCCCGTGTGTCTCTCCCCCTCCCACCCACCCCCTGCTCATGCCCCGTGTGTCTCTCCCTCCCCCCACCCCCGTTCATGCCCCATGTCTCTCTCTCCCTCCCCTCCACCCCCACTCATGCCCCGTGTGTCTCTCTCCCTCCCCTCAACCCCCGCTCATGCCCCGTGTGTCTCTCTCCCTCCCCCCCACCCCCGCTCATGCCACGTGTGTCTCTCCCCCTCCCGCCCACCCTCGCTCTTGCCCCGTGTGTCGTTCCCCCTCCTGCCGCCCACCCCCTGCTCATGCATGCCCTGTGTGTCTCTCCCCTTCCCCCCACCCCCCGCTCATGCCCCGTGTGTCTCTCTCCCTCCCCTCCACCCCCGCTCATGCCCCGTGTGTCTCTCTCCCTCCCCCCTCCCCCGCTCATGCCACATGTGTATCTCCACCTCCTGCCCACCCCCCGCTCATGCCCCGTGTGTCTCTCTCCCCTTCCCCCCACCCCCCGCTCATGCCCCGTGTGTCTCTCTCCCTCCCCCCACCCCCGCTCATGCCCCGTGTGTCTCTCTCCCTCCCCTCCACCCCCGCTCAAGTCCCGGGCGTCTCTCTCCCCTTCCCCCCACCCCCACTCATGCCTCGTGTGTCTCTCTCCCTCCCCCCCACCCCCGCTCATGCCCCGTGTGTCTCTCTCCCTCCCTCCCACCCCCGCACATGCCCTGTGTGTCTCTCCCCCTCCCGCCCACCCTCGCTCTTGCCCCGTGTGTCTTTCCCCCTCCTGCCGCCCACCCCCTGCTCATGCATGCCCTGTGTGTCTCTCCCCTTCCCCCCACCCCCCCTCATGCCCCGTGTGTGTCTCTCCCTCCCCCCACCCCTGCTCATGGCCCGTGTCTCTCTCCCTCCCCCCACCCCCGCGTGTCTCTCCCCCTCCCCCCACCCCCTGCTCACGCCCCGTGTGTCTCTCTCCCCTTTCCCCACCCTCCCGATCATGCCCCGTGTGTCTCTCTCCGTCCCCTCCACCCCCGCTCATGCCCCGTGTGTCTCTCTCCCTCCCCCCCACCCCCGCTCATTCCCCATGTGTCTCTCTCCCTCCTCCCACCCCCGCTCATGCCACGTGTGTATCTCCACCTCCCGCCCACCCCCCGCTCATGCCCCGTGTGTCTCTCTCCCCTTCCCCCACCCCCCGCTCATGCCCGTGTTTCTCTCTCCCTCCCCCATCCCCGCTCATGCCCCGTGTGTCTCTCAATATCCCGCCCACCCCCGTTCATGCCCCGTGTGTCTCTCCCCCTCCCGCCCACCCCCTGCTCATGCCCTGTGTATCTCTCTCCCTCCCCCCCACCCCCGTTCATGCCCCATGTGTCTCTCTCCCTCCCCTCCACCCCCGCTCAAGTCCTGTGTGTCTTTCTCCCCTTCCCCCCACCCCCTCATGCCTCGTGTGTCTCTCTCCCTCACCCCCACCCCCGCTCATGCCCCGTGTGTCTCTATCCCTCCCCCCACCCCCGCTCATGCCCCGTGTGTCTCTCTCCCTCCCCCCCACCCCGGCTCATGCCCCATGTGTCTCTCCCCCTCCCGCCCACCCACGCTCCTGCCCCGTGCGTCTTTCCCCCTCCTGCCGCCCACCCCCCGCTCATGCCCCATGTGTCTCTACCCTTCCCCCCACCTCCGCTCATGCCCCGTGTGTGTCTCTCCCTCCCCCCCACCCCTCCTCATGGCCCGTGTCTCTCTCCCTCCCCCCACCCCCGCTCATGCCTCGTGTGTCTCTCCCCCTCCCCCCACCCCCGCTCCTGCCCCGTGTGTCTCTCTCCCACCCCCCACTCCCCGCTCATGCCCCGTGTGTCTCTCTCCCTCCCCTCCACCCCCGCTCAAGTCCTGTGTGTCTCTCTCCCCTTCCCCCCACCCCCCTCATGCCTCGTGTGTCTCTCTCCCTCACCCCCACCCCCGCTCATGCCCCGTGTGTCTCTATCCCTCCCCCCGCCCCCGCTCATGCCCCGTGTGTCTCTCTCCCTCCCACCCCCGCTCATGCCCCGTGTGTCTATCCCCCTCCCGCCCACCCACGCTCTTGCCCCGTGTGTCTATCCCCCTCCCGCCCACTCCCCGCTCATGCCCCATGTGTCTCTCCGCTTCCCCCCACCTCCGCTCATGACCCGTGTGTGTATCTCCCTCCCCCCACCCCTGCTCATGGCCCGTGTCTCTCTCCCTCCCCCCCACCCCCGCTCATGCCCCGTGTGTCTCTCCCCCTCCCCCCACCCCCGCTCCTGCCCCGTGTGTCTCTCCCCCTCCCCCCCACCCCCGCTCATTCCCCGTGTGTCTCTCTCCCTCCCCCCACCCCCGCTCATGCCACGTGTGTATCTCCACCTCCTGCCCACCCCCCGCTCATGCCCCGTGTGTCTCTTTCCCTCCCCCATCCCCGCTCATGCCCCGTGTGTCTCTCACCCTCCCGCCCACCCCCCGCTCATCCCCCGTGTGTCTCTCCCCCTCCCGCCCACCCCCTGCTCATGCCCTGTGTGTCTCTCTCCCTCCCCCCCACCTCCGTTCATGCCCCATGTGTCTCTCTCCCTCCCCTCCACCCCCGCTCAAGTCCTGTGTGTCTCTCTCCCCTTCCCCCTACCCCCTCATGCCTCGTGTGTCTCTCTCCCTCACCCCCACCCCCGCTCATGCCCCGTGTGTCTCTCTCCCTCCCCCCCACCCCCGCTCATGCCCCGTGTCTCTCTCACGCTCCCGCCCACCCACGCTCTTGCCCCGTGTGTCTTTCCCCCTCCTGCCGCCCACCCCCGCTCATGCCCCATGTGTCTCTCCCCTTCCCCCCACCTCCGCTCATGCCCCGTGTGTGTCTCTCCCTCCCCCCACCCCTGCTCATGGCCCGTGTCTCTCTCCCTCCCCCCCACCCCCGCTCATGCCCCGTGTGTCTCTCCCCCTCCCCCCACCCCTGCTCATGCCCCGTGTGTCTCTCCCCCTCCCCCCACCCCTGCTCCTGCCCCGTGTGTCTCTCCCCCTCCCGCACACCCCCGTTCACGCCCCGTGTGTCTCTCCCCCTCCCGCCCACCCCCCGCTCATGCCCAGTGTGTCTCTCCCCCTCCCGTCCACCCCCTGCTCATGCCCCATGTGTCTCTCTCCCACCCCCCATCCCCGCTCATGCCCCTGCTCATGCCCCATGTGTCTCTCCCCTCTCCCGCCCACCCCCCGCTCATGCCCATGTGTCTCTCTACCACCCCCCACCCCCCGCTCATGCCCCGTGTGTCCCTCTCCCTCCCCCCACCCCCCGCTCATGCCCCGTGTGTCTCTCTCCCCTCCCCCCACCCCCCGCTCATGCCCTGTGTGTCTCTCTCCCTCCCCCCACCCCCGTTCATGCCCCGTGTGTCTCTCCCCCTCCCGCCCACCCCCCGCTCATGCCTCGTGTCTCTCTCCCTCACCCCCACCCCCGCTCATGCCCCGTGTGTCTCTATCCCTCCCCCCACCCCCGCTCATGCCCCGTGTGTCTCTCTCCCTCCCCCCCACCCCCGCACATGCCCTTTGTGTCTCTCCCCCTCCCGCCCACCCTCGCTCTTGCCCCGTGTGTCTTTCCCCCTCCTGCCGCCCACCCCCTGCTCATGCATGCCCTGTGTGTCTCTCCCCTTCCCCCCACCCCCCCTCATGCCCCGTGTGTGTCTCTCCCTCCCCTGCTCATGGCCCGTGTCTCTCTCCCTCCCCCCCACCCCCGCGTGTCTCTCCCCCTCCCCCCACCCCCTGCTCACGCCCCGTGTGTCTCTCTCCCCTTTCCCCACCCTCCCGATCATGCCCCGTGTGTCTCTCTCCCTCCCCCCACCCCCGCTCATGCCCCGTGTGTCTCTCTCCCTCCCCCCCACCCCGCTCATGCCCTGTGTGTCTCTCTCCTTCCCCTCCACCCCCGCTCATGCCCCGTGTGTCTCTCTCCCCTTCCGCCCACCCCCCGCTCATGCCCCGTGTGTCTCTCTCCCTCCCCCCCGCTCACGCCCCGTGTGTCTCTCTACTTCCCCCCCACCCCGCTCATGCCCCGTGTGTCTCTCTCCCTCCCCCCACCCCCCACTCATGCCCCGTGTGTCTCTCTCCCCTTCCCCCCCGCTCATGCCCCGTGTGTCTCTCTGCCTCCCCCCATCCCCGCTCATGCCCCATGTGTCTCTCACCCTCCCGCCCACCCCCCGCTCATGCCCCGTGTGTCTCTCCCCCTCCCACCCACCCCCTGCTCATGCCCCGTGTGTCTCTCCCTCCCCCCACCCCCGTTCATGCCCCATGTCTCTCTCTCCCTCCCCTCCACCCCCACTCATGCCCCGTGTGTCTCTCTCCCTCCCCTCAACCCCCGCTCATGCCCCGTGTGTCTCTCTCCCTCCCCCCCACCCCCGCTCATGCCACGTGTGTCTCTCTCCCTCACCCCCACCCCCCGCTCATGCCCCGTGTGTCTCTCTCCCCTTCCCCCACCCCCCGCTCATGCCCCGTGTGTCTCTCTCCCTCCCCCCACCGCCCACTCATGCCCCGTGTGTCTCTCTTCCTCCCCCACCCCCGCTCATGCCCCGTGTGTCTCTCCACCTCCCGCCCACCCCCTGCTCATGCCCCGTGTCTCTCTTCCCCTCCCGCCCACCCCCCTCTCATGCCCCGTGTGTCTCTCTCCCCTTCCCCCAACCCCCGCTCATGCCCCGTGTGTCTCTCTCCCACACCCCACCCCCGCTCATGCCCCGTGTGTCTCTCTACCTCCCCCCCCACCCCGCTCATGCCCCGTGTGTCTCTCTCCCTCCCCTCCACCCCCGCTCAAGCCCCGTGTGTCTCTCTCACCTTCCCCCAACCTCCCGCTCATGCCCCGTGTGTCTCTCTCCCTCCACCCCACCCCCGCTCATGCCCCTTGTGTCTCTCTTCCTCCCCCCCACCCCGCTCATGCTCCGTGTGTCTCTCTCCCTCCCGCCACCCCCGCTCATGCCCCGTGTGTCTCTCTCCCTCCCCCATCCCCGCTCATGCCCCGTGTGTCTCACCCTCCCGCCCACCCCCCGCTCAAGCCCCGTGTGTCTCTCCCCCTCCCGCCCACCCCCCGCTCATGCCCCGTGTGTCTCTCTCCCTCCCCCCACCCCCGTTCATGCCCCATGTGTCTCTCTCCCTCCCCTCCACCCCCGCTCATGCCCCGTGTGTCTCTCTCCCTCCCCTCCACCCCCGCTCATGCCCCGTGTGTCTCTCTCCTTCCCCCCTCCCCCGCTCATGCCACATGTGTATCTCCACCTCCTGCCCACCCCCCGCTCATGCCCCGTGTGTCTCTCTCCCCTTCCCCCCACCCCCCGCTCATGCCCCGTGTGTCTCTCTCCCTCCCCCCACCCCCGCTCATGCCCCGTGTGTCTCTCTCCCTCCCCTCCACCCCCGCTCAAGTCCCGGGTGTCTCTCTCCCCTTCCCCCCACCCCCACTCATGCCTCGTGTGTCTCTCTCCCTCCCCCCCACCCCCGCTCATGCCCCGTGTGTCTCTCTCCCTCCCCCCCACCCCCGCACATGCCCTGTGTGTCTCTCCCCCTCCCGCCCACCCTCGCTCTTGCCCCGTGTGTCTTTCCCCCTCCTGCCGCCCACCCCCTGCTCATGCATGCCCTGTGTGTCTCTCCCCTTCCCCCCACCCCCCCTCATGCCCCGTGTGTGTCTCTCCCTCCCCCCACCCCTGCTCATGGCCCGTGTCTCTCTCCCTCCCCCCCACCCCCGCGTGTCTCTCCCCCTCCCCCCACCCCCTGCTCACGCCCCGTGTGTCTCTCTCCCCTTTCCCCACCCTCCCGATCATGCCCCGTGTGTCTCTCTCCGTCCCCTCCACCCCCGCTCATGCCCCGTGTGTCTCTCTCCCTCCCCCCCACCCCCGCTCATTCCCCATGTGTCTCTCTCCCTCCTCCCACCCCCGCTCATGCCACGTGTTTATCTCCACCTCCCGCCCACCCCCCGCTCATGCCCCGTGTGTCTCTCTCCCCTTCCCCCACCCCCCACTCATGCCCGTGTTTCTCTCTCCCTCCCCCATCCCCGCTCATGCCCCGTGTGTCTCTCAATCTCCCGCCCACCCCCGTTCATGCCCCGTGTGTCTCTCCCCCTCCCGCCCACCCCCTGCTCATGCCCTGTGTATCTCTCTCCCTCCCCCCCACCCCCGTTCATGCCCCATGTGTCTCTCTCCCTCCCCTCCACCCCCGCTCAAGTCCTGTGTGTCTTTCTCCCCTTCCCCCCACCCCCTCATGCCTCGTGTGTCTCTCTCCCTCACCCCCACCCCCGCTCATGCCCCGTGTGTCTCTATCCCTCCCCCCACCCCCGCTCATGCCCCGTGTGTCTCTCTCCCTCCCCCCCACCCCGGCTCATGCCCCATGTGTCTCTCCCCCTCCCGCCCACCCACGCTCTTGCCCCGTGCGTCTTTCCCCCTCCTGCCGCCCACCCCCCGCTCATGCCCCATGTGTCTCTACCCTTCCCCCCACCTCCGCTCATGCCCCGTGTGTCTCTCCCTCCCCCCCACCCCTCCTCATGGCCCGTGTCTCTCTCCCTCCCCCCACCCCCGCTCATGCCTCGTGTGTCTCTCCCCCTCCCCCCACCCCCGCTCCTGCCCCGTGTGTCTCTCTCCCACCCCCCACTCCCCGCACTCCCCGCTCATGCCCCGTGTGTCTCTCTCCCTCCCCTCCACCCCCGCTCAAGTCCTGTGTGTCTCTCTCCCCTTCCCCCCACCCCCCTCATGCCTCGTGTGTCTCTCTCCCTCACCCCCACCCCCGCTCATGCCCCGTGTGTCTCTATCCCTCCCCCCGCCCCCGCTCATGCCCCGTGTGTCTCTCTCCCTCCCACCCCCGCTCATGCCCCGTGTGTCTATCCCCCTCCCGCCCACCCACGCTCTTGCCCCGTGTGTCTTTCCCCCTCCCGCCCACCCACGCTCTTGCCCCGTGTGTCTTTCCCCCTCCTGTCGCCCACCCCCCGCTCATGCCCCATGTGTCTCTCCCCTTCCCCCCACCTCCGCTCATGACCCGTGTATGTATCTCCCTCCCCCCACCCCTGCTCATGGCCCGTGTCTCTCTCCCTCCCCCCCACCCCCGCTCATGCCCCTTGTGTCTCTCCCCCTCCCCCCACCCCCGCTCCTGCCCCGTGTGTCTCTCCCCCTCCCCCCCACCCCCGCTCATTCCCCGTGTGTCTCTCTCCCTCCCCCCACCCCCGCTCATGCCACGTGTGTATCTCCACCTCCTGCCCACCCCCCGCTCATGCCCCGTGTGTCTCTTTCCCTCCCCCATCCCCGCTCATGCCCCGTGTGTCTCTCACCCTCCCGCCCACCCCCCGCTCATCCCCCGTGTGTCTCTCCCCCTCCCGCCCACCCCCTGCTCATGCCCTGTGTGTCTCTCTCCCTCCCCCCCACCTCCGTTCATGCCCCATGTGTCTCTCTCCCTCCCCTCCACCCCCGCTCAAGTCCTGTGTGTCTCTCTCCCCTTCCCCCTACCCCCTCATGCCTCGTGTGTCTCTCTCCCTCACCCCCACCCCCGCTCATGCCCCGTGTGTCTCTCTCCCTCCCCCCCACCCCCGCTCATGCCCCGTGTCTCTCTCACGCTCCCGCCCACCCACGCTCTTGCCCCATGTGTCTTTCCCCCTCCTGCCGCCCACCCCCGCTCATGCCCCATGTGTCTCTCCCCTTCCCCCCACCTCCGCTCATGCCCCGTGTGTGTCTCTCCCTCCCCCCACCCCTGCTCATGGCCCGTGTCTCTCTCCCTCCCCCCCACCCCCGCTCATGCCCCGTGTGTCTCTCCCCCTCCCCCCACCCCTGCTCATGCCCCGTGTGTCTCTCCCCCTCCCCCCACCCCTGCTCCTGCCCCGTGTGTCTCTCCCCCTCCCGCACACCCCCGTTCACGCCCCGTGTGTCTCTCCCCCTCCCGCCCACCCCCCGCTCATGCCCAGTGTGTCTCTCCCCCTCCCGCCCACCCCCCGCTCATGCCCCGTGTGTCTCTCCCCCTCCCGCCCACCCCCTGCTCATGCCCCATGTGTCTCTCTCCCACCCCCCATCCCCGCTCATGCCCCTGCTCATGCCCCATGTGTCTCTCCCCTCTCCCGCCCACCCCCCGCTCATGCCCATGTGTCTCTCTACCACCCCCCACCCCCCGCTCATGCCCCGTGTGTCCCTCTCCCTCCCCCCACCCCCCGCTCATGCCCCGTGTGTCTCTCTCTCCCTCCCCCCACCCCCCGCTCATGCCCTGTGTGTCTCTCTCCCTCCCCCCACCCCCGTTCATGCCCCGTGTGTCTCTCCCCCTCCCGCCCACCCCCCGCTCATGCCCCGTGTGTCTCTCCCCCTCCCGCCCACCCCCGCTCATGCCCCGTGTGTCTCTCTCCCACCCCCCCACCCCCCGCTCATGCCCCGTGTGTCTCTCTCCCTCCACCCCCGCTCATGCCCCATGTGTCTCTCTACCACCCCCCACCCCCGCTCATGCCCCGTGTGTCTCTCCCCCTCCCGCCCACCCACGCTCTTGCCCCGCGTGTCTTTCCCCCTCCTGCCACCCACCCCCCGCTCATGCCCCATGTGTCTCTCCCCTTCCCCCCACCTCCTCTCATGCCCCGTGTGTGTCTCTCCCTCCCCCCACCCCTGCTCATGGCCCGTGTCTCTCTCCCTCCCCCCCACCCCCGCTCATGCCCCGTGTGTCTCTCCCCCTCCCCCCACCCCCGCTGCTGCCCCGTGTGTCTCTCCCCCTCCCGCCCACCCCCCACTCATGCCCCGTGTGTCGCTCCCCCTCCCACCCACCCCCCGCTCATGCCCCGTGTGTCTCTCCCCCTCCCGCCCACCCCCCGCTCATGCCCCATGTGTCTCTCTCCTCTCCCGCCCACCCCCCGCTCATGCCCATGTGTCTCTCTCCCACCACCCCACCCCCCGCTCATGCCCCGTGTGTCTCTCTCCCTCCCCCCACCCCCCGCTCATGCCCCGTGTGTCTCTCTCCCCTCCCCCCACCCCCCCTCATGCCCTGTGTGTCTCTCTCCCTCCCCCCACCCCCGTTCATGCCCCGTGTGTCTCTCCCCCTCCCGCCCCCCCCCGCTCATGCCCCGTGTGTCTCTCCCCCTCCCGCCCACCCCCCGCTCATGCCCATGTGTCTCTCTCCCTCCCCCCACCCCTGCTCATGCCCCGTGTGTCTCTCTTCCCTTCACACCACCCCCCACTCGTGCCCCGTGTCTGTCTTCTGTTCCCCCGCTCATGTTCCGTGTCTGTCTCCTGTTGCCCCCCACACCCCCCGCTCATGCCCCGTGTCTGTCTCCTGTTCCCCCCACCCCCAGCTCATGCCCCGTGTCTGTGTCCTGTTCCCCCCACCTCCGCTCATGCCCCGTGTCTTTCTCCTGTTGCCCCCCCACCCCCCGCTCATGCCCCGTGTTTGTCTCCTCTTCCCCCCACCCACTCATGCCCTGTGTCTGTCTCCTGTTCCCCTCATCCGGTCATGCCCCGTGTCTCTCTCTTGTTGCCCCCCCACCCCCTTGTTCATGCCCTGTGTCTGTCTCCTGTTCTCCCCACCCCCCGCTCATGCCACGTGTCTGTCTCCTGTTCCTCCCACCCCCTGCTCATGCCCCGTGTCTGTCTCCTGTTGCCCCCCACCTCCCTGCTCATGCCCCGTGTCTGTTCTCCCCACCCCCGCTCATGCCCCGTGTCTGTTGTTCCCCCCACCCCCCGCTCATGCCCCGTGTCTGTTGTTCCCCCCACCCCCCGCTCATGCCCCATGTCTGTCTCCTGTTCCCCCCACCCCTCGCTCATGCCCCGTGTCTCTCCTGTTGCCCGCCACCCCACGCTCATGCCCCGTGTCTATCTCCTGTTGAGCCCCACACCCCCTCTCATGCCCCGTGTCTGTCTCCTGTTCTCCCCACCCCCCGCTCATGCTCCGTGTCTGTCTCCTGTTGCCCCCACCCCCCGCTCATGCCCCGTGTCTGTCTCCAGTTGCCCCCCACCCCCCACTCATGCCCCGTGTCTGTCTCCTGTACCCCCCACCCCCCGCTCATGCCCCGTGTCTGTCTCCTGTTCCCCCCACCCGCTCATGCCCTGTGTCTCTCTCCTGTTGGCCCCCACTCATGCCCCATGTCTGTCTCCTGTTCCCCCCTTCACCCCCCCTGCTCATGCCCCGTGTCTCTCTCCTGTTGCCCCCACCCCCTGCTCATCCCCCATGTCTGTCTCCTGTACCGCCCCACCCCCTGTCATGCACCGTGTCTCTCTCCTGTTGCCCCCCCACCCCCTGCTCATCCCCCATGTCTGTCTCCTGTACCGCCCCACCCCCCTGCTCATGCCCCGGGTCTGTCTTCTGTTCCCCCCACCCCCCGCTCATGCCCCATGTCTGTCTCCTGTTCTCCCCACACCCGCACATGCCCCGTATCCTTCTCATGTTCCCCCATCCCCCGCACATGTCCCGTATCCGTCTCCTGTTCTCCCCACCCCCCGCTCATGCCCCATGTCTGTCTCCTGTTCCCCCCACCCCCTCATGCCCCGTGTCTCTCTCCTGTTGGCCCCACCCCCCGCTCATGCCCCGTGTCTGTCTCCTGTTGCCCCCCACCCCCCTGCTCATGCCCCGTGTCTCCCTCGTGTTCCCCCCACCCCCGCTCATGCCCCGTGTTACCCCCCACTCCCCCTGCTCATGCCCCGTGTCTCCCTCATGTTCCCCCCACCCCCGCTCATGTCCCGTGTGTGCCCTGTACCCCCCCGCTCATGCCCTGTGTCTCCCTCGTGTTCCTCCACACCCCCGCTCATACCCCGTGTCTCCCTCATGTTCCTCCCCACCCGCTGCTCATGCCCCGTGTCTCTCTCGTGTTCCCCCCACCACCGCTAATGCCCCGTGTTTCCTTCCTTTTCCCCCCACCCCCTGCTCATGCCTCGTTTGTACCCTGTTCCCTCTCACCCCCGTTCATGCCCATGTGTCTCCCCTGTTCCCCCTACCCCCCGCTCATGCCCTGTTGTGTTCTTTATACACCCCGCCTTCCCTTTCCATGGTGGCCATCTTGGTAAACGATTGTCCTTCCTACACCGGGACGCCGCAGGCGTCCCGGTGTAGGAAGGAAAATGTTTTAGTTTTTTTACCACCCGGCGTTCCCACTTTGAGGACATAAGATGTTAGTGGTCTTCATCTTTTGAAAAGGATGTTATGGTTAAGTTGCACTAATAAAAACCTATGAAATTCAATGAAAAAACTTTGTTAAAGGGACATTATGGTTAAGTTGCGCTACTAAAAACCTATGAAATTCAGTGAAAAAAACTTTGTTAAAGGGATGTTATGGTTAAGTTGCGCTACTAAAAACCTATGAAATTCAGTGAAAAAACTTTGTCAAAGGGACGTTATGGTTCCAAGTAAAACCAAAAAAACCTTGAAATTCGCCAGTTATGGTAAGCTAAGCAACCATAACTCGCGCCACCACCGTGCACTGCTAAGACTAACACCCAGGACATCAAAGATGACATCACAAATGTCATTGATGACATCACATGTCTGGCTCACTCTTTTTTCTTTTGCTGACATATATAGGCCACACGGTTTTCTTCAGTAACAGTCAGAAACTAAAAAATGTATTTTATTTGTAGACGTATCCTTCAAGTAGGTTCTTACAGTAATTCCCTTAGAGTCCAATCACATCATATGAAACATATACATACGGGAAGACACAAGCTTGAAAGACAGCAATCCTTTTTGTGCATAAAGATAATCAATAGACTTATGAGCACTTTCTGATAGTTCTGTTGTTTTTTTTATGGCTGTACTTTCCCTGTATATGGTCATATTTGTATACATTGTACTCACACTACTTTCCTTAGTGTCCATTCACATCAAGTGATACATATACCTAGGGTAAATAGCAGCTTTGAAACAGAGCAATCATTTATTTGCATGAAAATAATCAGTTAAATTATGAATTGTTTCTGCTACTACTTGTGCTTTTTTGCTAACTCCACTTTCCCTGTATAAACCCATATTGGTATGTGTTCTTGTGTCTTTGTGTTTTGTCTATAGTAATGCAATTATGTAATATATGTGTTTTATTAGCTACTTATTACATATTTTACAGTACACAAAAATCTATTAAGAAAACAATTATTTCATTATTCAACATATTAACATTACGAATATTATACCTTCATCTTGTACACTGCACACAATGTTATGTTTCTGTATGAGTAGCTTAGTATATTAGATAGAACCCCATAATAGAATGCTATTTATATCAATGCATCGTTCAATGCACTAATTAGGGTATGATATTTATTGCAATGATCCTTGACACTTGTTTCACAACATTATATTAAGAATCCCTTGTACACATATTTCATGAAAAGTACATACACATGTGATGTCATCAGTGATGTCATCAATGACATTTGTGATGTCATCTTTGATGTCCTGGGTGTTAGTCTTAGCAGTGCACGGTGGTGGCGCGAGTTATGGTTGCTTAGCCTACCTTAACTGGCGAATTTCAAGGGTTTTTTGGTTTTACTTGGAACCATAACGTCCCTTTGACAAAGTTTTTTCACTGAATTTCATAGGTTTTTAGTAGCGCAACTTAACCATAACATCCCTTTAACAAAGTTTTTTCACTGAATTTCATAGGTTTTTAGTAGCGCAACTTAACCATAACGTCCCTTTAACAAACTTTTTTCACTGAATATATATATATATATATATATATATATATATATATATATATATATATATATATATATATATAATCTTTTAACTTTGCAAAACAACCTACTTCTTGGTTCAGTGAGACCGGAAGGGATCCAAAGAGAGGGGTGTGATATAAGGGTACATCATTCAGAAATAAAAGAACTTTAGACATAAAAATATATAATTAAGGGTTCCAGCTGGGCATCACACGCAAGGCATTGACTTAGGTGGAGTGCTGGGTTGAAACCACTTACAGCCTGGAATACGTTTGTGTTAGAAGCGCTCTCCCGACACTGTTCTACTGGCTCCCCGTGCATCTCACCATGACGGGCCCTTAGATCTGCCACTACAAAATGCGACCCACAAAAACCCACATTTCTATGCCATTTGAGCAACAGAAATTTAAGTGAGACAGTAGCTGTCACACAAAAGTATTGTAGTAGTTAGTAAAGACCCTTTCAACCCTGTGCACCTATTCAAAGAGGGCGCATAGGGTTGCCTACAATTTCTTTACATTTAAAAGCGCAGCTTGCCAATTTGGGCTGCGCTTTTAAATATGCAGAAATGCCCCCAGGATTTGCGCAAAGGGCTGAAAAAGGCCATCTTAATGGGTGCATATAAGATGCGCCCATTCAGATGTCCTTTTTTAGATTGGCCTGCTCTTTGTTTGCGCAAGCAATGAGATGAGTCAAAAAAAAGTTTAGAAAAACTGGGCCCTTGAGTTTTTGATTTTTAAAATGTTTTTTGCAAAGACTGCCATTTTTGCAGGTGATTTTTCTTTTTAAAACGTCAGTTTTTGCACCATTTTGCAGGATCGCAAAATCACTACAAGCTGGAGGGTCTGATTAAGGATGCTACATTGGCTCCCAGTCAAAAAAGGAATCCCCTTCAAAGCAATGGGCATAACACATAGAGCAACCCAAGGGCTAGGAGTGGAATTTATACCAAAAAAAAAAATCACCAACTACCAGCTGACTAGAGCACTCAGATCCTGTAATGACATCGGCTTAGAAACTAAACCACACATGAGGAAAAAACTTGGTGGATCAGCAGTCTCTTGCTTAGTGAAAGGATACCATGGACACTGTGAGTAAGATTTAGTTTTTAATCAACGGAGCTCCCGAGCCTAAACACAGCGCTAACACTTTAAACTCCTCCAACCGTCTCTCGCTGGTCACGCGGCTCTCCCAGCATACAATTCAGAGAGTGTGCGAGACCAGCTTGAGAGCAACATTCCAACCATAAGCTCTACACATCTTTCCCCTTCTGCAGAAAATAACTAATACGAACTAAGAATAAGAAAACCTAAATTATTTCTATTACATTTCTCAATTTACCAAAACAGTCCTAAAATAGAGATATGCTATGCATACAAAATTAAATCTTAAATTTTGAACATTTAAATTTTGATTTGCTTTCCATATGAATGTTAAGTTTCAGTTTCATAATCTCTCATCCACACAGGCCTTGACCTATGCCTATGTGAACCTTCTTCATTCACTCTTACACCTGTATCCTTCTTTTCCACCTCCACATCCACCATTCCTCCTTTCACTTCCTCATCAACAACTCTTTCCTTCGCCTCATCTTCCTCTTTCTTATTCTTGTCCACACTCACTCTTCTTCCCTTCAATCTCTCCTCCAATGTATCCTCTTTCTCATTTTTCGCTCTTGCCAACCTTCCTTTTGACCAAACTTCCCCTCCCTCCAAGACTACAACATTGCTCTTAACCGCACATATCTTTTTTGGTCCTAGGAGCTTACTTTCCACACATTTGTTCACCAACCTGGGATTTTTAACATACACCATCTCCCCGACCTTCCACTCCTGTTCTTTCACCCTCATCCTGTCATCAAACAGTTCCTTGTTTCTTTCCTGATTCAATTTAATTAGTCTCATTATTTGATCATGATCCACACTGACCACCTTGGCCGTCCCTAGCCATCCTGGACAAAGCCTTGTACCAGGGTCCCTGCCTTTCATCGACACAAATGGAGATATACCAGTTACGGAGTGTGGTGTAGTGACATAACTCCATGTTAACATCCTCATCACCTCCCTCCATGGTTGTCCTGACTTCATTGCCAATTGTAGGCCCCCTTTTAAATACCTGTTGATTCTTTCAACCAGACCATTCGCCTTGGGATTATACAGTGCAGTCCTCGTGTGTTTTATGCTGTAGCCCGCAAGAAATCTCCTCATTGCCATGGACACAAATTGTACTCCATATCAGACACAATTTCCTCAGGAACACCCTCCTTAAGGAAAACGTTTTCCAAAAAACCAATCAACTCCTTAGTCGTTACTTCTTTCACCGCTTCCCATTCAAACCATTTAGAATGAAAGTCTACTACCACAAATAGAAATTTAAGCCCTTCTCCAAGGCCGGTCACCGGGCCCATAATGTCCACTGCCAACTTGTTCCAAGGTTGATCTGGAATCACATTAGGTATTAATGGGGTTTCTCTTACCACTCTGCATTTGTCACTTGTTTGACAACTCCAGCAATCTTTAACATACCTCTCAGCACTTTTGACAATTCCCGGCCACCAATAGTTCTGCCTCAACTTCCTTTTCATTGCAGCTTCCCCTGGATGTCCCTGATGTGCCAATCTCACCAAAACCGACCTAATTGGCTGAGGGGGAACCAAGCACCTACCCCTCCTCAATCTGCCTTCACACAAATTCAATTCATCCTTTATCTCCCACCATGTGTTGAATTTATTGTCCAAATCTTTTTTAGCTGGCCACCCTTTCACTGTCCAATCCTTTACAAGTTTGAGGTCCTCATCGTACTCTTCTTCTAGTGTCCACTCTTCTCTACTGACAGCACACTGTATTTCCGCCACCACTGACTCCTCTTCTACTTCTCTTTCTTCTACCCCGTTACTTTTCATTGGCAGTCTGGACAGGCAGTCCGCCACCACATTTCTCTTTCCCGGCAAGTAGCTCACATCAAAGTTAAAATTTTGAAGTCCTAAACCCCACCTGCTTATTCTTGGAGAACCCAAAGCCCAACTTCCACTTTCAAAGAGCTGCACCATGGGTTTGTGGTCTGACCTGACCACAAATCTTCTCCCCCACAAGAAATACTTAAAATGATTTACAGCCCAGAACATGGCTAATGTTTCCCTTTCGATGACGGAATATTTACATTCTGCACCTCTTAGTGTCCTAGACGCAAATGCAATAACTCTCTCTGTATTGTCTTTGTCATACTGCACCAACGTTGCCCCCAACCCCAACATGCTCGCATCAACCACCAACACACTTCCATCCTTAGAATCAAATCTTCCTATGGATGGTGCTGCACTCACCGCTTTTTTAATGCACTCAAAAGCCACATCACATTCTGTTGACCATTCAAATCTCACACCCTTCTTGAGTAACATTCTAAGAGGAGTTGACACTTTGGCAAAATCCTTCACAAATCTGTGATAATACTCAGCCAACCCTAAAAATGATTTGACTTGTTCCTTATCCTTTGGTACCGGTGCATCCTTCAATGCTTCCACTAGATTCCTCTTAGGTCTCACTCCTTGCTCATCAATTTCATGTCCCAGATACTCCACTCTGCTCACCGAAATCTTACATTTGCTCCTTATCACCGTTAGCCCTGCCTCACCCAATCTGTTCAACACCTGTTTCAACACTTCATCATGTTCATTAGTGGAACTAGCATATATCAGAACATCATCTTGGAACACAATAATGTTTTTTACTCCATCCAGTACTGTCTCCATCACCCTTTGGAATACTGCCGCCGCCGAGGCGAGTCCAAATGGCATCCTACAATACTTAAATGTTCCAAATATTGTAATAAATGCTGTCAAATGTTGACACTCTTCCTTCAATGGAATCTGATGGTACGTCTGAGAAAGGTCAATGACTGAAAATACTTTGGCGTTGTTTAGTACAGATAATTTATCACCAATTATCGGCAGGGGATGTCTATCAACCAGGATGCTTCTGTTCAGATCCCTCAGGTCCACACAAAGTCTAATGTCTCCACTCGCCTTTGCAGCCACCACCACCGGCGACAACCATTCTGAGCTTTCACTTTTTTTCTATTATTCCCTTTTGAAGCAATGACTCCACCTCCACCTTCAGTTTCTCGCTCAACTCATGAGGTACTGGCCTCACCTTATGCACCTTTGGGCTCGCACCCGCCTTCAGCTGAATTTGGTGCTCAAATCCTTTCAACATTCCCAATTCATCTTTGAATAACATGGGATACTCCTTTTCCCACTTGTCCTTCACTTCGGCCACATCAATAGGTCTCTCTGCATTCGCTTGGATTCTGATCCCTAATTTCCATTGCTCACCCCACCCCAGGAGTGATGACCCTTCTTGTGTCACATATATTTCCGATTCACAGCTTCTTCCTTTATATTTTATGGAGGCCTGGAACATCCCTACCACATCAATTTTCACGTTCCCATATGCAAAAGGCTCAATGTTGTGTTCTTTCAACAATTTCACGTCTCCCTGCATGCAACTCAGAAATGTTGCCTTTGACATTAAAGTCCACGGTGAACAACTGTCCACCTTCATGGTCACTACTCTCCCGTTGATCATGAATACATCTGTGGGTGCACCTCCTTTACTTGACACCTCAGAAATCTCTAGCACATGCTTTGTCCGGCTGCACAGTTCCATTTCTTGATCCTCTACTTGTTCTGGTACTCTTCCTCCTATTTCAATGTTCTGCACCACGCCTGATTCCCGACACACTGTCGCGAAATGGCCCTTCTTCTTGCATTTCAAACACGAGATATTCCTGGTGGGACAAAACATACTTGTGGAAATGTGGCGGTTGCTCCCACACTTGTAACATCTTATTTCCTTGTTTGTGACGATCTTACGGAACCCCTTCACTGCAGCCACTTCTCCTTCTCGCTTGTCTCCCTTCATAGTAGACATATATTTATGGGTTTGTTCCATACTTCTTGCTGTATCAATGGCTGATTCAAGTGATGCATCCTTTGACAATAGTCTTTCCTGTATTTTCACATTATTCGTGCATCTGACCAACTGGTCTCTTATAAGGGAGTCTGTGAGCAGCCCAAATTGACATGTATGGCTCAATGACCTTAGTGCCGCAATAAAGTTCTCCACTGGTTCCTGTGGATCTTGTACCCTTTGGAAGAACTTATGCCTCTCAAACGTTAGGTTTTTCTTAGCCTCAAAATGGATCTCCAATTTTCTTTCTGCCATTGAATATTGGTCGATTTCACCTTGGCCTTGCTGCACGAGATCAGGCAATCCATCATAAACACTTCTGCCCTCAGTTCCTAAGTTCTGGAGTAGGATAGCTTCTTTTCTCGCCGATGCAAACTTATCACCCCCTATTGCAATCAGGTAAGTGTCAAACCACTTTTTCCACCTGTCCCATCTTATTGGTGGAGTGACGGGTTCTGACAGGAATGGGGGTGGCGGTGGCATACTCGCTGCAGCCATGTTTGTGTAGTATAAGCCAATTTATTCAACACTATGCTCTATATGCACAGTTGCACACTAGATGTATTCACTTGTTACACCTTATTTATTCTTATCAGTCTTCTTATAATCTCTGCCAGTATTCCACTTATTCTGGCTCTGTGGCTCCTCCCTTTATCCTGTCCAAATCTTCACAAGTGCTCTCCGTAGGTCTAACAGTCATTTACCTCACAATAACCTTATACAGGTTCTCTCCTTAAGGTGGCACTTCACCCTTTCTAAATAATTTCTTAGGGCTCCTGTAAATGTCACTGTTTTCCTCTAGGATCCTCTAGATGGCACTGTGTTCGTATGTGCCTCCTCCCCCTCTTGTTGTGCTCACTCCTTATCCCCAGTCCCCTCTCCCCCTTCGTACTTCCTCTTCACCTCTATCTCTTCAGGGGTCTGGGGAGTGCAGCACCAACCGGTTTCTCTTGGTGAGGTGGGGAGAGTGAAGAGTTCCTGCTCCACACTCCTCCTCCGCCGCGGAGACCGTCTCCCTGCAGCTCCGAAACTCTGCTGCTGATACAGCCCCCCTGTGGCCGCCGCGGAGACCATCTCCCTGCAGCTCCGAATCTCTGCTGCTTAGACAGTCCCCCTGCGGCTCCCACACCTCTCTCCCTGCTACTCGATCTTTTGTAGCCGTTGGGGTCGGCACCCTGGATGTCCCTCTGTCACAGGAACACTCCGGTGGTTCTGTGGCGAGCTCCGCTCCTCGTCGCCATATGAAAGGATACCATGGACACTGTGAGTAAGATTTAGTTTTTAATCAACGGAGCTCCCCGGAGCCCCAACACTAACACTTTAAACTCCTCCAACCGTATCTCGCTGGTCACGCGGCTCTCCCAGCATACAATTCAGAGAGTGCGCGAGACCAACTCGAGGGCAACATTCCAACCATAAGCTCTACACTTAGCCGTAAAACTTTGGAACTCCATCCCAACAGAACTGTGATGGACCATCTAGAATTCCGAAAACGTCTCAAAACATGGCTTTTCACCTCTGACCTGATGAAAACGTCTGAACAACAACCATGTGCCATGAAATGAACACACAACTGAGAAGGAGTGGGGAGTAGATTGGAGTACAGTGCAGGAAAGAAGTGGCATCTCAATAGGAGGGTGTGGTAAGGTCTACCCTTCCCTATAGAGGGTCAAAGAGGAAACAGGAGGGGAGATGGACCTGACTTAATTGGGCCACTGATAGAGGACCTACGACAGAAACAGGGGGGAGAGAGAGGTGTCCCAATCTCAGAACGGATGGACAGCAGTGCAGAGGGAACACACCCCTCCCCTGGAGGGACCTGTGGTGGTTGCTAAGGAGGAGAGGACATGGGTGGCACCTTGCCAGAACACTGGGTGTGAGGAAGTGTGTTGCCACTGAATTACCCTGCTGGGAACCCAAACTTCTGCATAAACCTTAGGGGCGGTAATTGCAGCACACCAGAATGTACGAGAGGGGAAGGGATATGGGCCACAGTAAGTCATAACAGCGGGGGTACAAAAGGGCATGGCCACTAATCAACCCTACTAAAAACTCACCCTTCTGCATTCACCTCTCAAACTCTGAACTAAACACAACCATACCGCAACAGCACAACAAATCACAGGCACCTCCCTACACCAACGAAACACAAAACACATAGGCCTGATTCATGGAACATTTTCCTACGGGATTGTGCCATTATAAAACACTTCCTTGCATCAGGCCCATAGTCTCGCCCAACTGCATATGGTGGCTACCAACCGAAAAACGCACCTATACTCAGCTTACAGTGTCGACCAAACTGAAGCTGCCAACGGCACATCAGAGCTTTCTTGCTCCTTCTCCCACTCAGTCCTACTAACTTACGCCCTTCCTTCACAGATCCGCCAAGAAACCACGCAGGTGGCAACAGTGCGCAGTATAAAAACCTTTAACAAAACAGACCGTAATTTTCGGGCACAGACAGACGTGCTTGTTCCTTTATGCATGTTCTGCAAAAACATCATTTGCTGTATAGGTGCTTTATAAATACTCAATAAATAAATATAGATCTTTAGTGTGGAGTTTGTATTCAAACCCTGACCAATCTGCCAGCAATGGGCAGTATGCACCACACATGTCCAGTTTTTATGCACACCATTCCACCAACCCTATCCCCAGTTAAGGCAGTGGCATAATGGATAAGACTGCAGTCGCTGAGATGCACAGGAGCCCCCACTATTCAGCGGTGCACAGATTCGCAAATTGCTGGTTTTGTGTCATGATGGAGGAAACATCTGAGGCTCCTTGAAACGTTTTAAAGGGAGACCCCCATAATTTTGTATTACACCACTGAGTCAAGGGCATTTTAGACAATGCGAAGCACTGAAAATCTATGCAATTATCTCTCTGTCTCCATCTTGTCCAATATATTAGAAAAAGGTCATTTGAAAAACAGAATATCTACTCTGCAATATAATCACCCGTTCTGCCCGGCACTGCACTCGGCGCGCAGGCGGCATGCCAAGCAATTGAATTCAAATGTCTTCATTCAGCCGAAGCATTTAACGTTATATCTGAGTTCGAGAGGTCCTTCAAGAATTTGCTCAAAGCTGCAAAAATGTTGACTTGCCTTTTTCAAGCCGATTTCAAAATGAGGGACTGAGGCACTAAGGCGGCAATAATTCTGGGAAGAGGCATATTACTGGGATGCAAGAAATCAAACCATTATGGATGCTTTTCACCGCTAATGTTCCTCTGGTAAATCAAAGATCAGAGGCTATGAAAATATAAATACACAGGAAGTCAGAGCTGTGGATGCGGTCTACTTACAGCATCATTCTGATGTTTGCATGGAACAGTAGGAAAACATACTGGCTGGTTGGGTGTCTGCACAGTTGCAGGGACTGAAATGGAGATTGGATAAGCAGGAGCTAAAGTGAGCCCCTGGGTATCCAGAATTAACCAGTAACCAGGAGCTACCACTGAAAAACCAGGAACTAGTGCATAGCGTTCCACAAATCTAGCTTCTACATAAGATGCAAAAATATCATTGTGTCCCTTATTTATGACCCATCATGCTTTAAATGTCTTAAAATGTGTCCTAATGTTTATTTATAGTTTGCCCAAAACAAACAGAGTTAAATTCATACAGGTGTGTTTGTTCGGCATCCGTTGGCCTGTGGAGCCAAAGGTAGCTCCTGTTAGCTGTTGGTGTCAAGCCAACCAGGATCTTCTAGGCTACAAGCAGGAGCTAAATAGCTCCCCTCAATTTCAAACCCTGCAGTTGCACTCTTTCCCAAGATTCTGTTCCACCTCTACACATGGCACATAGGTATCCGTGCACCACTCCATGTTTGTTTTGGAGGATATGGAAACTCTGGTAATGCTTGAGCTACCAGGCTCAATGGCATGAATGGAAGTCTGATCCCTGCAGTGTACTTGTGCACATAGAAGAGATCAGCAATGATGGTGGGCATTGGATAAGTGGCAGCCAGCAATTCAAACTGATTTCTATGGACATTGCGATGCACAGCAGCTGGTGGATTTCACACACAGTGTGAGAACCCCTGCACTAACCCCATCGTGGGAATACATCATAAAGTTCCCACACCAGAATAGGAACATGCTCTAGCTGCTTGTGAAGCAAATGTGAGAAAAAAGCAGCACACTTGTGCTTAGTAAAGATTTTCTATGCATCTATTTTCATCAACAAGTGTGCCTGTAATTCTTTTGGGAAGCTTTCAATATTGTTCCATAGAGAAGACGTCAACGAATTACAGAAGCCTCAAGATGGGAGCATGGGTGGAAAACTGGTTAGGAATTGTATGCATGCTACGCAGTAGAGAGCAATAGTAGGCAGAACCCATTCTGACCAATAGGAAAAAGTGTTCCAAAAAGGACCAGTCTTTGGTCGGTTAATCTTTAATGAATGATAAGGATATCTGGGAACCGGAGCACAGACGGAACCACAAACATGGGAAACATGTGTAGAGGAGGAGCCAAGTACCCCCACCTCAATCGACCCGCCCCTTTTACCTGTATGCTGGAAACCAGAGTATGCGATGCATACAGAATAGCTGAATCAACAAAGAGCAGAGTATGGTCTCATTCCAGTACCAGTGAAAGCCAGTACCTTGGAGAATCTGGGAGCCAAGGTACCCATTCAGAAAACCATATCTGCATACAAAGAAATATGATGGCCATCTGAATGAAATCCCTGAAGAAGCAGAGCCAATAAATGGCAAGGATGAATGGTAGTGTCAGTAACCATTGCCAGCATATGTTACATGAAACTGAAGATGACGTACATAAAAGAGATGCAGTGACCAGTGAATGTGGATACTCTATAAGGCATCAAGAAAGAAATAAGGATAAGTAACATCCTGGGCTCAAGTTGAAGAAGTTTATGCCACAGAAGCAGATGAAGATATCAAGACAATTTATACATGTACATAGGCAGAAGAAACACAAGCAGAAAAGTAATCGTGAAGCTAGCTCTTAGCTTATAGTAAATAGACTGTGGCAAGCGCCAACGTATACATACATAGGAATGAGAGAATTATGGATGTTTCCACTAAACGTATTATAGCAGGTTGGACATTAACAAAAGGCCTCAGTTCAGTGTGTGGCAGTAAAAAGCAAATTGAATTTCAAGAAGAATATTAGCAAAAGGCGAGGCTGAGCGAGCCGAGAAGCCAAGGTTTTATCAAAACTGGAGTGAACTGACTTTGGATACAATATCAGGTGAAATAACAAAACTCCTGTTCAGAAGGCATGAACATAAGAAGGAAGACGTCAGAGGTCTATTAGAAAATAATATTAAATACACAAAAAGGCTTGTTTCCATGGTCTCTAGTCCCATGGAAGCTTGAAGTTGGATGAACGAGATGGTCACACCTACGCACGAAGGCAGACTGTGCTTCACTCCCTCATTTTCTCAGAGCTAAGGACACTCTCAAGGACGAAGTTCAAAGGCCTAATTGACAGTAGACCACTGAGGTGATGATGGATTGATATGCTAATTGGTGGGAAGCTAAAGTCAGGGCAACCTCACCAGCATCTGGATGGCCAGCCTGCAGGCTGCTAACGTAAGTGGCAAAGTACTGAAAGAGGATTAGAGTGCCAAACCAATTGTAGAGGACCTGCGTATTTAGGGGCTCTATAGTATGTAAACCATTGGGACGTTGTGTATTTAGTGACGTTCATAGTGGTCATTTTGTAGCGAGGGCTTAGTTGCCTCACCTGATGTTGAGTAACCAATCACACAGTTACACTTTTTTAGACTAGTATGAATCATATACTTCGATGTTCACTCAGAACCAATAGCGCATGCTTATACGTTTTTGTGGTTTGCCACGTAGGATGACGTTAGTACACATGTGATTTAGACGTCATTGATAACACATTTTGCTTATAAAAGTGCAGTTTTTTCTTAAAGTACTTTTAGTTTGAAGATCGAGCGATTGCGTAGATGTTCATTATGCTCCCTGTTTTAGATAACTGTCATTAAAACAGTCTTCCTTTTGTCACTTCCTGAGTCGGCTCCATTATTGATGTATGAGTAAGCTCTGCATCCCCATCCATCTCGAGAGTAATTGCTGCTCATTAAAGGGGCTGGGCTATCCAGTTCACACATGCATTCAAATGCTAATTTGAACCCTGAGGAAGTGCCCTTTGGCATGAAACACTGTAGTCTCACAAAGCTGTGAAGCTAATGAACAATAGAGTAAATATTATTCAACGAGCAGTACCCAGCCTAAAATGCACCAACCTATCTCTCTCTCTCTCTCTCTCTCTCTCTCTCTCTCTCTCTCTCTCTCTCTCTCACTCTGTGCACGCTCTATGTATGGGTGAGAATCATGTAAGCTTTGGCTAGAGGCAACTCATTCATTTGGAACAGCAGCACAGCCAGTTGAAAAACACTGGTATCTTGAAATAGGGAGTGTGCTATGTTTTTTATGGTTAGTAGTTGAATGAGAGGAGAAACATCCACTGTGAAGACATAAACCACCATCTCGTATTTCCTGCAGGAATCTCAAGATAACAATGGGGGCTCCTTTTCTGGAAGTGGGATGCGTATGGGCTCTGCGGTGGAGCTGAGGTTCTGACAGGCCTTTAAAAGTCCAGAGGATGAGGCTGCATGGTCTAGAATTGCTTTTGTTATTTATTCTCTATTTGTTGTTAATTATTAGTGTTGGTGCATGATGTAGCAAATTAGTGGTTTCAGCAGCACTGCCAATCAATCAGTGGCAGTACCCATAAGAAAACATTGCCTTGGTGTTTTCAAAAGAAACAGAAAATTGGTTGTATTCTGAGCACAATCCTTTCCAAGAAAGAAGGGAGTTTTGAGAGACAAAATGGTATGCGTTCTCAGCAAAAGACGCTATTAAATAACTAAGAAGCTTTTTAATTGCACTAAAATTACAATCTGCCACTTTTTTTTAAATTTGACAGTGTTCATTTACAAGTGAAAATAGAAATGTTAACCTTTGTGTGTTACTGATCAAAGAGCACTATCAAAATGGAATATATAAGTGAGTTTATTCTTGCAAGATGGACAGTCAGATACATTCCTATTGTATGCTTTCGAAATATCGCTACGAGAATGAGAAAGGAGATAAAACCGCTTCATTGGGACTTCCTGGCTGCTTTGTGTAAAATCAAAGAGCATTTTGGAAAGATAAGAATGCCCACTTTGACAAATAGGCCTTCAATAAAAGTATAGGACTACGACATCGAAGGAGCAGGAGCCCTTGCCACTGCTGGAGCAGTGCCCCCGCTCCACAAATGTGCCTGGGGATTAATTATGTGAAAGGTAGGCCTGTGACTTAATTGTCACCTTGGCTGTGAGCTTCAACTTTTTTGCTCAACACATCAGGATTCCGCTTGATAATTCCTCTCTTGTGCTACTGATGTTCTGAAATTATGCCCTGTGCCACTTTCTGCCTTTAAACCTCGAATCTACATGTTCTTGCAGAGCCACCATTACAACACACGAGGTGGCCCCAGCCCAAGATGGCTGATGGCTTCTCCTGTGTTGCTGCCTGATTCGTTCTGCCTTCAGGACCTGCATCTCGATCCCATTGGCTAGTGTTCATTTATCTAGACCAATCACCCGCCGGCAGGTGAACGCCAGCCCCATCCACCAAGGAACCACAAAACAAGGAACTGTACCTGTCCCGAGCCTGTCAAGAGTCGACAGAGGCCAGGGCAGGAACTTTGTCCATGCACATCCAGTCTCTCGCTCGCCTTGGCCTTTCCTGGTAAGCAGTCCTCAACATTCAATATGCTTGTCTACTCGCGGCAGCCTGACGTCCGCATACCAGAACATTCATGTATTGAGCATTCCACTGTTCTGTCCTCACTGCCCACTGTAATGCACGTATTTATTATTGCCTGCCTCACTTCTTTTACTCTCGCCCTTGCAATGTGGAGCTGCTTTATCACTCCATTGTTACTTGCTCGTACCAAGACTTTCATGCTATATATAACTGTTTACCATTCACGCTTAACGGATGTACCGTATCTTGTGCCGTGTGATGTAAACCCTAACTTGCATCATACCATGTATCATGCCCGATGGGCATTTGTCCAATAAGAGTAATACGGCGATCTAACGTCGCACAGCACAATCTTGCTGCACCAGCCTCCCCTAACCTGACCATACCACCTGTGTATGCGACCGATCTCGATTACTGTGTTCTATGTGGTATCACTCTGGAGATATTCCACTGCCGTCCTAATCAATGCCTGCTGCGTCAGCCTGTCCCAAGCGTTAACACATGCCTGCCTGTTTCACGGATGTAGTTGTTTGATCATGCTCCTTGTTCAGCACTGTATGGTACTCCAGCTGCTACTGGTTCATGCATTTAAGCCTACCGTTTCACTTGTGCGTTCATGTTCAAATTGATTCTGCGTAGCGCGTTTTTGCAATGCTACACTGAGACACACACCGTATTGCTTAGTACTGCCTGCTGCACTAGCCCTGTATGAATATGTCTGCTTGCCTCACACGTGTGCTAAATTGAACACACCTTATTGCATTGCTTCTCTTGATGCTCTAGCCTGTCTTGGTCTACCTGCCTAGCCTTCCTGTTCCATGTGTGTGCCGATCTTCCGTTGCTCAGCTCTTATTCACTCTACACGCTGGTCTGTTGTACTAGTTTGCCCTATACACAAATACTTGCCCACGGTACATGCATGCCCAATCTGATTCTGATACACCATTTTTACCTGTTACACCTCAGCTAAGATTTGACCAGCTGTCATCACTTTTACTACTGTTGCTGCTATCGCCCTGGTTCGCTACTCTCACCCACAGCACCACCTTAGCCAATTGAGTCTTGCTGCTTAGACATATGCGAACAAAGTATAAGCAATACCACTGGTGCCCACTAGCGTGGTTAAGGTCCACAGGCCGACTCACCAGCATCACACATGGCAGTGCCCACAGACACCCTCAATTATTGATCTGAATCATCAGATGCGACTGTAACACTAATCAGTCTAAAGGCTGAGGTGTTGGCATTGTTCACAAAAAATCTGTTGGCATTAGAGCACTGTCGCAACTACAGATTCCATCTGCTGAACTACTTTCAATTAAACTTCCTATTTTGCCTAATCTAACTGCCTCCATCCATCTTATCTACCGAACTTCCGGGACCTATCACTACCTTTGCTGATGATAATACATCCATCATCGCTCTGAAACACCTGTGGACGAGCGCGATACAAATAAAATATCATATCATATATGACAAAACCAAAATTAACTCCCAAATCATCTTACTCTGTGATTTCAACCTCAGCTTCCAAGACCCTAATGAAACCATAGCCTTGGATATTGCTAGCACCTTGTCAGACTTGGGCTTTTCCCACCACATTCAGGAACACCCCACACTAAGGGGAGAACCCTTGACTGGCTAGCCGACTTAAACTGCAACATTAACGTACAATCCAACTCACCCTGCACATGGACAGACCACCACCTGATCACGTTTCACATTAAAGCCAATGTACATCCACCCAAACAAGACTCTAATTTCTAGTGTGGATGGAAGGAGCAAAGGGATATTACAATAGATAGGCTCCTACCTCTCATCCTACCTATCCTAAATAATGTATCATCGGCCTGCACCGATCCCACTACACTAGTCGACACCTACAACAAGGTTATGCTCCAAGCCTTGAACATTATTGCTCCTCTTAAGCTAAGGAAACCCAAACCACACGGCCACCTTAATTCATGGTTCATACCACAGCTGAGATCACTGCGAAAAGAGAAGGGATCTGCCGAAGCTCGTTGGAAAAGTCTTCCCACTGACTCCAACAAGGCCAGCCTCACATTAGCATCCCTCAACTTCAACGAAGCCATATTCCAAGCAAAAAAAGACACAAGCAACAAATGCATCCTACAAGCCGAGTCAAACACTAAAGAGCTTTTCAAGATACTGAAGGAACTCGAGACCCCAGTTACTCCACCTGACGTTTGCATTAAAGACAGCACCTGTTGCTCTAACATTCAAAAGGCGCTCCTAGGTAAAATCACCACACTTCAAATCAAAATCAATGCTAAACACAGCTGCCTCCAACCTGACCTCATGCCTAACCTGCCTCCTCGCACCACTACCTCCAATCCTCCCTTGCACACTCCCTTCACATTCTCTCCATTAATGATTGAGGTTGTAAATATCATTAAAAAACTTAAACCTTCTAACTGTCAAGGCAACCCTTGCCCAGTCCCCATTATCAAGGAGGCTACTCACGATTTAGCCCATTTACCCCTGCCTTCATCAACTCCTCATTCCAATCATGTACTGTACCAGGCAATCTCAAGGACGCGTGGGTCATCCCCCCTCCTTAAAAAAATCTACTCTCAACCCAAGCATACCTACCAACTACAGACCTATCACAACAGTACATTTTTTGCTTAAAATTCTTGACCGGACTGCTGACTTACAGATCCAGGATTATCTATAAACTAACGAACTCCTCGGTTTTAGGCAATCTGACTTTTGCCACAAGCACAGTACTGAAACCGCTCTTATTGATTTGAAAACACAAATTGAAGACTTTAAAGACCAAGGGAAATTAGCACTCTTACTACTATTAGATCTATCTGCGGCCTTCAATTTGGTGATTCACCAAATCCTTTGCCAGCATCTCAAATCAGCCGCCCACTTCTTAGACTCCGCCACCTCGTGGATCAAGTCCTTCTTCAACAACAGATCCATGAGGGTCTTTTCCCCTTCAGCATCTGCTGAACCATCACCTGTATTATGTGGCTTCCCCAAGGATCCTGTGTATCGCTTACACTATATAATGCGTTTACCAATCCACTGTTCGATATTCTCGACTATCTGGGTGTCACCTACACCAACTACATGGATGACACCCGGATAATCATCCCCATTACAGCAGACTATCTGGCTGACACCAATTCGCTGAACAAGGTCTATTTGGTCATTCAGACGTGGATCGCTCAACAAGAGTTGTGCCTTAATGATGTTAAGTCCGAGCTCCTCATCCTGGGCTCTCACTATCGACTTAAGAAACTTGACCCTGCATTCAAAACTTTCACTATTGATGGCAATACAATCAAAGTGTCAAATGACACTAAAACACTGGGCATTTACCTCGACTCCACTTTATCACTTGTGAGGCAAACCAATGCGGTTAGCTCCGCTTCTGCCTACATATGCAAACTTCTCACTGCATGCCGCCCCTTCCTCACTACAGCAAATGGTATCAACTTAGCGAGAACTCATCATGCCCAAGATCAACTATTGTAATGCACTCTACCTAGGAACGAGCCAACATAACCTAAACAAACTTTGGGTCATACAGAATAATTACATCAGGGTGGTTCTAAACTTTGCTAGGGGCCAGCACATCTCTGATACCAGACGTAATTTACGCTGGCTCTCTGACAAAGAATTTCCTTAAAAACGTTGGCCCTCACCCATGGATGCCTAAACAACCAGACAACCATCTACCTGGCCTGCTGCCTCACACCTCACATTTCACATCGACCGCTTAGATCCGCTCAGACCAACTGCCTTGCTTTTCCCAGATTCAAACTACAGAAAGCGGGTGGATCTAGCTTCCCTACACTAGCCTCCAAACTTTGGAATACTATGCCCAACCTGCTGAGATCTGAACCTTCATTCCACTCCTTTAAATGCAAAATCAAATTGTGGCTAGCAGCATCTGACTATCCTCCAACTGCCTAGATCGCACCCATGTTCGCCACTTCACTGATAACAAGTTGCTTCTGTATGTATTCTGAACATATTGTACACTCATCTCTGTATATCTTTCATATATCCTGCATTGTATATTTTGTAATTATCACTATTATGTAATATTTTCTCTGCCAACTTTGTAACTATTTACATTATGTATTATTATCACTTCTTGTACTGTAAACTGTATCACATGTCTCTGTAACCGAAAACAAGCACCCAGATGCCTTTGGGCCCGGCGCGCTATACAAATAAAGAAATACAAATACGTAATGCACAATGTGGTTGGTGCGATTGGTGCTCATTTAATTTTTCACAACTCTCACCCTAGCATTCAATTGTTTGTACCCATATAGTCTATATGTCATCGGATTGGGAGGTAAAGATAAATTGCCTTTAATAATGTTATTCCACTGCAGTCTGAAAGACGTCTTGCTTCTCATTTCTACTGGGTTTGGGAACCTCCCAGAATTTCACTAGCGGAGTAGCTGGGGCTCAGGGAGAGGATAGCTGTGCACATGGGGCTGTGATGTGCACACATTTCCTTAGGGAATTATATTTATAGGAATTACATTGAGAACAAGGTTTGTCATGTGATTATTCGGTGGGCCTCACCACGAGTTGGGCGGTATCCTGGCAGGGATACCACCAAACTTTATTTGCGTTAGCAGCCACCCGCTCAGTGGTATTACAGCCGGATTACAGGTTGGCCGCTAACTGTTAATCCCCATTGGGTGCAATGGACCCGATGGGGAATATTCGGTGCAATTACCGCACAGTAATACCGCCGGCAGTAATTGCATAGAAAATGGGCATTTTCTGGTGTGTTTACCCCAGCTCTGACACGCCAGACTCGAGATTGGGCACACCCTTAAATGCGGCGGTAACTGAGTTACTGACGCATTTAAGGGCTACCACCCAGCTTGTGATCAGGGCCTGTCTCTTTACAGATGTACAACAAAATGTTCACAGTGCAGATGACCCATCCAATCTTAAACCGAAGCATAGCTCATGTCAGTCTACTGGCTAAATGTAAGGTCTCATCTGGAGGTTCAGTCCAAAGAGGAAAACTCTATCAGCTGAAGAAATTCGAATTTGAGCATGTATGTAGAACTACAAATCTATTTTAGGGGTTCCTTAAATGCATTTGGGATATCCTTACGGCAAGACATCCCTCTGGTCCCAGATGTTGCAACGCAAAATCACAATGGCCCAGATGTTACTGATTGCATTACCTTACAAAGCTCTGGTTAGAGAACGGGGACCCAGTGTGCCCGCCTGGCCAGGACACCCTCATCTAGTGAATTTTCCTCTAGTTGGGGACGTTGGATGAGCAGGACTGGGGTTCCCCATTAGACCCCATCACTACCAGGCCCTGTAAAGGTCCTGCTTTAACAGGGAGTCACAAGCAACCTGCGAGGGCGGGGGCAGTGCCGACATGGGCCTAACCCGACCTTGCACCTTTTCCCGAGGCGGCTGTCTAGGCCTGAATGGAGCAGTGAGAAGCAGATAGCACTTGGCCATCTGCAAGCACTTCTGCTGTCATTGGCAGTCGAAGTGCTGGAATGATTAGGGCTGTGACCCTGGCCGCAGGGCAAGGCTGGGAATGCAGAGTTGAAGGAATCCAGCCACGCCTCTTAGTCTAGGCTCAGGAGCCCAGTGATTGCCCCATTTTGTAGCCCTAACCAATCTCGCCAGCTACACAGCACTCCGATAGGCCCCAATGGTCATGTGTATAGGTGCATTACTCTAACATCAGGAAAGGGGTTTGCATTTACTGGGGTTATTGATGGCCTGGCCTCCTTGCCAGCCATCAGGTGACTAGGAAGAGACTATCCACAATCCCGTTTTGAGGGAAGAGCTCAGAATACTGCTTTTCACTAGAGCACTCTTAGGGTCTTGGGCATACCATCAGCGGAGGCACCGTGTGGCTGGCGGTGCCAGGAGAGTGAGACCACTCCCTACACTCGCGATGAAGGTACAATGTCTGGAGCTGTATGCCACTGCCTAAGTCACTAGCTTATATGTATATTGTAGGTTGGCCAAGACAATCCTTTACATGCTGCTTTCTGGTAATTTACTCACTGTGCCAGAACCGCAATGCCATCTAGCCCCATTTCCGTCCTGTGTCTTTTTGCCAAGAAAGTAACCCCCCCGGGTTGAAAGGACATTTTGCAAGGAATAGGGGTGCGTCAATCTATTCGAAGGGAGTGGGCCTCCAGGCTCAGGAGTAGTTCAATGCCCATTTATAGGCATATGGGAGGACACTTTAGTTCCCATTTTGGGGAAAGACTCTGGGCCTCATTACACGGTAGGCGGTAGGGGATTACCGGCACCGGTAATCCCCTACCGCCCAACGAGTTCCCTTTGCGGGTCCTCCCTTAATGCCTGGTATTTCCAGGCGTAAAGGACAGGACCCGCAAAGGGACTTTAGAGCTAATAACGGTACCGCAATTTGCGGTACCGTTATTAGCGCCTTCCCCATTGAGCCCTATAAGGGCCCTATAAGGGCTCAATGGGAATGGGGAAGGGCCCTGGTGAATGGGGAATTACCGGTCCCGCCACCCTTGGAATGGACCGGTAATTGCTCCATTCACCAGGGCGGAGTCGGTAAGGTGTTGGAGGCAGCCATGGCTCTATTAGCGCCATGGTTACCTCCTACCGTGTAATGAGGCCCATACAACAAGAGGTGTCCAGTGTCCCTGGGAATTGCAGAGGCACATAGAAAAATACTGTTTTGCCTCAAGGACCCTGGAAAACTACCAACCCCAAACCTATACCAGTTATCACTTCCTAGACCGACGTCGATCAGGAGCCTGACCATGCGACTCTTAAGCTATACACAATTGAATTTCAGCCATTGTTTCCCATATTATACCAATGAGCCTCAACTTTCTTCATACGTTCCATCTGATACTGAGCATGGGCTACTCTCTTGCATAATCTCCATGCACTGCCAAAAACCAGCACACTCCAACATCATTACACCACCATCCAGGGATCAGTTCCAACAACATGGATTGTATTTCTGGTGGTGGGAAAGTTCAGAGAAAGTGGGCTGGATGTTCTCATACCTTACAGGCTGACGTAGTTGGGCTCCAGAAAGGGCTTCCGATAGCAAGCGCTGCTTGGTGGAGTTCCCGTCGCTTAACCGGAAAGAAACTGGAATTTGAAGAAGACTGCAGAGACCCCTGGAGGAGCTGCTGAGTAGCGGTGAGTGTGAGAGAGGCAACACTCGGACTGAGGCGCTGCAGGGGTGGGAAATTGACATTTGCAAATAGTGATTCAGCTAAAACTCCTAAGAGTGGGGTTTGGAACCCTAAGGGAAGACAACTGAATACCGAACAAACTGAAAAGTACTTTTTGAAAAGCCACAAGATTTATTGAAAACCAAACAAACTGCAAAATACCTTTTGAAAAGCCACAAGATTTATTGAAAACCAAACAAACTGCAAAGTACCTTTTGAAAAGCCACAAGATTTATTGAAAACCAAACAAACTGCAAAGTAGCTTTTGAAATGTACCACGATTTTTTGAATACCAAATTGAAGAAAAGATTAGGGAATAAGGTGAAAATACCGCACAAATGAAAGGCGAATGATATACAGCTATGGACGCAGTGAAAACCTGTTGTGAATCATTTGATGAACAAAGTGAGCCATTAATAAGCATTATTGAATCAAGCAGAAAGCTAAGTGTGAAAGACAAGTTGATGAACTTGAATGGACATTGAGACTTGAATAAAAGTTGTGGCCAAAGCCAAGAGACTGTCATTGTGAAAGCTACAATGAATGTGAATTACTGACACAGGTCCAGGGAGGAAAACCTGTGTTAGCCAAGGAAAATCAAGAGCATCACAAAGTGCCAAGGGTTATAAGTTGAGTGACCTGCAATACATGGACCGTGTGGTCCGACAACTGTGCATAAACCGAGCAGCCCCTACTGGAGAAATAACCCAGGAAAGCCTCGATACAAAGGTTGTGCTGCATGATAATTGCTGAAGGCAATGAAAGCAGCAGTTTGAATTATCAAAAGATCCTAGAGGATTACAAAGTTAAACCTGGAAGCATTCTTGCAAGTGAAGAGGCTCAAAGCAGTTCTGTTGGAGGAGCTTCCTGCTTGGGGAAGCTGAGACTTTGTGAACTGTGTTACCCTTGGGGAAGGGAACACCGAGGTTTCTGTAAACTGTGTTGAACGTGGGGAAGGGAACCCTGAGATTGTTTGGAGCTTTTCTGAACTTGGGAAAGGTAAAGCTGAAACCAAGCCAGAGCTCGAAGAAGCTCATAACTTTACTTTGAACACTGTTTCTTTTAAGGCTGACTTTCCCCACACATTGTATAGCTTTTTGTTGTGAGGGTAAGTAAAGGTTTCGGACACAGACAGGTTTTTGAGTTTAACTTAATGACACAGATGGCCCTTAGTTTCTTTAGGTAGGGAGATCCCACCTTAGCTTAGGGCAAGTTAGGCATAGCTCCATCCTGACAAATAAAGACCAATAAAGTATTTTTATTAAGAAATGTGAATCTGTTGTCTGCGATATGCTTCATGATGCCAGTGAACTAAAAAATATTTTGCTGTCCCTGGAAAGAAACTGGAGCCTGTATTGCAGGTACTTTATACCAGTGCTATGTATGGATTTTCAGCATGCATAATGAGTGCAAAAAAAAAGAATGCTGCAAAGGTGGTGCAGCAGGTAGAGTAACTGTGGACTTGCAGCTGAGATGTTATCTGTTCATGGCCGCCTGTAGCATTTTGGACTTTTGTCCCCAATTCCTTCTTAAAAGTGTGTTCCAGAATGCACCGTTTCGATCTAGGTGGTTCCTTGTTCATATTCAGGATGGGAGATTTCTGCACCGCCTCCCTCCACTCAGTAAAGAAAATCAAGTTGGCACCTCTGCCCTTTCTCAATCGATCTTAGTCAGGACAAGCGTGATGTGAGTGTTTTACACAGAGCCAGCCCTGGGATTTGAAAAGCCCCAGGCCTTGCAACTTTTGTTTGAATACTATCTGACTGGAAAGCAGTGCAATGGCTTTCATATTGTGTATGTGTGTTTATTTGGCCATATTGCCCACACTAGCAATATACTTTAATTCAGAAGGAGCAGATGTGGATTTTAGCGCTTTAAATGTTAACAAAATCAGGTCCCCAATGCAAGCAAAAGTGGGGTATCATTAACATACACACAGGCAGTGGCAATATCGTATAGTCAAATATGCAGTTTTAATTCAATTGGCCTTTTCTAATAGACAAAAGTGCACAAGGCAAATGAGCATTGGCTTTTCATAAAAATCACCAACACCTGAAAAGACTTGATATTGCTGGCCTCTGGTGTGCTCCTTTTAAGAATCAAAAAAATATCATTAACAAACTCACCAGCGTAAGTCTATTTTAATAATAAAATGGTGTGTGTTGCATTTAGAGATACTCTTCGCATGTATAACAGCAGAGCATTTTATTTCTTGCCGTTTATTGAAAGTTAAGTGTTTTCTGAGATTTTATACCTGGCACTGACAGCTTCGCCAACGTGCCCTGCATCTGAAACCCCAAAGCCATCATGGAGAGGTCCATTAAAATAACCCCCGCTAAACCAAAGCAGATGCCCCATGTGCCTGACAAAGCAGCTGCAACAATTTCGAGCTCCACAATTGTATCAAACTACCAGGCACAGTGCGTGCAAAATATACCAGATAACCCTACAAAGACCTCTGTAGACAAGGCTATTATGAGCTCATGCACCGTAGATTGGCAGCTTTGCCATAACGCTTCAGTGCAACTGCATGTGACCATATGGTTAACATAGAAACATTTGTTACAGGGGACGCTATCAGTGAATATGTCATGAATTTGAACAAGACTTGCTTCCATGAATTCAATCTAGAGCTACACAGAAATATGTTCCTTGAACTTATACAGCGAGATAAGACTCAAGTTAGGTGTTTTCAGGATGCCTTTGACTTGTTCCAAGGTGAAAGGGGTCGTCCTGTGTGCAATTGGTTCTCAGAACTGGTACCTCTGTTTCAAAGTGCAGTCACCATCCCTGTACCATCCTGTTCTTCGGAGCATTCATTCTCTTGCCTTTCAGTGCTCAAGACGTATCTGAGACCTACTATGGGACACGCTAGACTGAATGATGCTGCTTTTGCTCCATGGACACAAAGATGAAGATGCAAATCTGGATGTTGAAGCCATTGCATAGGAAGGTATTCAACAAACTGTTCGGTCATTAAAATAATTTTAAAATGGGGAAGGTGCTTCAATGAAAACATTGGGCCAGTGGTTGTTTCAATTCCTTTGTTGTTGCTTCTCAAGAGCGCCATTTTAAGCAGCGTAGTTTCCCTATTTTGTCCATGTGTTACACGGACCAGCATCTTGTTTTTACAAATCCCACTGTGCTTACTATTCTATAAATCTTATTTTTTCCAAAACTTTTTTTGACACGAGTGATGAGGTCTGCCAACGAAACTCACCACTTGTACCAAAACCAGGAGCAGGCACATTCTCAAAGGGCTGTCCCTTTGGAGGTGGGACCAAGACTGATTTGCATATGGACGTTCCCCTTCTGTAATGGCTTGGTAGGCTGAAAACCAATGGTCTGGAGGGTTTCCCAGAGCTGTGCCCGTGGTTATTAATTCAAAACCTTCCAGCCATCCCCTTTTTGTTTTGCTTAAGTCACCCCGAGTGGGGCGGGTATGCCCAGACGTGGGTCCAAAGCCTGCTGGGCCTAGAGACCCAAGCTACTCTTCACAGATGATGCCCAACAAGGCTGAAGCATGTCTGGGGACGCTTGTGGTCTTGTGCAGAAGGGATGTGACCTAGCAGTTCAGGCTGGACTGTCCCTTTGGGGGTGGGACCAAGCCTGATTTGCATATGCATGCCATCAGCTTTTTGTTTTCCCTACATTCTCAAAGGGCATCAGAATGATCTCATTCAGATTCCATATTCACCCCTTTCCATATTATGATTTTTTCTTTGTGTGGCAGCCGTGGTTAAAACCGCAGTGATTACACTTGCATTTTCATCCCCAAGCAGGGATGGAAATGTGTTTTGGTTTGTTTATACCAAGCATTTCACAGAGACAGCCCCTTACCAGAAACAGCTACTGTCCTGCTCTTTTGCAGACGTTGGTGTCAGGGCAGCACTCCCAATATCAAAGTTTGGTTGCTGGGAGGTTGTCAAACGTTCGTGCCGGAAGAGTGTTTCAGACCCCAATGAATACAAGAGTGCCGGACAGCGCAACGTGGTGCCACTCTTCAGCCCGTCCTGAAATGCGCAGGTCACCTTTGAGAATAAGGTGGCATGTGCATTTCTGCAAGTGAAGCAAGTGCATTTTCTGCGTTCCATACCTTTGCACTACGTTTTGAGAATCTGTCCATAAGTGTCCGCTTCCTTCCCACTACATGTCATAAATTGCATTAGATGCTGTGGTATGCCAGAAATAAGATTTGGACCATTGGACATGGGATAAACAAAGGTTTATGAACTCAAATGGAATATACCTCACCTACCCCTATTGCTATGATGAGGTTACCCCATCTCTAAACTGAAACCTATGGTGCTCGTCAGGAAATCTGGTCAATAAAAGTCTGTCCTTGGTCCAAAACTTTTTTTTTCAACATATATTTTTAGCCCTTGGCTGTAGATGGTCTTAAGGTTGTTCTTAGTGAACTGCCCATAGAAGCCAAAGGATATTTAACCCGCTCCACCCAACGGGTTATCCAGAGTTTGCTCTATTTCAGCTCACCTGTTCCCCTGGCTTGCCAATCCACAGCATCACTATTGTGAGTTTGACTTGAAGTTTTACTCGGCTACAATGGCAACACACATGTTGCTTGGTAGTTTAAATATTTTAGAAGGGTGGAATGCTGGGTACTGACTCCCTGACTTTGTTGCTAATATTGGGAAATGTGTATTGTTTAACTATGCTATTTTTAATGCTCATACATTATCTTTACAAGTTAATATACATAAATACTAAACAAGATCGAGAGCATTTTTAATGTGTTTTTTTCAGTATAAAGACACTATAATGCAAGTGGTTTACCGAAACGGTAGGGAAGCTACTGATAGCATCTAATGTTTATCATACACACAACAAAAGGGTAATAAGCATAATGCATATACTCGGACAGAAGGTGGACCCAAAACAATCTTGCTGTCCGATAGTAAGCCTGCCTGGATCTCAAGGGTAGTAGTTCCTAGACTAGATTGCACTAGATTGCAGCAACATAACATTTTCCAGAACCTTCCTTCTGGTACAGCAACACAGTCTAGTGCAAAACCTGACATAGCTTCAGGTGGGGATGGTTATGCTCTGGTATGCAAGGTATGATGTAGATCATGACAAGGGACTGTTGTCCTTTTATCAAGAAATGTCTTTACTTGTTCTTGTTTTCCACTGAATTGGAAATGTTTTTTAGTGGTGGTGGTGACATTCTCCCATCCAGCTGTACCTTTTATTTATTTACTGTTTATCCTATGTACCACACTTCCCCTCCACCTTTCCCCTCGCACATTTCCCTCCCGCTTGCACTTTAACGATCTCAATGCCACCTGGCCTAGTAAGATCGTTGTCTCGGTCTTCCCTCTGCTCCCCTCCCTTGCCTCGTCACGCCTTGAAACACTTGTGTATAGGCGCGTTATAAATGCCATATCATATCATACCTTCTGTTTAGCGAACATGTCATTCTCTCGTTCTCCCACCCTAGCGGTGTTGCTCCACCTTTTGAGGGCTGGATGATTATAGAGGGGTGGAGTAGGGGCAGTGATGGCTTACTGGAAGGCTTGCATCTCCTTACTTGACTTTGTATATGCTGCACATGCTAGCCAATGTTTCTACTGTTCTGCGCTCCCCTTTCACCAAGTTGGTGGCTAAGTGCAAATGCGGTGATATCACTGCCGGTGAGGTCACTTCCCTATATATGCACGCCCCCCACGGCCCTGGAAAATAATAAGGTGGCCACCTGGCTGCAATGCACTACTGAATGGCACAAGAAATGACGCAGACCCAACTCCATGAATCATAGCATGACGAGGCTCAATAACACCCTGGGCAGGGGAACTGGCCAATCAGGAAGCTCGAATGCAGGCTGTGTGCCGCTCACTCTGTACCTCACATTCACCCTCCTGCCACCCACTTCGTCTTCAGCACCTGCAAAAAAGCACGGATGTGAAACGCAAAAACAAAAGGTTAAAGAAAAATGAGCTTAACTGAGTTCCTGAGACATGGCAATCCACACTGAAAACAGACTCCCTGTAACTGAAACAATACTGCAGAACTGAATTTATTTTTTTGTTTTTTGAAACATTTGTTTTAACTTTTAGCACCCCCGTGTGCTTTTTCATGGGTGCTATTGGTGACACTAACTTGGGCGGTGAGCCAACTCTGCCGGGAACGGCACCACTGCCATCATCAAGGCACCTGCACATTGCTGGTGCTCTTACCTCGGATGGTGAACCATTTCCGGCAGGGTAGGCCCACAGCATTGATTAATATCGCCTTAATATTGAGACTGGAAGGAATAGAACCGGTAGTAGAGGTAACATCACATTACCCTTCTCACCACAATGATATAACAGGAAGTGACATTGCATTAGCTTTGAAGCGGATAGGCGAATGGCAGTAATTATTGCAGTGCCTAGAAGCAGGAGCAATCTGCCACAAAGCAATGCACAGCAACCCACTATTACTTACATTAATAAAGTCATCAGCACCACCACTACAGTGTGCGTATTTGCTATATAGCCTAAATGCACTCCAGGTCCATAACTGGACGTGAAAATGACGCAGTGCTGTAGACACCGATTTCCTGTAGGCCCACGCACATCCTTGTCACCACGAGGCAAGTAGTCGCAAAAATAGTTTAGGAACTGGGCCAGGACCTTAATATCTTGGCGACACAAAGAAAAACCTCTTCATATATAAGCACACCGTTCCATCACGAAAGAGCCTCTCGCTAATCGGTTTTCCATCGAAATTGCTGGTTCTCATGGCAAGACTGAAAAAGAGCTCTGGAAAGCACATTCACCTGCTTTCCACATGCTACAATCACCACATAGACAGCACGCTATGCCTATGCACAGACAGACGCGAGCACTCCCCAGCTGCACACAACCCACATTCAGCCAGGACAATTGCCTTTCTTCAGCGGCATAGCCCATCCCTTGTCGAGGAAATGGGCAGGAATCAGGCTGCAGATGAGATCTCGCTCTCAATGCACGAGAAAAGCCCCAAACCTTTCACTGCTAATTGAGCCGAGCGGCTCTGGGAGGCAGCAGGTTGTTGAGTGTGATTCACAGTGAGAGGACATCTTACAGATCGTGATAGCTGCTCAAGGAACATTTTAATGAAACAATTTAAATGCTCCCTCGTGGCAAGAGGTTTATTCGCCAGGGCCCGCGATAAGGGCATTCTAATCTCTGCACCATTACTTGGAATCCAACATGATTGAACCTTCGCGCGGCGATTATCACTCATTTGGAGTTTGGTATTAGGTGAATCCCAGAATCCAAGCACTGGAAATTCATAACTCAGTGACTGATTCCTGGGAAAGTGTAGCTCTTGGATTTTGGGAATGTGGACAGCATGTCTGCCTGTCTGTACCACTCCCTGCTTCAGCTTTCAGAGTCCTCATCACCCCTCCGCGAGCTGGATTGGACCTGCAGTGGAGTCTTTTCTCACTGTTTACTTGGAATTTTTCTGCTCATCCTTCTTACACTTTATGGGCCCCTGTCTCGTTTCTTTATCTGAGCAAAGAATGTGGCGATACAATTATTTTCCGTCAGTTGCTTCTTTTTGTGATATGTAACTGCCTGTTCTTATGTCATAGATGTAATCCAGTGAACCGCGACGGAGATGCAGTGCTTACATAATCTGCTATTCTTCAGAAATGTACTGCCTGGCAGCCGAGGGAATGGTAAAATTGACAGACTCATGCACCTACTTCTTAGTTCAAAAGCAAAGAGACCAACATGGCAGACTCGGGAGGAGCTGAAACCCGTTTTGGGGAAACACACCAATGTCCAATAGCCCCATTTCAATAGATATTGGAAATGATTGGCTTATGACAATGATACCATGAGTCAGACGTGAAGGGTTGGAACTAAAATAAAGGAAATTACAAACAGGTGCAGAGGGCACCACCGCCAGCAGAGAGGCACCAGTGTCAACATTTTAACCTGAAAACCTCAATCCTCCATCATCCCCATAGTGAGGGGACAGCTCGTGGTCGCATAGATCCCTGCACCAACCCAGATTTCTTGAGTCATGAGCTCTTATTGAGGGCCAATGAGACCCGAATCCAGTTGGGCATCCAGGATTTGCACAATGATCATATGTGAGGGGAGCTTACATGCAGAGCAATGGACTATGGGCCACGTCACACGGTCATTGTTCATACTGAAACGCTGGCTTGGTATGCCCATTGAGGACCGTCAGTGAGTAGGTTTGATGAGGTCACAAGAAGTCCATCATTGGCCCACACTTATCTTCCTTCTGGGGAATGGGAGTACGTGGAGCCACGATCAGAGGGGAGCAAGAAGGCTTAACACTAGCACTGGAAATATAACTTATTATGAAAGAGGCGATGTCAAAATTGTATTTTCCTGGGAAGCAGAAATCCATGCACCAGCCCTGGACAATTTTTAAAAACAATTCCAAAGGGAGTTGGAGGAGAGTGGTCAATAGGATTATATAGCATACCGCTTGGTCTTATATTACATTTGTAGTTTTGGCTCAGAGAGGAGGGGCTAGCCACTTGTATGACAGGAATCCATTGGTTCAGAAATGCTGTGGGCTTTGCTCTTTTTTCATGCATTTGTGGAGGAATACACATAAAGCAGCAGCTAGATGTGCGGCCCATTGTATGTATGGTCTAAGTCTTGTCACAGTAAGGTGATTTAAAACAGCCACTACTGCCCAACTGATCAGCTGTCTGAAAGGTAATGTGTTGATGGCTGCTACTTATTTAACTCTGTCAAATAAAGGTATTTAAAAAAGCCATTTCTTTAAGCAAAAACAACGGTCTGAAAAATTGTGGGCATAATTGCTGTTTTGAAGAAGGTATAGATTTATTAAAAAAAATCCCTGGTGACAGTGTACCTCGATCCACTTGATTTCTCAGAAATACAGAACCCTAGCCAACAGCATCACATTGACTTCTATACAAAGGAGGGAATAAGGAAAAGACCAATGGTAAAATAAATACCACTGAAAAGGTGGCTATAAATAAATACTTAATTTATTGGGATGCTTTGAAAAAAATTGTGAATACATTCAAATTGTAATATTAGAATTCTACCAATGCATGATAATGGTATTATTATTATTATTATTATTAGAAGGCGCTATATAAATAACAAATACAATACAATTTGCACACTGCTTGATATTCCATGCACACTTGCAAAAGACACACTGTACACTTAAGGATAGGAAATGGCTTTGTTGAGGCTATAGATGAAACAGAGCTAAAAAAAGAATGACAATATTATCTTTTTATACAGTTTTCTTTCCTTTCATTTTCGCCAAAGGCAGCCATCTTCAGGCGGATAATGATTTCACTTGTTATCTAGACCCAGCTGCTTTATACTGGCACACAGAAGTTGCTCTGATGGCTTCCCAACAAGAAAACGTATAGACACATCAAACAGCAGCAATGATACAGGTATGTGTAAGAAGATATTTTTGTAAAAGCATTACTGTGAACTAAAAAATCTCATCACTTTGACTGGAAAGTTAAACTCGGGCCTGTATTGCAGGTACTTTGCACCACTGCTATGCAGTGATTTTCATTATGCATAATGAGTGCAAAGAAACAGAATGCTGCAAAGGTAGTGCAGCAGGTAGAGTAACTGTTGACTTGCAGCTGAGATGTTATATGTTCAGTGCTACCTGTAGCCTTTTGGAATTTTGCCCCTAAATACTTCTTAAACATGTGTTCCAGAATGCACCATTCTAATCTAGGTAGTTCCCTGCTTATATTCAGAGCAGGGGGATTTCTGCTCTCCCTCCCTCCCCTCACTAGAGAAAATTAAGTTGGCCCCTCTGCCCTTTCCCAATCGATCTCAGTTAGGACAAGTGTGATGTGAGTGTTTCACACAGAGCCAACCCTGGGATTTGCAATTCCCCAGGCCTTGGAAAATTGGCTTGAACACTATCTGACTGGAAAGCAGTGCAGTGGTGATTGTATTTTGCTAACTGACGTAAACAGTTTTTTGCAGCAGTTTCACAATGGCTTTCATATGGTGAATGTGTTTATTTGGCCATATTGTCCACACTAGCAATATACTTTAATTCGGAAGGAGCAGATGTGGAGTCCAGCTCTTTATCTTGGACTGGGGACCTGATTTCGTGAACATTTAAAGTGGGGTATCATTAAAATACACACAGGCAGTGGCAGTATGGTATAGTGAAATATGCAGTTCTAATTCAATTGGCCTTTTCTAATAGACAAAAGTGCATTGTCTTTTCAAAAAAATAATCAACACATGAAAAGACTTTCTGATATTGCTGGCATACGGTGTGCACCTTTTAAGAATCCCAAAAATATCTTCAACAAAGTCACCAGGGTAAGTCTATTTTGATATTAAAATGGCTTGTCTTGCATTTAGAGATGCTCTTTGCATGAATAACGGTATCCCATTTTCTTTCTTGCAGTTGTATGCCAGTTATATGTTTTCTGAAACATTATACCTGGCAGTGACAGCTCACCCACGTCCCCTGCAAGAGACGCATCTGAAACCCCAAAGCCATCATTGAGAGTGTTATTAGAATAACCCCAGCTAAAGCAAAGCAGATGTCCCATGTCTTAGGCAGAAATCATTATATTACAATGGTACAGGCATTGATTTCCAATGACAGCCACTACACCAAAATATCGGTTGATCCAACTGACAATCTCATGATCAGACTTCAAGCACTCTGTACCACTGAGATTGAAGAAGACTTCCTGACCCCAGAGGAGGCCACATTTTTTACTCCACGTGATTGTTGTATACCGACCCTCTACGCTTCACCTAAAATCCACAAAGACTCCCTAAATCCACCAGGGAGACCAATAGTATCTTTGTGTGGGTCAGTGATGGAGCCATGTGGCCAATATATTGAACAAGTGATTCATGAGTTAGCAGAAAACTCACCTACTTTTTTTGAAAGACACAATGGGCCTCATTACGACCCTGGCGGTAAGGGGTTAACGCCAGCGTTAGCTGCGCCGACCCCTTACCGCCAATTACGAGGTCCCTTAGCGCCATGGCGCTTTTAACACCTGCTTTTAGCAGGTGTTAAAATCCATGGCGCTAAGGGACCATGGAGTTAATTACGCCACCGTAATTTACGGTGGCGTAATTAACGCCTTCCCCACTCCCATTATGCCCTATGGGGCAAAAATGGGAATGGGGAAGGGTAAATGGGGATTGGGGACTTACCGCCCCGCCGACCTCGGAATGGGGCGGTAAGTCCGCCAACCACCATGGCGTAAACGTAGTTTACGCCATGGTGGTAAAGTCACGGCCCAGGCGGTAACTTACCGCCTGGGTCGTAATGAGGCCCAATGGCAGCTATTTAATGAGTTTGAAGGGCTGCCTTTTGATGATGTAAACAACTTCCTAGTAATGCTTGATCTATCAGCATTATGTACAAACATGGAGGCATGTAACATTGTGGAACAGAAGCTTAATAGCCACCCTGGTCCACATCTCATTCCCACCAACTTCGTTATGGAGTTACTTCAAATTACTTTGTGTCATAACTTTGAGTTTTCGGATCAACTGTATTCCCAGAAACATGGCACCAACATGGGTGCTGCTTTTGCTTCCAGTCTTGCCAACCTGTCCAATTTTTAACAACAACCCTTATGCCATGCACATACAAAGTTGGAGACATTAGATAGATGATATTTTTTTCATCTGACAGGAGAGCAAAGAGGTTGGACATATTTTTTGTGTGGTTAAATCAATGTAATCCCAATTTAAGCTTCACGCACCAATGAAACCGACAGTCACAGCTGTTTTTAGATCTCTTGATCTTTAATTGGTTGGGGTCTCTATACACTGCTTTACATCACAAGGAAATGGATCGTAACCCTCTGCTGTTATACTCCAGCCAATACCCCAGAGCCTTAAGTGATAACTTACCGTACGGCCAATATTTCCATATCAGACACAACTGTTCATCAGTGCAGGACTATGAATATCATGCGTCCACTCTAGGGAAGAAACTGCTAGCTAGAGGCTACCCATGCAATTTAATTAAGAGATCAGCTAAAAGAGCGAGGTTCACTGATAGGGACACACTATCGGTCCCGAAGAATAGACAGAAAGAGTCGGACCGAATAGTGTGCATCACTACTTTCTCTAAACACACCACTTCTATCAAAAAGCTTATTGCAAATATTGGAATTTGGTAGTCAGCACTGGGTACACTAAAGATCCCCCTATATTTGTCTTGAGATGGGGCAAGAACATCAGAGACAAGTTACTACACTCCTGCACTACTTACCTCACTTGTTGATTTGGTTCAGAATAGTTTACAGGCAGCATGGACTCAGGGACGGTGTCCTTTTATGGGGCATTTCCCATGTGGAACGTGCAGTGTGTGTCATTTCACCCTCAATACCTTAGTGTTCACACATGATTATCTTGTGTGGTAGATTTGGAATTTCACCAACTGCCAGTCCTAGAATATCATAAATACTATCAAGTGTCCTTGCGATTTGCTTTACATTGGTATGGCCAGCAGGAAAGTGGTTATCTGCATTATGGAACACAGATCTTGTATACGTAATGAAACACGTACTGCACCCCTGGTTCAAAACGATTTAGAGAAGCATTATTCAGCAGATGACATCAGGTGGGCTGTCCCTGATCAACTGAAAGGCAACAGTAATGATTTTGCTCTAACAAACATTTTATTAAAATTAGAGCAATGTTGGATATTGGGACTACGCACACAGGTGCATGGCCTGAATGACAGTCTAGAGTGGTCTGTTTTGCTCACTTAATTGAGCAACTGGTAAGGGCTTGCAGTACTCCTATAATCATTTGCACACTCGAGGCAGGAAGCTGCACCTCTGAACTTCAACCAGAGGAACATGCAGCTGGTAGTGCGCAACCTCGTCCGGCCTCGCACATGAGGCCTATTTACTGCAAAGCAGTCTTCTAAGATGGCCGCAGTAAATTCCAGTCAGGGCAACGACCAATTTGGTAGGTCGTACCTGATTCAACAGTAGAAGAAGGGAGTGGGAGCTTGTTTTGCCGACTGTTGCATGTCCCCAGGAGGTAGCCATTTGTCCGGTATTGTGACTGGATCCTATAACTAAGGTATATTTTCAATGAGTCTGTCACTAACGCTGAATTCTGGGCATGTGCCCCTACCTTAATATTACAATGAACATTACAATCTATTTCTTCCTGACAGGCGGTGCATAATCATTCCCAGTTATTCAATGGTTTTCTATGCCGACGTGCACTTGATTCACTTTCAAAGTGGGCATAGGTTCCCACGTCTAAACGTGTAGTATCACGTTTTACAGAATTGTAAGTGCATTTTTCCTTTGATTAAACACTTCCCACAGTGCTCACGCACCACTCACCGGCATGTTGGTTGAGGAGACATGGGGGAGCACAGCACACCACATCATGATTGGTAGACAGCAAGATTAAGCAGTGAAAAAGAATGAATTGTACTTAATTATTCAGGTGAAGGGGACATTACATGGTCAATGGTTGAGACACATGAGTTTGTTCCTTTTTGCAGGTTGTGGTCAATTAATGGAGACACAAACTCTTTCCAAAACATCTGCATTGTCCTCAAGAGGGCTGGTCCCCACGTTTGCCAGACACCCTTGCTAGCCTGAAACTCGAGTCAGGAGTTATTAAAGACATCTCACAGAATTTGTTAACTAACATCTAGGATTTTTGACTTTTTATGTGTCTTAAAACAATTCAATCACCAAACCAGTCAGTCCTGTATATTTCCTGGAAATTGTCCATGAGGCACAGGCGGCTGGAAGACAACAAAGAGGTTTTGAATATTACTGGCACACTCGAGTAGTGCTGGAAACCAAAATGTCTATTAGATCCTTGTTTTTTTTAACTCTTTTGATGTATAGGTATGAATGGAGTGTATGAGATGTGACGTTTGCATGTGAGATTGGTAAAGTTGTGCTCTGTAAAATTGGGAGTTTGCCTATGTAAGGGGCAATCGCTCTTACGATGTAAAGAACCGGCTACATGTTTATAAATTTAAGTAGTTATATTGCAATGTCTGTGTAAATCTGATAATGGTGTTTCTTTTCAAACATGAATCAATGAACATTTGCATTACATATAGAGGTTGCTCAATTGCTTTGGCTGTATATTGATATCAATTCAAATGATGTAAAGTTCAGATTGGGGTATATGTGACGTGTATGTGTTTTTGATAAGCCTTAAACCCCAGACATATAAAACATAGGTTGGCCTGACCCTATTTCTTGTGTTATTCCATGTGTCAAACAAAGCAGTTGTAGCAATTTCAAGCTCTACAGTTGTCAGGTACAAAGCGTGCAAAATATACCAGATGCACCTATGGTCAGTGAGGTTGGCAGCAGCAATGTAACACAGGTATGCTGCATAAACATAAACGAAGTGCAAGGTCTTACGTCCCAGCATGGCCGCAGTTTCCAAAATAAATGGTTAGAAACCTATAATTTGCTTACATACGATGAATCTGTTGAAAAACAAATGCTCTATAAGTATGCCAGTCTGCAAATGTAAGGGGTATGCCATTGCCAAAAGGAGGGCCAGCTAAGGTTGCCTGGAATGCCTTCATTAAACATGGGTTTAACAATTTAAGGAAGGCCATCGAGAGATGTAACAGCCGTTAGAAGTCAAATCTTCATCAGGCAGCTGCAATGGCACTACCACCTGTTAAGAGGTACAAACGTTGCTGCAGCTTTATCAGTGGGACTCCTCAAGCAGATGCAGAACTCAAGGGTGCTGATGAATTTCTTGACAACAATGTTGGCTTTGGGTCCACAAGGTATTGCAATTCGGGGCCATACAGTTGAGGAGTTTAATCTGAAGGCAATTATGTCACTTCGTGCTAGATGTGTCCCAGAACTGCAAACCTGGCTTCAAAGAACAGAGTACAAATGGATGTCTCATGACATATTAAAAGAAAAGCTGCCAATTATGCCACATAATTTTCTCTGTGGCCTGTTGAGATTCCTGATGCGAATTTCTTTTCTATTTTAGATGAGACTGCTGAAGTGTCAGTAAAAGAGGAGGACTCTCTAGTCTTTCGTGCTGCAAAAGAGGAGCGTAACGTGGCGGTTTCTTGACTTGCACAAACTTTGTTTGCCATTTTAAAAGATGTTCTCCTGAGAATTTGCTATTAAAAATGAAAAACTTTCGGGGACTGTGTATGATGGTACTACTAATATGGCTGGCCATCGACATGGTTTACAGGCATTGGTGCAGGAGGTGGACACACAATCTGAACTTTGTAGTTCAGGATGTAGCTATGGGCATTGAGAAGTTCAAGAATCTATAGTTTTTTGTAAGGGACTGGATTGGGTTCATTTGAAATTCTCCAAAATACCTTGGTTGTTTTGAGCGTTGTCAAGAGGAAGAGAGTGTCGAACTGCTTCCATTTTTGCCTACCCAATGACTGTTCAAGCACAATATTTGAAGAAAGTGCTCGCCAACTACAGAAATTTAATAGAATTTCTGGGACATGTAGCCAGTGGCCACAATGAAACTGGAGCAACAGCTCATCGTTTCCACTTACAGCACCATATATTTGAAACCTTTCAAGGTCTTCATCTTCATTACATGCTATTTCCCATGTTGAAACAGTGAACACTGCACTACAGAAGCTCAACTTAAGATTCCATGAGGTATCGGTTATGGTTAAACCTTAAGACGCTAATTGCACAACTTGGCGAGGGATTTGAAGACTTCTTCTCAAAAACCACATTAGCGGCCGATGATTTAGATGTGGTAATAGAAGAACATTTTGTGCAAAGAAGGGTCGGGAAAATCTCACGATGCCTGGATGAAGGGCCAGGAAAATCCCACGACGCCTGGATGAAGGATCAGGAAAATCCCACGATGCCTGGATGAAGGGTCAGCTCCCCATATTTTCCAGCCTCCCAAAGACCTCTATAGACCAGGCTATTATGAACTCATGGACCTGGTAGCTTCGTCAGAACGCTTCAGTACAACGGCATGTGACAATATGGTTAACATAGAAACATTTGTTACGGGTAACACCATCAGTGACTATGTCATGAATTTTTACAAGACTGACTTCCATGAATTCAATCTAGAGCTACACAGAAATATGTCCCTTGAACTTATACAGCGAGATTACTCAAGTTATGTGTTTTCAGGATGCCTTTGACTTGTTTCAAGGGGAAAGGGTCATCCTATGTGCAGTTGGTTCCCAGAACTGGCACGATCACTTCAAATTGCAATAACTATCCCTGTATTGTATTGTATTGTATTGCATTGCATTTTGTTTATTTATATAGGAATATGGGCACATTTCTTACAGGTACATAGGAAAAGAGGTATTTACAGTTACATAGTATATATTTGCAATTACATATAGCAGTATTTACATATGGCAATATTTACATATGACATTGGCAGGGTAATGTGCAGAATGTGATTAGCAAAGCAGTCATTATAACAGATATGCAGCAGGCATTCAAAGCTTAAGTTATATGGTAGGGTGGGAGCAAGTAAAGGTTGTCTATTTAGTTGCTGGGAAGAAGCTGAGGTTAGGTACTAGTTGTTAGTCCCCGTCCACAATGAGCCAGGTTTTGAAATTATTTCTGAAATTGTGGAAGGTTGGTTCAGTTCTGAGGGTTGGGGGTAAAGTGTTCCAGGTTTTAGCTGCTAGTACGGGGAAACTTCTGCCTCCAGCCTTTTGGAGCTTGAACCTGGGGGTGATAAGGCAGTTGGCTTGTGAGGATCTGGATGGTCGATCGGAGGAGTTTAGTTTGAAATGGTCACAGAGGTTTACAGGAGCTAGGTTATTTAAGCATTTGAAGGCAGGAGATAAGGTTTTGAATCTAATTATTTGATTGATTGAGAGCTACCGAGTGCTGTGTCTTAACTCTGAGATGTGGAGTGCTCTGGGAAAGTTAGTCGCTGCTCTAAACGCATTCTGAAAGGTTTGTAACTTTAAGGTTGTATTGGCTAGTGCCCAGCTAAAGGGCATTGCAGAGTCTAGTTTGGTTAAGACTAGTACCCTAGCTAGGTTGATGCAGTTAATTGTGGTTAGGAATGACCTACAAGCATTGATAAGCTTGCAGGTGTAGGCTGTCGTAGCGGCAGTAGCGTTGATTTGTCTTGATAAAGAAAGAGAGGAGTCAATGTATATGCCTAAGGTTTTTACATCCTTCGATACCTTAATGTCATTGCCGTCAATAATGAATGAGTTAAACTGTTTGTCCAATCTGTTAAGACTAGCTTTGGTTCCTACACGGAGTAACTCTGTCTTATCATCGTTAAGACAGAGTCCGTGTTTAGCAATCCAAGCTTGAATGATTAGGTAGATATCGTTTAAGCATTTGGAGTCTATATTGTAGTCGCCTGTAATGGGAAACAGAATTTGGGTGTCGTCAGATTAATTCGTATATGAGACACCCAAATGATCAAGGTAATCGAATAGAGGCTTTGTAAATATATTATAAAGTGTGGGGGAGACGCAGGAACCCTGGGGACCCCACATGTGACTGGAGCAGGTGTAGCAGATGCCATCGGAACAAACACTCTGGTGTTTCTGTTGTTGAGGAATGACCAAGTCCAGGAGATATCATCATCGGAGAAGTGGGCCGCTGATGAAAGGTGGTTACAGAGAGTTTTGTGGTCTACTAAGTCAAAGGCAGCTGATAGAGTAAGTAACAGAGGAGGACAAGGTTGCCTTTGTCTTTTATAGTTTCTATTTGTGTTACAAGATCTATCAGAGCTGTTTCCGTGCCATGCCTTGGTCGGAAGCCTGATTTACAGAGCCCTAGTAGGTTTTTACTTTCCAGGTGATGCTGAATCTGTAGGTAGGCAGCTCTGTCCAGAATTTTTAGGAGGAATGGCACTGTGGTGATTGGTCTATAATTCGTCGGGGTATTCAGGTCCAGGGAGGGTTTCTTTAAAAGTAGCAGGACCCAGGCATCCTTCAGATTGTTAGGTAATGGTTGCAAAAGGAGGCATTTATTAGCGAAGTGATAAAGGGTGCAAGATCCTTTGCTGTCTCTGACAATTGTTGCTGGGCAGACATCACCCAGACATCTGGATGGTTTTAGGCTTAGAATTATATCCTCGACTTCCTTAGTGCCAAGGGGGGAGAATTTGAACAGGTCCTATTGCTCAGGTAACAGTATTTGAGTTGTCTGTTGGGGTTAAGTTAGTGACAAGATAAGTTTTTCTGGTCTCCATTTTAGTTTGGAGAAGCTCAATTTTGTCGGAGATAGCTTTATAAATATTATTGTAACATGTGAGGTCTTTGGTACAGGAGTTGGGTGGTGCAGTAGGAGATTCTAGCTCTCCGAGTCTGCTAAAAAGTTCTTTCGTATTGGATTTAGCTTTAGTGATCTGGTCGTAGGAATCACATTTTGCTAGGAAGAATGCTTATTTGTAGGTAGAAGAGGCTATAGTAAAGTTATCTTTGTTGGATGTTGAAGGGAGGTTTTTCCAAATGGTTTCGGCGGCTCTTTTGTTTTTACGCAGGATTCTTAGGTGCGGGGTGAACCAAGTGTTCAGGTGTGAACGAGCTTTAGCTTTTTGATTTTTTTGTGGTGCAATCCTATTGATAGCATTGAGTATTGTGGCAATGTAGAGGTCGACAAGAATGGTTGGGTCATCATTGAAGGTGGAGGAGTTGGTGAGGGTTGGAGAAGTCAGAGTAGCTTATGAGCTGTTACGTTCCACACGTTTCTGGCTAGTCTAGGAGGTGCCAAGGGCAGGGTCTGCCATGTGGCAGAGGATATATGCTGCCAAACTGATTAATGCACTCTCAATCATGCACTAATGTTGATTAGCTACTGCGTTATGGTTGTCAGAACAGGTTAAGGACTTGGCGATTATGCTGCAAGCGCAGGTGGTATGGGCGCAACAGTGCTAGGGCTATGTCTAGTGAAAGGCACAACGGAGCTAGGGCTATGTCTAGTGAAGGGCACCACAGCGTTGTACTAAGCAGCATAAGGGCAACGGAGCAGTAAGAAACATACAGTGTACTAATCAGAGAGGCAAACAGGGCTCGTGCTGGTCTAGTTACAATAGGATGTGCCGCCAGATGCACAAGTCAGCAAGCAGAATTAACACTGGGCCAAAATAATTGTAGCATTAGCAGAGGCATGAATGGCAGAGAGGAGCCGCCCCTCAGATAAAGGTAGACATGAATACAATGAATGGCAATCCACAGTTATCAAACATGAGGAGACTGTTGTGAGTCAGGTTGTCCGGTTATGAATGGGTGCAAGAGTAGCATTGCAGTACCAAGCTGTTAACAATCTATCAGCACAGTGCGGGTAAGGCATGTTCTCCGGAGCGTTCATTCTATTGCCTTCGGCGCATCAAGACTCATCTGAGAGCTACAATGGGACAAGCTAGATTCAATGCTGTTGCCTTTCCTCCATGGGCGCAAAGATGAAGCTGCACATCTGGATGTTGAAGCCATTGCAGATGATTGTATTAAAAAAACTGCTGTTCATCAAAATTATTTTTGCATGGGGAAGGTGCTTCAATGAAAACATTGGACCAGTGGTGTTTCCAATTCCTCGTTTGTGGCTTTCTCAAGAGTGCCATTTTTAAGCAGCTTAGTTTCCCTATTTTGTCAATGTGCTGGACCACCATCTTGTTTTTACAAATCTCAATGTGCTTACTATTCTATAAATCTTGATGTTTTCAAAACTTTTTTTGACACGAGCGATGAGGTCTGCCTACACATCTGATGACGTGTGCGAAAAACATGAGCAGGCCCATTGTCAAAGCGCATCTGAATGAGCTCATTGAAAAAGATGACCCGTATCACCCCTTTCCACACTGATTTCTTCTTTGTCCGACAACCATGTTTTAAACCACAGCGTTCACACTTGCCTTTCTATCCCCAAAAAGGGATGGAAATGTTCTTTGGTTTGCTTTTACCAAGCATTCCACAGAGCCAGCTCTTTTTTCAGAGACAGTTGCTGTCCTGCCCTTTTGCACAGGCCAGTGTCAGGGGTGCGCTCCCAACATTGTTTGGTTTCTGGGAGCTTGTCAAACATTAATGTCGTAAGAGTGTTTCAGATCCCAATAAATACAAGAGTTCTGGAGAGCGTATCTTTGTGCCACTGTTCAGCCCTTCCTGAAATGGGCAGGCCACCTTTCAGAACAAGGTGGCATGCACATTTACGCAAACAGCGCAAATTAAATTAGCACATTTTCTGTGTTCCATTCATTTGCACTACTTTTTGCGAATCTGGCCATAAGTGTCCGCTTCCTTCCCTCTCAATGACATAAATTGTATTATATGCCATGTTATGGCAGAAATAGGAGTTGGACCTATTTTGTTTTCAACGTATATTTTTGCCCTGTGGCTGTAGATGGCCTTAGGTTTGTTTTTAGTAAGATGCCAGTAGAAGACATGGAATATTTAACCCACTCCACCCAATGGGTTATCCAGAGTTTCAGCTCACCTGTTCTCCTGGCTTGGTAGTTTAAATATTTTACAAGTAAATAGAAGGGTGCGATGCTGGGTACTGACTCACTTACTTTGTTGCTAATATTAGGAACTGTGTATTGTTTAATATGCTACATTTAATGCTCACACATTATCTCTACAAGTTAATATACATAAATATTAAACAAGAGTGAGAGCATTTTTAATGTTTTTCTAGTTGAGTATAAAAGCCACTATAATGCAAGTGGTTTGCTAAAACTGTAGGGAAGCTACTGATAGCATCTAATGTTTATCACACACACAACAAAAAGGTAATATGCATAATGCATAATGCATGTATTCGCACAGAAGGTGGACCCAAAACAATCTTGCTGTCCAGTAGTAAGCATGCCTGGATCTCAGGGTTAGCAGTTTTTCTTGCACTAGAGTGCAGTGACCCAACCTTTTCCAGAACCTTCCTTCTGATACAGCAATACGGTCTAGTGAAACGTGCCATCGCTTCAGGCGGACATTTAGACCATCTTTGGGGATAAGGTTATCCCCTGGTATGCAATGTATCATGTAGATCATGACAAAGGACCATTGTCCATTTCATCAGGAAAGGTCTTTACTTGTTCTTGTTTTCCCTTGAATTGGGAATGCCTTTTGGTGGTGGTGGTGGGTGGTACTCCCTCATGCAGCTGTACCTTCTGTTTAGCGAACATGTTGTTCTCTCATTCTCCCATCCTAGCCGTGTTGCTCCGCCTTTTGAGGGCTGCTACAAGCTGGATGATTATAGAGGGGTGGTGTAGGGGCAGTGATGGCTTATTGGAAGGCTTGCCTCTCCTGACTTGACATTTGCATATGCAGTACATGCTAGCCAATGTTTCTACTGTTCTGAGCACCCTTTTCACCAACTTGGAGGCTAAGTGCAAATGTGTTGATATTGGTGATGTCACTTCCCTCTATCTGGGCACCCCCCTGGAAAATAATAAGGTGGCCACCTGGCTGCAATGCACTACTAAATGGCACACGAAACGACGCCGCCCTCAACTCCATGAATCATAGCATGACAAAGCTCATTAACACCATGAGTCGGGGAACTAGCCAATCAGGAAGCACGGAATGCAGGCTGCAATCACGGGTATAAGCACACATTTCTCAAGTGCGATGCTTTGCTCACCCTGTACCTCACTTACTCCCTCCAGCCACCCACTTCGCATTCAGCACCTGCAAAAAAGCATCCACAGATGTTAAAGGCAAAAACAAATGTTAAAAGAAAAATGAACTTACATTTGGTACTGAGACATGCCAATCAAGACTGAGAAAGGACTCCCTCGAACTGATACATTGCCGGAATGACATTTTTTCATTTTTTAAACATTTGTTTTAACCTTTAGCACCAGTATGGTGCTATTGGTGATCCTAACCTCGCAGGTGGCCAACCATGCTTGGAACGGCACTGCTGCCAGCATCAAGGGAGCCTTCCATTGCTTGTGCCCTTAACTTGGCCAGTGGACCAATTCCAGCAGGATAGGACCACAGCCTCGGTTAATATCGCACCAGACTGGAAGGAACAGAAACAGAACCGTGGAGAAATTTCAGCAAAATCAGAGCAGTAGTAGAGGTCACATCCCTGACCCCCACAACGATATAACAGGAAGTGACATTGCATTAGCTTTGAAGCTGATAAGCTATTGACAGTAATTAGTGCAGTGCTTAGAAGCAGGAGGAATCTGCCACAAAGCAATACACACCATCCCACTACTACCTATAGTAACAATAATATTATCATCACCACCACCACCACAGGGTTTGTATTTGCTTTATTACCTAAGTGCACTTCAGGTCAATAAATGGACCTGAAAACGACAGCACTGTAGACACCGGATTTCCTGCAGCCCCACGCGCATCCTCGCCCCCATGATACAAGCGGTCCCAAAAAAGATTTAGGAACTGGACGTGGGCCGGGTCCTTAAAATCTTGGAGACACAAAGAAAAACCTCATAAAGAAGCACACCTTTCCATCGTGAAAGCTCCACCCTTCTCCCTAATCGGTATTCCATCGGCAGTCATGGAAAGCTCAAAAAAGAGCTCTAGAAACTGCATTCACCTGCATTCCACAAGCTACAATCATTCGCAGAGACAGCGCGCTACGCCTACGCACGTGCACAGACAGATGCTAGCACTCCCCAGCTGCACACAACCCACATTCAGCCAGCACAATTGCCTTTCTTCAGCTGCATAGCCCATCCCTTGTCCAGGAAATGGACAAGAAGCATGCTGCAGATGAGATCTCGCTCTCAATGCAAGAGAAAAGCCCCAAACCCTTCACTGCTAATTGAGCCGAGCGGCTCTGGGAGGCAGCTGGTTGTTGAGTGCGATTCACAGTGAGAGGGCATCTTACAGATCGTGATAGCTGCTCAGGGAACATTTTAATGAAACAATTTAAATGCACCCTCGTGGCAAGAGGTTTATTCGCCAGGGCCTGCGATAAGGGCTTTCTAATCTCTGCACCTTTTCTTGGAATCCAACACGATTTAACTTTAGCGTGATGATTATCACTTATTTGGAGTTTGGCATGAGGGGAATCACAGAATCCAACCACTGGCAATTTGTAACTGATCTCTGGGAGAGAGTAGCTCTTGGATTGTGCGAATGTGTACAGCGTGTCTGCCTGTCTGTACCACTCCCTGCTTCAGCTTTCAGAGTGTTCATCAACACTTCCGAACTGGATTGTACCTCCAGTGCTGTCTATCCTCACTCTTTAACTGCAATGATTCTGCTCTTCCTTCTCACAAATGTTTGCAGTGCTTGATGTGAAGAAGAAGTTGTTTCTATATCAGAGCAAAGCATGTGATACAATTATTTTCCATCAGTTGCTTCTTTTTGTGATGTGTGAACACCCGTTCTTATCTCATAGATGTAATCCAGTCAACCGTGATGGACTACGTGCCCAGTCATAGGGTAATCATGCAGTACTTACATAGTCTACTGTTATTCAGAAATGTACTGCCTGGCATCCAAGGGAGTCGTAAAATTGATGGACTCACACACCCACTTATTAGTTAAAAAGTGAAGAGATCAAAATTGGAAACTTGGGAGGACCTGCAACCCGGTTTGAGGAAACACATTGATGTCCAATAGCCCCATTTCAATAGATATTGGAAATGATGGGCTTATTACAATATTTGCCTCATCTACAGACGAGTCAGACTTGAAGGGTTGGAACTACAATAAAAGGAAATGACAAACAGCTGAAAAGGATACCACCACCAGTGAAGGGGCACCAGTGACAACATGTTAGCCCAAAAACCTCAATCATCTGCTTTGTGAGGGCAAGGGTACCAAAACAGCACTATGCTGTTGGTTGTGTAAATACCTTTCCTAATTTCAATAAAATAGAACTAGAGTTTCAATTAAGTTCCCATTGCTCAGCAAGGTCTGAGTCTACTAAGAACATGATAGAACTTCTAATCGAACACACAGAGAGCACAAAAGAGGGGAAAAGGGGACAGAAATTGTAGAGAAAGATATACAAGAAATGGAGGCCCAAGAAATGACGAAACACAAAAATGTCAAAACCTGCAACAAAATAGTCAAAAGGCATCAGGATGATATGAAACTGAGCAAAGCGAGAAAGGTGTCACAAGACAATAAAGACAAGCGTCTTGACAGGGTATATACTTTACAACCTAAGTATGATGAAACAAGTGATAGCACATCAAGGGACAGTACATCAGGAACTTCACCAGCCATTTCAGATGCAGACAGCGATAATGATAGACCAACCAACAACCAGACTACCACAACAGAACCTATAAAAAGGCATTTTTTTGACCTGATGAAGAGATATTGCAAAGGCAATAGCCCTATACCAAAACAAGTATGGTTCCAAGAACTGCCACACACGGATATTGAAACTAAAAGAAAGATTACACAGGAAAGAGAGGACCAAATAGGGGCAGAAGAAGAGATAAGAACGTGACCAGAATCAAGGAGAGAAAGGAAATTTGCCAGGCAGGACAGGAGGTGAATATAGTCAAGAATCTATCTAAACAGGATTTTGACGAACACGACTTACACGTTCTCAATAAAGGTCTTTCCTTTGCACAGAATACTGATTGTGACATGACCAACATACAAATTGAGAATAAAAAATTAAGGAAATTAAAATTGAATTGTACTTTCCATAATGCTAGTTGGAGACAAACTAATCCTAGATTTCATCCTGGAATCATCACACTTACAATAAAAGACATCAATAATGCACTTTTGTTAATGTCTCTAGAAGGGGAACTCCGGTGATCCCCAAGCCGTTGGTTCAAGAACTCGGAATTGAGAGTACAGTCATGATTGATACGAATCTTAAACGAGCATCTAAATTTGTTCCGCCATCACAACAGAATAGTCTGATAGACATGTTTCTTACAGCAGTAATCAAGGAGAAAAACAAATTATCAGACAGCAAGCTCACTAAGTCAAGCAGATTACCTTTCAATCTTAACTATGATTAATACAAGGCACTCTTAAGACGTCAGATATATGATATTATAATCAAGGAAGCGGACAAAGGGGGCAATATTGTAATTCTGGAGAAACTAGGTCACATCAAACTGGGAGAGAGACACCTACCCATTCCCAATTGCTACTAAAAAACGAACTATGAGTTTATTTAACGCTCAATCACTGAATACAATGAACTCATAATAAAATGGTATCAGACAACTCTTAACCGATGAGGAAAAAGCTTTCCACATCTCAGAGCATCCAAATATACTTTCTTCCCAAGATGCATAGGATCTTTGAAACCCTACCGGAGGTAGGATCAATTGTCAGTGGGAAGGGTTGGCTTAGTTCTCAAAAGTCGACATACTCTCTGTGAGGTTTACAAACTCTGCAGGTCCTAGATATTTTAAATCATGTCAAATTGGGATACAGGCTTTTTTTTAGCCACTGTGGACATTGAGGTTTTGTATACTTTGATAGACCATAAGATAGCTTTAACAGCTATTGAGCACTTCTTCAATGACAACTCTGCCTCCTTTCTGCTTCAAAGAGAAATTAAAACATTTCTTGAGTTCACTTTGGAACACAATATCTTTCTATTTAATGAAAATCTATAGAAACTGACAAATGGAGTGGCCATGGGGGCCATTTTAGCCCCCTGGCCAACCGATTCATGGGGGTTTATGAACACACACATGTTTTCACCTTCCCCGATGCCATTAGCAAATGCTAAATTTGGCCAAGATACATAGATGACATGTAACTCGTATGGAATGGTACTTAGGGAGAACTGATCACATTTCATAACTATCTCTACAATAATAACTCAGGGATTTAATTGACGTTAGAGATTAGCAGAACTCATATTACCTTTCTGGATCTAAATATTGACATAATTGATGATTCAATATGCACAAGTATCTACTGGAAAACAACTGAGGTTAATGCGACATTGCATTGCTGTCACAAAAAGAGTGTGATCATCAATATCCCCAAAGGGGAATTTATACCTGTAAAAAGAAACTGCGGTCTAGACACATGTTGTCAGGAAGACTCAACCATGATTCGTAAATGGTGTCTATTCCAGAAAATGCATTCAAGAGGCAAAAAAGCAAGCAGACAATGTTGATAGAAATATATCGCTCAGTCCTAAAGAAAAACCTACCAATGAGACCAATAAGACTAGGATGATCAAGCAATAATGCAGAGACAACAATGAGGTAGTTAAAATGTTCAGAAAACACTGGCACATTTTTATTATTTCGATGAAGAACTGAGAAATTACCTCTCAGACAAGCCAGAATTCGGGTTCACTAAAGCTTCAACTTTAAAATCCAAACTCAGTCCAAACTTTATGCAAACATGGAAACAGGAAGTACAGACCAGTTTGACCTCTGTTCTTAAGTGAGGGCTTTTTACAAGTTCATGAGTTGTTCTATGTGCAAGTGTGCCTTAAATAATGTCAAATGTTTTGTGACAAATGACAGCCAGGAATTACAAATTGTATATTTGATTAATTGCCAAATTTGTTTATATATATATATCCAAATTTTTTACCAGTGTGTGAAAAGTCTGAGTCGCACTCACAGTTAGGAAAATCCTAAGGCTTCGCAGTTCTTTGTCCCAAAAACATCACCAGCATCCACAACATTGGTTTTAAAATATCCTCTTTATTTGAAAAAACACAATTTTAAAATTCCCCAATTTAGCTCCGAACCAGTAACGGTGGGCAGAGGCAAAAAACGATATGTTTGGCAACTTACTAATTGCTTGGTCACATTATTTCGCCCTCGCTATCCCACCTGATTTATACATACACATGTGTTACACAATAGACATAAAAAGTGGGCCGCCTTTTCTCCAGAGTGAATTAGTCCTCTGTTTTTGTTTGTTATCTTTGGACCTTCAAACGTGGACTGCCATATTTGTCTTAGAATCTTAGTGTTACATTTTGTGTGCTGAATATAGTGTTTGTTATCACAAGAATCTATCAATTTGCAACCATTTTGCCCCACAGGTTATCAATCTGCATTTGTAATTGTAAGCACTGTATCATCAAGCATTTAGGTGCACTATTACCAACATTTTGTCAAATAGTGTCTGTGTTTGCAGTATATTGTTATTGGAATTACACACACACTGGGAATTTTGACTGATATGTATTTTGCACTTTGCATATGTTTTGAATACATACTAGCATCCCAAGCATTACGTTCATCCCAAATAGGAATAACTAGCTGTTGTAATCGTGCTAGATTTACAATTGTAATTCTAAGCACCGTTTTGCCAGACCTATAAGTGCACTATTACCATAACTTTGTGGATCAATACCAATGAGGGTAATATGTTGGTATTATAATTACACACACACACAGACACATACTCTGGTCATTACAGCTTCAATGCATCATTCACATTAATATGTAATTCTATTGCAGACTGACATACCGAACATTCCATTCATTCTGCGTGTTGTCGACTGACAATTTTGTTCGAGCTCTATGGATTCTAGTGTATATACATTCCACAATTATTAGGTATAAAGTGCCTAGTGCCTTTCTTATTCGTTATAAGGTACATAATGCCTCTCCTCACAAAGTGCCTAGTGCTTATATTCAGTCCTATGTGCAATTATATGTGGTACATACTACATCCCTTCCACAAAATTAAGTGCATAGTGCCTATTCAAATAGAGTGTTAATAGCCTTTTCACATAGTGGGACTGTTTGTATACTTATGGCTTAGGTCTTTTTATAAATGCTTGACCTTTCTCACTAAGTATAAGGTGCATAGTGCGTCTTCTTATAAAATTACAAATGCCCTTTCACATGGTAAGACAGTTAGAATAATTCGTACAGAGGTCTTTTTCTCACTCATCTGCCTTTCTCACTAAATATAAGGTGCATAGTGCTTCTCCTTCTAAAGTGCCCAATGTTTTAATTTATCTCAATACATGATTTGACAAAAATGTCTCTTTCACACATAATACAGTGCATACTGCCTATTCAGATAAAGTGCGAATTGCTTTTTAACTACTCTGCCATGCCCATTGGGTTGCCACTCAAAACATGTGATCAATTGTTGCATGATGTCTTTAAAATACCGTACTTAATACCATGGTATGTATATAAGAAATCCCAATACATATTACATAATGTTTTTTATAATAAAATGTTAAGTACCTTTTGCATGTTCCAACTATAAAAGTATAAATGCGTTAGTATTGCACTGCCCCCATTGGTTTTTCAAAGGGTGTCTCCAGCTTGGTTCATTAAATACTCAAAACAATAATAATTTGCAAATATTGGCCCTATGGATTTGATATCATGTCTAATCGTGCAAGTTTGAGGTGGACAACTCTTTAAAAACACGTAACTTATGTTGAAGAAAGTATGAAGAAAGAATTAGAAAAAGAAAAAAAAGGAACCTACTAACAGCAAAATATTACAAAATATTTTGAAACCTAAAAAGAATTAACACAGCATTGTTATGTATATCAACAGTAAAATACTGAATCCCATAGTCTTTTTTGTCTTTTTTATACCCCTGTGTTTACATCTTATATGATTGTTCCACACTAATTATGTAAATTTGTAAGCTTTCGCTCAATTATATGTATATATGCACATCCCACACAATGTAACTGTAAATGTAATGCTCTTTTTCTCATGCCTATCTTATTCTGTAACCAAGTTTTTATGTAATCCTATCTTCCTGACCTCTGTTGCGCCCTGTTACCTCTGGGTTTTGCGCGCTATACTAAATAAATAAACAAACAAACAAACTTGGTGGCTAAGGGAACTTTCTTGTGTACATAAAGCACTGTATTTTACCAGGTTATGGGGAACGAGCTATCTGACATAGTTCTTTCACATTGTTACACTCCAAAAAAGGTATATAACACTTCGTCCACATTATGTCCCACAGGGTTTTTAGTTTTGTAATGTACAATATATCTCGTTTCTTGTTGTCGCAACAATCTTTCCCTGTCTCCTCCCCTAGGTCTCAATACAATTCTATGTAGTCCAAAAAAGGAAAAATCCTCCAACTTTCTATCACGTTTTTCACATAAGTGTTTGGCCATGGGATACATAACATCCTTATTTTTGATTGCCCTAACGTGTTGTAAAATCCACACCTTCAACTTACATTTGGTACTTCCAACATACCATTTTGTACATGTGCATCTTAATACATATATAATTAAATCTGATTCGCAAGTGATCTTACTAATGATTTCTATAGTGGTCTAAAGAATTTTGGTATGTGGTGCAGTCGCGTGCACATTTTATATTTAGATTTAGTGAATTTATGAAATCCCATGGTTATTTTGCCCAGCCATGTATTTTTCACATTTGATTTTCATTTGGCATAAAGCTACTAAGCAGTCTTAATAGACTTCGATTTTAGATAGCTGGTGTTTGGATGGTTTCCCAGTGCTTGATTTAAATCTGCATCCACCATAAGCACCTTCCAATGTCTCTTTAGGGTGTTTTTTTACTGGTACTGCCGATACTCCACAGGCAAGTATGAGTCGCATCTTTATCTTTCCTGGTGTCTCCAACATTTGTCTTCTCTAACAGGAGTGCTGACCTATCACACATGCATGCTTTAATATATGCCTGCTCAATAATCCTTTTGGGGTAGGCTTGTTGTTTGAAACCCCATGCTGTAATCTGACTTTCCTTATCAAATGTCTTTATGTTTGAACAATTTCTCCGTAATCGGACAAATTCCCCATACGGAATATTCCAAATCAGATTTTTTGAGTGTCCACTTCTAGCATGTAAAGGAGTATTTGTTCCCGTGGGTTTTCGAAAGAGCTCACTCGTACGTTGTTGGTTTTCTATGAAGACTGTAACATCTAAAAAGATCACTTACTTCAAGCTGTGTGTCTCTGAACTTTAGATTATAATTGTTATTGTTCAGATGTTTAACCAAGTCTATCGACTCTTCTTGACTTCCCCTCCATATCACGAAGAGAACGTCAATGTAGTGTGACCACATTACAATCTTACTTGCATATGCTTCATTTTCCTCTTTCCATACCTCAAATCTTTCCAAGTGTCCCATCAGGAGATTTGCATAGACTGGGGTGAATGTTGTGCCCCTAGCAGTACCTTGTTTTTGTCTATAATAGTCACTGTTAAATAGAAATACATTGTTAGACATAACCTAATAATTGGCAAGATAATTTCTGTATGTCTGAGATAGTTCAGCGATCTTGTCTTCAAAAAATATTCACAAGCCCTTATGCCACAATCATGTTGTATGGACGTGTATAGAGATACTACGTCCATAATGGACAACACATATTCATATTCACATTCACATTCACAAGGCATATCATCTATCTTTGACAGAAAATCTTTTGTATCTCTGAGACAAGATGGTAAGGAGGACACAAATGGAAACAATGTCTCATCAATGTATTTCGACATATTTTCAAGCAGTGATCTAACTAGGGTGATAATAGGTCTGTCTACCTTGGTGTTTATTTATATTCTTATGAAGTTTTGACAGAAAATACGCTGTCAGAATAGTTGAATCGTGTATGTATAGAAACTTCAGATTGTCTCCTTCCAACATGACTTTGCTTTCCCAGTCTAATAAGAATTCTTGGACCATAATTTCCAATTCCTTCATAGGATTATTCAATAGTTTCTTATAACAAGTCCTGTTGTTTAATTGTCTATAGGCCTCACGGATGTAATTGTCTCTATTCATTAACATGATATTTCGTCCCTTGTCCGAGGGTTTGATTATGCACTGTGGTAATTGATTTAATTCCTTGAGAGCATTTTTGCATTTATTGTACAGATTGGCCTGGACATTTTTATTTAATTTTCTACGTATTGTTTTAAAATCTTCAATGACTAGGTTTTGGAAGGCTTCACTAGTGTTTCCGGAAAGCATTTGAGGGTTAAATTTAGATTTTGATTACAAATTTCTTCTTTTGTACCATTCGGCATTTATTCCCATTTCACCCAAGTCAACCTCTATGTTGTCAACTGTTGCTACACCACCTTCCTGCAGATGTACTAAGGTGGAGAGTGTATTTAAATCTTCAATGATTACATCGTTTTTTCCCTCTCGTTGCAATATGGGTGATCTTTTGTGGGTATTTATAGCAAAGAATTCTTTTTATCTTATTTTTCGAACGTATTGATCAAAGTTGATACGTCTTTGTATGTAATCGTAACTTGCTGTGGGGCAGAAATTCAATCCCAGACTTAATAGTTGTTGTTGATCGCCTTTTAATTTGTGATTCAATAAATTGGTCACTGTCATCCTGGCGCTCTCTTGCAGTACTTTTTCATTTATTTTCCAGAGCGCAAAGACCTCCCTGAGGTATTCTTGTTTTTACTTCCTGTCCCTCTGCCCTCTCCTCGTTTTTTTCTGCCTCCCCATCCTTGTCCACAAGTGTAATTGCCCCCTCTTGATTGTTTGCCTGTTCTTCCATCTTGGCATAGTAGGCACATCTCCTCTAAAAAACTCAATCGGACCATGGGTTTGTCACTTTCACTGCCTGTTATGTCTGACTCTGAAATAGACAGTTCTTCACTTAGGGCACTCTCATTATTAGTGAATGCTGTAGGTTGTCCTATTTTAGTTTGTGCTTTTAGGTGATCAAAACGCTTGGTGAAGGTGTATACTCGTCCATTTTCATAGTCTTCCTTATCTCTCAGGAATTTTCACTGCTTTCTTATTTCTTCTTCAAAGGTCTTTAAACTGGTCTCTATGTTATACTTAAGTTATTGTCCTTCGTCAGTGAGCTTCAAATGTATCAATTTTTCTTCAATTGCTGTCATTTTTATTAATATTTTTCTTCAGTCACTTCTGGCAAATTTGATAAGTATTTTCAGGAGATTATTGGAACAGTGATTTGTAGCTGTTCCCCATACTTCCAACATTTCTGGTTCTTGTTCATCGAAGGAAGGTGTTGTTAGAATTCACAGGCATCTAGGAATTATTTTTACATCAATGTAATTTTGTATGTAGTGTTCCTCCCACCACTTACCAACTTCTTTTTTCTGTAGCCTTTCAAACTGCTTCAACGATGTGATTTCATTGTTCTCTGTTGTTAATACGACGTTCATTTTTTTTGTCCTTGTATACATCTTTAGGGTTTCATTGAATAAGGTGTGAGCTTGTTCTTTCCAAGCTGCCTCCCTACTGGCTTGAGAGCGCATGCTTAATAGAATGTATAATAATTTTGTGTCTCTGATGCAGAACAGAATAAAATATTCTCCTCCGTTTAAACTGGTCTTCTCTTCTTTACTTTTTTCTTCTCTTCTGACTGTCCATTTGTGTTGGGAACTAATGTTTCGACATACGAGACAGTTTAGCAGATTGCTTAATATAACTCCGTTACTGGAGTCTGTAATATTCAAAGCCAAAATGGGGTGCAATGATGGTTAGTACCTACATGCACAGTGTCGTCGTCCCACATCCTCCGACGATTCGGGCTTGTGCCGCCTGCTGCTTGTACTTCCCAACGCTTCCTCCCTTCGGCATAGTGAAATTCAAATCATCTGAGCAATCCGAACTGCAGCGGTTCTTGGAGTCAACTGGCGTTGTTTTACCATGCTCTCATGGTTCCATCTAGCAGTCGGTGCAGTCTCCGCGCTGAGACGCCTCAGCGTGTAGAAATCCACATTTTTTACCGGTGTGTGAACACAGGTACAGCTGAGTCGCACTCACAGCCTGAAAAATTTGAAGGCTTCGCAGTTCTTTGTGCGAAAAACATAACCATCATCCACAACATTGGTTTTAAAATATCATCTTTATTTGAAAAAACACGATGTTAAAATTTCTCTGTTTAGCCCCGAACCAGTAACGGGAGGCAGAGAGAAACAATTACGTGTTTCGCAATGTACTAGTGCTTGGTCACATGATTTCGCCCTTGCTATTCCACCAGATTTATACATACACATGTGTTACACAATAGACATTATAATCATTTGCATATGTAACAAATTATAAGTGGGTTCTACAATATGCAAACTTTGATTCAGAATTAGGGAACATTTTAATGTATCTGCTGTCTCAGAGAAAAAAAACACCTATACATTGAGCCAATTAACACTCAATGGAGAACAAAGTGAAAATCTAATTTGTGGGCATCAAACACACCACCGGATATCAGATGGGGGTTCAGGATTTGAGACTAAGGCACACAGAGGCACCGATTTGTAAATTACAAAGCACACTTGTTGGATTAAATAAGGATAATGCGACGCAAGTTTTCCTATAAACATGATCAAAACAATGTAATCAAACATGGCTCTTTATTCTTGCAATGCTTCATCAATATCTTACTGGAGTTGTTTATGGCTACAACAAGGGCCACACAATCTATACTGTTTGATTATGTAACTATAGAACCAAAGATAACTGGGATAACGCATCCCAGGGGGAAACTCTGTTGTCTTTTGTTGCACAAAGAGAACTGCAACTGTACAGGTACAATATATATAAATATATATATATATATATATATATATATATATATATATATATATATATATATATATACAGAGTAGCAATAAGTAACCTGGTCAGTGTGATGATGCAAGGTGGAATGGGTGTATGCAGTGACCCACAGCCATGCTCTCCAGTTTCACAATCTGACACATATTGTTGCGCATATGCATTAATGTACATAATTACACACACTAATAATTGAATCAAGAGTAGACTGCAAGATGCACAATATGCAAATCACCACCCATTGGATGTATACAATGATACACCATATTTGTGAAGTAACCGTGGTCTTTGCCTCTGTCTTCAGAGTGCATCAGCAGGATGGAGTGTGTTATCGAAAACAGGGCCTCTAATATGACCATCTCCAATGTACCCACAAAGCCTCTGCCCTTGCAGTGCATCATCATGATGAAGCACATTATCTTCAAAGAGCGTGCACAACCAGGATAAACTAATATAGTTACTTATTTCATCAATCACATTATGTTTAAATATGTGTTACAAAATACAGTCATTCTCTTAACAATTGATTTTTGCGCAGCAATGATATAGCACATTATCTTTGCGTACATTACCAAGGTAAACAGACATCACCACGCCAACGTGTGGATGATGTTTAGTGTACATATAAGGTTTACAAAATGGCAGCAGCATTCCGACACGCAGACTGCCAGCCCCAGTTTGAAATATACAGATTGACGTCATTTACAGGTAAGAATTGGGGCTAAACAGCAACAATATGGGTTGCAACTAGAACGTGACAATTTGTCAGGTTTAATATAACCTGGTGTTAGGGAGAATTCTCATTCTATGGCTAATTTCCCTATAGAGTCCCCCAGCAGCTTTGCTGGATTTGAAGGGTTTGTTTATTTCTCCTGCTAAGAGACTATTTTTCCCACTCTTAGGCATATTTGCTATGTGTGTTCTAGGCTATTTTGTGTTTAATGTCTATGGGGTTTATCTCACCCCCATAGGAACCATCTTTATCTACATGTGTTACACAGCACCCTCCGTGCAGTGACACGGTGGTGTTGTAGCGACCCCCAAACATAGACCCCATACCCTGGGACTGACTACTGTCTCCCAGGGCATGTAAAGTCCCCATTGACTTTACTAGTCAATCTTTATGAACAAAAGCAGTACAACCCATCTTACTATGGAGGTACTGGCAAGGGTTAATAGTTTTTCCCTTGTCTTAATTTTCAAGAGGGTACCGTACAGTCACTCTCTCAAAAGTTTCTGGCTGGTGGCAGTGGTTACTACCAAAAATATTCGACTGTGAATATTTCCCTATGGGATTTTCCCATTGTGTGAGGGTACCACATTTACTGACAGCCTCTAACATACGGCCGGTTTATTCTTATATTAACTTTGCTCTGGTAGATTTCATTTGCCAGAACTTTTATATAAATTCTTTCTCGTGTCTTTCTCTAAAATCCAAACCCAGGTCGGGGATCCTTTGTTCGTCCTTTTGGCAGGCTTCTGCCAAGAAGCCCTACTTTCGGCGCCACTGAGTCTGGGGTGGAACCACTGTGTGGGAGGGGGAGTAGGACCCCTGGACAGGGTTGCGTCAGCAACCCATGTCACACTCTGCCCTGATAGGCTGGAGGGTCTCCCGTCAGGTTGACCACTCCACTGTGTGAGTGACAGCTAGGCTGTATGAATGGGGATCTTTTTGCAGAAAAGCAGGGTCCTGAGGACTGGAAGAGCAAGACGTCACCACTGGAACTAAGAAGCCGAAGAAGAGAGAAGCCAAAGACATCTGCACCAACTGAACTACCGGCGAAGCCCTGCTGCAGCGTCTCACCACTTTCCTCCCCACGACGAGAGAAGATCTTCATCTGCAAGATCCTTCTTCCCTTCAGCTGGTGGGGCCAACCAGTTTGCCAATCGCCTTCCCGGACCTGCCTTGGTCGAATCGCCAGTGCCCTGCACTCGGAGACCGGATAGCCAGGCACCCATCCACCCGGACCGCGATTTAAAGGAGCATACCTTTTATTCGTTTGGCAGCACCGCGGCTGGTTTCATCCATGGGCAGTTCAGTAACTCAAACCTTCCTCCACGACAAGAGTCTCTCTTCCTCTGCTGGATCTCCCGAACTGCAGGAGCTGCCAGGAACAACCGCCACCGGAGGAGCCTCTTCTACATTTCAAGGTACTTTGTTCCGCCAGGCCTCCCTTTTCGTTTGGTAGGGCTAAAGGTGTTTTAAATCCTTTACCTACCTGTTGGGTTGACCGCCCCTATTGTCTAACATTGTCTTTCACCTTCTGCAACCACCTTTTCGAATCGCTTAACAAAGACTTGACTGCAGCTACAAGAACATTTTGCTCCTGGGCTCTTGGCCCTGTACCACTGACTCTGGCACAGACCTATTGACTCTGGATGAATTTGTTAGAACTGCCTTCTCTAGATTTCTTCTCTACTAGAACTGTGTTGGTGCACTTAACTTTTATAACCACTTTCTCTTTCCCACTTTTAAAACTTGTGAAGTGCCATTTTGCTCGGTTTTCATTTAAGGATTCTACATGCTAAAGTACTGCCTTGCCTAAACTTTATCACAAACTTATTGGGAAGTGTTGCTAGGGTGTTTAAGAAGATATTCCTGTATAACTTGTTCTTTCCCTCCCTTGTGAGAAATTGCTAGAGTGCCATTTGTGTTTAGTTTTCACTGTGCCGTTTTGCTCAGTTTTCACTCTTGCTTAAACTTGTCTACAATTTAACCAGGGAGTTTTGTATACTTTTCTTGACTGATTTAACTTGCTTTATTAACTGTGATTAATGTGTTGAACTAGAAGTGTGTAAAATAAAAATATATATTCTTTTTTACAAAGCTTTGGTCAGTGTTTCCTTGTACCATAGTACTGTAGCCCTATTGTGTAGACCCTGAATACTGCTCATCTCCCTCTTGAGATAAGTCTGACTGCTTAGCCACAGCTACCAACTAAATCTTTGTGGTACAGACTGATAACAAAGGGGATTTATTGGTCATACCTGTAGTCTTAATCTTCTGTGGTGCTCCCTAAGGGAACTACACAGGATTCTGCCTAACACCTGGTTATGCACCATTTCTTTGAAGTGCTGTCATGAAATAATCCTTCACTTGCATAGAACGGGAAGCAAGCCATCCAACGGTGAGGTTTCCCAACCTGAATTCTTTGACACTAAATCATTTATCCAGCTGCACTTGCGCTTAGTATGAATTATGCACATCCATATTTGGCAGTAATTTAAAGCGCAGTCAATCATTTTCCCAATAGGTGGTGATTCTAATTAACACAAGACACAATAGATGGGTGTCGTGAATATAACTAACCGGTGACGCTTAGAATGGAGATCCAGACATGTTCCAAAACTGTGTTCATATACATTAAGCAATACAGGTTATCCGAGTGAGATACAACTCTGATATTTTAACACTTAATAGATGTGAATTGTGTAGAATGGGACGAGGATTAATATCTGACTCGCCCTATGCTTTTATAGGCCATTCCTATACTGGGAGGGATTGCAGAGACACGAGGTATCTAACACAGTGACTACAATACAGGACATAGATTGTCAGACCACAGAGCATTGAAATTGAAGTGGGAGGTAATACACAGACTTAATTAAATACTCTTGTACAGTACTATTAGGTTAAAAGTAATGGTTCATACAAAGGGGGGGGTCAGCAGTAATAACACAGGGTGTCATTTCATAATCAATATGTACTGAAAATCCCCGGTTGGTTGGTGTCGCAAATCCCCACTCCCCACCTGGGTTGTCATGTGACTGGTTGTACCTTTGGAGCCAGCATAGGGGGATTTTAACCACTGGTCATTGATTATTCTTATCAGATGCATTCATTATTTATTCTATTTCATTTTAACAGATTTTATTCCCCTTTTTCTCTTGGAGATGCCCTCTGAGAGGTTGAACAAAAATTCAGCTAAACTATTGTGTGTTATTCATTTGTCAAAATGTAGGATTGCATCACCAATGTAAGAATGCAGTCTCAAATCAGGAATCATATGTGTAGCCTAGATTAAGCCATCTATGGTGAAATATTTGCACGTGCACCAATGGTTAAAGCAGGGACGGGCACAAGGGCACAGGGACACTATGTTTGATGAAAAATGAATTCAAACGTTTTAATTGAATAAACAGTCAATTTAGAAGACTCAATGTTGAAGTGTCCACTGATAAAATCAAATGGAACTAGGCGCACTGAATTGGGGGGAGGAGGGTTTGTTCTTATGTCAATGTTTGCCTCATCTACAGATGAGTCCGACGTAAAGGGCTGGAACTACAATAAAGGAAACTACAAACAGCTGCAGAGGGCACCATCAGCAGCAGAGGGACACCAGTGACAACATTGTGGCCTGAAAACCTCAATCACCCGTCATCCGCATAGTGAGGGGACGGGAACCAAAACAGCACTAGGCTTGTGGTCGAATAAATCCCTGCACCGACCTGGATTTCTTGAGTCATGAGCTCTTATTGAGGGCCAATGAGACCCGTATCCAGTTGGGCATCCAGGATTTGCAGAATGATCATATGTGAGGGGAGCTTACATGCAGAGCAATGGACTATGGCTACGTCACACGGTCATTGTTCATACTGAAACGCTGGCTTGCTATGCCCATTGAGGACCGTCAGTGAGTAGGTTTGAGGAGGTCACAAGAAGTCCATCATTGCCCCACACTTATCTTCCTTCTGGGGAATGGGATTACGTGGAGCCACAATCAGGGGGGAGCACGAATGCTTAACATTAGCACTGGAAATATAACTTATTATGAAGGACGCAATGTCAAAATTGTACCTTCCTGGGAAACATAAATCCATGCACCGGCAATTCTGTCACTTCGTGGTAGAGATGTCACAGAACTGAAAACTTGGCGTCAAAGAACAGAGTATAAATGGATGCCTCATGACATATTAAAAGAAAAGCTGCCAATTATGTCACATCATTTTCTCCATGGCCTGATGAGATTCCTGATGCAAAGTTATTTTCTATTTTAGATGAGACTGCTGATGTGTCAACAAAAGATCAGGACTCTCTAGTCTTTCACGCTGCAAAAGAGGATCTTCAGGTGGAGGAGATTCTTGGGGTGTTTTTGAAACATCTAGTACTACAGCACAAACTCTGCCATTTTAAAAGATGTTCTCCTGAGGTTTGGCTATAAAATGGAAAACATTCAGGTGCAGGGTGGTAATGGTGCTTCCAATACAGCTGGACATTCACATGGTTTGCAGGCATTGGTACAAGAGGCGGAACCACACACTATTTATGTGCACTGCTGTGCCCACAATCTGAACTTAGTAGTTCAGGATGTCGCTATGGGCATTGACAAGTTCAGGAATCTATTGGTTTTTGTAAGGGACTGGACTGGGTTCATTAACAACTCTCCAAAACGCCTTGCTTGTACTCAGCGTTGTCGGGAGGAAGGGAGTGTCAAACTGCTTCCATTTTGTCCTACCCGATGGACGGTTCATGCACAATCTTTGAAGTCTGTGTTCACCAACTACAGACATGTAATAGAATTTCTGGGACGTGCAGCCGGTGGCCACATTGAAACTGGAGCAACAGCCTATAGGTTCCACTTACAGCGCCATGCATTTGAAACCTGTCGAGGTCTTCATCTTCTTTACATGCTATTTCCATGTTGAAACTGGTCTTTGCACGACAGAAGGTCTTCTTAAGATCCCATGAGGCATCAGTCATGGTTAAAAACCGTAAAACCCTGATTGAACAACTCTTAAAGAGTTCTGACAACTTCTTCTCAAAAACCACATCAGCGGCTGATGATTTAGATGTGGCACTGGAAGAACATTTTGTGGAAAGATTGGTCAGGAAAAATCCGCAAAGCCTGGATGAAGGGTCAGCTCCCCATGTTTTCCGGTCTCCCAAAGACCTCTATAGACAAGGCTATTGTGAGCACATGGACCATAGATTGGTAGCTTTGTCAGAACGCTTCAGTACAACTGCACGTGACCATATGGATAACATAGTAAAATGTGTTACAGGGAACGCTACCAGTGAATATGTCATGAATTTTCACAAGACTGACTTCCATGTATTCAATCTAGAGCTACAAAGAAATATATTCCTTGAACTTATACAGCGGGATAAGACTCAAGTTATGTGTTTTTAGGATGCTTTTGACTTGTTCCAAGGTGAAAGGGGCTGTCCTTTGTGCAATTGATTCCCAGAACTGGCACAACCACTTAAAATTGCAGTAACTATCTCTATATCATGTTCTTCAGAGAGTTAATTCTCTTGCCTTCAGTGCATCAAGACGTATCAGAGCTACAATGGGACAGGCTAGACCGAATGCTCTCGCTGTTGCTCCAGGGACACAAAGATGAAGCTGCACATCTGGATTTTGAAGCCATTGCAGATGAATGTATTCAACAAACTGTTGTTCATCAAAATACTTTTTGCATGGGGAAGGTGCTGCAATGAAAACATTGGGCTGGTGGGGTTTCCAGTTCCTCTTTTGTTGCTTTCCCAAGAGCGCCATTTGATAGCATCAATGTTTACCTATTTTGTCCATGTGTTTCACAGACCACCATCTTTGTCTTTACAAATCTCAATGTGCTTACTATTCTATGCATCCTGCTGTTTCCAAAGGTTTTTTGATGCGAGTGATGAGGTCTGCTAACGCATCTCATCACTTGTGCCAGAAACAGGAGCAGGCCCATTCTCAAAGGGCATTTGAAAGAGCTCATCAAAAATGCCCTTTTCCCCCCCTTTGCACGTTATGATTTTTTCCTTTGTGTCGCAGTTTAATTTGCATTATGTTTTGAGAATCTGGTAATAGGTGTCTGCGTCCTTCCCTCTACATGTCAGAAATTGCATTAGATGCTGTGGTATGCCAGAAATAGGAGTTGGGCTGCTGGACATGGGTCATACAGAAAGGTTTATGCACTCAAATGGAATACACCTCACCTAGCCCTATTGCTACAATGAGGTTCGCCATTTCTAGACTGAAACCCAAAGTGCTTGTCAGGAAATCTGGTCAATAAAAGTCTGTCCTTGGTTAAAAACCTATTTTTTTCATCATATAGTTTTGGCCCCTGGCTGTAGATGGCCTTAAGGTTTTTCTTAGTGAATTGCCCGTAGCAGCCATGGAATATTAAACCCGCTCCAGCCAACGGGTTATCCAGAGTTTGCTCTATTTCAGCTCACCTGTTCCCCTGGCTTGCCAATCCACAGCATCACTATTGAGAGTTTGATTTGAAGTTTCACTGGGCTACAATGGCAACACACATGTTTTGTAGTTTAAATATTTTAAGTAACTAGAAGGGTGGGATGCTGGGTATCTACTCCCGTACTGTGTTGCTAATATTAGGAACTGTGTATTGCTTGACTATACTATGCTTAATGCTCATAACATAATCTTTACAAGTTAACATACATGAATCCTCAAAAAGAGTGAGAGCATTTTTTATGTGTTTCCATTTGAGTGTAACATACACTATAGTGCAAGTGGTTTACGAAAACGGTAGGGAGCTACTGATAGCATCTAATGTTTATCATACACACAACAAAAGGGTAATAAGCATAATGCATATACTCGCACAGAAGGTGGACCCAAAACAATCTTGCTGTCCAATAGTAAGGTCCTCATCATTAGTTGTGCCGGGATACCGCCCAACGCAATATGCGTTACCACAACTCAGATCCCGAGTTGTGGCGGGGAGGTGGGGGTAGTCCGGATTCTCATTGGGTCCATTGGACCCAAAGGGGTAGGGGGGGCGCTATTAGCATCGCCGGCAATAGCTACAAAATGGCCTTGAAGCCGGCGCTTTCATCTCCAGCTCCGAGCTGGAGGTGAATCCCCCGGGAACAGGGGATTAGGCGGAGCAGTAAATGCGGCATTAATAGTGTTGCCGCCGCATTTTACCGCTCTGCCCAACTCGTGATGAGGCCCTTAGACTGCCCGGATCACAGGGGTAGTAGTTTCTCTTGCACTAGAGTGCAGTGACCAAGTATTTCCCAGAAGCCTCACTCTTGTACAGGGGTGGAGTAGGGGCAGTGATGGCTTACTGGAATGCAACTGGAAGGCTTTCATCTCGTTCTTACTTGACTTTAGTATATGCAGCACATTCTAGCCAATGTTTCTTCTGTTCTGCACCCCCCTTTCACCAAGTTGGCGAATAAGTGCAAACGTGGTGATATCACTGCTGGTGATGTCACTTCCCTATATCTGGGCCCCTGGCGGCAATGCACTACTGAATAGCACACGAAGTTATGCAGCCCGAACTGATATGAATGATAACATGACAAAGCTCTTTAACACCCTTGGTGGGGGAACTAGCCGAACAGGAATCTTGGAATGCAGGCTGTATTCACCAGTATAAGCACCCATTTAAAAATGTCTCAAGTGCTGCGCGTCACTCACCGTGTACCTCACTTGCTCCCATCCCCTGCCACCCAATTCGCCTTTAGCACCTGCAAAAAAAGCACACACAGAATTTAAAGGCGAAAACAAATGTTAAAAGAAAAATTAGCTTACATTTGGTCCCGAGAAATGCCAATCAACACTGAAAACGGACTTCCTCTAACTGAAACAACATTGCAGGTCTGAAAGTATTTTTTTTTAAACATTTGTTTGAACCTCTATCACCGGCGTATGCTTTTTTACCAGTGCTATTGCTGACACTAAACTCGTGGGGGCGGGGGGGGTAACTCTGTCGGGAACGGCACTGCTCCCAGCATCCATGGGCCCTTGATTTGCTTGTGCCACTAACTTGGCCAGTGGACCATTTCCAGCAGGATAGGCCATCAGCCTCAGTTAATATCGCCTCAATATTGAGACTGGAAGGAACAGTAACAGAACCGTGGAGTAATTTCAGCAAAATCAGAGCAGTAGTAAAGGTCACATCAAATTAACCTTCTGCCCCTCAACAATATTTCAGGAAGTGTCATTGCGTTAGCTTTGAAGCTGATAAGCTATTGACAGTAATTACTGCAGTGCTTAGAAGCAGGAGGAATCTCCCACAAAGCAATACACAACATCCTACTACTACTTGTAGTAATAATGATATCTTTATCAGCAACACCGGGTTTGTATTTGCTTTATTCCCTAAATACACTTCAGGTCCATAACAGGACGTGAAAACGACAGCCCTGTAGACACCAGATTTCCTGCGGACCCACGCACATCCTCGTCCCCTCGATGCTAGCGGTCCCAAAAAATTGATTAGGAACTGGAAGTGGCCCGGGTTCTAAATATCTTGGAGCCACAAAGAAAAACCTCATAAATAAGCACACATTTCCATCGTGAAAGCTCACCCTTCTCCCCAAGTGGTTTTCCATCAAAATTGCTGGCTCTGATGGTAAGATCAAAAAAAGAGTCCTGAAACCGCATTCACGTGCGTTCCACATGCTACAATCACCTGCACAGATGGTGCGGTACACCTGTCCACGTGCACAGACAGGCGCTAGCACCCGCCAGCTGCACACAATCCACATTCAGCCTGCACAATTGCCTTTCTTCAGCTGCATAGCCCATCCCTTGTCAAGGAAATGCAGATGAGATCTCACTCTCAATGCAGGAGAAAAGCCCCAAACCCTTCACTGCTAATTGAGCCGAGTGCCTCTGGGAGGCAGCAGGTTGTCGAGTGTGATTCAGAGTCAAAGGACATCTTAAAGATCCGTGATAGCTGCTCAGGGAACATTTTAATGAAACAATTTAAATGCTCCCTGGTGGCAAGATATTTATTCTCCAGGGCCCGCGATAAGGGCTTTCTAATCCTTGCACCTTTTCTTGGAATTCAACGTGATTGAACTTTAGCATGGCTATTATCACTAATTTGGAGTTTGGTATGAGGGGAATCCAAGAATCCAAGCACTGTAAATTCGTAATTAAGTGACTGATCTCTGAGAGAGAGTAGCTCTTGCATTTGGGGAATGTGGACAGCATGTCTGCCTGTCTGTACCACTCCCAGCTTCAGCTTTCACGGTGTTCATCACCGCTCCCTGAGCTGGATTGGACCTGCAGTGGAGTCTTTTCTCACTCTTTACCTGGAATTATTCTGCTCTTCTCTTTCTCCAGCCTCTGCTGTTTCCCTCACAAATGTTTGCAGTGCTTAATGTGCAAAAGAAGTGGTTTCTATATCTGAGCAAAGAATGTGATACAATAATTTTCCGTTTTCCGTCAGTTGCTTCTTTTTGTGATATGGGAACACCTGTTATGTGTGAGATGTAATCTAGATGGAGGACTACGTGCCTAGTCATAGGGTAATCATGCAGTACTTACAGAATCTGCTATTCTTCAGAAATGTACTGCCTTGCGGCCAAGGGAGTGGTAAAAGTGATCGACTCATGCACCCACTTATTAGTTAGAAAGCAAAGAGACCAAAATGGGAGACTTTGGAGGACCTGCAACCCGGTTTGAGGAAACACATCAATGTCCAATAGCCCTAGTTCAATAAATATTGGAAATGATGGGCTTATGCCAATGTTTGCCTCCTCTACACATAAGTCAGACATGAAGGGTTGCAACTACAATAAAAGGAAATTACAAACAGCTACAAAGGACACCACCACCAGCAGAGGGGCACCAGTGACAACATTTTAGTCCAAAAACCTCAATCATCCATCATTGGCATTGTGAGGGCAAGGGTAACAAAACAGCACTATGCATGTGGTCGTGTAAATACTCACCTTTCCTAATTTCAATAACATAGAAGACTCAGACATTGCCAAGCAATGGGAACTTAATTTAAACTCTAGTTCTAAGAAAATGAAAGAACTTCTAATCAAACACGCAGACAGAGAGCACAAAAGAGTGCAAAAGGAGATGGAAATTGTAGAGAAAGATGAACAGGAAATGGAAGCCACCAGAAATGACTAAACACAAAAATGTCAAAACTCTCAACAAAATAGTCAAAAGCAATCAGGATCTTGTGAAACTGAGGAAAGCGAGAAAGGTGTCACAAAACGATAAAGACTACCGTCTTGACAGGGTATATACTTTCCAACTGATTTCCAACTGATTTATGATGAAAGAAGTGGTAGCACATCAAAGGACAGTACACTAGGAACTTCACCAGCCAGTTTAGATGCGGACAGTGATAGTGAGAGAAAAACCAACAACCAGACTATGAGCGGGACCACCATAGAACCTATAAAACAATAAAAAGGATTTTTTGAGAGCAAATGAAGCAATATCGCGAAGGCACTTTCCCTACACCCAAAAAAGTACGGTTTCAAGAACCACCACACACACGTATATGGAAACTCAAAGAAATATTACAGAGGAAAGAGGAAAGTGAGGACCAAATAGGAGCAGAAGACGGAAGAATAGGGATGATAACAAGATTAGAATCAAGGAGCGTTAGGAAATTCACCAGGCAGGACAGGAGATGAACATAGTCATGAATCTGTCTAAACAGGATTTTGATGAACAAGAGTTACAAGTTCTCAATAAAGGTCTTTCCTTTGCACCGACTACTGATTGTGACTTGACCAACATACAAAATCACAATTATACATTTATAAGGAAATTAAAATTGAATTTTATTTTCCATAATGCTAGTTGGAGACAAACTAATCCTAGATTTCATCCTGAAATCAGCACACTTATTATAAAAGACATTAATAAGACACTTTTGTTAATGTCTCTAGAAGGGGATACTCAGGTGACAACCAAGCAGGTGGTTCAAGAACTCAGAATTGAGAGTACAGTCATGACCGATACAAACATTAAACCAGCATCTAGTCTGATAGGCACGTTTCATACAGCAGTAATCAAGGACATACACAAATTATCAGACAGCAAACACATTAAGTCAAAGTCAAGCAGATTACCTTTCAATCTAAACTTTGATTAATACAAGGAACTCTTAAGACGTCAGATGTAGGATATTATAATCAAGGAAGCGAACAAGCGGGAAATATTGTAATTCTGGAGAAACTAGATCACATCACAATGGGAAAAAGACACTTAGCCCTTCCCAATTGCTACCAGAAAACAAACTATGAGCTTGTTAAATGCTCAATCACTGAATACAATTAACTCTTAACAAAATGGTATCAGACACAACACTTAACCTATGAGCAAATAGCTTTCCTCATCTCAGAGCATCCAAATATTCTGACAATATACTTTCTTCCCAAGATAAACAAGATCTTTGAAACCCTACCAGAGGCACAACCAATTGTCAGTGGGACGGGATGGCATACAGAGAGTGTCGATGTTGATTTTCATGGACGTATTTTTGAGACATGAGGTTTACAAAATCCCCATATATGTAAGAGACACTATGCAGGTCCTAGATATTTTAAATCATGTCAAATGGGATACAGGCTTTATTTTAGCCATCATGGACATTAAGGTGATGTATACTTCGAGAAACTATAAGATAGCCTTAATAACTATTGAACGCTTCTTAAATGACAAATCTTCCTCCTTTCTGCTTCAAATAGAAATTATCAAAGAATTTCTTGAGTTCACTTTGGAACACAATATCTATCTGTTTATTGGACCAACCGTGCACACTAGTTTCACAATATAACACATTGTTGGGCATCTGCATTAATGTACATAATTACACACAATAACTATTTAATTAAGAGCAAACTGCAAGATGCACAACATTCAAATCACCACCCATTGGATATAAACTATGAATCACCATATTTGCGAAGTAACCATGGTCTTTGCCCCTGTCTACAGAGTGCATAAGCAGGATGGTGTGTGTTATCGAAAGATACAAGCATAATAGAACACAGTCATTTTTTATGTACAAAAGAAGCGAGGCCACATAGTGCACCACGCAATCACAAGACAAAAGGACAAGACTCAACACCATCCAAACCACAAGAGATCCTACAGGTGGGTTACAGCCCCTGTAACCCAATCCAAAAAGGAAATAAAATAAATCCAAGCCCTACGACCACCTAGGGCCACAAGATGCCCCGACACAGAACAGGATGCCGCCAAAGAAGCACAGAACAAGGATCAATGAACAATCCCAATGCAGCTGCTCCCTCTTCCAGTAGAAACTGCCACAAATGCAGAACACACCCCTGCAAACACCACAGCCAACAGAACAAACATCATGAGAAGAGAAAAATCCCTATTTCTAACACCGTATCTCGCAACTGCCTCCACAACTGAACACCCCAATGCCACTGGCAGTTCTAGGTAGACAGAAAACCTATTAGAACCTTGCAGGAAAAGAAGAGAAGATCAGAGAAGAAAGGGGAACAAAATCAACACCCTGAATCCCTATTTCACAAAAATCCATGAGCAGCATCAACACCTACATCAAAACATAGAAGATGAAGAAGTAGAAGATTTCTCAAACACAAACATGAATCTTACAGAACGATTCAACAACGAAGCAGAGCCCACGGAGCTCCAATCAATTTGTATAAGCAAAACAGAAGCAACCCGACAGAACTACTGCAAGACAAAAAATAAAAATAAACATAGCATCGTCGAAAAGATCCATTGTAACCTAATCAATGAAAGATCAACAGCTAAACATGCTGCAGAGATTTTGGACCTCTTGTGCGACGGCGGTATTGACATCCTTTTCATAACAGAAACTTGGCTGGACGAAAACTACAAAATCACACTCCACCACTGTCTCACTGACAACTTCAAGTGCTCACAGGCAAACAGAAAAAACTGAAGAGGATGAGGACTGGCCTTTTCTGATTTGTCTTACAAAAGCAAGAATGTGGTTTCAAAAACATGGAAGAAAGTGTACAACAAAGAAAAACCCACACCCCTGGTAGCATACAAAAAGAGCCAACATTTAATAAATATCTTAATTAGAAATGACATCAAAGAAAAGACTCAGGCTTCAGTTAAACAGACCAATTTGTGGGGGTTGTCCCCAGTTGTGGGTAACCACCCATGTGGATGCTGTAATATGTTTCAATACACAGTTAAAATCAATGCAGTAGACAATGGGACATCATCTAAATGGCTGATAATGGATGTTTGCAATTGCAACAGCATGAATGTAGTGTATATGATCACTTGCCCATGTGGGTTACATTATGTAGGTAAAACAAGCCGAAAGTGTAAGACCCGTTTGGTAGAACATAGAAATTGCATTAAAGCAAAGGTGGTACAGGCACCCATGGTCAAACATTTTATTGAGAAAGGACATTCCCATGAATAATTCACATGGGTTATCCTTAAATGAATATATGGCTTAAGCAAAGAGGTGATTGATCAGAAATGGATTACTCTAGAACAGAAATTAATTTTAAAGACACAAAGCCATATAATTGAGCTAAATGAGGACATTGAGTGGCACAATGTCGGTCGGCCTAAGTAACAGAATTTTTGGACCCCTGTTTTGTTTGAAATACGGTTTTGGTGTTCAATCAGGCAGGTCCTTTAATGTAAAAATGAAGATGTAATACCTTATGGTGTAATTTGTCTGGCGCCACATATTGTATTTATTTTGCGCATACTAAAGTGCATTATGTTTTTGGAAGCAACAAGATTGTTTCCTTTTTTTTTAGTATGTTTGTCCTTTTCGAATGCTTTTGTGTGACAATGATATGATGATATGCGACAACTGTGATATATATGTTTCATGTTTTTGCCTGTGCCGGGTTCAAAATGAGATAAACATATATGATGTTTAGGTTGTTGTGAAAACTGTGAACTGATATCAGGTTTTTAAGTAAAGACTACAGTACTACAAGGATGGTTGTAGCCCTAGGTCTGGGATTACATGTGCAACATCGTTTTCAGTCCCCTTTCTATCACTACTGAATCGGAGATGGGCTGTATATGGCCGTTTGGTGCCACAATTATTAGACATTGCAGTGTTCTTTGGTAATTTTAGAATGTGATACTAAGTAGCATACATGTCAAAAATTTGACCTTGTTGTTAGCCGAATAAGGAATATATAAACATGAAAATAAGTAAGTGCTGTGAATTATGTCTATTACACTGCGCACTTTATGCGCAGATAGTTCGTAATGTCGCATAGATTCTTAGTAAAAGAGGTCAATGAGAGGGCATGTGTCGCCGCTTTTGTGGATCTGATGTGAAACATCGGTGTAGTCCCCTTTCTATTATTGAGACGACCATGGGTAATCATTTGTTTTGCTAGCATGGTCATTAGTTTAAAGAGTATGGAGAGAGATCAGCCGTGTTTTTGGGCAGTGGTATTTGTGACCAAATTTCAAACACAATGCAGATCGTTTCAAGTTAGGTAAGCAAGCTTTAAAGCGATTTTGGAACGTAGCGGTTTGTGCTGCCGGTACTCTTAGTAATTTAGAGCCGAGTAATCTCTGCATTGAATTTATACAAGCACGCAGAAATTCTGAGGGGTGGTGTTCCACATTAACTAATACCCGTCAATTTGAAGAGAGTAAAAAACATTTTTGAGATCTGTTTTTCTGATTGGGTTGCAGGCTTTGGAGATAGCAAGACTAAGAAATTAAAAATGTTTTAACATGTGGAGACACAGTATTTAGGGTGCTCTTAGTCCACGACACATGGAATGTCATGTGTGTGATGGTATGAAATTGAGTTATTATGTAACAGTGTAATAATAGTGAGTTTGGTGTATTTTACTCTAATGGAAATGAGATATGTATTTTTGGGGTTTTCAGTGCACTGTATCGATCTTGCACCCAGTTGTCAGGTTGTTGAAGGAATTATAGAGTCCGACGGAGAAGGAGTCTTTGAAACGTTTATCTCCCATGGAATGGAACTTTGAAATGCGACTTTAGCAGCTATTTTGAGCAGAAATTCTGTGATATGCTTATGAACGCATATTTGGGTGTTTTATTAATTAGGGAATGCCCTGACTATTGATGCGTGGAATAATGACTCAGACTGATTTTTTTATGTTTTTAACAATAGTGTTTCAAAAAGAAGAACCCTCACCAGGATTCATGTGTGTGGACACTGGAATACAAGCTGACATAAGATATCCCCTGATGAATGTCTGACGTGAACACAACAAACAGACCTTTTTTATTTTAAGTGTTGGCTCTGTTGTGTGTCAAGTCAGTTGTTCAATGGGGTTTTTCTAATGTGCATTTGTGGTTAGAAAGTGTCTACTTTTCTGACCTGGGTATAGGATTTGAATCATCAAAAAAGAAAAATAGAAAAGATGTTTTTTACGAAATTGTATTTAATTTTCTATTGTGCACTAAATTAAAAAATACATACAAAGTGTATATTTTATACTGAACATAATGTTTGTGTATATTTTTTTTGGAAAGAAAAGCAAGTTGTCACCACTTTTAAAGAAAGAGTATGAGATTGTTGATCTCCTTGATTGATTACACTGTTTATTGTCTTTTCCCTGGACAGTGGAGACAGTAAGGTCTTGCAATAGACCGCATTTACAGAACTGGTTTTGGTTACCTGTATTGTATTAGCAGTAGCTTACAAGGAACAGCTGAGAATTAAAAAGGTTGAACCACTAAGCATCGAAAACTGTAAATCCCTAATCGTTCACCTAACAGCAAACCCCAAAACACACCTCAAATGTGTTCTAGTTTACAGAACCCCGACATATAATGCAACCTTTGTGGACACCTTCACAGAAGCCATTACCAACCTAGTCATCGAGAAGGAACACCTGGGAGACTTCAACATCTGGTTTGAAGAAGAAACCGGTGACTCACTAGCCAAACAATTGAATACAATGAAACTACATCAGCTGGTCAAAGGTGCAACTCACATGGCGAGTCATACACTAGACACAGTCTCCACTAACAAAAACCTCATCATCATGGCACCACCAATACAGATCCTCTGGAGCGACCACCTCATCATCCCTTTCGTAATAACACTAAACAGGACAATAGCTAAACAACTGGACAAACTGACCACCATCATGAATAGAAAATGGAGGACCATCAAAGCTAGCAACCTATTTATTTATTTATTATTAAAGTGTTTTAGTTTATAAATAAACTTTTCACGTAATATATACATCTTACATCTACACAAGTGCAGATATCTAAAATCTACATAATTAATTCAATATTTCAGGTAAAATACTTAGCATATTTAAAATAAAAGAATAAAGTTAAATAAAATCTGAAAAAACATACTTTTACATCCATTATATTTAGCGGAGTTAAGTAATTTCCTTACTAAAAGTAAACAGCGTATAGGGAGCAAATAATACCTTTTACAACCACTTAAATCGATACCTTCAGCAACCTCTCCAAAGTGAGCCATATATTATACATTGCGATAAATTTCTTCAAGTTGGATGTGTTGATAATTTGCCACCAAAAGATGTCTACACCTATTTGATTAATATCGTGCACATATTTGTCATAGTGTCTCTTATATACATTCAGCATTTTAGGACAACCAGTCAATAGATGTTTCCTGGTCTCCACCGCTTTGTTGTCCTTACACAATCGACAATGACGATCTACCCTAGGAATCTTATCAAATACACCAGTGGTGGCCAATACAGGGAGCTGGTTAATCCTGACTAGAGGTATAAATCGTCTTAGTCTTAGGGCTGGACATAGATTCAAATATGGCTGAGGTTTTTTATAGGTGTACAGTACAAACTTTACAAATTGATATTTTTTTAATCCATCTAATCGATCATAATTCTCTATCCAGTCCCCCAGATCGACTTTCCTGGCTAAAGCAGATTTCACTGCCGAACAGTATTCCCCGGCTCTCAAAGTCCAGTTAATCTCATCTAAATACTTCGCTATATTAGTCTTAAAGAGGGACTTCTTGGACTCCTTACTGATTTCTTGTCTCATAGATAGTAAGAGTTGGTTTCTAGAATTGGACATTAGTTTTAGATATAATTCAGCCCCTTCTTTTTAAAACTATAGATTTCAGTGAGGTAAGCCCTAATTCCAATCTAAGAACGGCCATGGGTATGCAGGAAGGAAGGCCCATGATCTTTCTCCAGTACTTGCCCTCGACTACCTGCACCCAGTTAAGATCAATTGTCTGGAGGGCTTGTAGACCATAAACCATCATTGGCGCCAGTACTTGGAGATATAATAGTCTGGCTGCCCAAATTGTAAAGCCACCATGCGACTTAGTAAATTGATATGCAAGGGCCATTATCTGTGCAGCTCTAACCTTCCTCACTTGTATATATAGTTGATAACCATTGCCCTTTTCAAAATCTATGCCGAGATACCTGTAGCTAGGTGTATATAGGATCTCCAGTTCTTATATATTTAATATAGTGTGGGCAGTGCTTTTATTAGTAAACAACATTACTTGAGTTTTATCCATATTAATACTGAGGTCATTAATTTTAGCATACTGCCACAGCGCCTCAGCCAATCTACGTAATCCGCTGATAGTGTGGTCAGGAATAACCAAATCATCAGCGTAGGCAAGCACTGGGCATTTCTCCTGACCAATCAATGGAGGACAATTATAGGCAGAGCTCATTGCATCTGGTGGATCATAAACAAACAGATTATATAGCGTAGGAGCCGTAACACACCCTTGTTTAACACCTCAGTTCTGATCAACTTCTGCCGTCGTGTTTCCTTGTGAGTCTAATTTTTGTAGGGTGGTATTATTTGCATGGAGTAGTTTCAAATAATATAATACACCATGAGTGCATCCCAGATGTTCCAGTTTGAACCAAAGCTGCTCTTTCAGAACTCTATCGAAGGCAGCCTTAAAGTCTATGAACAGGGCATAGAGAGGAGGTTTACCCTTCTTCCTGGCATTGGTACATAAAGTGTCCAGGAACATCAGATTGTAGATGGTAGAATAACCCTTCTTGAATCCGCTCTGAAATCGGTTTAGAACCCCTTTTTTGTCATCCCAATCCTGGAGTTCTTCTAACAAAATACCTGCGAATAATTTTCCACAGCAATCCAGCATAGATAATAATCTATAATTACCTGGATCGTGCTTATCACCTTTTTAATGGAGTTCGATAAGAATTGACTTCTGCCAGGAACTTGGGATCCTCCCCTCAGCTAAAACCCTGTCAAATAATATCTTCATTAACTCTGCCCAAAATGTCGGTTTTGTTTTCATAGCTATATATGCTAGACAGTTTGGACCCGGGGCACGAGAAGATTTTTAATTTTTTTATTCTAATTAACAATTAGTCAACAGTTATATTAAAAATGGAGGGCTCAGCAAACTAGCATTTACTGAGCTCTTCTCAAGTTCATCATCTGGTGGTATATTCCGCTCCATCAAGAACCTTTCCCATATATGTGCACCTATAGGGTTGATCATAGGGGTTTGCCTGTTTCCCCTTGCTTCGCCCAGTAAGGCCCATATGTTACGGGTATTCTTGGAGCAAAGTATTCATACTGTGTCCTGCCATTGACCTAGAGTCCTCAAGTATCTTCTTTGCTTAGTCCATGCTCTGTATTTATTCTTTAGCATCTCAGAGATGGAGTAATAAGAAGTATACGTGAGACTCCACTTTTTAGCCTTGCGAAGTCCTGCTCTGTGTTCTCTTAGCGTCTCTGATCTCTCGTTCATAACTATTGCTCTTGATTGGTCCTCCTATCTCCATCCCTGACCACACGGTGGCATACACCTGAGAGAACAAGGAAATCCAATTTTCAATCTCATCTGCAGACATGTCTTGAAAATTAATTATGTCAGGATGTTGTTCAGCTTCTATCGCGTTGGCCGCATTTATTATGTTTTTCTCGGACCAACAAATACGCCTCGCAGACTGGTTAGTCTTCAGATTTCCCCTCAATATCTGATTAGTTGCCAATTCTTTTATCGTAAGTGAAAGAGAGAGTGACGCATGGTCACTCCAGCTGTTACTGAATCTCAAGATCTCATTTTGCGAGATCAGGGGTAAGAAAAATATAAACTAAGGTGCTTTTGGCAATGCCATTTCCCCATGTTGATATACCAGTGTAATCACTTAACGTCCAACCATTAATCATTTCCATGTCCCACTGTTTAAAAAAACTCATCTAATGAAGGCCCACATAGTCATACTTTGAGTGTGACATTTTACTTTTTGATTTTAGGAAATAGTTGGTCAAAGGCCAATACCCCCCTGTCATATGACAATTAAAATCCCCTAAAGTAATGATACATTTGTTTTCCTAGTGACCAATCGATCATAATTCCATGCAATGTTTCCTGCATTGCTTCATTCTGACCCACACCCGGTGGACAATACACATTCACTAATAAAACTTTCTCAGTAAAACCTTCCATAACCATTTCCAGCTCCACAGCTATAATCAAATCATCCAAATAGTGAATATACGGCATGAGTTGACCCAGTGAGGTATCCCAACAATTAAACCTCCATATGGTCTACCATGAAGGCCCTTTTTGGCACAGGACTGATAGAAAGTGAAACTGTTCAGTACAATTTGTGTGGTCAACCAAGTCTCCTGGAGGCAAAACATCGAACATTTAGTAATGTAAGAGAGCAAACCATCTACCGCAAATAAATGGCTAAAACCTCTGCAGTTCAACAATAATATTGTATAATCTCATTCTTTATTAAAAACCACTGGGAGGGATTCAGCTAGCCACTTAATAACATTTTGGATGTCTTCGACTTGTACTGCATTCCCCTTGTTGGTCATGGGAACAATAGACTTGCTCTCAGTTAGAGTCTTCTCCACCCTAGGACAAGTCAAGTTTATCGGGGTCAGCATCCACTTCCACGTCCGTATCCAGCATATTATCTTTATATAACTGGATCAATTGTGCCGTCGACTGGAATTTACAGTGAATAGCTGTTACGTTTGTGTTCTTACAATTAAGAGGCTCAACAAATTCAAAATCAGCTGATTGCATTACTCTCAGTTGTGGGATTGAGTATAGTCTGAGCATTACTCTCAGTTGTGGGATTGAGTATAGTCTGGGCATTACTCTCAGTTGTGGGATTGAGTATAGTCTGGTCATAAAGACTGTCCGAGTAAGCCAATCATGATCATTACTTTGATAAAGATTCTTAACAAAAAGGATATTCTTCTTACATCCTTCTTCTGCCTCCAAAACTTTGACTTCCCCTGTGGGAATCGTGTTACCTCTTCTTGCCACCATTTGCCTTCAACTTATTGGATTTGAAAAAATCTTGTCGTCTTCATCTTCCTGTAAAGACTGGGAAATATCCGCCATTTCTTCAACTATTGCTGGTACCTTGTCCCTTTCGGAGATTAACCAGCTCGTGAGACAGCCTTCGCCCTTTTGTTTGCATTTCTTTGCCCTTGCTGCTCTTTTGCTTGTTTTCTTCGTCTCCTTTTCCATCGGCAATGTAGGCGGTAGAGGAGAGGCGATCACAAAGGGCCTTTTTTTCATTGCAGCTCTTTTAGCCAACCTGCGTTGTTTACGAGAGAAATATATTACAGAGTTATTCTCCTCTTTATTATGAGGCTTCTGTGTTTTATCGGGCTCAACAACCAGCCTTAATGCCTCGGATAAATTACTCTCTACATCTGCAGCCGAACTTTGATTAGTGGTATTTATGGGGACAGATTTAATGGTGTTCTCCAAAATTCGGCCACACATCTTTAGTAAGATTTTCAAGGCAAATTGAAGCGAGGCCACCGACGATTGTAGTTCCATCAATGCATTAGGACAAGAGAAGGATTCGCCAGTTACTTCCATATTAGTGTGATCGACCAGTGCAGCCAGATTTGGAGATACAGACAGCCGGCTCCACCTGAGCCATAGGGTCTTGCTTATCTTTGACTGGTGAATCTATAGGTGCCTTCTAGGTAACCAAAGGGGGAGCCATTGATCTTTGCACGGACAAACATAAGTCCAATAGTGAATTATCAATGACTTCCTCATTCAATTTCTCCTGTAGATCGTCATTGATACTAGTGCTAGATATATTACACATCTCTAAAGAGACAAGGTTTTTTTCCTTTCCCAGATTTCCCAAGTTAGGAAGGAAAAGGAAGTAATAGATCCTATGTTTACTGGGATAGATTTCTCAGCTTTTTTCCCCCTTCTCCTTTTTCCCTATATTCGTCACACATTCTTTTCCATTTTTTCTGCGTAGATTGTAGTTTGAGGCTGCACCCTTCTTACAAGCAGACATCTTTCCAGTGAAGTGGTCCTATTATCTGTGAGTAACCTGGTTAGAATAATTGTGGGGATTGTTTACAACAACAGTTGTTCCTTTACTTGTGTTAGATGAAGACTTGCACGTAATTAATAGTACTACTTATGCATACAGATCAAAGGGCACATGCCCCCCAGTCTCTGAAGCTATAGTAGTTGCTAGCCCCAACACTTGGTGCCTAGGTTTCCTTATTTACTTAAATCAGAGGACTAATGCTTAGTTCTCACAGTTCTCACAGTTTCTGCTGCACTGTATCGGGGCCCCACAACTTTTCACGAATAACTGCTTGAATAAAGCCCCGGTTCAACTGGCCTTGGCAGCAGTTAATGACTTTAGATTGCCCGACTCCAGTTACTCCCTTGTATGCAAGTCAGTGAAAAGCAGTTGTTAGCTAAACAATATTACACTTCAAAACAAGCACATAAGCATACTGTGATTTATCCTAGTGATCTTAACTCTCAGAGGGCAATTACATAACCCCTCTTCGCCCCCCAGCCAGCAAGTAAACAGGGCTCAATAATCAGGAAGCACCTCTCAGAGTTTGATGACCGAGACTCATCAAACGGTGTCCCGCCAAGGCCTCTACTCCGCCCTTTCTTCAAAGCCTTAGATATTCACAAAGGGCCAGACTGGGTAAAGGACACTGCAATCACAGCCCTAATATCAAGCTCCTAGGGACCTTTAAGTTCAGATCTTACCGCTGAGCCTGCTGCGCCCCAGCCTCACCACCGAGCCCAAGGCAGGACCAAGTACGCCTCGGCTACCGACTACCGGTGGCACCCCTATTCTCAGCCTAGGAGCCGCTCACAGGGACTCTCAGCTTTTCACCTCTCACCTTCTCTCAGCCCCCAACGCCGTCTTCCAGGATTCGAGAAAGGGACCCTGCTACCCAGGCCCCTCTACGTTGGTGCGTAGAGCGTAACGCGTTACACACCAGGAAGAGTTGTCAAGCCGCACTGAGTCTGGCAACACGATCCAGTCCAGAATCAGCCGCTTCCGACAACTTTACACCTCAACTGCAACCTAATTGAACAACTGGAAATCAACAAACCACCCACAACGGCCATGGATGAAGCTGACCTCCACAAAAAAACAGAACTACTGCACAAGTAGATCGCTGAAACAATAGACGACATCTCCAAGAAAAAACCTTTTACCCCATCACACAAAAGAGCAACAGCAAAATGGTTTAACCCGCTCTCAGCAACATGAAAAGACAAAACAAGATGTTTGAACTAGAGTGGAGGAATAAATACAACCGGGCAAAGAAATGTCAACTCCAACAACAAATCCGCTCGTACAAAAAGGAAAAGCACAAGGCAAAAAGAAAATATACAACAACTGAATCTCCAAAGCTGCCAACACTCAAAAAGAACTGTTTAACATCATAAACGAAATGAGAAACCCCCCTGGCTGCAACAACACACCCATGCCCTCACTGAAACTATGCAACAACCTCACTGATCACTTCAAGAACAAAATCAGCACCATCCACCAAATCACACAAAACAGACCAATCTACCACAACACGCAACTGACCTTGCCAGCCCAGGATCGTCGAACAAACTACAAAACCTTCCCCAAGTATCAGCATAGACATTTGTCATGCTGGTAACCAACAACAAAGCCGGATCCCCCATGGATCACTACCCCCCATACATACACAAATCAATACACATGCAAGGAGCACTCATGGAACATTACAGAAACATTTTCAACCAATCAGTATTAATAGGGAAGGTACTGCTATAATTCAAATCGGCATACATCAAGCCGCTCCTCAAAGACACAGCAGGCAGCGTGGAAGACCTCGACAACTACAGACCCATCTCAAACATCTCCTACCCAGCAAAACTGCTTGAAACCTACATTTATAGAACAATACAAGATTACATATAAAACACCTTCTGCTGAACCAAGAAAAAGTAGGCTTCACACCGATGAGAGGAACAGAAACAGCACTGCTCTCAATCTGGGACGACATGAAGGCCAATGCATACTCAGACACAGCTCTAATACTTCTGGATCTATCAGCAGCATATGACACAGTCAACCATGACATCCTCATCAGGAGATTAGAAGAAATAGGAATCATCGACCTAGCTTTCCGCTGGATTAAATCTTTCCCAACAGATAGAACAGAAACCGTCTGAATCAAATCCTTCAAATCCACCCCAAGGTAATCCACCTGTGGAGTACCACAAGGATCCTTCCATCTCCTCTGCTCTTCAAAATATACCTGGCTCCACTAATAAAGCTCATTAAACGACATGGCTTCACATGCTTCAATTATGCTGATGACACACAGATAATCGACAAAGTACAATTCACATGCGACGAAAACCTACAAGAACTCTACGGCTGGATGAACACAAACAACCTCAAACTCAACCCTGGCAAAACAGAATGGTTGTATCCAAAAAGAGCCACTACATCCCATGGCCAACAGAACTAGGAACATAACTGACATCATAAACAACAGTAAAGAACATCAGAGTCCTGATTGACAACGAACTAACACTTGAGCCCAAGTAAATGCTATAATCAAGAAATGCTTCTTCCTCCTGAACACAGTATTTATTTATTTAATTTTTACTAACGCGTCACTCACCCCTGAGGTCTCAGGATGGACTAGAAAGGATCCTACCGATCCTCTCATTCACCCACAAAACACTCACCATCATCGCACTCATGTCCAGAGTAGACTACGCATACAGCCTATACTTAGGAATGGCAGAATGCCTATTAAAGAAACTTCAGCGTATCCAAAACACAGCGGCCAGACTCCTGCTCAAACTACCTCGAAGCAAGTCCCGGACAAGTCCCGCTTAGCCGCTGATCGCTGCTGAGCACATTTGGTCTTCCTGCAGTGTTTCTTGAACTTTGGACATTTCTCACTACAACGCCCAGAAGGTGAACTATAATTGAAGCATACTACGTTCTACACTAGCATACTTGGACTGGATTTAACTTGCTTTTCTTTTCTGTAGGCTTTGCTGCCGTTTCTGTGGGCGGTACTATAAAGCATTGGGAGCGCGCGCACCGCGCGGGTGCATCGGAGCAAGTCCCGGTCAAGTCCCGCTTAGCCGGTTTGGCGCGACGTGTGGCGAGGTGTTCTACATTGTAATTTGGCTGCATTTGGGTTCCGTTGCCTCTGTGTGAAAATGAAACGCGGCATTTCTTCTTTAAAAACAGGTATGCCCCCAGTTTCGGCCTTACATTTTTCTAATGGTGAAAATTCAACTGATATATTGTCATCTGCTAAAATGAAGAAACCACGTTTGAGCTCCACTCCTCGTGCAAGCAACTCGAACCTAAAGTTTAAAACAAAAGCAGAAATTGCTAGTAGGGATGGATATTCGTCCTTTCTTGTGTGATTCAAGTCTGCCGAATCCGTCAGAACTTAATAAAGTAAATAATATACCCCTACCACTTGGCCTCATGAATCAAATATCTTCTGCTGCAAAAACGGACTCTGTTGTTGTACCTCCAATTAAGACGGTAGTCGAGGAAGGTATATCAAAAGAGCCGGTAAAATCCGGCCCTGCGGGAGTCGCCACTGTCACTTTTGCTAAAGAAAATGTGTCCGTCACAGATAGCATCTTGTTAAATAACGTGTTGACTGGCGCTGTTGTTCCCCCCCATTGTAACTCCTGAGTCCGCTGTTATATCTATAAGTGACTCTGTGAATTCAAAATCATCTCCTATGACGAATACTGGAGTCATGCCCGCAATTGATCTGGACATAAATGCTATTGCCTTTTCATCTCATACTCGTTCAGAAAATTTCTCAAAATCGCCTGCTTTGTTCACAAATATTAGTGCTGCTCATTCTGTAGCTAATTTGTCATTCTTAGCCCCAACTCCGCCTAAAATAACTACCCAGGGCATTATTGAATCGGGGTTGGTTGACACCCATAGTGTAAACACTGGGATAGCTCTCATGTCTATGAATTCTGCTATCTTAGCTTTAGCAAAGTTGTTTGAGGTCTTAGTCATAAAGGCTGACCTGCACTCCACTCAGCTTAATCAGCTATTGGCAGAGCATCTCACGTTTGCCTCTACATTGGAAAGTCTGGCCCAGGTTGACATGCCATCGAGTAGTAGGAGGTCTATAGCCTCCCAGACTTACCTTCCGATTTCATCCTCTTCACATGCTTTGCAGACTATTCTGTGTTTTTTAAATCCTATAACTGATCATTTGAGTGGCACACTTGACACTGCTTTAGAGCATCAGCAAAAAGTAACATACTCTTTGTTTGATGTTAAGTCAAACACGTGTGATGTTAGTAGGTCGGGGTTCAAAAAGCCCGCTCTCACAAAAAAACCTAAAACATCAAAGCTGTGCCCAAACGTCCCTCGCAAATCAAATCTTTTGTCAAAAATCTCTCTATTCCGGCTGCAGCTTCAGTAGATGCGGCCAAAGTGATTGCCAAAAAATACTCTTCACAATCTCAGACACGAAAAGCACGGTCCCACCTGGCGTTGGTAGCCCCGGTTGTGGATCATAGTCCATTAAATGATTTGATTTGTGTGGCCTCTGATATGTCCAAAAGCTCTTGCCAAAATCAGGCATCTAAAGGCTTTTCATTTAATTCAGCCTCATCGATGATTTGTGTAGATAAAGAAACGCGACTAAAAGAATTAAGGCATGCTATCGATGAATTTATGGTATCTAAATCTGTGCCTAATAATTTGACATTTCCCACGAGTGATCCATCTCCTGTGTTCAAAACCGCGGCGTCGGATGCACAGCCACCGCAAATAGTTTTACAAAATGTTGCCAATGCTGTGTCTAGACAAATTGTCCCTCAGGCGCATCCTTCGAATAAGCCAAATGTCTCTGCCGGTGAGCCTGTTGCTGTTGGAGACATGGAATCTCTGATTCAGTCCTCACTGACCAAGTTTTTTGAGAATTCTGGGTTTTCTCAAACTAAAGCATGTGCAGCAAATCAGCAAATTCCCAAAGCTCCGCTTCCAACAGCAAACCAAAAACGCATGACGGTAGGATTTAAGCGCCCTGCGATTCATGCTTTGACACTTAGTTGTATGCCTGCACCAGCTAAACAATACAATCTCAATCGTGCTTCTGTCCTTGCTATTTTTGGTGAAATTCCGGAACTTGATGACATTGACACAATTGATATTGAGCTTGTTGAATTTATTAACCAATCAAACCGCACGTCTGTTAATCTATGGTTTAATTCAAGGATTGTGGTAAATACCATATGGGCTGTGAAATCTCAATTGTGTGAACTGGGCTTTCATCTCCAGACCATGTCGGATTCATCAGACTCTTTAGTAAACTGTTCACAGATTTCACATCCAAATCAAACCTTAAGCAAAAATCATTCATCAACTCTCAAATCATGCAAGTGTGATGCTAAATTCAGCCAATGTTAGAATCAGGTATCTGTACAATCTGCTTTGTCTTTCATTAGTTGGAATTCCAGATGACACAGTCATTTGTTGAATAATAAGAATGTGTTGTTATATGATCATGATGTTATTATGCTGCAAGAATCCTGGTTTATTAATGTGCCATCTTGGAACAATTTTGATGTTCTCTTAATACCAGCAGTAAAAGGCTCTTGGGGACATCCTACGTCGGGTTTGCTGACGGCTGTTAAGCAGCCTTCAACCTTAAAAATCGAACCTTGGTATTCTCTAAGCGCCTTTCTGCAAATGACAAAAATCTTGGGGGAAAAGTTCTTTTGCGCCGCTATAAATGTTTATTGGAATCTTGCGGGCATTTCGGATGATTGCTTTTTAGATTCTATGGCCAGAGCCCTGGATATTGTCATACTTGAGGGCCTCACTGACCTTATTCTTATAGCTGGTGACTTAAATCTCCATTGTCTGGGTCCTCCATGTCAATCTGAAAGAACTCGACTTGAGATATGGACAAGTTTCGTGAAATCTCGCAATTTGCTCATGTTAAATGGAGCTTTTCCACAGGACATTCCTCCAAGGTCCACCTGGCATCGAGGAAGGTCCGAGGGAATTATTGATTTTATGTATACATCTGCACATATGTAATGTCACAGCTTTTGAAATAATTCAATCAGATGTAAGTGACCATAATATCTTACATATGATTTGGTCCTCAAATTCCTTAGTTGATCATGCCAACTCTGTTTCCATCCCGGGCTCCTTTAATGTAAATTCTGCTCGGAATAGATTGACATGGACTGAGACATCCTTGGTAGCTTTTGGAAACTGCTATCATGCTGAATTGAATAGTGGAAAGCGGGGCCACTGCCCTGCTAATACAGTATATTATGATTTAATCCAATTGTTCCAACCAGGCTCTATTGCACACAAACATGAACAAACACCTCATCTTCATAGCTATGACCATGAAATAAGAGCTAGGAAAGCCAGGTTGCGTGCAGATAGGAGGGCCACTGCTAACCTTCTGCCATCTATGCGAGCATCCGTCCTTGCTAACATCAAAACCAAGTATAGAAACTGGGTAAGAGGTCTGAGGGCCAAGCTTTATCAAATTGATGGAAATAAAATGCCGAAGGCCCTGGCCTCTAAGAACACAGCCCAGTCATGGAATATTATAAATCAAGCCACAGCAGGGCATCAGGTGACGATTCAAATGAATGTTGTGATGGAGGATAGGTGGGTTCAGCATTATTCTGCCTTGTTTGCAGCACTCCCATCACGGTCAGGTTTATTTATGCCTAACTCTTTACCTCCCTTCCATATATGATATGATATGGCATTTGTAACGCGCCTATACACAAGTGTTTCAAGGCGCGACGAGGCAGGGCGGGGGGAACAGGGGGAGGACAGACAACAATCCTACTAGGCCAGGTGTCATTCAGACCGCGCAAGTGCAGGGGTAGGGGGAAGGGAAAAGTGCAGTACAAGGTAAGTAGAGTAGAAATAAATAGATAAATAAATAAATAGGGCCAGCTGGTGGCAAGTGCAAGGTAAGTGCAGACAAGTGCTGGGAGGGGGGGGCTGTAGGGATACAGAGACAGTCCCGCAGTGCAGGGGTTGCCAGGGAGGCAGTGCAAGTGGAGAGTGGCTGGGCCCAGGACCGAGGTCGGTGAGAGTGGCCAAGTTTCAGATTCAGTGCAGAATTTAGTGAAGCATTTAGCAGGGGAGAGGGAGAGAGAAAGCAGAAGCAAAGAGGAAGGTTTTGAGGTGCTTCCGGAACCGGAGATGGTTCTCCTCAAGTTTCAGGGAGGCAGGAAGGCTGTTCCAGAGGGAGGCTCCTGCCGCGGGGGGAGATCTACCCCCAGCTCGTTGCTTCGAGAAGCGGCTGACCCTGAGGGAGTTGGAGAGGGATGAGCGAAGGGCTCGGGAAGGAAGATATTTAGGAAGAGAGAGTTGCAGGTATTTAGGCCCCAGGCCCCAGAAGGCCATGTGGACAATGCAGAGGGTTTTGAACTTAATCCTCGCAGCCACTGGGAGCCAGTGTAGAGATTTCAGTCCTGGAGAGATACGGTCCCTGGGCTTGAGGCCAAGGACAAGTCTCGCAGTTCTGATCTGGATGAGTTGCAGAGGGCGGAGAGTGGAGGCAGGCAGATTAAGATAGAGACTGTTACAGTAGTCCAGCTTCGAGAGAACCAGGGCTCGGGAGACAGTGAGCTTCTGGGGGAAGGAGAGGAAGGGAAGAATACCTCTAAGGAGGTGCAGCTGGTAGTGTGACTTCTTAGAGACCTCAGATACATGAGGAGAGAAGGAGAGTGTGGAGTCAAAGATGACCCCGAGGTTTTTTGCCTTGCAGGTAGGAGCAGGAAGAGTCCCAAGAGAGGCTGGCCAGAGAGCTGCAGGGAAGGAGGGAGTGGGTGTGCCGATGAGTAGAATCTCAGTCTTACTAGCATTAAGGCGGAGGTCGTTGGCAGCACACCATTCCTGGATAGCAGACAGACAGTCAGAGATGAGGGCAGGAGAAGAGGAGGCCGAGGGTAGCCTGAAAATGAGCTGGGTATCGTCCGCATAGCACTGAAAGTTGGGGCAGAGGGCGGCGATGCGGTGGGCAAGAAGTGCCAGATACTGGTTGAAAAGCCAGGGAGAGAGATTAGATCCCTGGGGAACACCACAGGTGGAGAAAAAGATGTCAGAGAGGAAGGACCCAAGTTGGACCTGGGAGGGTCGATTGGAAAGGAAAGAGGTCAGCCACGCCAGAGCCTGACCAGTGATACCCAGGTTATCGCGGAGACGGTTGAGCAGGATGGCATGGTTGACAGTGTCAAAGGCAGAAGAGAGATCGAGCAGAATGAGAACACACGGAGTGTTGGAGTCGAGGTTCAAGAGCAGGTCATCACGGATGTTCAGGAGAGCAGTTTCCGTGCTTCTGGCCGCTCTGAAGCCGGATTGGTGGTCATGAAGACTACCAACAGCTTCAGCATGGAGGTTAAGCTGGGAGATGGCCAGTTTCTCCAGGAGCTTGCCCATGAAGGGAGTGATGGAGATTGGGCGATAGTTAGCCGGGCAGGAGGGGTCGGCAGAGGGTTTCTTAAGAAGAGGGTGCACAAGGGAGTGCTTGAGGGGGGATGGGAAGACTCCAGAGGCGAAGGAGAGGTTGCAAAAGTCAGCCAGGGCAGGAGCCAGGGAGTCGATGTGGTCCTTGATAGTTTTGGAGGAACAGGGGTGAACCTGTTTAGACGAGACTTTCATAGATCGGACTTGTCTGGAAACTTCGTCAGCAGAGAAAAGGGGAAAGGCAGAGAAGGAGGGAGGAGGGGTGGCTGCAGAAGGGCCGGAGGAAGAGCAGGGAAGCGAGGGAGGGAGGTGATAGGAGGAGAGTGAGGACAGGATGTCCTGAGTTTTAGAGATGAAGTGAGAGGCCAGTGCAGTACAGAGGGCCTGGGAGGGGACAGGAGAGGTAGAGACTGCAGCAGGGATGGCAAGCTCCTTGCAGATTTTAAAGAGTTCGGCCGAATTGTTAGATGCCGCAGAGATGCGGGCTTGGATAAGGGCTCTCTTCTTGGTGAGAACGGAGAGACGGTATTGCCTTTGGAGCAGGCGGCAGGCCAGTTTGTCAGAGGATGAACAAGAAGCACGCCATTTCCTCTCTGCCACCCTGCACTTGCGTTTTAGGGTGACGAGATCCGAATCATACCAGGAGTTACATTTGGCTTTGGGCTTCAGGCGGATTCTCATGACAGGGGCAAGGATATCAAGAGTATCAGAAATAGCAGAGTGGAGCAAGGAGAGGGCTGTGTCAGGGTGGGAGTCAGCCGAAGGGGGGGGGGGGAGAAGGTGGCAGCGAAAGCCTCAACTGACACGCACTTCATGGGTCGGATGACCAAGAAGGTGGGTGGAAATGATGAGGGTGGCTTGGCCTGTGGGGTAGGTAGGGTGAGGTGGGAGGATAGGAGAAAGTGATCACTCCAGGAGAAAGGAGTGGAGAGAGGGACTGTGAGGGGAAGGTCAGAAGAGATCAGAGCATCACGAGTGTGCCCTGCAGAATGAGTAGGCCCAGATGGGAGAATAGAGAGTGAGAGAGTCGCAGAGGTCACGAAAGAGTCCAGTGGGGGGACAGGAGGCATCTAGGTGGATGTTGAAGTCACCAAGAAGGAGGAGTTGAGTGGTAGTGGACAGGAGTGAGGAGGAGAGGTCAGCCCACTCGGAGAGGAAGGAGGAAATTTGACCAGGTGGCCGATAGATAGTAGCCACGGTAAGGGAATGGCTAGGAGAGAGAGAGAGAGTCGGCAGACAAGACATTCAAAAGAGGAGTAGGTCTGCGTAGGAGTGACAGTGGCAGGAATCCACTCAGGGAAGATAAGAGCAACACCCCCCCCTGCACGGTTGGGCCTGGGCACGGAGAGGATCTTGTAACCGTCAGGTAGGAGTGTGTCAAAGCTGGTGACAGAGCTGGCTGTGAACCATGTCTCAGTGAGACCGAGGACGTCAAGGTCCAGTTCCTCAAGAAGGTGACAGATATCAGAGGAATGCTTGATGGCAGAGTGAGAGTTAAGAGTGGCAATGTGGAGAAGGTTGCCATCCTTGAAGGACTTCCGGGGAGGGGTACAGATCAGAGGTACGCCCTGCGGAGGTGTAGAAGAAGGAGGTGAAGAAGGAGCAAGAGAGGGGGCAGGGAGGGAGGGTAGAGGCAAGGTAGCCGAGGACAGAGGAGGGGGGACAGCAGGAGAGGAGAGGAAGTTGATGAGGCGAGGGAAGCGTCTATCAAAGAGGTGAAGGTTGGCCTGAGGGCCTTGGACCAAGACGGTCCCATTAGCGTAGACATTAATGATGGCCTTAGAAGAGTGGAAGGGGGCCAAGAGGACATCCCAGGGGGTGCCACCATTAATGGGAGAAGAGGAAAAAGGAGAGAGCACAGAGACCATATGAAGGGTCCATAGGTCAGGCGAAGGCACAAAAAAGAGGATGTCAGTGAGAGTTTCCTTAGAGCAGGCACTAGTGTAGGTGTCAGCGATAGGGAGGCCTGGGTTGGAGACCAGGATGTCCTTTTTAAACTTTTTCCTACTAGATTTAGTGAGGAGAGCAGGATAGTCAATAGAGAAGCAGTTAGAGAAGATAGGCGAGATAGAGAGCACCATAGAGTAGGAGGGAGAGGGGGGGGGAGACAGACGATGTGAGAGCCTGCAGACAGGAAGAGAGCGGCAAGCACAAGTTTAGCACATTTAAGAACAGCAACAGTAATGCGTTTTAGGTACACAGTGGAGAGTCCACCTAAGTTTGAGAATCCTGCGAGGGGAGAAAAACCCTAGTTTACCACATTTAAGAACAGCAACAGTAATGCGTTTTAGGTACACAGTGGAGAGTCCACCTAAGTTTGAGAATCCTGTGAGGGGAGAAAAACCCTAGTTTACCACATTTAAGAACAGCAACAGTAATGCGTTTTAGGTACACAGTGGAGTGTCCACCTAAGTTTGAGAATCCTGCGAGGGGAGAAAAACCCTAGTTTACCACATTTAAGAACAGCAACAGTAATGCGTTTTAGGTACACAGTGGAGAGTCCACCTAAGTTTGAGAATCCTGCGAGGGGAGAAAAACCCTAGTTTACCACATTTAAGAACAGCAACAGTAATGCCTTTTAGGTACACAGTGGAGAGTCCACCTAAGTTTGAGAATCCTGCGAGGGGAGAAAACCCTAGTTTACCACAACTGTGGAACACAGTGAGGTGAAGACACCATGCGAATGCAGTGGCCAGGCATAGGTGGGGTGGGCAGGGGGAAGGTGGTGAAAGCAAATTGAACTTGCGTCTTGCGTCCCCTGCGGACACCTGCAGACACACAGGGAGCCGCAACTGTAGGAGTCGCCCTTGGCCTTGGGGCCCTTAGCCGCAGGGGGCTGCCGGGCAGAGGGCTGCCCAGAAGGAGGTGGTTATAGGAAGAGGGAGGAGAGGAAAGGGAGGGGGGGTGTGGGCGGGCAGGGAGGCGGGAGGGAGAGGAGAACCAGGAAGTGGGAGGGGAGAGGAGAGCAGGCACAACAACGCGCTCTGAGCGCAGATGCAATTTCACTTTTTTAAAAGCGCACAATTTACTCACGGATGCCTGCTAGGGTCGGGCAGGGCTTCCAGGGCCTGCAATTCCCTAAGGGCTCCCGGCAACCGCTCTCCCAGGCTCAGCTGAACAAAGAAGCGAGCAGGGGGAGCGGGCGTCGAGTAGCCAAGAAGGGAGGCGGCCAGGCAGCCAATCAGAGGGGGGGTGGGCGAGCAGGGAGGCGGGAGGGACAGGAGAACCAGGAAGAGGGAGGGGAGAGCAGGCACAACAACGCGCTCTGAGCGCAGATGCAATTTCACTTTTTTAAAAGCACACAATTTACTCACGGATGCCCGCTAGGGTCAGGCAGGGCTTCCAGGGACTGCAATTCCCTCAGGGCTCCCGGCGACCGCTCTCCCAGGCTCAGCTGAACAAAAAAGAGAGATTAGCATTTGATAGAGACGATATCTTGTATTTCATAAAACAAGTAAGTAATTCTCGAGCTCCTCGGCCGGATGGCCTGTCTAATAGAAATCTTAAACGATTCCCGGACATCTGGGCGAACATACTTCTTCTTATATTTGAAACCATTAATGTTACTCAGAAGATTCCTCTGTCCTGTAAGCAGTCGATTGTTATTCCCATCTTTAAGAAAGTTGATCGAGCCAATCCAGCTAGTTATCGTCCCATTTCCCTCCTTGACGTTCCTGGGAAGATCTACTCCCGAATAATCTTGAGGCAAGAAAATGCTCTAAGACAGATCCTCTGCAATCAGGCTTTGTCAGTGGCCTAGTTACTCTTCCTAACATGATTACATTAAACATTCTTAAGTCTAAATATACGTCCAGGAAACAATCTTTATACTTTGCTTTTATTGATTTTCGTTCAGCGTTTGACTCTATAAATCGTAATCTACTATTCCACAAGTTAAACGCTCTTGGCTGCCCTCCTTCCCTGTTGTAAATCATCATTCAGTTGCAAACGGAGACTTCCATGCGTGTAAGGCTCTCTATTGAAGGCCACCTTTCTTCAAAAACAGGGGTGCATCTTGGCATCAATACTGTTTCATTTGTTTATTTTTTATATGGGTAATTCGTTTTTTCGGATATTGTCGGATGCCCCTGAAATAGGTGGTCAACGTATCCCGTGGCTCCTTTATGCTGACGACCTGGTTCTAGTTTTGCCAAAGGGTCTCCAGAATTTACTTTCTGCCTTGTCCGAATATGTCCTGGAGAATCAATTAATTGTAAATCTGGAAAAATCGCAGTTCATGGTCTGTAGGCCCTCAGGGAGATCCAAATTACAAAATAAAGTTTGGTACTTGCAACAAGAACCAATGGTTATAGTTTCAGAATATAAATACTTAGGTTTATTCCTCCAAAATAGTGTGGGTGATTCGACATATTCGAATATGTTGCAAGCTAAACTTATGACTCTCACGTCACAGGCCAAATTTCTTGTCTTTAAGTATGGCAAATTTTCGCTAAAGCATTTGTTTATGTTTAACGAACAAAAAGTCATCCCCATACTTACATATGGCATTGAATCAAAACTGTACTCCAATGATCACTCATGGGATAAATTGGAGGCTACCTTTTGGAGAAAGGTGTTACATCTGCCAAACTGTTTGCCCATGCCCATCCTGCGTTTTGAATTGGGTTTGAATTCACTATCTAGCAGGGTCAAATGGCGAATGTGTTCCTTTTTTTGTAAGTGTTTGCTTGATGTTACAAATAATAACATATTGAGCACGGTTGCCTGCTATTTGTCCTCCTCCACTCTGATCTTTGCTTCGAAATGGCGAAGTCGTGTCTTGAACACTTAACTGGAAGCTGATATCTCCTTACAGTATTTAATTGAAAATCCATCAAGAGCCAAAGCTAAATATTATCAATGGGTCTGGATCCAAAATTATGATGTTTGTTCAAAAAACAGAGCGCGATTACGTCACCGATCCCTGACGCCACCACGTCAACGTGTGGATGACTTTTAGTGTACATGTAAGGTTTTTGAAATCGCAGTGGCATCCTCACACGCTGAATGCCGGCCCCAGTTTGAAATATACAGATTACCGAGAGCTTCAGGCTTCAGAAAAAAATGCCTTTCAGCCATAATGGTGGCGCCGCACCTGCGAGGCATCCCTTGAAGCAAGAGATGCCCGTGGACCGGTGCAACCATTATGGAGAAAACATGAGGCCGCTGGAAGCAGAGGCCTTGCTTTGTAAATACTGAAGCTCCCGCTGATTCGCGGGAGTTTCAGTCGTAAGGAAAAGGGCCTCTGCTTCCAGAGGCCTCACCTTTTCAGCCTTAATGTTGACACTGCTCCTCCGAAGCTGGGGCGGGGCAGGGCCACCATTAAGGCTGAATAGGCGAGCTGCTATCCACTGCCAGGCAGGCCTATACAAAATAAATGCAGAGTTCAGCACACTCTCTGCACTGGGGAGAGGGTGCCGATCTCTGCAAAAGGCTACCTGGCAGGGGTGCCAGTAGCCCATTGAGCCAGAGCTCGTCGGTGGGTGTGGCCTAATGGGCCAGCAGGAACCCCTCCATTAGGCCACGCCCCCTCGATAAGCCCCGGCTCATTTGGTAGTGCCAATTAAGGCACTGTTCACAGGTAAGGAGTGGGGCTAACCTGCAACAATATGAGTAGCAAATAGAACGTGACAATTGTTCAGGTTTAATATAACCTTGTTATGCACCATATTTTTCAGGGTGTGCTATGACATTATTGATCACCTGCATAGAACGGGAAGCAAACCATCCAACGGTGAGGTTTCCCAACCTGAATTGTTTGACACTAAATCATTTATCCAGCTGCACTTGCGCTTAGTATGAATTATGCACATCCATATTTGGCAGTAATTTAAAGCGCAATCAATCATTTTCCCAAAAGGTGGTGATTCTAATTAACACAAGACACAATAGATGGGTGTCGTGAATATAACTAACCGGTGACGCTTAGAATGGAGATCCAGACATGTTCCAAAACTGTGTTCACATACATTTAGCAATACAGGTTATCCGAGTGAGATACAACTCTGGCATTTTAACACTTAAAGGCATGGTCTAGTAAAAAAATGTATTTAAAAAATAGATAGGCAACATAAAAAAAAAATACTAGCATTCTCTTTTTTAAAACTTCCTATGTAAAATTTTGAGCTATTCAAGCTCAAAATTCGCTAAAACAAGCACATGGGCACATCCATTTTGTGAAATGGATGCCCGCCTGTGCTGGCTTTTGCTTTTGCGGCACTAATGAAGGAAAAGCCAGCCAGCTGTAGTAAACAAAACCTACCGCTTGGTGGCTTTCCCTTCATTAGTGCTGTACGCGGAGGGCGGGGACCGGAGACCAGAGCAGGAAAGCTGCAGCTGAATCTCGGTAAGTGCTATTTATTTAAAAGGTATAGAGCACATGCACCACAAATAACAAAATACAAGCAAACATCGCTCAATTCATTGGGTATCATCTTGCGTGTCCAGTCAAAGGATCGAATGACAAAAGGTTTGAGTCAATAGGACCGAAAACAAAAGGGTCGAATGCCTTTTTTTAAATGTATATATTTTTTGGGGGTTTCCGTATCAGAAAAAAAAGTTTTTTACACCAAAAACAGGGGTTTGGGGGTGGGATAAAAAAATGTAAATAAAATTTGACCTTTTTGTTTTCGGTCCTTTTGATTCAACCCTATTGCATTTCGATCCTTTTGATTCGATCCTTTCACCTATAATCATCATCTTGTCGAGGAATAAATAAGAGGATATTGAATTGACAGAATGCCATCTGTGAGGGTACGCACTCCAGAGCCTTTTGATTTCTCTTTTTTCGAAACAATGGTAGCTTTCACTCAGAAAATGGCTCTGCTAATCAGGCCCCACTTTCAAAATGCTCCATGCTGAAAAGTACAGTTCACACATATGTACTTTGCTGGGCCCCAAACTACTGACTCACCAGGAGCTGCAAAGTGATTTGGCAACTGAGCAGCCACAGAGTAACGTGTGCCCTCCGAAAACAGCCTGCTGGAATTCATTCCAACAGTTAATGGCTGCCTTTAAACGTTTTGGCACCCATGCTTAAAGTACCTTTAACTGCATTAGCAGCATTGTCTGGTGGTAGAACCTGGGACAATGTGACCGGGACAGAGACCTAACCATGTCAAGAGTGGGTGGAGACCCCGCTCAACCTGGGGCAGGAGTCATACCAAGGTGTTTACCAGAGAGGGTCATTCGCCAGAGGAGCGTTGTGTGGGAGTTGGGAAGGCTCCAGTCTCTGTACCTTGGACCTTTGCCTGGCTGAATTCAGGAAGTACCTCTTCTTCTGGCCCCATACCCGTTATGCAAAATGCGGGCCCGCATTTCTCTCTTTGTCCAGTATGACTACAATACCAAGAAGTCCTGGAAGTGGAGTAAATGGTGAGTTATCCAACTGCGAGAGCCACTGGTGAACAGTAGGACTGTGGAGTGAGACACAATGCAAACCGGCAAATCAGGAAGATTTACGCCATGTGCCAGAGAGTTTTAAGAATTAATGTGGTTTTCAAGGAATGTCATTGTAAAGTTCTGGTGCACCTGCGTTTGAAGAGAACATGAAGAAGAACTTTGAAAGATTGTACCTAATGCGGGCCGCCATTTCAGAACTCAGCATCCAGGTATGAATCAGGACCAATAGGAGAGGGAGGAGCATAAAAGTGGACTTGGGAAGCAGGGCAGTGTGGGTTGTTGAGGTGAGCTCATGGGAGGAGAAGGCAGACCAAGGGATCAGGCGGAGGAAGGGTGGTGCAGCGGAGCGTGGAGGATGAGAGCGGGTGCAAGGTGAGGTATTGGTTGTTGAGATAAAGTGGTAAGTGGGGTGTGAGAGAGTGCATGGTGGGGAGAGGGAGTGAGTTAGTGAGATGAAGTGGGAGGGCATAAGGCTGAGGGTGAGTAGGTGTGAACGGAGAGTGAGTTAGGAAGGAGGGGTGGAGTAGGAGAGAGAGTAGTGGCGAGTAGTAGGAGGGGACAATCGTGGGAGGAGAGAATAGTGGGTTGAAATTCTAGTGAATCGAGCAGAGGTTAAAGAGAACATCAGAGGGACAGAAGAGGGAGATCAAAAGAAAAGGGAGGAAGATCAGGGAGGAGAGTAGGTGGAAGAAAAAGATGACACAAGATCAGGCAAGGAGTAAGATAGTGTGGTGTGGAAGGGCCAGGGGAGCCTGGGCTTTGGAAGGTACATTTACCAATTGTAAAGAACATTGTTATTTTGTCTGACCCCTGGATAGGATCCATCTAGAAAATCCCAGGGGGAGGGCGCTAGAAAAGGCATTTTCCTTTAGGCCATCATGACCGGATAGCCGGCTACTAGCTAGTAGGGGGTTACCAATCTCCGGTGACCATCTTGAGATGGGATGACACCTTGGGTAGGGTGGGAACAACCCACGAGAAAAAGGTTAAGGAGAGACGGCCCTTAGTGAGCCCCATTTGAAGCCTTTTAATAAAAACCCTTAACCTGTCTTCGTGAGTTGGTGTGTTCTTGAGTCCACCTGTGACACTAAATATAATTAAAAAAGCCATATCTGGTTTGATATAGTGACAGATGAGGAAGTATAGTTAAAACTGCCAAAGCCATATCTCATGTCATTTATCATTACCCCATAGACCTCTACTGAATTTGTAGACTACAGCCATTTGTGTATGGTGTCTGGCCTGAGGTTTTAGCTACAGCTGATGGTGGGCCTTGCTCAGGGTGTTCCTTGTTCTCTACTGGGAAGCGATGACAGCTTTCCCAGGAGAGCAGGACATTATCCTCTACGAGTGGGGTGAGGGTTGGAAGCTATAAAGGGGCTCTTGCAACACAATGGGGAAATCACACCAGAGAATGGAGTACTGAAGTCCCTTTGATCTTAAGCAGACAAGGGATAGGGGTAATGATAGTTTAATGGGGGAGGGGGGCTTTACTCTAGGGATGGGGCCAGACAATTTGGTTGTGCCAGCCCCCCACTTCTTTTGTATGACTCCCCTAACTTCCTGCAGTCAAGGCGTTCAGGGAGCTGACACTGGACCCCTTACTGAAAGCTTGGAATGGACCAATCTGCTTTTGTAAAGTGTCTACTTGATCTATGCATTAAGACCTCGTTGAGTCTTTGAGCTACACCGCCACAAACATCGCCTGCCTGTCCTGAGATTCTTTGAGCCACACACTCTTTCTAATTGCTGAATTGTGCCATGCTGTTGCATCCTTCCCAGTCAGCTCACCAACTCAAACCTGGCTCAAAGCACCACAAAGCACCCAGAATCTTGTCTCGTCCCCATCGAGACCCTGAAGATGATAAGGTGAACATTTAGGTGTTTCTGTCCACATTACCATGGTTTATGAGCCTGAGTGACATTGAAGACCCCATTTCATACCTTAAAGACATACTTTTGAACTTGTTTCACTTTTCTAGACCCCTGTTCTTAAATATCCAGAGTGCAATAACTATGCGCAATTTTCTTTGTTATCGTTTCATATATTTGTAATTTGTATGTACTGATACATGGCATTATGATTTCTCTGTCAGCCTTGATGACGAGTGACGAGTAAGGTCGAAACACGTGTCGGCGGACCTGATGACAATAAATCATCTATTGGAAGATTTACTATGAGGACATTTTAAACTTATTTTATACCAATCATTAGTTTACCTAATTGAAGGAGGCTGAGCGCGAGACACCCGAATTCCAACCAAACCTCTTCAATACTTATTCGGAGTCTTTATGGGTGGATCTTGTGGAACGGGTCACGCAGCTTGCCACCGCACTTAACTTTGAGTGGTTGAAAAACACTTTTTTAGGATACGAACCCATACACTTATGTTACCTGATTTCAATAATATGTCCTTTTAGTTTAAAGTCTGATTTTTATTTAACCTTGACTGGACATCTCTTTATGTTGGTGCTTACTGTAATATTGCTGGTCAGGAGACTTCCACGATGCCTCACATGTTATTAAAGAATATATAGCCTGCTACCTTAAAGTGGCCAAGGAGGTATACCATTCATGTTGCGCCCACTTCACGGTTACTACTGAGGTCACTGCTGTACTAGTAGCAGGGTGTGTTTGAGTTTATAAAACTCCTGTACTCCTGTAGGGCAGTAGATATTTTGATAGAAATGCATAAAATAATCTAAACACCAGCTATACATGATGGTTCATTTTAACTGTATACACAAATTTGCTATATTTCTTGGCAGTCAAATTATGTTTTGGCTTTACTGGTCCACCATTAATGGCCAAGCCTTCTTCAGGACTTGTAACGTAGATTCACTTAATTGACAGAGGTAGAATATAAACACAAATAGGAATTCTAAGTCTCAGATAATTGGTATCAATTGTGTACATTTAAATATGAACGGGTGCAACCAGACTGAGGGTCAAATTGATATTTGTGAATGGTGCAGTGAGCTAGAACGTGTATGTAGACCCTCCCGAGTGGCATAAAGTCCATAGTACAGGCTATTTGAGCCATGTTTGTTCTTAGTAGAGGGGCTCCCACACCTTTTGTTAATAATAAAAGTGCCAATGTACTATTCATGGTAAAGGGTAAGCGAGAATTCAATTCATGAACTTGAAGTTTTCATAACAGTCTGCCAGTACTAAATGTTCCCAGGAGTAGGTTTTTCTCTAAAAAGTAGCATCTTGGGTGAGCTCACTTTACTTTAATGTTCCTAGCGTATTGATCAGTCATGCGTGTGGCTTGTTACAGAGGGTTTCTGCTCAATTCCTTACTTTTTACGGGATATGAAAGAAAGATTGATGAAAAGGCTCAATGTGGCAGCTTAATACGTGCCCGATTGTGTTTAATGATTTGTCACACATAGACCCATATTGCCTTATCTAAGCAATTGAAGTGGGGCTTGTATGGAGTAATTGTTCAACCTCTGTTTTAGAAGGGTTTACAAGACGTTATTGTGGTTTATATATTTATTAAGTGGTGCTTACCCACCCCTTGAAGTGCTTTAGCACTTCAAGCTTTCAGAGGAGACGGATACCCATAGAACTGAAGAAAAGAACCAGGACTCGTTTCCAGAGCAAAACGCACAGGTCGCAATCCAGGTCTGGAATAGAAGTTCATGAATGATGGAAGATGAAGGTAGTGGGAAACAGGTCGCGTTAGAGCGCGATTCCAGTTGTGCCCATAATGTGTTGCGCCACTGACAAAGAGGCTTCTAGGGGTGTCCTTGAGACAAACCTGGGCAATACTATTTCATTGGAAAAGGCTTGATGGAAGAGGATGGTCCCCCAACCCTTTCTGAATTTTAGGGTGTCTTGGGGTTGTCTCAAATCAAGACTTCGGATGTTCATGGTCTTCCATTTCACTGAAACCACTGAACGCCAAAGCGCCTTGGCCCAAGAAGGTAGATCAGCAAACATTGCCTTGATGCGGATCCCCAATACATCACAGCATTCCTGCATTAACATATATTTGTGTCCATTTTCAATTAAACTGAGATGTATTTTAATAAACATAATTATGAACAAATCTGAATAAACCAAAAATAGAATAAAAAAAATCAGCAGATAAAACAGGCTTTAAAATAGAATATTATATGATTGCTTATTTATAACAGGCTTAATACCCAGAGGTTTCTAAGCTTCTAATCGCGGACCCGGGGATCGAACCTGTGTTGCTCCGTGTCGGCTTGCTTCTAAGGGGAGCACGTTGCCCCTGAGCTATCCTCCCAATATACTTGATGTTCAATTAAATTCAGATGGTGTTTCAAAAGAATTGTAGAGTAAATCGCACATCTCAAATGGGAACATTATCAATATCAACAATCAGAACAAACTTCTGAGCCCATATATAAAAATATACATACAAACTCACTTAAATAATCTATATCAATATTAATCTATTTATACTCAAAACAGTCATGCGTGTGCAATTATTGTAATCACCTGTCTAATGGAATAGCCCACTCCTTTCGGGATGAATGCGTTTTGTAGGAATTTGCAAATGAATCCCTGGGGTGCTTCATACTGGTCAACATTTGGTGAGGCATCAACATCTTCAAATGGTACCAAACATTCATCAGAACCAAAATCTAGCTCTAGGGCTGACATTTTCAAAATACCAATCTTAAGTGACATGCAGGAGATGTCCAAACGCAGAAAATAGAGTACTCTTGGACTACGATGACAATCTGGACAGAGACGTCCAGCATCCAATGCAAGTATAAGCTGTGTAACTGAGGGTTTTTAATTAGGAATGTTTATGCGAATTAATGAGTGAATCAGAAAATCTTCAGATGAGAACCAAACCAATTATCAGAGCCACGTGGTAGATGCGTTAACAGTTGTGTGGAGCGCAAGGTCACAGATTCGTTTTATTCTGAGAGAAATTATATATGATACGATATTTTATTTATAGCGTGCCTATACACAAGTGTTTCAAGGCACGACAAGGCAAGGGACGGGAACAAGGGGGGGACAAGACAACAATCTTGCAAGGCCCATTGACATTGAGATCCCGCAAGTGCAGGGGAGAGAAAAGGGGAAAAGTTCAAGGGGAGGAGGAGCAAGTGCAGGACAAAGGATCTAAACATCGAAAAAAACAATAAGTGTGGCCAGCAGGAGGCAGTGCAGGGTTAAATGCAGACAGCAAGTGTTAGATAGTGCAGGATTCCCATGCAGCAGAATTTTACATGTATATATGGGATGTGTAACGTATGCTAATGGCTGGGAAGCAACAGTGTGCTCTAATACAGGATGTAACCAGGGGGTTTCTGGGTGAGGCGCTGTGATGTCCGATTGATGTATTGCGTGGGGGCTGCAGGGGATCCGGAGGACACTGAAGGGGGTTAAGTAGGCTTGAGCGGGGCTACCATGGATTGCCAAGATGTTCTTTGAAGAGTAGGGTTTTCATGTCCTTCCTGAAGTCTATTATGGAGGCGGACAGTCTCATATTGCTTCTCCTCCTGCAGCTCTTAGTTCCGAGTCTAGTGAGGTCTTGACTTCTCGTGGTGCTGGGCCGTTAAAGGCAAGTCGCGCCACCGAGGCAGACCTCAACGTGTGCAGTTGAAGGCAACTTTGGGTCAGTTTGCTCAGGTGGTTGCAGCTGAATGACACATACACGCTGTGTCCCTTTCCCCAAAGCATGCGTTTTCCATTTCTTCACAGCTGGTTTTAGCTTGTGCGTAAATACATAGGCTTCCACATCCTCAGCAGGCATTTAACACATCTGGTCAATTTTCAAAGAGGAGAAAGCTCCATCACACTGCTCTGTCCTCTGCACCTGCAGAAGGAGGCAGTCTCCTTCAGGAACCCTTGTCTCGTGCCGGGGAAGGAGGATTCCCTTGGGTCGGTGAAATTACAACCGATAATTGGTTTTTCCCCCCATATGAAGCAGCAGCTCATTAATCACATGGGTCAGGCCCGACCCAGGTCTCAGTTTCAGGTGGAAACATGATTTGTAAAAGAATTACAGAGGTTCCTGCGCTGCTTCCTTTTTGCGGCAGATTCCAGACAAAGGGATACACTGGGTGGCAATAGGAAAGGATTCCTGGGTCACAAATGACTGTCTACCACAGGAATGCAACGCCTGGCTGTTCATGACTAGGATAGTGTGGACATGACATGCATTTTATTTCTGATTGGAGAATTATATTTGCCTTCAACCAATAAGGGAATTATTCTCCTGATCCATGGAGTCATGCAATTACCTTTGAAGGGTAAAAGTAAAGTGTGGATGGCTCTATATTTTTCTTTTAAAGCTTCAGAATACCTCGATTATTGCTTTCCTTCCTCATAAGGGAGCCTGCCCCACCATCAGTAGGCATAAAGTAACCTATTAAACACCAATATTTTGTAGTTTAAGACTCTTGAATGGTGCAAGTCGTGGTTGATGAGCTGATTTGATGCTCCTGGTTAGGCAAGGTATTTGGGGGTCACCAGGCCTACCAGCAAGTAGCTCTGGTTTCTACTTTGGTACCCTTTCCACTGTAAAGCTGCAGAGCCTGTTGTGGGGATACCTGTGATGCAAAGGGTCTAACCCTTGTCCATTCTCGAGCCCACAAAAGCTTCTTATTGGCTGCTGGGAAGGAAGTGGAGTGGCCAGGGGTGGAAGGTCTATGAAGGCAAACACTGCAAAGCAACGTGCTGCCGCCATGATGCAAGTCTCTCCCTATGGTGGTTTGCCTAAGGAATGACAGCGGCATAGGGATGTGACATTTTCGCCTTCATGCTGCTACGCCTCGTGTCACAAGTTGTAGCTCCTGTCCAACTGGTCCATCATTACCAGGGAGCAAGAGGGGAACACTGCTGTGGAGTGGGGCATCCCTGCTTGCCTGCCACCACTCTTAATCTGTTTCTATGCAGCAGATAGTAGGTCTGGCATATGGTGACTTTCAGTACATGGCATGGGATAATGGCAGCAAATGCACACCAGGCTGTCTCTCACAAATAGTGTCTATATAGTCTCATAAGTGCAGGTGCTGACATTTATAAGCCAGGTTCCGGGCACAACTAATGGTATGATATGGTAGTGTTTATTTATATAGCGTCTACACACGGGCAAGTGTTTCAAAGCACTCAAGGAGGGTGGGAACATGGGGAAAAAAAAAACAGTCGCTCAGAGCCCTTGAAATTATGATACGATAAGAGTCTGCACAGGCAGAGTAAGCGCGTAAAAAATACTTGAGCAGTTTGGGAGACAGCAAATTGTACTGGCAGTGATTCTGCAGTTTTAACAGTGCAATTTAGGGGTCAAGAAAAGGGAGAACAGACAGGTGATCATCAGGCCCTTGCATCCGGCTCGTGCTAGTGCATAGAGGGTCACGGGGAGGGGAAGGATCAAGTGCACCCGGTCGGTTAAGACTGGGGTAAGTGCAGAGAGAGCCACTCTTGGATTAATTTCTCAAGTGCATTGAGTGTGGGTGGGGTGTAGGGCCCTGGGCAAGTGTGAAAAAGGACTGGCGGGGATGCCGGGGACCAGTGAGACTGAGGTACACCCGAGTCAGCATGCTGTAAGGAAGAGGAGGGAGAGAGGGAAAGAACAGATAACTGGGTTAGCAGGGCAGAGAGAGAGAGAGAAGGAAGAGGAGAAGAGGAAAGTCTTGAAGAGTTTCTGGAATTTAAGGAGATCCGGCTCAAGACAGAGGGCGGCAGTGAGGCTGTTCCAGAGGAAGGCACCTGCTAAGGATAAGGAATTCCCTCCGCATCTCTTCTTGAAGAACCTGCTCACTCGCAGAAGGTTGGAGGTAGATGAGCGGAGGGCTCGTGAAGAACAGTATTTAGGTAGGCAGCGTTGCAGGTAGGTAGGACCCAGGCCCCAGAAGACCTTGTGAACGATGCAAAGGGTCTTGAATTTGATCATTGCAGCCACTGCGAGCCAGTGAAGGCATTTCCGCGCCAGAGAGATGTGGTACCAAGGCTTGAGGGCAAGGATAAGTCTTGCAGTTCTGCTCTGATGAGTTGCAGAGGGTGCAGGGCAGAAGAAGGGAGGTTGAGGAAGAGGCTGTTGCAATAGTCCAGCCTGGAGAGAACCAGGGCTCTGGAAACAGTGAGCCTCTGGAGGGAAAGTGAGAAAAGGTAGAGTAACACTGAGGAGGTGAAGCTGACAGACTTTTTAGAGATCTCTGAAATGTGAGTGGTGAAGTGGAGTCAAAGATGACCCCAAGGTTCTTGCTTCGCAGGTGTGTGCGGGTGCAGGACCAAGGCAGACTGGCCAGAGTGAAAGTAGCAAGGCGGGAGCAGGGGTCCCAATGCGAACAATTTCAGTCTTAGTCGTGTAGTTTGCAGCACACCAAGACTGAATAGAGGACAGTCAGATATGAGCGAGGAGGAGGAGGCGGCTGAGGGTAGCCTGAAATATAATTGCGTGTCATCCACATAGCACTGGAAGTTAGAGGTGAAAGGGGCAATCACACATGCCAGTGCAGCCATACAGACGTTGAAGAACCAGGAGGATAGGTTAGATCCTTGGGTAACGCCACAGGTTGATAAAGTGACAGTCGAATGAAAGGCTCTGAGTTCCACATGGGATGGGCAGTCAGAAAGGAAGGAGGTTAACCATGCCAGAGCCTGACCTCTGATTCCCACGGTGTCACAGAGACGTGCGATCAAGATGTCGCAGTTAACCATGTCAAAGGCAGACGAAAGATCAAGGAGAATGAGGAAAGAGGGGGTGTTAGTGTCAAGATTTGAGATCAGTTCTTCACAGGTGTTCAGAAGATCAGTTTCCGTGCCTCTGGATGCTCTATGGCTGGCGGATGCAGGCGCACAATGGGTACTGATACGTTGCAATTGCCACCCACACTGGATGGATCTGGTGAGTCCCGTAGAAGGCCCTCCACTAACCTCCCTGCACTAACTTTCTCAGAACTCACTGCTGAAACACACCATACGCATAATAACCAAGCCTCTCACATGCAGCAATTAAATAATATCTATTACTTTGTAGTAGATTTCTAAGGTGCCATCTCTAATTGCGGAGGTGTTGTATTCTGTTTTCATGTCTGTTGGTAGGGTTATCCCAGCGCCTCAAAGTGACTGCAATTCAAAGTACACATCACTGTCCGAGCCAATACAGGTTAGTGCCACAGCCATGCAAGTCTCCTCTCTGGACACAAATGCCACTGTGCTCTGGTCACATGCCACGTAGAAACAGACCTGCACGCAGAGCTCAGAGTACTTCCGGTCTGCACACACCAATGCAACATTAACCTAACCCAGTGCCTTCCCTTTCATTACTTTGTATTTATTTATTGTGGCTTGCACCTCCTTCCTTCTGCAATTTTACTCTAGCTGGTGTCACGTGGTCAACCAGCTTTAATCGGCTTGTAGCTGTGACCTGTGCTGGACCCTCGTGCTGGGCTTCCCCTGCCGTTCACACAGAGTGTATCCTCCTCTCTCTCCTCGCAGTTGCAATGGTGCTCAGCGTTGTCCGATTTATCGGCTTTTTGCTAATACAATCACCACCGGAGGCCGCTGCGGAGAGGGATCCGAGTCAAGAAGACCAGCATTGCGTTTGTAACGTGGCCGTTGTTCGGCTCTGCCTCTGAAAAGGAGGGGGCCGTTGCTTCAGAAGCTGTGGAAGAATGCGTGGCTCTTCCTGCCAAAAAGAGGGGGCTGTTGAGGCCTTCGGGAGCTGCAGCCATTCCTGTCCGCTTCGCCTCCTAGAAGGAAGGGGGTCGTAGAGCTGAGTTGGAGCTTTGACTGAAAACTGTTTGGAAAACGACGGGCTCCCGCACCATTCGAAGAATGGCTTCTTGGCGGGGACCCCACTTAGTGCTGAAGCCCTCATTGGGCACGGCGGGGAATGTAGTCAAGGGGAGCACACAGGTTACCGCCCAGAGGGAGTGACCCCATCAGCAAGCGACACACAGGAAGTGCGCCATAGCCGGAGACCCCTATAAAAGGGCCCGGAATGAGGATATGGGCCTCTTCGTCGCTGCTCCTGTTATTGTTGCTGTTCGTGTTGGGGTCGGAGTTTGGGTTCCTGCTGTGCTGGAAGAGCTGCTGTGGAGTCAGAGGCCAAGGAAGGAGGGCCCTGTTCATGTTTAGAAGGAACGTCGAGTTACAAAAACAAAGGTGATTATGGGGAGGGCATGGGGTACAGCGGGGGAAGGAGTGCCGCAATGCGTGGGTGCGCGGCAGTTAGTAGCGTAATCAAGCCTAGGGCCGTTAGGTTTGGGGCGTTATAGTGGCAGCGGCGAGGTCTGCGAAGTAGGTTAAGAGGAAGGGGGCAGGAGGCCTCACAAGAGAATGGGCAAGGTCCAGGATCAGGAATGACCACAATAAAGATTACCCCTGCTTTCTGCGCAGGGAGTATTAATTCCATGATCTTAGCGAGAGGACCAGCTAAGTCCAGCACTTTTTCTTGGCAGCTCTTCCAAGATGTGTCTGTTCCCTTGCGGGGGTCCTTGCTGGTCTTTGATATGAAAGTGAGCATTTTAGGGTCCAGTCCGGGGGTCTCTGCTACTTTTCTGGGCAGGTCTGGCCGTGGACATTCCGCTCGGAGGTGCTGTCTGACCTCCTTGTCCAAGGCTTTCCTCAGCCTTATTGTCATATACTGTGCCACTGTGGGTGACGGCTGCCAGTCAAATGATCTCGGGTTCCAGATGCTATCCAGATCAAACATATCATCTTGCTCCTCTTTGAGCTGCTTCTCCTTGCGGGCTCGCTTTCCTCTGGGTTTTTCCCATTCCTTCTCGACCGGCTCTTCCTTGTCTGGGTAATAGGGGTCTCCCTCTGCTGGCTCCTCTTCCGAGCCTGGGTCATTATCTCCTTCATTATCATCCCCTGGATAGGGGGTTGTGAGGTCTGGCACCGCTTGACGCTGAAGATAGGCTTCTTTAAGCTTAGCGAAAGCGTCAGCAACCTCCGGGGCCTTATTATTCACCCCTTCCAAAGGGCCCTGGGGGTCGTCAGAGGATTTCCTCTTCTGGGCCTGAGTATTCCCCATTGACCCTGAACCTACGGGTCTGGTGGGCGTGCTGTGAGTCCTTATGGTGCTTTCCTTAGGCTTAATCAACATGGCCTCCAGGGTCTCCAGTCTGTCTTTTAGGGGTCTCACCCCCTGAGCCACGGCCTCTACTAGCGAGTTCCCTAGCATCTCCTTGAAGCTGGCTGCAAGGTCTAGAGACTGCTCCTCCTCGCTCCATTCGAACTCAGACATTTTCAGGAGCGTGCTGCATGCCCAGGTACCTGCAACAGGTGTCTCTGCACGCCCACAGCACTAGTAGATTCTTTGCCTTATTATTATATTATTATTTATTTATTTATTTATTTAGTGTGTGGCTGCACCGTACTTCTATTGTCTTTATGCCAGTGCTGGCTTCAAATTCGATATTTAGCCTCCAATCCTGAATCTCCTGCACTTATTCTGTCTGTGAGGGCCAGGAGTGTTCTCTCTCTCTCAGATGCTGGAGGCTTACGTGAGGGAGAATGAGCTTCTCAACGCTCCGGTTCAAGCGCGTGGAGTAGCTCTATGCAACTCTCTCAGCGTGTAATCCGCGTGTGTAGAACGGATTAATCCTGCGTCGCATTAGAGATGCGACGCTTCGCGTTGTGCACCAGGCCACGCCTCCACAAAGGAGGGGGCCGGAGCGGCCTCTGCGCTCGCATGCAGGCTCTGCTGTCTCTGCAGCGACGCCGACAAACCCCCGACGTGTCGGGTATACGACACGGGGTGTGAGTCGCCAGAGCAACAGTAAGATTAACTTACTTACCTTCCTACGCCGCGTCGTGGATATAGAACGCCGGTAGGCATGTGGAGTTTTACAGAAACTACGCGCAGCGCGCGCCCTTAAAGTGGCTAAACAATTCAATAAAAATACAAAGGGTGGCTAAAACGATCTTAATACCATATAAAATACATGACCCCTCCTGCTAAGGGGGAAATCTTTGTCCATGTCTACTCTTCTATCCCTAAAATACGCATTTAGCAGGATAAAACCTCCATGTACTATAACCATGGGGGGAAGAAAGAAAGGTTACTTATCTGCTTGAAGAGCAGTAAAAGAAGAGGAGGAGCTCAGGAAACAGGAAGTGGTCATAGACTGAGCTGGAGATGTAAGGACTACAGAGACTATGGGTCTAGAAGTTCAAAAAGAAGAAAGTCACATTGGGACATTTCAAGTTGTTGGTTTTGGTTATAGTTTTGTTTAAACTGCTGAGAGTGGTAATAAAGAAGTTGAAGCATAATGCTCGCCTCCAGTCTTGCCATAGAATTGTTTTCTGGATCGGGGCAGGGGTTTTCAGTCGCGGCACGGGTGTTAGCAATCATGGGCCGTAGTCACAAGGGGAAGGGCTATGCCTGCCTACTAGATGTAAAACAAACAAGTGGGAGGCGAGTGTAAGGATAACCATCATGGGTAAGGCTTGGGTTTACAGAGGATGGGCAATATGGGGGCAGTGTTAATGATATAAGGCTTCGCTGGTTCCCAGTCCACCCTATAGATGGTCGTATGGAAGGCACAGCATCGCAATGTGGTCTGGAGGCAGTTCGCAGCACTTAGGATAAGCAGAGAGAGGGGTGGGCGAGGGCGCGGTAATTTAAGGGGCGGCAGGGTCGTGGGGCACTCGAGAAATTGTAGTTTGCAGCATGTGAGGATCGGCATGGGGCGGCAATGCATATGGAATGTTTGCTAATAAGAAGATTTCCGGAAAGACAACGCTTGTTAATGGGGGAACATGGTTTATGCTTATGCTTACACGTCGACTGTGCTTGCTCATGTTATGTTAGAGGGGTTTTTGGGCCCAGCGCGGGAAGTTTGCTGCCGCCTACTTTGTTAGGTATCTGAAGGAGGCAAGGGTCATGTTTGGTTAAGGTTTTAACAAGTTTAGATACGGATGCTTTGGCCTGACGAGCAGTTTGGGGCTCGTGTGGTGAGGCTTGGAATGGTTGCCAATATGCAAAGAAACAGTGAAGATGGTGGTTGTGTTGGGCTGGCAAACAAGGTCAGGGGTGCCTGGTGCGTGTTGCATTCCTTTTATGGCTCCGTTGGCATAATGCATGGTGGCAAGCCGGATGGGGCTTGGCCGTAAACCCAGGGGGGTTGAATCAAGTTGGACGGGAGCGTATTGTGGTCGATAGCTAGGCATATCTAGGAAAATACGTACTCACTCGGATGTCATGTTTAAAGGGGGAACATGTTTTATGCTCAAATGTCTACTTTGATCGCATATTCGTAGTCCATTGGTTGGGGGGGGAGGGTAGGGTTTGAAGGAAGATGGTGTACATGAGGGCAGCATCAAGACGGGGAGGGGAGGCAATAATATTGAAGGGATTGAATGGGTGCTGGGGTTTCCGAGAGGAGCATGCGGACGTGCTGATGCATTGGGCACAAAGGGGATGTAAGGGTTGCTGTGCGGTGCAATTATGGGCATTGCCAGTCAGGTTAAAGGAGCTACGCGGCAAGTTAGCTGACGCCTACGTTTCATGTATATGGGAAGGCCGCGTACAGTTATGTTGGCTAGTTCTGATACGGATGGGTGTCCTGACTAGCAGGTTGGGGCATGTGGGGTGAGGCTTTGGATGAGGGTTGCTCAGTGAGTCGGAACGGGGAAGAGGCCAGTTGTGTTGGGCGGGCAAATCAGTTTGGGGATGCCGGGTGCGGGGGGGGCATTTCCTTTGTGCGCCGTTGCAACATAAAGGGGTTAGTAATTAAGTTGGACGGCTGCGTATTTCTGTAAACTTAGGAAGATGTAATATTTGGCAGGCTGTCGGTCTAGAATGATTGTCAGGATCACCTAGCGCCAATAACGGTTTGACTTGTTAGCACTAGGATTCATTCATAGGAGCAATGATTAAGCATTGCCGTTAATCAGTAACATATTACGATGATGGCTGCGCAAATGGCGGGGTGGTTGCGCAAAATTTTGAAAGGCCATTGCAGGCACGTGTTAGAAGGCGGAAGGGCTCCGGAAGGAGTTTAAAGCCTGGATGAGGGCACTTGGCTATGGTCAAGCGTAGCGCGGAGCAGGTGGGAGGGGGGGGCTACAAGCAGCTCGAGGACCAGGAAGCGGACAGGAACTGAAGGAAAGGGTTTAACAGGGAGTTCATTGCGTAATGGGCAGCATGCATGCCATCATTGTAAGCAGCGCTGTGGTTTGGAAATGCCGAATCGTGCGCAAGCCCTTCTCATGCAGTTGCGTTGTGCGAAATTGCCTCTGGTCATGCTTGACAATGGGTATGGCTAAGGAATACAGCGAAATGCTTGCAGACCAGGAGCCGCGGTGTTGCATGTGAACCTCTCCTGGGAGAATGGTAGCTTCCAGGATGTTGTAATGGGTCACGTGGCAGTAGCCACGCGACCAACATAATAAAAGAGGCGAGCCGCTTCCGGCTCGCCAGTCACTCCCATTCTGGCTCCAGCGTCGTTCCTGTTGCACCAGGCTGGTGCTGCGCTGTAGGTGCTGGGCCCACGGACGGGGCCCAGTTTAAGGATGGTGCCCCTGCCGGGCAACGCCGTCCGGACGGTGCCCCTGCCGGGCAACGCCGTCCCTGTGGGTCCCCTAGCCATGTGAGGTGGGTTGGGGATGCGACCCCGGCCTGGGTGCCCCCAGAGCCGGGGCCGCGGTGGCCAGGTGGACCTGGCCACATGTGCGGAGTTCCGGTGATCTGGAGCGGGGTGGGCTGAACCCCCACCCCCGAGTATGCGGCATGGGCGCCGCCTAAGTGTGCATACTGTCGGGTGCCACCCGACCCGAGCATGGGGCTGCCCGGTGATCCGGAGCAGCCCCCAACAATGGTGACGAGGGCTGGAGCCCTGCGTGTGAGGCGGCGTTGGCCGCATGTGGAGGAGCATCTGCCCCCACCGCCACCAGGAAGGAGGAAACTGTTTTCTCCCCTTCCCGGGGGGGAGTGAGAGTGCCCCGCGGCATCGGCCGCACAGTCAATGTGCGGAAAACATCGCCGCACACAAGGGATGGATGCGGGCCCATGTTCAACTGGGCCCGCTAAGGAGGGAGAGGGGCCCTGCGCGCCCCGAAAGGAAATGGTGAGGCGGGCCCAACTCCAACTGGGCCCGCGTAGAACATGGTGGGCGAGCTGCCTACCCGTCCCCCGAGGGAGACGGAGGAAGTCCGCGGCGTCGGCCGCGTGGGTGTCTGCGCCCCTCCCCCCATCCTGGACACGGACCCTGCCGCATCAGGGGAGGGGAGAAACAAATGGGTGGCGTCGCCCGCAATGAGAGGAGGCGTGGCCGCAACACACGGATGCCCGCGGTGGGGAGAGTGGTGAGGCCCGGCACCCCCACAACAGGCAATGCAGCGGCATCCGCTACAAGGGGGAGGTCAGCTGCCCCTCGTTCCCATCTGATGGGACTGCCCGCGAGGAGCAGGAAAACAGGTGGGGGGCAGCCGCACAAGCGGAGGCGGCCCTGGTCCAAGAGCGAGGCGGCCCCGGTCCAGGATCGGGTGCCGCCCAACAGCGGGGTGCCTCCCCCTCCCAAGAAGTGTTGTGGCAGCTGAGGCCGCAACGACGAGGTGAGCTGCCTGCCCCTCCCCCACCCGCAACACGCGCTGTCTGGCTCAGCGAAAGCGGAGAATGCACCGAAAACAGAGAGGGGCCACCAAACAGCTGACGCGGCCCCATGGGAGGTGGGCCCAACAACAACTGGACCCGCGGCGGTGAATGGAAAAACTGTGATGCTGGCCAAACATAAAGCCAGCAACCCCCATGTGAAGGGGGAGGTGCGAAAGGTGGCCTGTTTGTCCGTCATCGCTGCCCTGCTGCGGGCTTGCCCCCTGACTCTGGACTTGGCCGATGTGGCCCCTGGGTTTCCCCAGGTGCGGCTTTGCCGGCCCTGAGTTGTGAACTGAACTGTCCTGAATAGCTGCCCATGGATGATGTCGGACTGGTCTCCTGCAGACCCGCAGTTGCTTAATGTGGACTCAGTAGCCACCCCCATGAAGACTGGGATCCTGCAGACCCTGGACTTACTTAAAATGGCCCATTCAAGTGGCGATGGGAAGCTGTGATCCTGCATAGTGTGGCCATGCTTTAAATGGTGCCAGGGGGGATCAACAATGGCGGCATTCAGCAATAGTGAAACCACTCACCCAGGTTAATAAAGGGTGTATTAGTATAGTGGTTGTAGGAGTAGTAGTGGGTAATTAGCGGTATGTGTTTTGTTTTGTTGTTTATTAAAAAATGGAGTGGTGTTGCATGTGAACCCCCCCTGGGAGCATGTTAGCTCCCAGGATGTTGTAATGGGTCACGTGGCAGTAGCCACGCGACCAACATAATAAAAGAGGCGAGCCGCTTCCGGCTCGCCAGTCACTCCCATTCTGGCTCCAGCGTCGTTCCTGTTGCACCAGGCTGGTGCTGCGCTGTAGGTGCTGGGCCCACGGACGGGGCCCAGCTTAAGGACGGTGCCCCTGCCGGGCAACGCCGTCCGGACGGTGCCCCTGCCGGGCAACGCCGTCCCTGTGGGTCCCCCAGCCATGTGAGGCGGGTTGGGGATGCGACCCCGGCCTGGGTGCCCCCAGAGCCAGGGCCGCGGTGGCCAGGTGGACCTGGCCACGTGTGCGGAGCTCCGGTGATCTGGAGCGGGGTGGGCTGAACCCCCACCCCTGAGTATGCGGCATGGGCGGTGCCTAAGTGTGCATACTGTCGGGTGCCACCCGACCCGAGCATGGGGCTGCCCGGTGATCCGGAGCAGCCCCCAACACGCACTAAAAGCGCAGTGAACATGGGTCGAATCTTGCCCTTGTCGCCCCAGATTTTGGTCAAATGCATATGTGGGGGGATTAATTCTATTGTATGCCAAGGCTGCGGTGAGGAATGAGTAATGTGGGGGCCGAATGCCCAATGGGATGGGGGTTGAAGGAAGTAGGGTGTTGCATGCAAATGTGGCTCGGGGGCACGTTTTGTCGCCTCCCGCCCCCCCCAGTCACATACAGGGACTACAAGCTATTGGAACAAATGAAAGGGGGAGTGAATATAGCCCGGGATGGGTGTTACTTTCCGGTATAAGGCAGGCATACTACGTTTAAGTAGTTGGGGAACCGCAAGCAATGGGTGATTTTTCTGTCTGTTGGCACAGGTTGGGCGGTCATTCGGGCCGCTCTTGTTAACCGTGAGACGACATGTTCGAGAATGCAATGTAATCAATTACCCCTTAGTGCGCACTGCGGTGGCCCTCATATTCAGCACGTCAACATTGGAGCCGCAGGCGAAGGAAGCGCCCATGTGCAGTTTACACGGAGGGGGGGGCCGCGTAAGTGGGGGTGCGCTGGTACTGGAGGCATCCTGAGGGGTGGTTGGGGATGGGGAGTGCAAGGAGAAGGCAACGGAGGGAAGGAAAGGTATCCAGGTGCAGGTCTTCGAAAATGCAGGGTTTATGTGGGGTGTGGGGGGTTAATACAGCTGGGGCCATTCAGGTGATTATACAAGAGGCACGAACGGCCTAGGAAGACGTAAGGGGGAGGGTCATTGGCTTTGGAACAAGCGAAAGGGGGGCAGGGAGAGAAAGGGCGCCAGGGCGGGTGTTCCTTTCCGGTTGATGAGGCAAGGAACGCTATGTTTAAGAGTGGGGACCTGCAGGCAATGGTGGGATTTAGATGGTTTGGTTTCACGGTTTGGGCCACCCTTGATACCACTGTGACTACATGTCCCAGAATGCAAATAATCAGTTACCCTGTGTATTACACAATGTGGGGTTCCCGGAATATACCACGCTTGGGTGAAACAATGTAAGGTCATTAGGGAATACAGCGAAATACCAGGTGGTGAACCAGAATACCCAACATGCCCCTCCGACCACCCCCCTCCGCCCTGAAACCCCAACGAAACCCAGCCCCATGATATCACATGATATGACATTTATAACGCGCCTATACACAAGTGTTTTGTAACAAGTCCCTCATAAATGGGGCCGATCAGGTTCTGAAGCTATGCGGCAAGCCTAGGCGAGTGCCCAAGGCTAAGCGTTCCTTGGATTGCGAGACACAAACATACCGCGGTACATCGCCCGTACACCCCCCAACCGTAATCAGCAGGCACATTGTAAACCTCCATTATCACGGCACAGACAACGCTCCCTGCCCCTTACTTTTTTGTGACCGAGCAAAGGCAGTGGTCGAAATGGACAAAAAGAGGAGTGGAACTATGTTCTCTGCTGGTCTGCAACACTCCCCACAAACCCCATCACCACACCCCTCCCTCACACAATACACGCCCCCAAACACTTGCACCTGCTGTTTAAGGGAATGTTCAGTGCAGTGCACTGAAAGTGCAAGTTTCAACTTCTTCCTACACTTTTATTTTAAAACGAAACCATTCCGGAACGGTTTCTTTTTAGAATAAAAGTATAGGAGCTGTAAAAGGTAATTTTAAAAAGTACAGGAGCATCGCTCCGGCTCACTTCGACCACTGAGCAAAGGTAAGGGTTTGCCTTGCAACCTGGCTTGTTTAAAACGGGGTTGAACTGAAACCCATGCATACAGGTATTACAGTACCTATAGTCAGTGGTGGAAATGGACAAAATCTGGTGGGGGATCCCACAAGGCCTGGGGTGGGGGCGGAGTTTTGGGGTGGGCGGAGTCCGAGGAGGCGGGGTTTAGAGGGCCGGAGCTGGCAGGTGACCTCCAATCAAAGTTAAGGTCCAAAATAAGTTTAAAGCAGCACAATTTCTTTCACGCTGCTTCTTCTTCAAACCATATATCAATTCCACTTTAAACCACTTCCATGGCACTGGTGCACCCCAAATGTGATATCATTACCACTTGAAAACCACTGGGGTAGGGTTTGCAGTCAGGATTAAGGATGGAGCCACACTGAGAAGGTTTTCTTTAGTGTTTGCACAGCACTAATGTGTACTTCATTTACATTCTTTACATATTATACTTCAGTCTTCAAACCAACAAACTTGGCAGATGTGATGTGTTGCTCAGATGTCATTTATTAGTCAGAATATACTACATTTTAAATACTCTGTGTGAAACTGTACATTGTCTTGTGGGGCAACCACAGAAATATTGCACTAGCCAGAATGAAGATGTTACTTCTCACCAAATTGCAGCGATAGTTCACAGTAGACACCAAACTCTTTTTTCCATTGCAATCCGGTTTGTTCTCCCGTGCCCGGCAAGCTGTGTGGTCTGCTCCACGTCGACCCTGAAGTAGCCATTTTTTTACATACTTTTCTGGACTGAAGACAGCCAGGGGCGTGCCATTACGGTGCACAAACAATAAATTGCTCACTCTTACAATACCTAGTGAGTTTCTAAGGGGTGTGAGTGTATTGTTCATGTGACTGAACACACGTTCACATTCGGCAGTGGATATGGCTATGGTGTCCATTGTTCTCATAAGTGGAAGCATTTCCTCTGGCACACGCTTTCCACCACTGTCCTTATATTCCCAGAAGCCACTTACTATTTTTCTACTTGGTAGCTGAAACCTTTTGCAGAGTGCCTGCACTTCATCTTCCCCAAACAATATGTCATAATCATTTGGCCAGTACCTAGGGTAAACTACTTGGCATGCCGATATCAAATTGTGAAACTCTGAAGCCATTGCTTCCCCTGAAGTGCCTGGAACATGCGAGGAGGCTGTGGTAAGGAGTCTATTTTGCATGGCATTTGCCAGACTTCGGAAAAATTGCAGTCTATTGATTTCGACATCAACTTTTCTCCCCCCATGCAAATTAACCCCTTGAAAGGTTAGAGTATCAGCAGATTCTGTGGCAATTTTGGTGAATTCTGCTTGCCTGCCTCCTGCCAGCACCTCAAAAACTTTAATTTGGCGACAAATTAAAATATGGGCCCCTGGGAGAGTGACCGAGTTTGCTTGTAATTTTAGAGACAGCTCAGACAGTTCACACAGAGCATCCCTCATCAGGCCCAGGTTCTTAACAAACTCCACAGCAGTCAGCCTTTCCAGAAGTCCTCTATATTTTGCCCTTTCAGGACCTCCACGGTTTGGGTCTACAGCTGCTGACTGAAAGTGAACTGCAAGAGCTGGACACAGGTCCCAAACAGCTTTCACAGTGCGGCAACTAGATGCCACCCATCTAGTATCAAGAACTCTACCTATTGCACGGAAAATCACTGCCAATTGATCAGCAAATGTGTGCAATTCCCTTCGATTTTTGGGTGAACAGTGGTAAAGGGCATAAAGAGCATCCATAAAAGACTTAAAGTTGTTTGTACCACATACTTCTTTTAAGGCATCCCCCACAGCCAGCTCTAGCCGATGGTTGCAGCAACGCCAGACAAGTAGACCTGGATAGTTCTCTGGTTTCCTCAGTTGTGCTGCAACCCCCGACACACTCCCATCATTGCAGATGCACCATCGGCGGTGAATGAGACTAGTTTTTTTTTTAATGAACTCTTGTGGAAAATACTTCAGGAGGCAAGACTGTAGTTCTCTTGTGATTGCTTCTGCATTTGTTTTTTCCAATTCCAGCAGCTCCCAAAAAAAGGATGTGGGCTCACCTCCAAATGCTGTTCTAATACAAACTGATAGCACTGAGAGGTGACTCACGGTTGTGCATTCGTCGATCAAAATGGCAAATTTCAGGTCTTCTTTAACAATGTACTTGGTAAGTTTCATTTTCATTTCTTTACCAATAAAGTCACATATATCTGCACAACTTTTCCTGCTCTGCAAAACCCTGCCCATTGATAAACCATTTGCAATCTGCAAATCCACAAGAACGGGCAAATCCGTGAATGGCCGATCTTTTTTGCTTACCATATATGCATTCCGGAAAATGCGATTGGTTACTTCCTCTTGGCATGCATTTTGTTTCTCTGTGTTTTTTTCAAACTCTCCATCTTTTGCTCGCAGAACAATCATTTCTGCTTCGTGGTGGCTATGGCTAGCTTTGTGCTCGTATATCTTCTTTCGAAGGGCAGTTTGCTGGCCTTTTTTTGTTGTGGAGGCCGTGCAAACAAAGGACTGAATCCATTCCTTGGATACTCTTAGTACTCCAGTGCGTAAAAAACCATGGTGGCTAACTTTAGCACACACACTGCATCCCAACTTCCCCTTCTTAATTACAAGCCACTGATGCTGTGCCTTAAAATATGCAGCTTGCTCTTCTGTCCAGCCAATTGGTAGCTCTGATTCAAGTTCAGTGTTACAGCTGGAAATGGTACCATCACAGCCCCTGGAGGAATCATCCTCCCAACCATAGGTGAGGACAGTGACAATGTTTTCTTCACTGTCTGCAAATACTTTTGGATCTGTCAAAGGAGCTAGACGGGCGGCTGCTGGGCCAAGACAGAATTTCTTGTTGGATGCCGATTCTGAAGCTGCATTTTCTGATGCACAATTTGACTCTTCGCGTTTCCATTTAGGGAAAAATGGGTGGACAGTCATAATGTCGAAAAAAAAATGTCGACAGACAAAAATGTCGAAAAAAAAAATGTCGACTTTCGTTTTTTTTAATTATATATTTATTTTAGGGGTTCGGGACTAAAAAAAAAGGGAAAAATTAAAAAAAAAAATTAAAAAAGGGGGGCTGGGGGGGGAACCCCCCATTTCGAAAAAAATGCATTGAAAAAAAAAGTCGACATTTTTTTTTTGACATTTTTTTTTCGACATTTTTGTTGTCGACATTATGACTATAAACCGGAAAAATGCAAAGAGAGATGGTTGCTTTTGCATCCCTGCGGGGTACTTAGTACGGCTTTCCAGGCTCTAAGACTGCTCCACGTAAGTGTACGGGTCAGGCCACCTGACTGCACTGTCTATACGTCACAGAACTGTTGGAACTAATGAACGGGACAAAGTATAGAAATATTTTACTACGTGTACTACATTACCATGTTTCACTTGTGGAGGACAGGAGAGGGCATGTAAGTACACACCCCACATCACAATTTCAATCGCCCAAAAAATCAACAGTGAAGCCCTGGAATTGTTTAATGTCTGTCCTGCCATGACTCTGTGGGTCAGCCATGCAAGCCACCATAGTTCAAAATGTCAGGGGACAGGGGGGCCCTAGAGAACAATACGCTCAATGGTGTTTCACCACTGTTGAGTGCCACAGAGTGGAAACAAAGGCACAGATAAAGATTATTTTGACTCTCCAAAGAAAGAGCCTTTGAACTATGAAGGGCTGCCCATTTTTAAAGAATTATGGATTGGCAATTCTGAGAGGTTAGGCAATAGATTACTACATGAGATGTCCAGTATCACATATTGCTTAAGGGGTGAAGCTGGGATTTGTGCCAACTCTGCAATTTATGCATTTGAACACTTTCTTTTCCAGCTCTTACTGTGTACTAAAACAATCTCATTTTATAAAACGGACTTGCAAAGTACACAAATCACTTTTCCAAACCTGACCATTTTTAAAACCAAAATATTACAGAAGGGTGTTACGCAAAATGGAAATGATTCTAGCTTCATTCTCTCCATCATCAAGGGAAGTATACAAGTACCAGCATACAAATGGATGTGATTTAGCAGATTTAATCTAGGTATGTATTTTGTACTTTTAAGCTTTAAATACTTCCAAAGCAATGGCTTGTGAAATTGTCATTCATAAACGTGCAGAAAAACCTTTGACTTTTATACAAAAAGCTAAATGTTTTTTGTGTCAATTGAGCAGACCTTAAAATATGCTTGCACAAGGTCTACAACATTTGGTCCGCTCTCTCCCGTCTACCACCACTTCCACTCAAATGGCCTTCATAAGAAGAAAGATCAAGTAATGAGCTAAACAATGCCAGCAGCATGCAAGAAGGCAAACCTCACAGAAGACAGCACAGTAATGCAAGATATATTATATTATTTGACCAGGATCACTGTATTGTCTGCTGGCAAAGCCAAGATACAAGCATGAACACTTTGGTTCCACAGTCTTGAATTTGGATACTTATTCACCTCTTGGACAAATAGTTTATTCTCAAATTTGGAGGGGATTGCCTAGGTTTTAGAACGCCCCATCTGAACAAACCAATTTCTAGACCTTCACCACACGAATGACCTGATTGTTTTTATAGCAACCCCTATCTGGTGCAGGAACATTGCTGATAATAGCACCTTTTATGCTGTAAAACCAAGTACATCTGCAGGTAGGTCTATAAACTTCAAACATATGAAAGGTTCAGTCAGCCTTGCTGTAATGTGCTCTTCTAATCCTTCATATGAACACATCTCTGCAATGAGTGATTAACACACTGAGCTAACTTCCAAATCATTGTGGCACTCAATTTATCAATATGGATTTCAACTTTGGCTATTGCAATGATCAACATAATTCCCACAGGCAGGAAAGAATGCTACAGAAGTTGTGCTGTATGGAACACACAAACTATGTATTCCACAGTGAACACAGAAAGCATTACATGATTCAGTTATCAAGGCATAAAGTACTTGTCAAAACAGGTATAATAGGTTTAGCGCCTCAGCGGTCTGGTGCACAATGGAATCTTACTTTAGATCAGGCAGCCTTGTGGGGGCTGCCTCTTAGGTGTGGGCCCTGAGCAAGTGCCCCTTTTGCCCTCCCATAAAAACGTCTCTGAGGGCAGAGATTGTGTAAACATTGCTTTTAATGCAACATTAAGGGTAATTTAAAGATATTCAAGTTTACCTTAGTACCATGAGAGTACGGAGGTAAACTTGAATAAATACTCTGAATGTTGCATTAAAAGCAATGTTTGCACGATCTCTGCCCTGTGCGAGCACTGTGCACAAAGCAAAAGTAATCGGCTCTGTGTGCAGTGTGCTCGCAGAGGGCAGATTGGATTTGCCGGGCCCACGAAGGTGGGGGCTGAGCTGTTCGGAGCTCCAGCCCCAACCTTCGTGGGACCGGCAGTTTAGCGTTTGAAGCATGCCTGCAACTTTTCCAAAAATGCGTAAAATAACTGTGTGGGGCCAAGGGCACTGAACACTGTCGGACATGCAGCCTGAACTCGCCAGCATGCAGATGAAAGTGCTTTGTGGAGAAACGTTTGGAAACACACCGAGAACTACTCAATGGTACATGCTAAGGCCTGGATGAGGAAAACAACAAAACAACAAAATTTACCAGTGCGACGGTGTCGGCGAGGTCGGGCTCCAGAATCCGGTGATGGCAGCTCCAGAAACAGGATCCAGTACGATGGCAGCAACAGGCTCCAGACGACGACGTGGCAACTCCGTCTCCTCAAGATGGCGTAAGGTAAGTGCAGGCCAGGCCCAGCCATTCTTAAGAAGGCCTGTCCTGGTGTCCTGCTGTTGTGTACAGGTAGGGGGGCGGAGCCAGAAGAGCGCTCTTGGCGGCAATGAGCTGCTCCACCCCCCTACACCACGACCTTGAGGGCGTTTTTTTTTGTTTTCGAGGTTTTTTTTGTTTTTTTTTCCAACCCAGCTGCAGAGCATGGGTTTGGTGTTGGCGGCTGACTCTGACCGGATCCCGAGATCCGGCATCACATCTGGTGCCGGATCTCGGATCCGGCGAGAGCCAGCCCAATGACCAGCACTGCCTATAGTGCATACAGCCTATTTGTTTGCCCCATCCAGCTGGCACACCCCCTTGCCCCAAACGGTTGTCTTACTTGCCAATCGGTGAAAGTTTTCCTCCAATTCGCACAGTGGTCCAACCAACCAGGCCCATAATCACAATCTGGAATTCGCAAGGGTATTAACTAATGATTGTGTATTCCCCTCTCAACTTCTACGGGCACCCATCCCTTTCCTTTCCCACGCTTTTCTATCAGGTAGCAATACCAGACTAAACATAGGAATTAGGTACAGATTTAAGGATATCATTCCAAGAGGGACAGTCTGGTACCCTCCCACTGTGCTCTTTCATAATGCCGCAATGAGAGTTGGAAAAGGTGTCAAATAGCACCTGTGAGGTTTCCGGGATGCTTTGCTTTGAATCACAGAGCATTTCAGGACTATAAGTTCAGAGGCAACATGCTAGCCTTGGAAGCAAGACGGCATGAGCTACAGTAATGGAAAACTATTAGTAGGGAAATGTAAGCAAGCAGGTTTACTACATCTGGCAATGCAGACACTGAGTGGTTTAAGGGCGAAACGGCAAACAGCGCGTTGTCAGCAGGGTCTGGAAGGCGGGGGTTTGGGTGGTTAATGGGGAAGTGGCATGCAACTGGGTCCCTGGGCCGGGCAGCAGAGCAAATATAGCGAAGGAGGGTACGTGGGAGCCATGGTAGTAGCCCCATTACCGCCGCTAAGCGGCCCAGCTGGAAGACAAGCCCACCGGGGAAGCAAGTTGACACGGAGCAGTACCAATTCCAACCGCTTATAGTCAAAGAGTCGAACGGATCCCCCTGACCACTTTGATAGGGGAGGGGTGCTCTGGCTGGCTTTCATGGAAAGAGGGTATAATGAAGGGGGTGAGCTGTTTACAGTGAAACCAGGGCAGGGTGAGTAAGCTGTGCACAGTGAAAACAGGGTAAGGGGAGTCAATGAAGGACTCGGGGGGGAGGGGAAGGGGAGGGGGAGTGACAGCTCAGTTTTGGGCTGCCAAGGGACAGGGGCATGGGAATGTGGTGGCCAACGGGCAGCCTCAGAGCTTAGCGCTCGGGCCATAGGGTACGGGGGGGGGGCAAACATGGTGTCTTCCGCGCTCAGCATAATTTCTTTATTCCTTCAGGATACCCCTAAAAGAGACGAACCAGCAGGGCCAGGAATAATCGCAATTTCTATCATCTAAAGGACGAAGCGGGAATAAAAGGTAACATGGTGTCAGGTGCAACATCCGGACAGGGGGGCAGGCGAGGTTTGATGGGACTCGTAGAAAAGGACACAAAGTGACACTTTTGTATTTCCTATAGGTCGTCATGTTTCAATCACAAAGCCCGGACCTCGAGATTGTGGCAGACACGCAACTAGAAGAAGGGTTAGCAGAGATGGAGACAGTCTTTTCGCCACTTCAGGGGCAGACAATGAATGCGGAGGCCTGGGCCACATTCTCGGTGCTCGCTAAATCCATTGGTTGGGAAGCGGCGATGGTCAGGATGGGGGACCACAGCCAGCCGGCTAGACGGTCACCACCCAAGCATTGATCTCCCCATCCCCTAACACCAGCTCTGACTCGCAGTCATCGTCTGGAGTGGGGGAGTCTATAAGCTCGCGCAAAAGACAAACAAAGATGAGTGGTGGACCCAGGGGAAGAAAGACCAAGAAGGAGTCGGAGGAGGATTTGGCCGCATTGACTGCTCTTGTGGCTGAGGGAAGAGATAGAGAGGCGTCCACACTGCCCGCTGGGGATCGGTCTAACAAATCGGGCCCTCCGGCCTCCAACTTTGAGGCGCACGAGGAGGCGGGCCGAGCAAATGGGTTGGGACCCCGCAGGCACAGGGCCGCAGCTCAGATGGTGAGTTGGACTGAGGCACGAAAATTGACTTAATTATGGAAGTACTGCACAGGGGGGATTCCGGGCACAAGTAAAGAGGACACCAGCAGAGGAGACAGGAACAGGCCCCCGTAAGGTGTGGGCAGATATGGAGTAAGCAGTGGAAAAAGGTGGAGGCCCAAGGCGGCGAAGGGGGGTGGGGCCAGGCCAAAGGGACAGGCACAGGTGGAATAGCGGGGAGAGGGACCCCCTACAACAGGCAGGGCAGCAGAAGGGCTGCTGGCAGTCACAGAAAACAATTACTTGTGCTGCCACATACCTGATTGTGTGCAGAAAGAGGTGGCAAAAGGGAGGTTTATCGATACTTTTTTGCTGTTGGAGCATGAAACTAAGGGGTACACTCTGCAGGCCAGTGAGAGCAGGGAGGTGGTAAAAGCAGGAAGAGGATCAGGCCTGAGGAGAACCTGCAGAACTGGTTGGCAGGTTACAGGATAATGGCACAAATAATAGTGCAAAACAAGCCAGAGCAAGGGCCATTATAGTCAATGTGTAATTGAGGAGCACAGGAAGTGGGGAGGAACAGCATGGCTCTTGAGGGACCAAAGGTTCAGGAAAAGGATGGGGAGCAATCCCAGCCTAAAATGGGAGCACACATTGGTGGAGGATGGGCTGGACCCCAGGCCGGTGTCAGCAGACACTCTAATCACAAGGGTCGCTAGCAATACAGGGCCAACTATGGAGGACACGCGCACGGTAAAGCACACGCTGCCAGCTACACCCAAAGCAGATCGCAGGGAGGGGTTACAGACAGAGACCGGCCCAGGGGCGGGGGGACTAAGGAGGATGCAAAACGTTCAGCAAAACGGGTACAGGGGAAGAGGGGGGCCTAAGCAGTCAGGGTCCTGGGCACTTTCCCTTCCCATGCAGAAACTTCAACGACGGACACTGCAACTGGTGGCCCAATTGCCGGAATAAGCATGCATGCTCGTCATGCGGCGGCACGGGGGCATGCCGCTAAGTTTTTCAAGGGGACACGGCCAGGGGCAAACCCGTGGCCCGCAAAGGATGGAGGCAGACCAAATATGTAAAATGCTGGCACAACCAGAGGTTGTGAGTGGCCAGGAAGCCTTTTTTGTACATCTACTAATAACATTTTATCTGTTCTTAAGGTAGTACAGTTTGTGTATCGCTTGACCTGAGGGAGCACAACGCATGTCCAAACCACGAGTGAAGGGTGCCCTGGCTACATGGTAATGAAAGTTCAACAAGTTGGGAGAAGAGGGAGGGGTAGGGGGTGGTGGGTGGTGGGGAGCAGGGGTGGACACCAATATTGGGGGGGATGACGAAAAGATAGGACAGGAGCAACACTCAGCCCTCAGTTCAAGGGGGGCCTCAGCACCAGGGGTCCATCGCCCATCATAATTCAGAAGTTGCTGCCCTGGTTGGCCCGCTACCCATTACAGCTGGAGAGGAACACCCTCTTGGAAGGTTTCACCATGGGGTTTGTAATCCCTTATGAAGGACCCCTGCTGCTGCGAACAGCGGAAAACTTGAAATCAGCCAATGCTTTCCCTGAGGTGGTACGGAACAAGATTAACAAGGAACTGGCTTTGGGTAGGGTGACAGGTCCATACGTGTCCCCACCATTAAAGAACCTCACAGTGTCCCCACTGGGGGTGGTACCTAAGAAGGAGAAGGGCAAATACCAGCTGATACCTAATTTGTCACACCCAAGAGGCGACTCCATCAATGACTGGTTGGACAAAAGGGTATGTGCAGTGTCTTACGGATCATTCCACCAAGCGGTCAATGGGGCGAGGAGGCCGGGCAGGGGTGCCTTACTGGCGAAGGTAGATATAGAGGCGGCCTTCAGATTGCTTCCTGTCCACCCAGACTGTTTCCACTTGCTGGGCTTCCAGTTCATGGGGGACATCTATGTGGACAAATGCATGCCGATGGGCTGCAGCATATCCTGTGCATACTTCGAAACGTTCAGCTCTTTCCTGGAATGGGCCCTAAACGAGTGGAAGGACAGGGGCACCAAAACTCACTACCTGGACGATTTTCTGTTCATTGGGGAATGGGGCTCTGACGTCTGCAGCTCCCTATTGAACAAGTTCATTGGTTTAGCTGCTGAGCTGCGCGTGCCCTTGGCTGCAGAAAAGACAGAGGGCCCCTGCACCCGGTTGATTTACTTGGGCATTGAGATAGACACAATGAAGAGACTGTGTAGGCTGCCAAGGGAGAAGGTGATTGAATACATGGCACACATTGACTCGGCCTTGAGCAGCCACAGAGTGCCATTCAAGGTCACACAGTCATTGATTGGAAGACTGAATTTTGCGGGCAGGGTTATCCCGGCAGGGCGGGTCTTTGCAAGGCGGCTCACAGCAGCTACAGGGCAGGGGTCCAAGGGGTGGCACATGATACGCTTGAGCACAGGCATGAAAGATGACTTGCACATGTGGAAGGGTTATCTGTCTGAATTCAATGGGGTGCGCTTATGGAAGGCCCCATGGGTTAGTTGTAACAAGGTTCAGTTATTTACGGACGCATCTGGCAAGTACGGTTTTGGGGTGATTCTGGGGTTGCAATGGTGTAGGAAAAGCTGGCCCAATGCTTGGGTCAAAAAAAGCTTGTGCAAAAACATCAACGTATTAGAATTATTCCCCATTGTAGTGGCCCTGCACCTCTGAGCCACGGAACTGGCAAACAAACGCTTAACAATATGGTCAGGCAACATGGCAGTGGTGGTGGGAATAAACACACAGGTGGCTCACTGCCTCACTACCCTGAGCCTGCTTCGGCACCTGGTGAGGATAGGGCTGGAGATTAACACAGAGGTAGGGGCGCGGCATATAACAGGTGTCCTTAACATTGCGGTGCATGCACTTTGTCGTTCACAGATGAGACGATTCCGGAAGGCGCTCCCAGGGGCAAGCGAGGCGATGGTGCTATTTAAGGGCGAGTGGTGGAGGCTAGCGTCTTGGAAAGGGGTATGAGGGTCTTGAGGGCCTTGTCAGGGGGCTCCAGAGAAAGGTACAACAGAGGCTTCAGTACCTTTCTAGAAGACACGGATGATAGTAGCAACGAGGAATGGGGGTGAGGGTTCAATACTTCATTTTATGGGCCAGAAATAACGGAAACTCGAAATCTTGGCTCACAGGGCACCTAAGCGCAATTGCATTCCTAGCAGGCAATGGGGACCCAACCAAGAGTTTCCTCATCAGGGCGGCCGTGAGGGGTTGGCACAGGGAGAAGCCTCCCAGCACGGATGACAGGAGCCCCATACATTTTGAAAAAAAGAGGGTCAGAGGCCTACGGCTGGTATGCCACTCCCCCTATGAGTGCCTCCTCTTTAAAGCCTGTTTCATATTGGTACCCCCAGAAACAACATGAAAATCCCCTGGTTCAAACCCATCCTGGTGACTGCCTCCAAAAAGGGGGGGGGGGGCAGCCCAACACCAGCACCGGGGGAACCCAAAACCTCTCCCATATCTAGTTGTCACCTTTTCTTTTCAGATTCCCAAGACTCCCCACAGAATTCTGCCCAAATCTCTTCTCTATCAGTGTCCAAAACTTAAAAACTAACCCACCAGTTGTCCAAAAATGTACATTATCTGTGCCCCCTTGAGCAGAAGGAGGGAAGATTCTATTCCCCAGTCCAAATACAGGGGCAGGGTACAATTTTGGCACTGGTGGACACTGGATCCCAAGCTACCCTTCTGTCAAAAAGGGCCTTTGATAAACTGAATTCAGGAAGGTAGGAGAATTACAAAATTCCTCCTCTCAACCTTCTTCCTGGTCAACTTCAGAACTTTGACGGGAAGGAAATTCCTGTCGAGGGGACTGCGGATTTGGATATTAAAATTGGGTGACACAAGGTGAAGCACCCGGTCATAGTTGTAACTCCAGAGGGCACCCCTTGTTTACTAGGGAATGACCTCCTGTGAAGGTTGTCACCCCTAATAGATTGCGTAAACAAGGTCCTCTGGATCCAGATTAGCCGACCAATAAAATTAAAACAGAGTGTCAACCATGTTAGTTTAAACGGCACCTGCCACATGGTTGAACAAAAATCTGACCAAGTGGAATTTCACTTCCAGAACAACCAAATCCCAGATGTGAGAGTAATAGCGGTAAGACAACAAACTGGTGAATGGGGGGGGGTCCTCTCTATTTCTGAAAATAAACCTTCCTTCCAGTTTAAGGTGGCATTCCACACTGGAAGGAAACACTCTGAAATTCTTTACCAATCCACAGACAGACATTCCCACTCCTATAGTCCAGAAAGATGAGAAATCAGCTCAAAGCCTGGCTGATATTCAGCAATTTGGAGGGCAGTTGTTCATTACTGTTCAGTTAAATGAAGGGAAGGACTCTGTTCTCGCCCGAGTGTGTGTGAACAACGGTAAGAGCTTCATCAGCGAAGCCATGTTCCGCAAACTCCCAAAAGATCCAGCCATTCCCACATTTAAACTGATAGACAAATTCGAAATGGATCTGGAAACACCCAATTCCAAACATCTCCTGCCAAGCAGGTGTATGCTCAAAATCTCCATAAGCAACAAGAGCATTGTCCATTATGGTTGGGTCGTGCGAGACGTCACTGCCGCCTTTTACTTAGGCAGTGACATTCTCAATCGCTTTGCCATTAGTTTGGACCTAATAAACTTCAAAGCTTGGTCCCGGTTAGCGGATAATCCCATGGGCTTTGATGACCCAGAGAAAGCATTTAGGTCAGCTCAACTGCTGCCTTATGCAGTTGAAATTCAGATTGGAGAGGAAGTCACCATCCCAGAAAGGACCCAACAATTCTCCCTGGAAGTGAAAGTTAAAAGAGGACAGAAATTGAAAAACCCTGATGCCTATATTCATCTAAATGCTTCTCTCCAACAGCAAGGGTTGAGGGTAAACCCAACACCACTAGTCAACATAGAACATGACACCATTCCAATAGAGGTGGATAACAGCGAGTTAAAGAGTATCACTCTAGCCGCAGGCACCATTATTGGAATGGCGGTTGATGACCGACATTTTTCCATAGATTTAGGCAATGAACTGTTAGGACCAATCCCCAAGGACTGTTTTGACAGTGATAGTGATGACAACACAACACCAGACAGGATCCTTACCCGGCATGGGGGGTGGGGGACTTCCTGGTGTACACTTCCTGCCCTTATGGTAAGGAAGATGTGACCTGTGACTTCAGGAGGGATGAGGTGATTTTCCAGGTCCATGAGGGCTGCCTTTCCCACCTGAAGCCTCCAGTCCAAATCAGCACTTTGACCGGGGACTTCTCCACCCAGCTGGAGGAGGCCGCTGAGATAGCAAAACCAGAAGTCTTTCCAGGCTTCAGGCAGACAGTTGAAGAGAGAGTCAACCTAGCTGATGCCTGTGGGACTCTGGAGCAGAAGCAGAAATTGAAACAAGTTTTCTTGGATTTTCAAGATCTCCTTGCGGTGGACTCGTATGACTGTGGTCGCACCAACATCCACACAACAACAATTCCCACGGACCCTGGCATGACTCCAGTGTTTGTGAAGCAATATTGCTTGCCTCTCGCATCAATGGAGTCCCTTACTGAAATAATTAAGAACCTTGAGTCCCGTGGGATAATCCGTCCAGTCCACAGCACCTTCAATAATCCGATGCTGGGGATATTGAAGCCAAACGGCCAGTGGAGACTCTGCGCCGACCTTAGGGAGCTCAACAAATGGGTCCATACTTCCCGATGGCCTCTTCCCTACATTGAGGAAGGGCTGGCCCAGATCCAGGGGTCACAGGTATTCACTGCAATAGACCTGACCAATGGGTACTGGACTGTACCTGTCAGTAGGAAGGACCAATACAAGCTGGACATGGACCCGGACTCCCTTCGGATACATCAACTCCAGCAATTATTTCAACATTTTTCTACATAAGGCCATGCCCGACCTGGGTGACAGGGGTAACCTGGCTTATGTAGATGATGTTCTCATCAAAAGCTCAACTGTGGAGGAACACATAGCGGAGATCCGTTATGTTCTGACACAGTTGAGGGCTGCCAGAGCAAAACTCTCCTTTCAAAAGGCACAGTGGTGTAGGACTCGTGTCAATTTCTTGGGGCATGAGATTACTCCTCAGGGTCTCTGTCCCCAGGAAAAGAAAGTGGAAGCACTCCAGAAATTGAAAGACCCCACAATTCTGCTGGAACTAAGGAGCCTCCTTGGACTGACTAATTACAGTAGAAAGTTCATTGAGGACTATGCAGAGATCACAAGACCCCTGATTCATCTTTTGAAGGGGGGGTCAAGTGGGAGTGGGGTCCAGAACAAGCCGAGGCAGTAAGACAACTCAAAAGAAGCCTCTCACAAGCGCCTTGCCTAGCTTAACCTGTCAAAAACAAGGAGTTCTTCTTGGAGACAGGGTTCTCTAATACATGCTTGACTGCAGTATTATATCAAAAGCATGACAAGTTCAATAAAGTAATCTCCTATGCGAGTAACACTTTATCCTCTGTGGAGGAGAAATTCAACGATTGTGAGAAGGCACTCCTGGCAACGGTGTGGGCATTGAAGAATTACCGCCCGTTTATCCAGGGGGAACACATCATAGTGGAGACTCCACACCAGCCTCTGCAATATCTTCAAAGTGACAGAATCCGGGCCGGAAATGTAAGTAATTCCCGAATTGCTTCCTGGATTCTGTCAAGGCAAGGCTTTCCTGTGGAGATCAGATATGGCCAAAACAAGAAGAGTCCCCTCGCGCAAGGTCTGGCTGACTTGCATGATTGTGCCAGAGAAAACTGTCTCGAGGATAAAGGTCTTAAAACCAAGGACAACATGGAGGCATACCTCGATTCCCCACACAAAGTCTTTGAAGAAGACAATTGTGAGGGAATGCCCACTGTCTATGTGGATGGATGCTCTGTGTTTTTCTTTTTGTCTGATGTTGTAGGCAAAATTAATGATTCAGCCTGTACAAATGTCCATATCTGAATGTACTATCACCCTATATATGCATTTTTCCACATTATAAATTCCAGTGGCATATATCTTGATGGGAGTGCACCGTCCCGAAGAAGATGGGCATCAATTGTGAAAAAGCTTAGATGCTCTGTACCATCAAAACTACTGTTTGTTTGCATGTCAGACCTAGTGTATGTAGTAGGTCATGACAGTTTAGTAGTTGACGTACGGCACTCCTTTATAGTTCCAACTTTAGAAGTAACCATTATTGCCTTGTTTATGTATTGTGGTTGTTCTTATATCATTATATCATTAAATGTGGCCGTAGCCTCTGTCCACAAGCCGGATGATGAGACCCCAGAACCCTCTGCTGGGTACAAGATTGGTCCCCGAAGCAGTCAAGTGGCAGAGTTGATGGCTGTGCATCAAGCCATCCTCACTGCTGTCCAACACCAACTCCACGAACTGGTCATAATCAGAGATTTGGATTATGTACGGAATGGGTTCGTGGAGCACCTGGTTAACTGGAAAACCAGAGGCATGTTATGTGCTAATAACAAATCCTTGAAACATGGGAAATTAATTAAAAACATTGATGATCTGGTCACCTCGAATGGGATGACCATCTACTGGAAGAAGATTAAAGGTCATTCTAAAGTAGAGGGACCAGACAAAACTGGAAATGACTTAGCTGATCAGATGGCCAAAACCGCAGCCATCCAAGGGGATCTACTTGAGATTGAGTCCCTGTTGGGGGAAATCCAGGTCACTGCCATCACTAGGTCCCAGACGACAAATTCTCACAATGAACTCTCAACTGCACAATGGAGTAAGGAGACCCCAGATGCTGATTTGATTACGGCTCAAAAAGGGATCCAATAATTGGTAAGTTATATCAACACATTGAGGACCCTGAGAACTTTCCCCTGACGGATACCGATTACATAGGAAAAGAGGACCTCAGAGTGTTGATGAAATGTCCAAAAATGTTCCGAATCCAAGACGGTTTGTTGGTGAGGAAATCCCTATCTGGCCATGATCAGTGGGTGGTCCCTACCTCATTCCGAAGCCTGATGTTAAGTCACGCCCATGATGCGGCCACAGCTGGTCACAGGGGGTTTCATACAACACTTGAAATCTTAAGAGAGGTTGCATACTGGCCACACATGGGGCAGGACCTCGACCAATATTTGAAGGGGTGTCTTGTGTGTGTACAATTTCAGCCACATCCCTCACACACCGTGCGCCTCTCCAGATTTACAAGTCGATTATATCGGGCACGTGATTCGCTCCTCTAGGGGAAATAAGTACATGTTGACCGTGACATGCTTGTTTACTAAGTGGATGGAATGTCTCCCGGCCCCAAATTGCAAGGCAGAAACAGCAGCTGCCCTGATGATCAACCACATCTTCTCGTGTTTTGGACTACCCCAAAGGATCGAGTCAGACCGAGGTAGCCACTTTACTAGCGAAGTAATGAAAAAGATGTGGGAGATTCATGGGGTCAAAAGGAAATTACACATTGCCTATTGGCTAGCCTCTAGTGGTTCAGTGGAAAGATACAACAAGACAATTGTGAGCATATTTTAAAAAAATGGAGCAGATTCTGGGCCAAGTTGGGATATTTGATTACCTCTTGTCCTAATGGCCATCAGATCTATCCCTTCATCTGCAACTAAAATGTCACCGTTTGAGCTGATGACTGGACGCAGGATGGTGCTTCCCCAGCATCTGCTCTACCGAACCCAAGAGCAGACATTGATCAATGCCTCCACAAATCATGAGTATGTTGAAAATTTAAGAAAACACCTTCAACATGCTTTTGCCTACACTCAGCGAAATCTAGAGGGATCTGCAGACAGCATGAAGATCCACTATGAGTTAAAGATTACTAGAAAAGAATACAATGTAGGAGACCGGGTCTACTTATACAATTTCCAAAGGAACCAGGCCAAACAGCACAAATGTTTGCCTAGCTGGAGGGGACCTTTTGAAATTGTAGACAAAATCTCACCAGTCGCCTACAAAATCTGCATCTGCATCCCCAAAGGCACTTTGGCAGAGGGGGAAGATAAGTGGGTCCATATTAACCAACTGAAGTGCTGCCATCCTAGGCAAAATCTGCAGCAACTGGAGGAGTCTCCTGGAACCCCAGAGGGGGTTGCTCCAGCTCCCTAGAATTCCAACAATTCCAAAAAGAATCCACCTAAGCACAATGTCAGGTGAAGCACATTTCATCACAAGAAAATTCACATTCAAAAAGGTGCTTGCCTGGAAAAATCTGTCAGATATGGGCGCAGTACCGCCGCTCGCCTGTGTCAGAGCTGTCATTTACTTATACTGTTAGTTAAACCTGAACATTAAGATCACATTTTGGAAAAGAAGAGTGTCGCAAGTCTCTCCCCTTCTCACCTGCTTTTGTTATTTGCTTGCGACCTTCTGTGATGTCTTCTTTCTCACGATCCGGGATTTGTACAAACCCGAGCGCTGGTCCTCGGATTCCAGCATGAGGTTCGCTGTTTAGCTTCCGGGAACGTTCTGAAATCCAGGATGAATACCAGGGAGGAAAGAGGTTCACACTCAGAGGCACGGAACGCCATGACCTGAGTGCGGAAGAAAATCCAGGAAGTTTGGAGGTAAGGTAGAGGTATGGGAGGAAGGAAGAGAGATTCAAGGAACCGATAACCAGGAATCAGAGGAAAGCCCCGAGCGAACTCTGGCAACACACGTCCGACTACAGCAAGCGGTAGCGTTGAGATGCGCAGAGCCGTGGGGGCGTGTCTGTTTTGAAGAGCATACAGCGTGGAGCGTAGAGATTGGCCAGCAGCATACCATTTCAAGTGGCCATGTTGGAAGGATCACCGTATTCAATCCCCTATGGGTCAGGGACCAGGAAGTCCAGAAGGGGCACAGACGACGGTTCAAGACAGTATGCCTCCTCAAAAGCCCAGCTCCTCCGGGCTTGCCCGGATGGATAAGATGGTATCTTCGGACCAGCCTGGGGGCATTCATGCTTGACTTGGGTTCCCAGGTGCGCTCACTGGGAGGGTATCATTTCCATTCCACCAAGTACTGTAGTTGGCCACGTCGGTACATAGAGTCAAAGATTCTGGAAACCTCGTATTCGAGTTGGTCATTGACAATCACTGGGGTAGATTTTGGAGCTGTTTGAGATGAGTGAATATATTGTTTTAACAGTGAGGTATGGAAGACTGGATGGATCCTTTTCCATGATTCTGGTAGTCGGAGTCGAAAGGCCACTGGATTGACGATTTCTTGTATAGAAAAGGACCCGTAATACCGGGGAGCCAATACATTTGGGCACAGATGTCGAGGAAGGAGCTTCGAAGATAACCAGACTTTATCGCCTGCTGAGTAGGAAGGTCCAGGTCTTCTTTTGGAGTCAGCATAGTGTTTAACGTCTCTTCGGGCCTTTTCTAAGTGTTCCTTTGCTTCCTTGTGTATGGTAATAAGCGATTCAATCCTGGAATCTACCGCAGGAACTGGGGTAGGGTGTGGGAGAACAGATGGTAGAACTAAAGGATGAAATCCTTGACTACAGAAGATAGGACTGGTTTTGATAGCTGAATGATCCAAGTTGTTATAAGTGAATTCGGCCACAGGTATTAAGAGTGACCAATCGTCTTGTACCTTGGTATTGAAGCAACAAAGGAATTGTTCCAGAGTTTGGTTTACACGTTCAGTGGCTCCATTGGTCTGTGGGTGATAACCTGAAGACAAGGCACGTTGGATTCCCAGTATATGACATAATTGCTTCCAGAACTGAGATATGTACTGGGGTCCTCGGTCTGAAATGATCTTGGAGGGTAGCCCTTGAAGCCGGAATATGTGTTCAAGGAAGATTCCGTCAAGTTCAGATGAGGATGGCATTTTGTATAAAGGTGTAAAATGAGCCATATGAGTAGACAAATCAATAGTAACCATGATAGTTGTGTAACCCATGGAAGATGGTAGTTCCATGATAAAATCTGTGGCGATGATTTCCCAGGGTCTTGTTGGTATTGCTGGTTGGAGCAGGAGACCTGCCGGTCTCTTATTATAATATTTGTTCTGATTGCAGACTGCACATGTCTGGATATGGATCCTGATATCATCCTTTATTTTCGCCCACCAAAACTGTCTTTGTATTAGATGGAGGGTGTTGGTGATGCCACGGTGTCCTGAATGAAAAGTATTATGACATAGGCTTGTGATCTTTTGTCTCAGTCCAGGAGTGGGAATGACCAAGCGATTGTCCTTGAATAGATATCCATCCTTTGTTTTGAGATTCCATTGATTGTTTCTCTTGAACTCCTTCTAGGTTTCAGAGGACTGAGTTTGAATTTGAATATTCTCCAGGAGGGTAAGTGCTTGGACAACAAATATTGTGTGGGGAAACATCTTAGGGAAGGTCCGATCTTCAAGGGGTTCGTAATCAGGACGTCTGGATAAGGCATCGGCTATTATGTTGTGTGTTCCAGGGACATGATGGATTTGAAACTGGTAGTGAGCAAAAAGAAGGCCGAACAGGCTTGACGACTGTTTCTACATACTAGAGATTGTAGGACTTGAAGATTTTGATGATCCGTGCAAACTTGCACTGGGTGTTTGGCTCCCAGGAGGAGATGACGCCAGTCAGTGAAGGCTTGACGGATGGCTAGTAATTCCTTTTCCAGAACGGAGTAATGAGTCTCACTGGGAGTCAAGGTGCAAGAAAGATAGGCGATAAGGTGTTCTAATTTGTCACCCAATTCTTGTTTTAGGACTGCCCCAATGGCGTATTTGGAAGCGTCAGTTTCAACAAGAAAGGGTCGATCAATGTAGGGTTGAGCTAGGATGGGGGCTTGTGTGAACTCCGACTTCAACCGTTGGAACGCCGTGTCTTGGGCTGAGGTCCACAGGAAGGGGTGTCCTTCTTTAACAATGTAACGATAGGATGCACAATCTCCGAAAAAGTTGGTATACATTTCCGATAGAAATTAGCAAGCCCCAGAAAGGATTGAATTTGTTTTATAGTAGTTGGAACGAGCCAGGATAAAATGGAGTCTACCTTCAAGGAGTCCATTCCAATTCCTTTTGGGCTGAGAACGAATCCGAGGTAGTGAACAGTTGATACATGGAAAAGGCACTTCTCGGGCTTGGCCAGAAGCTTATGGTCATGTAGACGTTGTAAGACTGCCTTCATGTTTTAGATGGTCCTTGGAGTATATCAGTATGTCATCCAGATATACAATGACGAAGATGAACAGCATATCAGAGAACACTCGATCCATAAAACGTTGGAAGACCGCTGGGGCATTAACAAGTCCAAAGGGCATAACCAGGTATTCAAAATGGCCAAAGGGAGTTCTAAAGGCTGTTTTCCACTCGTCACCTTCCTTTATACGACTAAGATGGTAGGCACCCCTTAGGTCTAGTTTTGTGAAGACTACTGCACCTCTGACTGCTTCCAGGATATCTCAGATGAGAGGCAATGGGTAGCAGTCCTTGAGAGCGCACTGGTTAAGGCCACAGTAATCTAGACATGGTCTGAGCTCCTTGGTATCTTTCTTCGGAACGAAAAATAACGAAGCACCCGCTGGGGATTTAGATGGTTGTATGGTGCCATTGTCCAGGTTATTATCTAGGTATTCCCAGAGGGCCCTTTTTTCAGGTTCTGATAAAATAAACATCCTCCCGAAAGGAATCACTGCTGAAGGTTCAGTAACGATAGCGCAATCCTCTGGTCTGTGAGGAGGGAGAGCTTGAACTATAGCGGTCGAAAATACATCCGTGAAAGCCTGGTAAGCCCTGGGAATCTGGATGATGTTAGAGACGGTGACTGGATTTTGCTGATTCTCTTGCGAGTCTTCAGAAGACTTTGGTAAGGAATCTAGGGATAAGCAGTGAGACATACAGTGTTCAGAACCAAGGAACAAGGAGCCTGCTGCCCAATTGATATAGGGGTTATGCTTTTGTAACCAGGGCATTCCCAGAACCATTGGATAATGGGCTGATTTTATAATGTCAAATTTGATCCTCTCTTGATGGTGGTTTATAGAGAGTAGGATCTCTTTAGTCTGCAGGGATTTGGGTCCTGAAGACAGAGGTCTCCCATCAATAGCCTCTACAGGTTGCATAGTTCCTCAGGTTTCATGTGGAACGTTGTGAGTAGTGACCCAATCATGATCTATGAATATGCCCATGGCTCCGCAATCTACTAATGCCAGGATGGGGTAACTTTCTTTCTTGGAAGGCGATAAAAAGGCCTGTAGAACCACAAGATTATTTTGTCCAGGAGAGTTCAAGGATGGATTTGATGTGGAGCAAACATCTCTCTCCCGAAACTGTGCCCCTTCTAGGATCGGGAGCTGGCGTTTCCCGAATGCCGTGGAGGAGCAATAGGGCATTCTCTCACAAGGTGCTTATCGGAGGCACAATACATGCACAGACCAGTGTGAATCTGTTGCATCCTTTCTTGTGGGGTAATGGGTCCATGGAAGGCCCCCAGTTGCATGGGTTCTGGGTCCGGGGTTGGAGAAACGGTGGGCTCAGGTCTAGGTGGGTGTTCTGTGGTGGCCTTTTGGAAAGCCGATTTAGACTTCTTTTTCTCTGCTTTTCTTTCTTGGATTCGGAAGTCTATTTGCAAGGAAAGATCCATGAGAGCCTGGAAGGAGCTTGGACGAGCTACCCTAGCTAACCCGTCCTTTATTTCTTCATTCAGACCTCTTCGGAAGAGGGTGAAGCTGGCTTCTTGGAACCAATCTGCTTCCTTCACAAGTTGTTTAAAACGGGTCACATAGGTAAGCATATCCTGGGATCCTTGTTGAAATTCGAGTAGTCGTTCTTGAGCACTGTACACCTGTTCTGGGGGATCAAACATGGCCTTTAGAGCTTCCACAAACCCATCATAATCATCCAGGAGGGCGTTGCCTGAATTGACTAGGGGGGTTGCCCAGGTCAAGGCATTTCCAGTGAGGTGTGACATCATAAAGCCCACCTTTGCTCTAGGAGTGGAAAAGTAGCAGGGCTTGAAGGTGAAGTGCACTAAACATGAATCAAGGAAAGCACAGAGAGTCTTTGAAGAACCATCATATGTGTCCACTACTCCTCCCAATAACACGCTTTCCTTAGTTGCAGAGTCACTTGATAAAACTAGCTGTTTTAATGCAGCATTCTCAGCCTTAAGGTTCTGGACCTCCGTGGTTAGTTCCTGCATGCCTCGCATGACGTCTTGAACAGCGGCTTCCATCTCTGTATCAGTATCGTTTTTTAGGCGTCTCAACCTGTCAAAAGTCTCTCCCCTTCTCACCTGCTTTTGTTGTTTGCTTGCGACCTTCTATGATGTCTTCTTTCTCACGGTCCAGGATTTGTACAAACCCGTGTGCTGGTCCTCGGATTCCAGCGTGAGGTTCGCTATTTAGCTTCTGGGAACGTTCTGAAATCCAGGGTGAATACCAGGAAGGAAAGAGGTTCACACTCGGAGGCACGGAACGGCATGACCCGAGCGCGGAAGAAAATCCAGGAAGTTCGGAGGTAAGGTAGAGGAATGGGAGGAAGGAAGAGGGATTCAAGGAACCAATAACCAGGAATCAGAGGAAAGCCCCGAGCGAACTCCGGCAACACACGTCCGACTACAGCAAGCGGCAGCGTTGAGACGCGCAGAGCCGCGGGGGTGTGTCTGTTTTGAAGAGCGTACAGCGTGGAGCGTAGAGACTGGCCAGCAGCATTCCGTTTCAAGTGGCCATTTTGGAAGGATCAACGTATTCAATCCCCTATGGGTCAGGGACCAGGAGCTCCAGAAGGGGCACAGACGACGGTTCATGACAAAGAGACTTGCCATCAAAAGCAATATAGGTTGCTACAATTCAATTTCTATGTTTTAAAAAGACTGGAATGAAGAGATCTGTGTGTATATTTGTTGAACATTTACATTTTATTGTAGAAAAGACAATTTTAAAACAGTGTTTTGAAAGTGAACTAATGTTAGCCACAGTACTTCAAAGCATATTCCACAGTTTACTCCGAACAAAGGAATCTTCCCCCTGCTCTCTGCTCAGGAACTGTCATTGAGTTGTTAATGGAGGTGGGAGGAGATTTTGCTCTGCTTCTCTGGGAGAGAGACAATAGGCTTCCTGGACTGAAAGGAAATGCTAATTCGGGTGTCAACAGAAAACAAATGCCAGTAGGAAGGGACCAGACAGATTTTTGTATCTGGAACTGTAGACAATATCTTTTTGAAAAAAGACTCATAGAAAACTGTGCCAAATTTGTAAAAATCTCTAATTGATAGGTTGTTAATATGAAAATGCTGCTCACCGTTTGAAACTACTCTGAACTCTTTGCGATGTTCAGAGACAGCAATACCAAATGTTGATGTTGTAGCAATTGTGATAGTGCTAGGAATATGAAAGTTTACAGGATTATGCCCAGATGTCATGCGCATGTATGGAGAAAAATGTGGACAGATCTGACACTGGGTACCCAACCAAAAGCGCGAAAAACTGTAAATTTGGAACTAAAGCTCTCACTGAGTTGGGACTTGGACGGATACGTGCCCTACTAAATCTGTAATGTGAAGATGTATTATTAGCAAGTTGGTGATATTGTAAATATGATTTATGTATAAAATAGATTTACTGTACAGAAACCAGGGAGAGGGACTCCCTGGGTTGTAAAATGCAGCACCACTATGGCACTAGATTTCCTTCTCAAATCAGGAGAGGGGAAAGACTTTAACTAATAGGATTCCTAGAGGGTGTGCTCAGTATAATTCAGCCGACCCACCCCTTTGGGAAATACATAAATAGGGACAGTTTAGGACCTAGAGGGCCACACATTCACCCATCAACTGATTGTTGGCGAAGCACTCTGCAGGAGAACCCAGATCCAAGACTCCAGAACTCTGAAAGCAGAAGGCCCAATTGCAAAACTGAACCTTTCTCAGCTTGGTCTTTAAAATCTTGAAACCTGATTTTAACCCCAGACTTCCAAGGGGCACATGAAAATGTGAACAGCCTGGCTGTGCTGTTTCTGCTTCTTGCCAAGAACTCTTGCCAGAACCCAGAGATTCAAACCAGTAGAGCACAGCTGTAACCAAATAGCTGTAACCCAGAACCAACCCGTCAGATCCAGTTGAGAGGCAGTGCAGAGACCAGAGTGCCGTGCTGAGTACAGAAGCGGGTGCCTGAATCCTGTCCGGTGGGCTAGCCGAATTCCAGTGCAACACCTATGACCAGATCTTTGACGGGCCTATTCCAAACCATAGTTGTGAGTCTATAGCACAGCATTGTCCATAGCCAATCTCTTATCCTTAAGTAATCCTATCCAACCCATTTTTTAGCATATCCAGAACTGCATTGTAGAACCTTCTTGTTTTTCTGAATCTTTCCCTCATCCATATAGTCCTTTGTTAATTGTAGTCATAAATTCATCTTTGCACTAATATATTTGCTGCAGAAAGACAAGTGTCTTGGCGGGCAAAAGTCAGAGCAGAGGTTCCGCTGTTCTGGTGGCTGTCCCGTTGGGTATCTTGCATCTTCATAGCTTCCCTTAGTGTAACGAAAATCCTTGTTTGTACTTCAAAAGCGCATCTTTCATTTGAAAATCTTCACTCTTTTTGAGAAAAATCGACCACTACTAAATCCTTCAGAACTTCTGAACCGTACATGCTAAAAACGGAATTTAAGTGTCAAATTGAAGCTAACATCCTCGGGTTTCAAACTAACCTAAAACATTTCAACTCCTTCTAGTTTTTCTATAATCGCGTTTCTCGCGCGCTGAAAAGTTTGCTGCGAATTCGCGTTTGGCTCAATTTCATCACATGTAAAATAGCTATTCTTTGCATCCGACCTCAGAATTCAAGTTTCCAATCTGCTAGTTATTCAACCATCATTTCTAGTGTTTACCGGAAGCTATCCAAAGCGGCTCCCAATAGTTTTGAATCAAATTTAGAGAATTAAATCCATTTTTCAGTGATTTTTCCCATCATTGAAAGCCATATTCAAATGCATTTGACCTGTTTAATATCATTCCTGTTCCCTCTATGCTTGCTGGGGGGAATTGGGACTGAAACTGTATTGGTTGAGATTGTATATTCCTGAAACCTGTTTTCTCTCCTTCCATCTCTATATTGCATATTAGGCGGATTGAGTAGTATCAGGGGGAAAGAGTAACATTGCATTTGATTGAACCCATATAAAGTATTATTCTGTGCTGCATTGTTTTTCTATCCATATCAAGTATTATTCTATGCTGCATTACTTTCTTATCCATACTCCTACTGATTAAAGTGAGTGTTGATTGTAACATCACCCAATCGTGATCATTGTATAAATATTAATAGTGTGATATATATATATATTGTTCAAATTCATAAAAATAAATCTTTTAACTTTGCAAAACAACCTGCTTCCTGGTTCAGTGAGACCGGTGGGGGATTCAAAGAGAGGGGCGTGATATAAGGGTACATCATTCATAAATAAAAGAACATAGACAAAAATATATAATTAAGGGTTTCAATTGTGCCTCCCATGCTAGGCATTGATTTAGGTGTAGTGCTGGGTTGAAATCACTTACAAGACCTTTTTTCCAGCACGCCACAGGCAGGGCAGTGGCCCTCCTGCAACGGAGTACGGAACAAGAGACACAAAGGGGAGGGGAGGGTGGATGGGGACCCTTAGCACAAACCATCATGCCATTTGCGGAGTCCAGAGGGCCGGAATGTATGTGGTAACGGACTGAATGGGATAGTGGAACAGATCAGGGATAGCAGCGGTTTAATGCAGCATGGGCGACCAGGGTCCTAAGGGGGAACTCACTGCTGCTGGTTGCCAGCAGTAAGTTGTGGCGGAGGCACCGGTCGCAGTGTTACGTTTTGGGCAGACAAGCCCAGCGAATGTTACATGGTGTTCCTGTTAGAAAGTACTGGCGAATACCACAAGGGAACTGCACAGCCATCAGTTTATTATGAATGGTGCCCAGGAGTATTAGACTCAGGGGAGGCCCATGTTAAAGGGGAGGTTTAGGGGGCTTGGAAGACCTTCCAACTCCAATGGGGGTGGGGGGAAATGGGAAGTGCATTGATGGAAAAGAAAACATTGAGAGGAACAATAAAGACAACAAGGGGGGGCGGGATTTTTAGTAAAACAGGGCTCTGCAAGTAGGTTGGGAAAGTTGGGGGGAGGGGAACCGCCTGGGACTATGGGTCGGAGAAGGGGGGTAGTAAGAGGAATGGGGCATTCTCAAGTGACATCCTAAGGAGAACAGAAAATCAGGGTATGCTTGGGAGGGGGGTCCTTGGCATGCGGTGGGAAGTGGCTGAACAGGAGCAGGGGGGAGTGTTGGGGAGGATCCCTGTTTAAGCGATGGGCCAGGGGCTAGATGGGGAAGGGAGGCCGTTGGGCGGGGTGAAGGTAGCTTTGGATGGGGCTCGTGAGAACATGAGGGTGTGAAGGGGAAGGAGGGGCCTGAAGGGGATGGGACAGCTAAGGCGTTGGGAGCTAGGGCAGCCCGGGGTTGCAATGGAGGGGGGGGACTCATGACATCTTGGGGGGAGGAAAATTTGGCAAGGAATAGAAAGACCACCAAGGGAAGAAAGGGGAAGTGGGGAAGAAGACAGAATTCAGGGGAAGAGGGAAGCATGACAGGGGGAAAACAAGTGGACGCATCCTAAGAAAGGAGCCAATGCGAACAAGTGGCAATGAAACCGAAATGGAAAGAAAATCAAGAAGCATCCTAAAAAAGGAGCCGAAGCGAAAAGTAATAAGGAAACAGAAATAGAAAGAAAATGCACTTAAATAGAAACAGGAAAAGCAAATGAAGAAAAATATAAAAATAAAATCAAATGGCCAAAGGGTACAAAGGGACAGATAAGGAGGGACGGGGCCCTCGACGGGTTCACAAGGACCGGAACGGGTGGGGCGGGTTAGGATGCTATCGCTCAGTGCAGAATCCTGAGGGTAACGATGAAACGGAAGACCTGTAAGTTAACTCCTGACTTTATGCTTGTAATAAAGTTTGCTGTGGCAATTTTCTCCCTCTTAGTCAACTGGTCATGCCTCTCATTTGGGCTGTGAGGGGATGGGCGCCAAGGGAGGAGGGTAGCGGTTAAGGAATGGGGGCAAGCCTGAGTGTGTGTGAGCAACGGATGAAGATGTGCCCCCACTGAGAGTGACGGCGCTACGGGACCCCGGACATGCCATAATGCGACACAGGTCCCTATCCATGCACAGCAGAAAGTCACTGCTGCGTGAATGCTGTGTTGTCTAAAGAAATACGGTTACTGCCTCATCTATGGTCTGTTGTGATAAGGCCTCAAACCCTGCGCTCGAATGTAAATTAACACTAGTCACTCGCTAGACATCTCGATACTTCGCAAATGAACCTAAACATGCATCTATGGCTGTAAAACCACAATGGTCTATAGTTATGCGGCTCTGCAGTAAGGTTGTTCTTATCATGCTGAAGTGCAGGAAAAGAAGAGATGGGGCAAAGGACAGGAAGTGAGCTATAGGCAAAGACAGGAAAGGACATGGACTATACACAGGAGTAGGACGAGAGGGAAATGTAGTCCAGAAAGAAAAAGAAAACAAATTAACATGCAAGTGAGGCTGTGCCTTACATGCGGTGATTACATAAAAAGTATATGAGGCATTAAATGGCATTACTGAACAATTTGAGCCTGCTCTAGACATATGATGGCAATAATTGGATATGTGAGGTAGCACCTCACATGGTAGGACTACACCTGCCATGTTATGTTAATCATCTTTTATACTGTACAATGATGTAGTGATCTGACAGTGCCGTGGCTTGTGCATAGTGTGGAGCAATGAGGCTTTAATTGGTGGTATCCACCAGTAGAAGGACACAGTTGGCCTATTATGACAGTACCTGGAAATGTCGGGCTGTATTTAGCATATGACGACTCCACCTGGTATGAGGCTAGAACTCTCACAAGATGCCTCTGAAGGGTCATGTACCGCTGCACTGGTATATGAGGCAGTGGCCAATGCATTGGGTCTGCTTTCATATCGTGACTCACCAATGGCTTTTCATGGTATCACCCTAGTTCAAATTTGGTTAACTAAAATAGCAGGCAACTTTAGTAGCTGTCTGCAATAATCTTAAGTACATTATATTTTTCTTTGCTTCTGCAATTCACTGTGATGACATCAGGTTCAAAGGTCATGTGACATTACTCCCTAAGATGTTATCAGGGGTGACGGTCATGTGATGTCATCAATGGTATAATGTTATTTCCACTATCCCTGTCGTTTTGGTTATTTGTTGTTTCTTGTCCCTAGATCAGCCCACATTGGCATATTTCTCTCGAGTATGGGTGAGATCACGAGCAAGTTCATTCTGAGCTTTCAACTAGGCCTTACTTTAGGAACTTTTTTGTAGTAAAATCATCTCTGTGAAAGTTGGAAAATAAGAAAGGGTAAAGAAATGGTAAGAGTCAGGAAACTCCAATTCTTTGGTTCAATGTAATAAACTCTGGCAGGTGACTGCTGGCGGTAAAACCCAGGTGGTGATATTTCCTTTGTATTACTTCTCTTTTAAAGTGGGTTCAGGGGGTACCCTACAACCAGCATTGACACTCCCTCACCACCATCTATAACCCTCCCCGCTTCCTTCCTGCATCGGGAGGTGAAAGTGAATGCCTCGGACTGTGTTTTCACCAGTGCTCTTTTCCTGCTGACATAATCAGCCAGTATAGATTTTTGGGTGGCAACATCTGAATATTGAAGGTAGAGATACTGGCCTTACACTGATTTTTTTTAACTCCATCATGCTTTGCAAGGGTTGTGATGCCGTGGGTATTGTGCTAAGTCACGTGGCATGTACAGTCAAGACAAAATGGCCAACCTGAATTAGGGATCTTCTCATTGAAATTCTTCTGATGTTTACCAGTTAGGATTGTGGTAAGGCCTTGCGAATAGGTGTCTCCCATTTTAGGAGCAGTGTTCCACTAGGACTCATCCGAGTGGGGCACAATTGCCTGACTCCAAACGGAGGTATCTATGCCTGTATACTAGGGTGTCAAATCCAGGCCCCTTTGAAAGTATAATCAATCACACATTCTTTCTAGGTTGCGCCCATTTTCTTGTTATGCCCATATACATTAGTAATTAAAGTGATTCTTTCTCTTAATAGCTTGGATGGAACGAGAGCCTACACAGCACCAATATTTTTTTCCCTATATGTTCCCACAAACCCTCCATAATTGGTCTAGGATAAGGTTGGTTTCTTTGACCAGTAATCCGTAAATTTAAACAGGCAGCCCTATGAATGAGACATGTCATTTACAGACACCAGTTAACATATTACTGACCACTCCTATTTGTCTTCTTCAACACAGGGCCCCCTCGCAACTCTGGTCCTGATGAAGGCAGTACCACAGCACCATCACTGAAACATCCTGCGAGAGTAGGCTTCTTCTCTAATACTCTCATCAAGTCTGTGTTTCATTTGCCTGCACTCATAAATTCCAGTCTTAGGAGACATAGGGCCTCATTACACGGTAGGCGGTAAGGGTTAACGGTCACCGGTAATGTTACCAGTGACTGTTAACCCTTACCGCCTTACTACGAGGTCCCTTAGCGGGTTGGTACTTTAACGCTTGCTTTTAGCAGGCGTTAAAAACCAACCCGCTAAGGGACCTTGGTGCTAATTACGGCACCGCAAAGTTGCGGTACCGTAATTAGCACCTTCCCCATTCCCATCATGCCCTATGGGGCAAAAATGGGAATGGGGAAGGGCAATGGTGGAAGGGGGAATTACCTCCCCGCCAATCTTGGAATAGGGCGGTAATTCCCCTTTCCACCAAGGCGGTGCCGGTATTTTACCGGCATGGACCAAGGTGCTATTAGCACCTTGGTCCACCGCCTACCGTGTAATGAGGCCCATAGACTCTAGTTACACAGAGAATAACACAGATTACAGAAGGAGATGTAGTCGATCATGAGAAGAGATATTAAACTTTGCATTTTTGTTGTGTTGTGAGTTTGCACATTACAGGTTTTTGCACATTGATATGCATTTTTATCAACTGTTATTTCATTAGTTGCACGAGTGAAGTTTTCCCTTACTGTATGTGTGACAGTATAGCATCAGCTGTACACCAAAAACTGTACGAATTGTGTAGACGAAAGACTCAAGGAAACTCCTGCAGTGCATATTTTGCATAATTTATAAACGCTTTTTTTGCACACTGCATGTTTGCACAGTAGATTGCTCCTTATCAATTACTGTGAAGCGGGTTTTATGGATCTTCTGCATAATGTTTTGCATAATGTTTCTTAAGTTGATGGCAGAACTAGCACTTTCTGGTACGCTCTGTATTGTATTCGGATTTTCGTACATTATAATCAGGTTTTCAACATCATACTAACTATGAAATAAATTTATGAACATGAACATTTATTCGGGCTATGAGATATGAACTCACACATCAGAGTCCAGATGTCTTATTGATTTATTCTAATTTAAGATGTAAGAAGATTGCCTGAAAAAGCAGTGCACTTTGAGATTTGAGGTTAAAACAGTCGGATTACTTTGGAATAGTGTGTTGTCTATTAGGAACCTCCATTGTGTTAATGTCTTGTGAATAGGTCTCACCAGTTCATATTGGAGAAAACTCAAGAATGTGGAAGAAAGGGAATGTGAACAGACAAAGTATGTAAATGTTCCAAGTGTCGGCTGTCTACTGTTTCCACACGTTATAAACCCTTTATTGTTTCAGTGGTGGATGGAGACTCAGTATCAGACAGTGAACACGTTGACTTATCTCTTTGAGATGCACGCCTATAGATATAATAAAATGTAAGGGTCCACGTAATCTGTAATTGAGATTTTAGGGGGATACATTGTCGAAGGAGCTAAGCAGCAAGTAAGAATTCCAATTCAGCGGTTCCTTCCTCAAATGTTGCTCTAATTTACGTGCCACTGGATACAGAAAAATGGGTAAAGCACCCAGGTTTGGTGGTAGATGTACTGTATAGGACGGAAATTCTACTTTTGGATGATATAGCTGCCAGTGGGTGCTCATGTTGCTGTTTTAGGCAGAGTGAGGCATCATGGAGTTGCTAAACCAGTGCACCATTTTGAGACACTATTGCCAGCATGGACAGCCTTACCTATGGGCGACCTAGGCAGTCACCCAGGGCACCAAACTTACCTGATTGATGACATGGGGCGCTGCTGGTACCAGTAGATCACCAGAACCGGCACTCCCTTCGCGCCTCCTCTCCATATGCAGCCACAGTCCTGGTGCACCTTAGTGATGTGAGAGGCCACCAGACATAGGAAGAAAACGCTCTAGGACGGCCTGTCCACGTCACTAAGGTGCACATGTGCTCTGGCTGCACCTGGAGAGAAGGGATGAAGGGAATGCCACACACCTTGCCCATAAACATGCCTCCTTGATCCAGGGCCTGGACCAAGGCAGAGTAACATGCACTGACCCTGGGTGTCTTGGATTGATGAGTGACGACACAGCTGTACTGAGGAGCAAGACTAGATGCAGCCAGCAAGCACATCCAACATGGAGGGCCAGCTGAGGTACTTGGGAGGAATGGAACACAGAAGAGGCAAGATGTAGATGGAAAAACAGACAACATAAGGTTAATTATTCCTACCCCGCAGACCTCCTTTAAAGGGCTTTTAGAGCTTCCTTTGTTTGGATCTTTTTCTTTCTCTAGTTTCCTTTCCTTATTTGCCCAGCATCTTTCTCATTCCCTCACTCGTGTTCCATCCTAACACTGCATCACTTTGCATTGTGGTACATGTAGTCCATACGGATTGCAAAATTAAAATAAAATTGCTTTTGTACGATGGATCTCCATCGCGCCATCTGTCATCCCATGTATCTCTATTTAGCCATCATCCTTTTTAAGGGGTTTCCTTAACCTGATCTGAGGTTTGCAGTCTTGATCTAATCCTTGGGCAGTGCCAGTCACTTGCCTGGCTAACCTGATAGCCACTGCAGTTAGCAAGCATGAGGTAGTTGCCACTAAACTATGCACGTGGTAGTTTTCATTGATAGGGCAGGAGTCTGCACACCTTTGGCTCTGCAGATGCGTTGGACTGCAACTTTATCAGCTCTAGTTATAGGCATGGCCTAGGCATAGTCAAATATAAGACATCATGGGGATTGTAGTCCTAAATGGAGGGAATTACATCACATATATTAGGGTGCAAACATCCTGGTGTGGTGAGCAGCGTATACAGTTTGAATATGTCGCCTCATTTTCTGCTCTCTATCTTTAAGCTATCTTCTGTCTTGGTTTGGAAAGTAGGTCTGTGGGTTAGTGTGCCTGCTGCAGAGAAACATCTTGGCTTATCTCGTAGGTCAAGTGTTAGAATCAAGACAGGGACAGCACAGCCTTTCATCTTTCCTAGGTCGATAAAACGAGTACCAGTATGAGCCGCTCTTCAGGAACTGTAGATCGCTGCAGTGGGTGCATTGACTCACTGTGCCATCATTTCCCTCTGAAGCAAGAGACTTGATGTCTTACACCTTTCCATGCCTCATTTGATCCACATTTCACCCCAATGCAGGGATTGTTTACTTTCACCAAGAGATGCTATTCGTTGGGGGCACAAGCAATCGAAAGATACCCACCGGGATATTGTGGCATGAAATTGAACTTTTGTGGCACAACATTTACTTTTGGAAGCAATTTTTTTTTCTATTTGCCTGGACGGTGTGAGACAGCAAGGGAATTGTGATTAGAACAGTTTGTATGTTGGTTATGCTATCAGTGTAAGAGAAAGAATCTGAGATGTCTCAAGATTGACATTACAGTGTTTGTTTTGCTCTACACTTTTGTTTGAAGTGTGAGCCTATTTTAGATTATTGACTTTGATGGTAAGCTCTTCTACTGGTGTAATGTATACCCTTCCATGGTTGCTGACTTTTGATTTTCCCAAAGGAGCGACATTTCAGTCATTGTGAAAACAGTTTAATGAATGCGATTCATCAGGTAGCTAGCATTGGAACCTCAAAGTGCTGGAGGATCAGGTGCTGGACAAATTAAAATAAATAATGGAGGCATATATGAAAAGATCATGCAGTCGGCGACAAAGCCATTTCTGGTGTTGCCATTTGCTTGTCCCCTTCTGAACTAGAGCATGAAACTGGAGATCTTCCTGCAGTAAGACAACCAACTCCCCAGCTTGAGGTAAACCCCATTCTTAGCGGACGAAGAGCAAGCAAGAGGCAAAAACCCTCTGCGGATTTCACAAGTTCCTCGTCACAGTGACCTTTCAGACCCAGCACTATGGCCCACAGTCTTGAATGGTAGTTTGAGAGACCATATTGTACTGACTGGCCCTGCCAAACATGCGGACATTCATTCACCGAAAGATGATTTAGGTCAGTACTTTTCAAATAAGCATTACAAAAGGCAAATAATGTTTATGATTTTCATTGCCACTGGTTAGAGTGCTTTGTTAGTAGAGTCAGTGTGTTTTGTTTTTGTTACAAATTGTTCAGCCAAACCAATGTAAATAGCCTAAAAGAGATAGGAAAAAGGGATTGGAAGCATACATCACAGATTCTCTGCCAGCATGAGAACTCCCCCACACACTTGGTGTCATATCAGAATGGGGCTGAAGCAGAAATGAGACTGCTCTCAAACAAAACCACAGATGACGAGCATCAACGTATTATACTCCAACGAGCAAATCACTGGTGCGATATGTTGGAGCGTCTTCTCTCTATGGTGCGGTTTCTGGCTGGGAATAATTTGGCCTTCTGTGGGTTAAATGACTGCTTATACCAAAAAGGTAACAGTACATTTTTAGGTCTTGTGCAATTATTTGTAAAGTTTGATGCGGTGATGGGGGGACATTTGCAGAGAGTGCTTGAAAAGGAAGTGGCAGACAATTATTGTCGGAAAACAATCCACAATGAACCGATAAACCTGATGTCTTAGAACGTGAAAGCAGATAGCCTAAAACATGCACAGGTACCAAAGTACTTTTCTGTAATTCTGGATCTCACTCCAGATATCCATCACCAAAAACAGCTTTCCTTAACACTACGACTCGTGGACACAAATGCAGGCACCATTTGCAGTCAAGAACATTGTTTTGGGTTTGAGGGAGTAGTTGAAGTACTGTGGAAGGCCTCACAAATGTTCTGCTGAAAGAACCAAAGAGCCATGGTCCAGATGCGAGTGACTACATAGGACAGGGATATTGCAACGAGGCCAATATGAAGGGGACAATAAAAGGACTCCACAATCGTGTCCTTGATATAAATGCAGGGGCTGTCTTCATACCATCTGATTGCCATTCCCTTTATCCGGTTCTACGGGACGCTGCAAAATGTACAAACAAATCAATTACTCTCTTTGACATGCCACAGGGAACACATGTCTTTTCTTCTGAGTTCTTCATTGGAGCATTCTGAAATAACGTTTTCAAGGTTTGACCCGGAACATTGATAGTAGTGTAAGATAGACAGTGTACAAGCTGTCTGATATCAAATTATGGGTGTCCCTGATGCTCTTCAATTTGCTGAAGAAGGAAAAACGAATGCCTCGCTTCGTTATGAAGCAAGCACTGTCGCTGATCAGTAAGCAGACTCTGCATTTTTCGTGGCTTTGGTTCTCTGTACAATGGTAACTGTTTATTTATAACACGCTTAATACCCAGGGGGTTCTAAGCACGGATCTGGTGTTAAAACCCTGTGTGGCTCTGCATCATGTTGCTTCCAAGGCGAGCACGTTTCCACTGACCTATCCTCCCGAGACCCAATGTATTGTTTAAGTAAACATTAAAATAAGCAGTTATACAGTCCACGTCTTTGGACATTCCTTCTGATGTTACTCTTTTTGAGTCATGTATCCAGCGCCCACAGAGAAAAGGGGTTCACTGATGCTTTGATTACAGAAAAAGAAATAGGCAGCAAGCAGGATGTTGAAGCTTCCTTCAAAGACCATACAAGGAGACGACACAAGGATGCTCAATTTGATTATGAACGTAAAGAGGGCAACCCTTGTGATGAAGAAAAAAAATGAAGGAACAGAATTCAACAGGGGGGGGGGGGTCCTGCAAAATATCTGTAGGGGTTTGTGTTGGATGGCGGCCTCATTTACGAGGAGCTGGCACAGGGGACACTGATATTGATGCAATGGGATTAAAAGAGGAACTTCTGGGTCTTATGGCACAAGAAAATGTACAGGAACCGCTGGATGTGCTGCAGTTCAATCAGTGTCATTTCTTGCATGATTGCTTCACCAATGTCTGGATTGCATTACACATTCTATTAACTATTCCAGTCTTGAAAGCTGTAAGGAAAGATTTCCCCTAGGTGCAATTTTCCCTCCATTTATGGACCCCCCAAACATTTTGCTTTTGTTTGGCTAACCAAACCTGACTTTTATTCCAGTGGAGCACAGCCTTCAGCTGCGCCTCTTTGGGCTTTTGATCTAATATGGGGAAACTGACACATCCTTCAGACAGTCAGTACTAGGAAACTTTGTTTCCCTTAGTCTTTGACTATGTTTCCATTTCTTGGTAACTTTTTATCTATGTGTCAAATAGCGTACAGTGCCCTGTATATGGGTTGTTTTGTTTTATGGCCATAAACACCCTCTAAGGATGTTTCTGGTGATTGTACAAGTATGCCTAGGACGAACTGGTGGTAGCAGTTTACTTTTAAAGTATTTTTACTTTTTTTTAACAAACCATATCGCGTCTGGCTCAAGACTGTGGCCAGTGCCGTAAATGGCCATGCCGCAAAGCCTTTTGTTCTGTCCTTTGGTCATTTTGTCCCTTTGCCTTCCCCCAGGTCAAGCGAACCCGGGAATTCCTTATTTGGGCATGCAGCCTCTTGCGAAAACCGGAACTTTGGCGAGCTCCTGCATGTCACGTGTGCTAGTGCCCAGGAAGAGGATTGGGACGGTCTCGTCCCCCCAATCCACACTACTGGTACCAGTATGTCTGGTATGACCAAATGACTGCAACCACTTTGGACTGTGATTGGTGCACGTCTGGTGTGCATGCAAGAGAGCAGATCTTTCGATTGGTTATCCCAGATTTGAGCGCAAAATGAATTTTGGATAAGAGAAGGGTCTCTGCATCCATTCCAGGGCGATCACCTGAAGTTCTCTCCAAACTACAAAATGAGCCAAGTATCCTGAAATCCTAAAGCAGACCAGTGGAACCGCCAGAGACATGCTGGCCGGTTTCGCACCCTGAGCCCACTGTTGTTCCGTTGGGTCTCTGTTTTTACATCGATCACTGAAGGCCTGCAAGGGTCGCTTTGACCCTTTGGAGTAGTGGGAACAACTACTCTCTGCACCTCCAGATTATCCTCCCCAAAGGGCCTGCTCAGAAGTGTTACTGGGCCATTCAGCGAATTGACCATCTCAAACCCGGGGTATCACATAGGAGAGACACTTGAAATTTAAGGAATTGCCAGCTTGTGGTCCTGGGCCCTCTCCTCCCACATTTCGTAGTCCTAGCTCCTCTGGGTCGCGATTTAAGAGAGTCCACCATGACATGAGCATTTGCGGTCTCTATTGTACCCTGCTGTGGTAAAGGTCATTGTAGGAACCTTGCCTGCCTGCCCACCTGTGTTCTGAGACTAGCTGCACTGGAACTGTCCTCTGTTCTTCATCAAGAGCTGAGAAAAGGCTACTGTCCCGCCACAGATGATCACCCGTCCTGCAGCCGCTGAGAGCCAGAGCAAGGTGAAACTGCAGGGGTTGAACCTATAAGCGATCTGGCCTAGACTGGTAAAGTTTGGCCCAAACTGTGTTGAGGGTCGGTGAGTACTTGCATCACTTACCGGTGGCCCCTTGGCACAGCACAGCCATTTTTCTTTACGCATGAGAATCCCTAAAAAGATACCACCTTAGCTGTCTGCAAGGGTAAACCCTCCTCCAATAGTAGGACAATGTTCTTCATCACCTCAAGCCCCTTCCTGAACTGCTACAACTCCCCAAAGAGGACCCGCTTTCTCCCATTACGCACAATAGCACGTTTTCAATGCACTGACATACTTTTCAGCATAAGGCTCCCCACTTCATAGGGCTGGACTGCTTAAGTTCGGGATTGATTCTGAAGAACGGTCTAATGCTATATTTGTGTTCACCTACACTTCTTTTGCAGGTTGTGGCTGTGTTTTCCGCTTTACTGCATTAGGCAGAACTTTACTGTATGTATGTGAAATAGTGAAAGGCGTGTGTAGTAACTGTTTTCTATTACTGTGGTTTGTTTGTGTTTAATTATTAAGGCCTATAATAAATGTTTATGTCTTTTTTATATACACTTGTCTAAGCGTATTCTGTGGAGTTTTACTGTGTGTGCTCTTTGTGGGAGTCCGATTACTCTCCGGCCTCCTGAGACTTACTCTTGACCGTCTGCTAATGTACCGTGATTGGTCTGGCTTGTCCAGAAGGTTCCCCAGTTCCACTAAACTAGGGTGGCCTCCTAAACCTCTGCCCACCAGGTCAGAGTTTACAAATCCATCCTAACAATAGCTTCTCCAAACTAAAATGAATTAAAACCTATTTACACTCAAACATGAGAAAAGAGAAGCTTTTGTCTCATTGGCAATGCTCTCCATCGAAAAAAATGACAGCACTAAGACAATGGATTTTTCAAATGCCATAATGAAGTTGGCCAACAGAAAGTCTAGAAAAGTCCATTTTTTTTAAATTAGTTGACTTGTGATACACTTTCAAGACGAATTGTCGTATTTTTACTCTAGTTTTTTTGGTTGATTTAGTGGGTTTTCATTTAAATAACGGTTTTTGCTTTTGAGACCCCAAATCCTTGGCGGTACGCTGTATCACGATATATAATTTGTTTTGTTGCTCAATGCCATGTCAATACAGAGATATCAGGTAATATTATGCTCATAAATAATATCGCCATATATATGGTAACCGGGAAACGGCATAGGCAATATTATTTATGGGGATCATTTATGGGGTAAATGGGAGTGAGGGTTGCAGGGGTGGCCCCCGCTCCCTTTAAAAAAAATGGGCGTTACGGGGTGTGCCCTGCAGGTTCCATGGGTTAATATTGCCACAAAATAAAAACGTACCCTTCTTGTATGGCAATATTTTTGCGGGGATATTAACACATGGAACCAATACAGATACATTCAACATCTTTGCAGGTTTTTCCTTTTTTTAAATTACATTTTTTCATGCGTTCTTACATTAAGCCAAGCTGTGCGTTTTTGTTGTGTAGAATATGTAGTGTAGAGAGGCAAAGCCAGACTGCAAAGGATCACGTTGGCAAAAATTGTTAGTGTCAATATTTGACATTTTGCAGTGGGGGCGCCAAACTTTGTTTATCAAGGGGTTGCTGTCCATGCCAAGGCCAGCCCTGGTAGCCAGATCCGCCACTTGGATTTCAGACATCAGTGAGACCCTTGGATTGGGAAGGTTTCATTGGGCTGTCCCAGCCATTGGATTCTGCATGGCGACATGGGGTACAGGGCCAGGCATAAGTTGTTTGTGGCAGTGTTAGATTACGTTCCAATAGGTAGAGAAAAAAAAAGATGTTGCCTGCTCCAAGATGTCTGCCATTTATTGTTCCTTTTCTAGGCTTTCTGCGTGAGCTGTCTCTCACATCATCTTTTCTAATATGGTTGAGCTACTTTCCCACCTTCCTTCAGTCGTCTACTGGCAATCAATGTTTAAGCGGTTGATAATGAGATTGAGGTGTTTTGCAGCTCTTTTGCTGTTTGGGTTGATGCCCTGTCAGACCATTCATGAACGTTTTGCCTCAAACACTAACTTGGCTTCAGAATGTCTTGGTATGGTAGGAGTGATGGGTCAATAGGGCCGATGTGGTATTCCGGAGCATCGGATGCACTGTTCGTTCTATCTTCTTCATGTTGACGCAGTCCCTGTAATCTGCCTGGGACAACATTGTGGTCATGGGGCTTTGTGTCGGGGCTTAACGATTGGCCTAGAACGACAGCTACGTGACAGGCCTGGAAAAACACCAAAAACCTCTTCCTGTCCTCCAGATCTGAGACCTCGTTTTAGGGAAAAGCACCAGAAAAAAACCAAACATGTGCCAATTACAGGAAGTGGATCAGCCTTTCAGCACCAATAGGCTGCAGGCCAAACAAAGAGGGCAATGATGCTTCTCTCGTCACATGGGACACTGGGCACATATAAGGTATCATTTCTTTAAATTAGAAATCGGAGTTGCCTTTTTGTAAATTATAGACATTTTATGATAGGATATAGATTAACTGTGCTCTTTTATATGGAAAAAAATGTATGAAATGTATGTGTATTTAGATGCTTTAAAAAAAAATATGTTGAAAGTTTTTTAAATTAACAATAGCACAATAAATGAAAAAAATATAAGGCATCAGTAAAGGATAGAAGATGCATCCTAACTCTCCTCACTTCCATTCTTCCCACTGAGTTCCTCAAACATCAGAACTCTATATGTGAAACCCTAAAAATGAAGTAAAGAAAAGAAAAAAAAAAGGGTTCAGACATCGTAGACTTGGTTGCTACAAAATCCTACAAAAACCAAGAGTGCTGTACACTGCAATCCAATGTAATGAAAGATTAAGAATCACATTTGCGGAGAAAGTTCAGAAGAATGTTAAATACAGATTTAAGGTGCTGGGGAGAAACCACAATCCTGGTACATAGATGTTACTATACTCCCGTCCCCTGCACTATCACTGCCTAAAAAGGACAAGTATTCAAAACCTATTATAATGTGTTAAGAATTAATCTTTGTTAATGTATGTAGACAAACTATAGAACTTTTAGTTGTTGATTCAAAATGAATTGTAGAAAACAACCAATCTTCTAGGATACAATTTTCATTTCCTTTCTTCTTCTTACTACCACACAGCAACAACACTCAAGAAACCAGCTGTGATGGAATATAGTGATCAGGGGCAAAATGGTAAACAGGGCTTCACGGCATGCTGCCCCATCAAGCGGCTCCAGCAGCTCCAGGCAGCAGATGGCCCGGCTAAGCAAAACCAGGGGCCGGCTGCTCCATGACACCAGGCCACTATCAACTCATTAGGCCTCAATGCTGGGTACAGCACCAACCGTGATGCACTGCCTTCCCCATCAGCCGCAGACTAATCAAGAACATGGTCGTTATAAAGACTCCCTAGCAAACGTCAATGAATAAAAGAAGTTGGTACACAAAATCTGTCAATAAGAGGAGCCCTTTCGGTTAAACAAAAACTGCAGCTGCGCTTGAGAAATTTGACTATCAAAGCGGTCTATGCACAGTCAAACGCATCCTGGCCATGGGCAAGTAAACACAGAGCAACAACATTAATAATCGGATCCTATGCAAGAGACGTATAAATGTGAGGGCATATTGCACAGCAAAACAATAAAGAGGCCAAAAAACATACAGAAAAGACCTGGTAAGATAGCTCAGCGGATTGAGCGCTCACTGCTGTGATCTGCAGGTTCGAATCTCGTAAAGGCCTTACATCCTTCCGAGGTCAATGAATGAGTACCAACTTCGGTTGGGTGATAATTGTATGCAACTATGTCCTATGTACCGCGCTTTGGCGATAGCCATATATCCATCATATTTATCACCCAATAAATAAGTAGAAGAAGCAACAAACTTCTTCACAATCTTCTTAGACTCTCAAAGGTAATTAGGAACTCACACGAGAATGTGTTAACAAAAATGCTTGGCTGCAGGCACCAATTGCTGGGATGGGAGGACTGATAGAACAACCTACAGCTGCATCAGACACAGACAAAAGAAAGGCAAAACCAAATGGCAAAAGTCGAAATGGGTGTTATGAACGCCCCAACACAGGTAACTAAACCTAATTAGAACTTAACTTCCTGCTTGTCTATGTATCTGGCAATTCTGCTGTGGATGGACTCACTAAATATCCACGGTGTGCCCAGGCATCTTGTGTGGCAACTCATACTTGGTGTTAGGTCCTCAAATGTACATTTCCGAGGTAGGATGAAGTCCATCAGGGGGGCCAAGTGCCACTACATGCAGCGTGATGGTGCCCAGCAGAGATAAATGGCGCTCCCTTGGACCAGCCCACCACCCCGCAGATCTGTGGCATGGACCATTTACCTAAAGAGGTGCCCACTCCATACCTTCACTTTATAAACTGACCAGATCAATAAAGCATCTGTAAAGCCGGTTAAGGGCTGTAACAGTCCTACCAACATGAGGAAAACTGAAACCGCGAGAACGGTGGAGGATTTCACACTACTTGACAGCAGCTGTGTGGCCGTATTGGTGGTGTTCCCTATTGTGCAGATGCTGCAGCAATCTATCCTGCTGCAGCCGCATGAGGTTCCTCCTACGACTGAGTCCAATCCATAGAACTGCCACCCAAAATGGTGGCTGGGCCAGAAAATTCCTCACTTCTTGATGCAGTGCATCATGATTCTACCCATTAGAAACAGGCGAAGCACATTTCTAATGTTCCTCTCACCACTCCCCACAGTTAAGCAATTAGAGTTCACGATGCAAACCCTCACGTGTACAAAGGCCCAGGGGAAGAGGCTACAGCCTGATCAAATCAACAAGTATTTTGAGGAAGTGGGGAGGGGAATTGTCAAGTCAGAGACAGATTGCAAACGGAGAAAGGAGGCAGAGACAAGGTCAAGAGAGCCTTGAGAAGATAGAAGAGTAGTGGAAGTAAGACACTGAGGAGTTTGGAGAAGACTACAAAACGGGCTAAAGAGATCAGAGAGGGGTAATGTGCCCAGTGTATTGAGGAGTTGGTAGGAGGAAACCTCTGAGAGGATGCTGCTGCCAAGGGTGTTAAAGAGGTGCGAGAGAGAAGTAACATGAATAATGTATTAAGGGCATTGAGGAGAGAATATTCTGGAGGAGGTCATATGGAACACAAGGAAGGAGAACAGAGAAGCCACTAGGAGTGCCAGAGGAGGCACTAAAGGGAAAGCAGCAGCGCTTACCAAGGTGAAGGTTGGAAGAGGCCTTCAGGAGGATGGAGCAGACAGTTAAGGAGGAGAATGAGAGTTGCTTCAGCAAGGAGGTTGCTAGAGGCAATAAGGTGTAAAGTAGTAATGAGGCCAATTATCCAGAATGCAGTCCCTGGGAGAGGTGGAGGTATGGCCTTGCGGACAAGCATTGAGGAAATATAGGAAGGATGATAGTTTGGAGAAGAGAGGACAGATGTGCAGAAAGGCTCCCCTGGGGTAGATCGTTGCAACCCTTTGGAAGGGGAGAAGAGGGGTTTTGGGAAATAAATGCAGGTTCATGAGACAGGTGGATAGCAAGAAGGCTAAAGTGAAGCCACTAAATAAACTTAGTGTCACAAGTCTCTCCCCTTCTCACCTGTTTTTCCTTGCTTGCGACCTTCTTGGATGATTTCTTTCGCATGGTCCGGGATTTGTACAGTCCCGTGTGCTGGTCTTTGGGTTCCAGCGTGAGGATAGCAGTCCTACACCAGGAGGCATTCAGATGTCCAGGACCGGGAACCAGGAAAGAAACAATGTTCGAGCTCGGAGGCACGGAACGCCGTGACCCGAGCGCAGGCAAAGATCCAGGAAGAAGCTTGAAGGAAAGTTCGAGGAAGGAAAAGGGAAGGAAGATAGTTCAAGCAATTGGGAAACAGGACTCGGAAGGAAACCCCGAGCGAACTCTGTCGACACACATCAGACTACACAGAGTGGTAGTGTTGAGATGCACAGAGCCGCGGGGGCTTGACTGTTTTGTAGGAAGTTGAACGTAGCAAGTAAAGACTGGCAAGCTGCGTTCCGCACCAGACGGCCATGTTGGAAGGATCACGGAATTCAGTCCTCTATGGGTCAGGGACCACGAAGTCCAGAATGGACGCAGGTGGTGGTTCATGACAGTATGCCTCCTCTGAAGCCCAGCTCCTCCAGGTTTGCCTGGATGGATGAGGTGGTATCTTGCAACAGCCGGGGGGGCATTCATGTTTGAAACGGGTTCCTAGTTGTGCTCACTGGGAGGATACCCTTTTCCACTCGACCAAATATTGTAGTTGACCACGTCGCTACCTAGAGTCACAAATTCTGGAGACCTCATATTCGAGTTGGTTATCGACAATCACGGTAGCAGATCTTGGAGCAGTTCGAGAGGGCTGAACATATGGTTTTAACAGAGAGGTGTGGAAGACTGGATGAATCATTTTCCATGACTCTGGTAGTCGGAGTCGAAAGGCCACTGGATTAACACTTTCTTTTATAGGAAAACGTCTGTAATACCTGGGAGCCAATTTATTTGGTCGTAGGTGACGAGGAAGGAGTTTTGATGATAACCAGATCTTATCGCCTATTGAATAGGAAGGCCCAACGGGCTTGACGACTGTTTCCACACTCCAGGGATTGTAGGACTTGAAGATTACGATGGTCCGTACGGACTTGTACCAGGTGTTTGGCTCCCAGAAGGAGATGCCGCCAATCAGTGAAGGCTTGACGAATGGCTAACAATTCCTTATCCAGGACGGAATAATGAGTTTCACTGGGAGTCAAGGTGCGGGAGAGATAAGCGATGGGGTGTTCTAGCTTGTCGCCAAGTTCCTGTTTCAGGTTGCCCAGATGGCGTAGTTGGAGGCATCAGTCTCGACAAGGAAGGGTCGGTCAGTGTCGGGTTGAGCTAGGATGGGAGCTTGTGTGAACTCCGACTTCAACCGTTGAAATGCCGAATCTTGGGCTGAGGTCCACTGAAAGGGGGTATCTTTCTTTAATAATGTGACAATGGGATGCACAATCTCAGAGAATGCGGGTATACATTTCCTGTAGAAGTTAGCAAGCCCCAGGAAGGATTGCATTTGTTTTACAGTGGTTGGAACAGGCCAAGATAGAAGAGTCAACCTTGGAAGAATCCGTTCCAATCCCCTTTGGGCTAAGAACAAATCCGAGAGAGTGAACAGTTGATACATGGAAAAGACATTTCTCGGGTTTGGCCAGGAGCTTATGTTCTCGTAAACGTTGAAAAACTGCCCTTACATGCTCTTCGTGTTTCAGATGGTCCTTGGAGTAGATCAGTATGTCATCTAGGTATACTATGACGAAAAGGAACAACATATCAGAAATGACTCTATCCATGAAACGTTGGAAAATTGCAGGGGCATTAGCAAGTCCAAAGAGCAGGACCAAGTATTCAAAATGGCCAAAGGGTGTTCTAAAGGCTGTTTTCCATTCATCACCTTCTTTATTACGAATAAGATGGTAGGCACCCCTGAGATCTAGTTATGTGAAGATGCCTGCACCTCTCACTGCTTCCAGGATGTCCGAGATGAGAGGCAATGGGTAACGGTCCTTGAGAATGCATTGGATAAGGCCACGGTAATCCAGACATGGCCTAAGTTCCTTGGAATCCTTCGTAGGGACGAAGAAAAGGGAAGCGCCCGCTGCGGACTTGGATGGTCGAATAGTTCCATTTTCCAAGTTGGTGTCCAGGTATTCCCGGAGGGCCTTTTTTTCAGGTTCGGATAGAATAAACATTCTTCCAAAGGGAATCACGGCTGAAGGTTCAGTGTCAATGGCGCAATCCTCAGGTCTGTGGGGAGGTAGAGCTTGAAAGATTGCTGTTGAGAATACATCTGAGAATGCCTGGTAGGCCTGGGGAATCCGGATAATGTTAGAGACTGTGACCAGGATTTGCTGAGTTTCTTGAGAGTCTTCTTAGGAACTTGGTAAAGTGGTTGGGGACAATGGGACATACAATGTTCTGACCCAAGAAACAAGGATCCTGCTGACCAGTTGATGTAGGGGCTGTGCTTCTGTAGCCAGGACATGCCCAGAACCATAGGATAGTGGGCAGATCTTATGATATCTAATTTAATCCTCTCTTGGTGGTGGTTTATAGAAAGAAGAATCTCTTTGGTTTGAAGGGTTATGGATCCTGAAGATAAGGGTCTCCCATCAATAGCTTCAACAGGTTGCATAGTCTCTCGTGTTTCGTGGGGGATATTGTGACTAGTGACCCAGTCATGATCTATGAATATGCCCATGGCTCCTCAATCTACTAATGCCAGGATGGGGTAGGATTATTTCTTGGAAGGTGATGGGAATGCCTGTAGAATCATAAGATTGTTTTGTCGAGGAGAGTTCAAGGAAGGAATTGATGAGGCGCAGACACCTTTCTCCCGAAACTGTGCCCCATCTAGGATCGGGAGCTGGCGTTTCCCGAACGTCGTAGTGGAGCGATAGGGCACTCTCTCACAAGGTGTTTATCGGAGGCGCAGTACATGCAGTCCAGTGTGAATCTGACACATCCTTTCTTGTGGGGTAATGGGTCCACGGAAGGCCCCTAGTTGCATGGGTTCTGGATCCGAGGTTGGAGATGCAGCGGGCTCTGGTCTGTATGGATGGTCTATGGCAGCCTTTTGGGACGTTGACTTAGACTTCCTTTTTTCTGCCTTTCTTTCCTGGATTCGGAAGTCAATTTGTAGGGAGAGGTCCCTGAGGGCCTGGAAGGAGCTTGGGCGAGCTACCCTGGCTAAATACCCTTTATTTTTTCATTTAGACCTCTTCGAAAGAGGGTGAAGCTGGCTTCTTGGGACCAGTCAGCCTCTTTTACCAGTTGTTTAAAGCGGGTCACATAGGTAAGCATATCCTGGGATCCTTGTTGAAATTCAAGTTGTCATTCTTGAGCGCTGTAAACAAGCTCTGGACGATCAAACATGGCTTTCAGGGCTTCCACAAACCCATCGTAATCATCCAGGAGTTCATCGCCCGAATTGACTAGGGGGGTTGCCCAGGTCAAGGCGTTACCAGTGAGGTGTGATATCATAAACCCCACCTTTGCTCTTGGGGGGAAAAGTAGTAGGGCTTGAAGGTGAAATGAACCAAACATGAATCAAGGAAGGCACGAAGGTTCTTTGGTTACTCAGTCACGAGACAAGACTAGCTGCTTCAAAGCATCGTTCTCTGCCTTAAGGTTCTGGACTTGAGTGGTTAATTCCTGCATACCTCCAATGAGGTCTTGAACTGTGGCTTCCATCTCTGTATTCGTATCGTTTTTTGGGCGTCTCAATCTGTCACAAGTCTCTCCCCTTCTCACCTGTTTTTACTTGCTTGCGACCTTCTTGGATGATTTCTTTCGCACGGTCCGGGATTTGTACTGTCCCGTGTGCTGGTCTCTGGTTCCAGCGTGAGGATAGCAGTCCTACAACAGGAGGCGTTCAGATGTCCAGGACCGGGAACCAGGAAGGAAACAATGTCCGAGCTCGGAGGCACGGAACGCCGTGACCCGAGCACAGGCAAGAAGAAGCTCGAAGGAAAGTTCCAGGAAAGAAAAGGGAAGGAAGAAAGTTCAAGGAATCGAGAAACAGGACTCGGAAGGAAACGCAGAGCGAACTCAGTCGACACACGTCAGACTACACAGAGTGGTAGTGTTGAGACGCGCAAAGCCGTGCGGGCGTGACTGTTTTGCAGGAAGTTGAACTTAGCACGTAAAGACTAGCAAGCTGCGTTCCACACTAGACAGCCATGTTGGAAGGATCACGGAATTCAGTCCTCTATAGGTCAGGGACCACTAAGTCCAGAATGGACGCAGGCGGCGGTTCATGACACTTAGGTTACTGGTCTCTTTATGGAAGCTATGGGTTTTTGGCCAACCACTCATCTGCCTCATCGCGCACCCTTTCTCAGACCTATTGTGTGGGTGCACATTGGTCCTGGGCTTCTTCAGGGACTTGCTATACTACCCAAGGAATATTCCATGGGATTTTCTATAAATCTCACAATGTATGTCATTGCATTCTTTTACACTTTTGTTCAATTTCACAACAGTTCTAATCTCATCCGAACCAATCTCCCCACAAAAGGACAAACCCATTATCACAGAACTGGGATTCCAATGATAAGGGTGGTCCTAACCAAGAACACCCAAAAATTAATGGGAAAATAAGAGCTGAAATTAGATAAAATGATAGCATTCAGTGGCTGGAAAGCCTATATTTATTTATTTTATGTATTTGCATCTAGTGCCAAAAGCCTGAAGGCATTGGGGTGCCAGGTTAACATCAACATCAAAAGATGAACATAGAAGACAGGACATATACAGTCATGCCTACTTTATGGACCACATCAACTAAAGTTTGGGCTTAACGAGTCGAAATCACACTTGGTTAAATTCAAAAACCTTTCAGAGGCACTAGACCCCAGCAAGACGTTGCCTTCAACTCTTACCACATAAAGGTAAAAATCTTCAGCATCAACAAAAACAGTACATTCTTAATGTGCAAACCTGACTGGCTAGTGAGGTGAGGAAGAGTACAGTAATCCAACCCATTATTGCATCCACCATCAACTTTCTTTCTTGTCTGCAGAATAAGCCTCGGCCCAGCAATCTCGACCACCTTCAGGCCGCCTTATTGTACCGTTCTACATAGGACCCTTGGGGCTCATAGACGATACTTCGTTTAGGAGATTTCACAGAGACACGCCTCTCGCTGGCCGCACCCAGAGAAGAGAACGACATATGATTGCAACCTAGTCGTTCTGCAACACTACTCTTTGTACTATGTTCTGTGTTCTACTACATTTGTAAATCGCCTGCATTGTAAATAAGAATTGTAAATCACCATGTACTGTACATAAAAGTTTGCGTATTCTTGTTGCGCCCAGATACCTCCGGGTGAGGTGCGCCTGATAAATAAATAAACAAACAAGAACGGAGGCTTGCCTCGCCCCCTTTCTTTCTCAAAGGCAACGTTAATCTGCACGACCAACTCAATCACACCATGAAAAGAGTTCGGATGGGCAACCATGGTCCGGTTATCCTTGACCTCCTGCATGAGTAGATTACGAAACAATATATACTGCATCCTTGCCCGCCATTTTATTTTGTCCCCTCACTGCATAAAGGTGGCCATGCAAGAGAGAACAAACACAGTGCTCTGCTGCGGATAACACACATCTTCGTATTCATAGAGGTCAATATCAGGTCGCCCAAACATCCGGTGGTGAAAGTAACAAAGGCTGAATAGTTATCCAAAGCCAGATCAGGTGCGGTTGCCAAGGTCATAGCCAAGGTCTAAGCAACACCTGTGAAATCAACAATCACAAATCTATCCTTTACCTGGTGCAAACACACGGATGAGGCTTAAAAATGAACTAAGCTAAACAGAAATGAACAATTTCTCAGATTCTGTCAGTTTCCCATCTAAACACTTGGTAATAATGAAATCCCATTCTCTCTGTACATTCTGAAAACACCAAGCCCGATTCGGAGATCCATGTAAAATAAGAAAAGTGTAATCCGGCCTGAAATGAATTGTATTTTTATGTTTGGCCATTATAAATCGCCAACAAATTACATCTTCCACTTAGTGCCTCAATTGCCTTTGTGGTGCAATGTGACAGGAAGTACCATGTTGCTGTCAAAGATCAGTAAAAACTCCACCAGCTATTCTGTTGAAAAGAGCTAAAAGGGCGTAGCTATCTTACAATGGGTTGCTGCCACTTACTGCCATAATGCAATCACACAAGTCAATGGGCCTGATTCACAGAGCGGTTCCCTAAGGGACTGCAACATTATAAAATGCGTCTGTGAATCAGGACAATATCATTTTCACTACTTTGCGGAAGGGAGATAGGGATCTGAACAAAACCCAGGAGATGGCGCGAAATCATCTATTCAGCCCCTTCCCAAGCTCTGCCACTCATAAATGATGTGGAGTTTACCAGTTGATGGAAGTTTTGAGGTCTAACCATGTGACTCATGGAGCAGCTGCGTTTGGATGTGGTGCTATGCCGTTTCTTGGAAATGCACTGGAATGCTTACCAAGGTGCCTGGTCTCTTGCAGTCCCCCAGGTGACTTGCTACAGATGCCGCCCGTGGGTAAAGCAGGTGAGCGCGACAGAATTCCCTTCCACCCGACTCAAGATGGCACGCGGTGAGACGGAGCGGAGGAGCTGCCACCACCGACAGTGCTGCACGCGCTACACTTTAATTAACAGTGACAAGACACAGCGAGATCCAGCTCACTGGATTGACTTATTGTCAATTAATATCTTAACTTCCTCTCTGCTTAATTAATATGCTAATGAAATGGCAATTAAAATTACATCTCATCATGCTAATTGCCCAATTCATTAAATGTTGATTTGTTCTCTATATGTAGCAAGCAGAAGATTGAGCAGGCGGTCACTGGAGGCCAGCGGCAGCAGCCATAAATCCCGGCTGGGAATCAATAGGGATTCACCGTTGGCAGGCGGCATCCCGCCAGGGCAGCGTCCCTTTGAGGCGGTGGCCTGCCGATTATTGCTGCACCTGCAGTACTGACACAGAGAAGTCATTGGATCCCCCAAATGGCAGCTGGCAATGCGCGATGGATGCCGGCTGCATACACACTAGCACCACACTGAGCTGTGAACTTACAAACTGAAACCCATCCTCCTTTGAGCAGGTCCTTAGGGTCACTGAGCACTCTCTGTAGAGCAGGGAATTCAAAAGCTCCAGGAGCGGACCACAATCGCTTTGGTGCTCTGCTGCATACTGTGTTTACTACGGTTGTATTAACCCAGCCTTTCGTTTTTGACATTGCAGTGAATCTTTGTGCCACATTGCATCCATAAGTATCATGTTACTCCTATAGAAAATACATTTAGAAACACACCAAAGGCAAGACCCCTTGTGAAATAGAGGAGATGCTGGGTTGGCAGGACGCGGGCGGCAACAGCGGAAGGAGCGGGCGGCAGCTGCATGGGGTGCCCGCAGCGGCATCACGGCGGTCTAAGCCGCCCAGCGCAGACCCCTGTTTCGCAGGCTTTGGGGGGTAGGGTGTTGGCTGGCGGCGGGAAGGAAGGCCATAAAAGGGGCCACAGAGATGGGTGAGCATCAGCTTTCCCCTTCCTCTTCGTATCCTGTCGCCGCCAGGTCCCCTGCTAAATGACCCCACCACTGTACCTTACAGGAAGGAAACTTATTGTAGGAAATCATTCTGGTGACTGTTTTATTCGCTCACTGCTTCAAGCTTCTGCTCGGTCGCCACTGCCACCTTCTCTTCCAGGGGCTTTCCTGGATCTGGGGAATTAACTGGTGGTGAGTCGACCCCTGGGGCGGGGGGCGTCCGCAGATGTAGGGAGGGGCACCCGAGACAGTGTTGCATCTGAGTGCAGGGGACAAGTGCAGGCTGTGCGGTGGGGGAGACAGGGATTGTGCTTGCTGTGCATCGGGGGAGGTAAGGATTGTTTTTGAGTTCCCAGTTGTTTCAGTTTGGAGATGCGTGATTTGTGGTAGCTGCAAGCATGAGGCGAGCGGCTACTGGTGACTTAGGGTTTCGTTTCACGCATTGTTTGATATTAGTGATTCTAGACTTGTGGCAAAGCGAGAGCCAGGGGACGCGTCGAGCAAAGGGAGGTCTGGGAGGACGCTGCCATAGCTGCATCGACCAGCAGGCCTCTCTGGGACCACGTCTCCCCATACCCTGCAGCTGGGACCAGCTGGGGTACCTCACCCAGACGGATGCCAGAGGTCAGGAAGTGGGCTTGGGGGAGGAAAACCCAAGGTGCAAAAACTGCAGGATGGGAGGCAAAGAAGGCACTCCATCCCCTAAAAAGGTACTTATAAGAACCATACTCTAAGCAAACAGCCTCGTTTCCTGAACTGGCTGGGAGCAGAAAGGTTTGCGGTCAGTGTGTCCAGTGTTCCACTGAAGGAGGGGTTGTCCGACTCCAGTGAATAGGGAGCATCGGGTTGCGGTCGGAAGAAACATGAGATAAAGATCAGTGTCATGACCTACAGAACGCACCCCTTTTGGACTTCCTGGTCCTTGTCTCAGAACGTACCCCTTTTGGACTTCCTGGTCCTTGTCTCAACGGGGCTTACACTCCCTGGTACACCCAACATGGCCGTCCATTTTGAAACACCTTTCTCGCTCCACACGTTGGACGTAGCGTGTTCTATTAATAGACCACGCCCCACGCCGCTCCGTGCGTCTCAATGCTATTGCGAAGTAGCGACCAGACGTGTGCTCCGTAGCTCGCGGTATTGTTATTCCTTGGTTCTTTCCCGACCAACCCCATTCCAAGTCCCCTTCCCTTCTTTCTTGCTTCCTGGACTCGTGTGCTGAGTAGCACACTCTTAATTTCCCGGATTCCTGGATCGTTGCATCCTGGAACTTTGAAGCACGCTGTGTTAAAGACTCCAATCAAGCAGTCCCACTAAGTCAGTGCCTTGTCTGGGATTGCTCAAGGGAAGCCCTTATTTATATATTTTTATGTCCAGTTCGTGTACTCTGGATGACCACACTTATATAACACCCCTCTCTTAGAATCCCCCTGACCCCACTGAGCCAAGAAGTAAGTTTGTTTTGCAAATGTAAAAGGTTTATTTGAGAATTAAACAATATATATATATAGTTTTACAAAGGTAGCGGGCGCCCCTCTCTCGCAAGAACAGACATGATAACCTGTTCAGTGGTTATTAACCACTTGAGAGTTCGCAGCCACTGCTTTTACTCACTGTGCCTTTCACAGATGGGAAATATCCATTTGCATATCAGTCTTTGTCCTGCCCAGGGGCAGTCCAGCACCGAAATACAATGGCAATTCCAATCTGAACGAGAGTTCCACCAGCAACCCCATACACGTGTTTCACCCTTGTTGGGGATCATCAGTGAGGTGAAGCTGATGCCTCTCTAAGCACAGTGAGAGGGAGACCACGTCTGGTTGCCCCCAGGAGACCTAGGGTTACCAATCCCAGGTTCCTTATAAAATAGTTTTACAAAGGTAGCGGGCGCCCCTCTCTCGCAAGAACAGACATGATAACCTGTTCAGTGGTTATTAACCACTTGAGAGTTCGCAGCCACTGCTTTTACTCACTGTGCGTAGAGAGGCATGGACTGCCCCTGGGCAGGACAAAGACTGATATGCAAATGGATATTTCCCACCTGTGAAAGGCACAGTGAGTCTGGGGTGGCTCAGTTTGCAAAAGATTTTGAGGCCTGCTGACAAATTCTGAAGTCTGAATTCAAAGTTCTGGTCTCTGTCTGGATTTGAAGTCTAAGTGCTGGATCTGGTGTCTTCTGGCAAAACGCTCTGCAAGAAATCAGCTTGAAGTGGGAAGTGAATGTCCCTACCTGTCCTGCACAGTCTCCTTTTATGTGTTTAGAAAGTGGGAGGGTCGGCTCATCTTCTATGCCCAACCCTCTCAACTTATCATTGGCCAGTTCCTCCTCTCTCCCTTGATTGGGGGAACTGGGTTGTGAGTCAGAGTGATGAGGTAGGTTTATGGTCAGAGGATCCTTCCCTTGTCAAATTGCACACAAATCTATTTCTGATCCAAATACATATTTATCTATGTACCATTTTTCTAATATTATACGTCCAGTTAACATATTATCTGTAGCACCAAACCATCCGATCCCTGTCTTTGTAAGAGGTTGTGTCCACTTATGACAGAATTCTGCCCTTTTCATCCAGATAATGACCTCTAAACCTTTCCAGATTTTACACAAATGTGCACCAGGGATATGGGTTTCAGATGATAAAGTGTCAGATTTTTAACATGCATACATTTGGAGTAACAACCTTTTTTCCGCTACTATCCCCAAGAACATACCACAGGGTCCTAACACCTCTTAAAATGTGCACAGAAAAATCACAAGAATGATGATGTTATTTATATAATTTTTACAAGTCCGCACTATGAATTATCCATCTTTTTAAAATGATGCTCTGGCCCCAAAGGGGTGTAGTTTTCCAAAGCACATGGTGGAATTTCTAGTTTATCCACTTCCCCCAAGCTCAGCTGGCTCACAGATGCAGTGCCCCTCCCCGATTCCTTCCAAGAGGAAGCCATTTACGACCTCCCTAATTTAACATTTGCCTGGGCCAAGGACAGTGCTTTGTTTAGTTTCCTGTATTCCCCAGGTGCTCCTCCCCTAATTCAATCAGAGAGGTGTCATCTCCTTTTGGCAGGGGCAGCAGAATGCAGCCAGGCCTGGGAAGAGTGGCTGAGCAAGTTTCACTCCTGTCGGGGGTAGTTGCCGGGCAGAATTCACTCTCTTCAAGCCAGGCTTCAGCTAAATGTCACTTTAGTACCCAGTTTTCTACATTCAAATCAAACTGACAATTTTTACACATGCAGCTATAACGCTGATTCTAAGTTCAAAACCATGACATTTCAACAGTTGCAAACTATGTGACACTCAACAGTAGGTCACTCATTTATTTTAACATTTAGATTTTAGTGTCTTTCAGTCCAATTTCACTTCAGCTGCTGACATCCACAGCTCAGGCAGTTTTGTTATAAACATTGTTTTGGGCTCTTTCTCTTTCCAGATTTTGTATGCACACAAGACTACATTCTGCCAAATGTCTGCTGGTGTTCATTGAGATTTTTGAATATCTTGCAATGCTTAAAATAGGCATTTTTAGCTCGCATTTCAGAGAAACAAAGGTGATTTCAACACGCTTTTTTTTTATTTTAGCCACCGGCACTACTGTTTTTCCTTTGGCACACATTTCACTCATGTCACTCCTGGCCCCTACGCTCGCACTGGTGGGTGGCAGGTCAGCGGACCATTTTGCTGTGCGCAAAACTGCGCGGTTCTCCAGGATTCTGGCGCAAATGTGGGCTTTTCCGCCCTCTTGGATTTCCTAAGCCCACAGCACCATAAGTTGCAGCATAATAACTTGAACATGGGCCAAGACACCCAACAATCCCCCCCACCCGACTGCGCTTTTATTTCGAGTCGAGAGGGAGTCGGGTGCAAAGGATGTTTTGATCCACACGTTGGTATGTCCGCATCCTCTTCTTCCAATTCCGCAGATGGCACAGTTCAGCATCTTTTCCTCCATCCGGTTGGATCGATCGGTTCTCCTCGCCTGTCCTGATGGGAATATTGGGCGGTACCCCGGGCCCCTCGGATCTTTGCTCCCGGTCCCTGGGTCGTTCTCCTTGGTCAGTCTCCATGGTTTAATCTCTCCTAGGATGATAAAGCAAAAGCAGCAATACCTATTCGTAGACATTTCTCCCCACTATTGATATAGTGGGGCGGCATATACATTTTATAGTCAAAAGCATGAACATATACATTTTTTAAATTAGGAGGCAAGAACATGTTCACGAATCATAGAATTTTATAGGCTATATGTGGAATATTTTAGGGTGGAACTGAATTAATCTGGAGCAGTCCCCTCTGGTATTGCAGAGGACTCCTCCAGTTGCTGCAGAGTGTGCCTGGGATGGCAACACTTTAGCTGATTTGTATGGACCCACTTGTCTTCCCCTTCCGCCAGACTACCTTTGGGGATGCGGATCTTATAAGCTACTGGAGATCTTGTCTATAATTTCAAACAGTTCCTTCCATGTAGGCAAACATTTTCGCTGTTTGGCCTGGTTCCTTTGGAAATTGTATAGATAGACCCGGTCTCCCACATTATATACTTTCCTGGAAGTTTTCAAATCGTAATGGGTCTTCATGCTATCAGCTGATCTTTCTAGATTCCGCTGAGCATAGGCAAAAGCATGTTGAAGGTGTTTCCTTAAATTCTCCACATACTCATGAGTTGTGGAGGCATTTATCAATGTCTGCTCTTGGGTCCTGTAGAGCAAATGCTGGGGAAGCACCATCTTGCGTCCAGTCATCAGCTCAAATGGTGAGATTTTAGTTGCAGATGACGGGGTAGATCTGATGGCCATTAGGACCAGAGGTAATCGGATATCCCAACTTGGCCCAGAATCTGCCACAAACTTTTTTAAGATGCTCACAATGGTCCGGTTCTAGCGTTCTAATGCCCCAGAAGAAGCTAGCCGGTAAGCAATATGTAATTTCCTTTTGACCCCCAGTATCTCCCACATCTTTGTCATTACCTCGCTGGTGAAATGGCTACCTCTGTCTGACTCAATCCTTTGAGGTAGACCAAAACGGGAAAAGATGTGGTTAATCATCAGGGCAGTTGCTGTTTCTGCCTTGCAGTTTGGGGCCGGGAGACATTCCAGCCACTTGGTAAACAAGCATGTGACGGTCAACATGTACTTGTTTCCTCTAGACGAGCGAATTACCGGGCCTACGAAGTCGATTTGCAAATCTGACCATAACAGTGTCATCCCCCTCTTTTGGAGAGGTGCACGGTGTGTGTGAGGGATGATGGCTGAAATTGTGCACACACCAGACACCCCTTCAAGTATTGGTCGAGGTCCTGCACCATGTGTGGCCAGTATGCAACCTCTCTTAAGATCTCAAGTGTTGTGTGAAACCCCCTATGACCGGCTGTGGCCGCATCATGGGCGTGACTTAACATCAGGCTTCGGAATGAGGTAGGGACGACCCACTGATCATGGCCAGCTTGGGATTTCCTTACCAACAAACCATCTTGGATTCGGAACATCTTTGGACATTTCATCAACACTCTAAGGTCCTCCTTCCCAATGTAATCGGTATCCGTCAAGGGAAAGTTCTCAGGGTCCTCAATGTGTTGGTAAAACTTACCAATTATTGGATCCCCCTTTTGAGCCGTAATTAAATCAGCATCAGGGGTCTCCTTGCTCCATTGTGCAGTTGAAACATCATTGTGAGCATTTGTCTGGGACCTAGTGATAGCAGTGACCTGGATTTCCCCCAACAGGGACTCTATTTCTATCAGATCCCCTTGGATGGCCCCGGTTTTGGCCAGCTGATCAGCTAAGTCATTTCCAGTTTTGTCTGGTCCCTCTACTTTGGAATGACCCTTGATCCTTTTCCAGTAGATGGCCATCCCATTCGATGTGACCAGATCATCAATATTTTAGATCAACTTCCCATGTTTCAAGGGTTTGTTGTTAGCACATAGCATGCCTCTGGTTTTCCAATTAACCAGGTGCTCCACGAACCCGTTCCATACAAAATCTGAATCTGTGATTATGACCAGTTCGTGGAGTTGATGTTGGACAGCAGTGAGGATGGCTTGATGCACAGCCATCAACTCTGCTACCTGACTACTTCGGGGACCAATTTTGTACCCAGCGGAGGGTTCTGGGGACTCATTCACCCATGCATTCCCTACGCCGGCCACCAGTTCTTTCTCCCCGTTGTTGTCAACATGGTAAGAGCATCCATCCACATAGACAGTGGGCGTTCCCTCACACTTGTCTTCTTCAAAGACTTTGTGGGGGGAATTAAGGTATGCCTCCATGTTGTCCTTGATTTTTAGACTTTCGTCCTCGAGACAGTTTTCTCTGGCACAATCATGCAAGTCAGCCAGAGCTTGCGCGAGGGGACTCTTCTTGTTTTGGCCATATCTGACCTCCACAGGAAAGCCTTGCATTGACAGAATCCAGGAAGTAATTCGGGAATTACTCACATTTCCGGCCTGGATTCTGTCACTTTGGAGGTATTGCAGAGGCTGGTGTTGAGTCTCCACTATGATGTGTTCCCTCTGGATGAACGGGCGGTAATTCTTCAATGCCCACACCGTTGCCAGGAGTGCCTTCTCACAATCGCTGAATTTTTCCTCCACAGAGGATAAAGTTTTGCTCGCATAGGAGATTAATTTATTGACCTTGTCATGCTTTTGGTATAATACTGCCGTCAAGCACGTATTAGAGAACCCTGTCTCCAGGAAGAACTCCTTGTTTCTGACAGGGTAAGCTAGGGAAGGCGCTTGTGAGAGGCTTCATTTGAGTTGTCTTACTGCCTCGGATTGTTCTGGACCCCATTCCCACTTGACCCCCCACCCTTCAAAAGATGAATCAGGGGTTTGGTGATCTCTGCATAGCCCTCAATGAACTTTCTGCTGTAATTAGTCAGTCCAAGAAGGCGCCTTAGTTCCCGCAGAGTTGTGGGATCCTTCAGTTTCTGAAGTGCTTCCACTTTCGTTTCCTGAGGACAGAGACCCTGAGGAGTAATCTCATGCCCCAAGAAATTAACACTGGTTCTACACCACTGTGCTTTCTGAAAGGAAAGTTTTGCTCCGGTGGCCCTCAACTGTGTCAGAACATAACGGATCTCCGCTATATGTTCCTCCACAGATGAACTTTTGATGAGGACATCATCTACATAAGCCAGGTTACCCCTCGCACCCAGGTCGGGCATGGCCTTGTGTAGGAAAATGTTGAATTCATTGCCAGAGTTGAGGTATCCAAAAGGAGTCCGGGTCCATGTGTACTGCTGGCCCCCAAAGGTAAAAGCCAGTTTGTATTGGTCCTCCCTACTGACAGGCACGGTCCAGTATCCATTGGTCGGGTCTATTGCAGTGAATACCTGTGACCCCTGAATCTGGGCCAGCCCTTGGTCAATGTAGGGCAGAGGCCATCGGGAAGTATGGACCCGTTTGTTGAGCTCCCTAAGGTCAGCACATAGTCTCCACTGGCCGTTTGGCTTCAATATTCCCAGCACCGGATTATTGAAGGTGCTGTGGACTGGACGGATTATTCCCCGGGACTCAAGGTTCTTAATTATTTCAGTACGGGACTCCATGGATGCGAGAGGCAAGCGATATTGCTTCACAAACACTGCAGTCATGCCAGGGTCTGTGGGAATTGTTGTTGTGTGGATGTCGGTGCGACCACAGTCATATGAGTCTACCGCAAAGAGATCTTGGAAATCCAAGAAAACTTGTTTTAACTTTTGCTTCTGTTCCAGAGTCACACAGGCATCAGCTAGGTTGACTCTCTCTTCCACCATCTGCCTGAAGCCTGGAAAGACCTCATCCCTTCTAAAGTCACAAGTCACGTCTTCCTTATCATAAGGGCAAGAAGTGTACACCAGGAAGTTCCCCCCATGCCGGGTAAAGATCCAGTCTGGTGTTGTATTGTCATCGCTGTCACTGTCAAAACAGTCCTTGGGGATTGGTCCTAACAGTTCATTTCCTAAATCAATGGAGAAATGTCGGTCATCAACGGCCATTCCAATAATGGTGCCTGCGGCTAGAGTAATACTCTTTAAGTCGCTGTTATCCACCTCTATTGGAATGGTGTCATGTTCTATGTTGACTAATGGTGTTGGGTTTACCCCTAACCCTTGCTGCTGGAGAGAAGCATTTAGATGAATATAAGCATCAGGGTTTTTCAATTTTTGTCCTCTTTTAACTTTCACTTCCAGGGAGAATTGTCGGGTCCTTTCTGGGATGGTGACTTCCTCTTTAATCTGAATTTCAACTGCATAAGGTAGCAATTGAGCTGACCTAAATGCTTTTTCTGGATCATCAAAGCCCATGGGATTATCCGCTAATCGGGACCAAGCTTTGAAGTTTATTAGGTCCAAACTAATGGCAAAGCGATTGAGAATGTCACTGCCTAAGTAAAAGGCGGCAGTGACGTCTCGCACGACCCAACAATTATGGACTATGCTCTTGTTGCCAATGGAGATTTTGAGCATACACCTACTTGGCAGGAGATGTTTGGAATTGGGTGCTTCCAGGTCCATTTCCCATTTGTCTATCAGTTTGAATGTGGGAATGGCTGGATCTTTTGGGTGTTGGCGGAACATGGCTTCGCTGATGAAGCTCCTACCATTGTTCCCACACACTCGAGCGAGAACAGAGTCCTTCCCATCATTTAACTGAACCGGGATGAACAACTGCTCTCCAATTTGCTGAATATCAGCCAGGCTCTGAGCTGATTTCACATCTTTCTCGACTATAGGAGTGGGAGTGTCTGATTGTGGATTGGTAAAGAATTTCAGAGTATTTCCTTCCAGTGTGGAATACCACCTTAAACTGGAAGGAAGGTTGATTTTCAGAAATAGAGAGGACCCCCCATCACCAGTCTGTTGTCCTACTGCTATTACTGTCACGTCTGGAATTTGGTTTTTCTGGAAGTGAAATTCTACTTGGTCAGATTTTTGTTCAACCATTGTGGCAGGTGCCGTTTAAACTAACATGGTTGACACTCTGTTTTAATTTTATTGGTTGGCTAGTCTGGGTCCAGAGGACCTTGTTTACGCAATCTATTAGGGGTGACAACCTTCTCAGGAGGTCATTCCCTAGTAAAGAAGGGGTGCCCTCTGGAGTCACTACTATGACCGGGTGTTTCACCTTGTGTCGCCCAATTTTGATGTCCAAATCTGCAGTCCCCTCGACGGGAATTTCCTTCCCGTCAAAGTTCTGGAGTTGTCCAGGAAGAGAGGTGAGGGGAATTTGGTACTTCTCCCCCCTACCTGAATTCAGTTCATCAAAGGCCCTTTTGGACAGAAGGGTAGCTTGGAATCCAGTGTCCACCAGTGCCAAAATTGTACCCTGCCCCTGTACTTGTACCGAGGCATAGTATTTTCCCTCCTTCTCCTCAAGGGGGCACAGATAATGCACATTTTTTGGACAACTGGTGGGCTAACTTTCTGGTTTTGGACATGGCGAGAGAAGAGATTTGGGCAGAATTCTGTGTAGAGCCTTGGGAATCTGCAAACAAAAATTGGCAACTTGAAATGGTTTTGGGTTCCCCTGGTTCCGGTTCTGGGCCGCCCCCCCCCCCTTTTTGGAGACAGTGATTAGGATGGGTTTGAACCAGGGGTTTTTGGTATTGTTGGTTCTGGGATAGAATGATGGGTGGCGACAGCTCAATTCCCACATCTACCCAGCCTGGGTTGGAATCCCTTGGGACCCATTTTTCCTTGGGAGGAGTTCCCCCATCTCTGAAGGAGAAGATCCTTTTCCCAGGATCCTCTGAGGATCCCTCTCCCTCAAATTGGAAGACCTTTACCTCCTCCACAAAATGGGTCTGTTTGGGTCCTTTGTTTCTCCTACCTCCTCTTTGCTCCTTGGATGGCAGACTTTCAGGGGTAGGAGATTTTGTTTCCGGTTCCTGGTTTTCCAGGGGCTGTTTACAAGTTGGGAAGGAAGTTTCCTCCAAGGCTTTACACCCCCCTTCCCCTTGTGCCTCCTCCCTGGGAACCGGTGGGTTATCGGGGTGCTGCCCCCGTCAATGTTCTGGAGCACTAGGTCCAGAGTTTGGGGCATTCTGTGCCGGCATGCCCATCTGAGGGTTCTGTTGGGCCCTCAGCATGCGGCCCAAATCCTGTGCCATGTTCTGAACCTGGCGCTCTAACTGGGAAACCCGCTCAGGCTGATACGGGGTCCGGTTTTCTCCCCTGGGCTGATCGCGGGAAGGGTAGCTATCCCTTCTCTGGTAATACCCTGGGTTGGGAAGATTTGGGCACCCCTCCACCCTTGGCCTCCCCTCTCCCGGATTAGGTTGTCTGGGCTCAGGGAATTGGGGAAAGAAGGATGGATGGTTTTGGGGTTGGAAATTGGGTGGATACCTGGGAAAAAAGTTGTGCCCAGTGTTTGGGGAATTTCTGCCCTCCTGTGGGAAGTTAGGAGGGAAGTTACCTGGGTCAGGTGCTTGGCTGGATCCCCCCCTTGGGCTGGAGGAGTCCACACATAACCCAGGATTGGTTTGTTTCCCTTGTAGCGGGGACTTACATAGTCAGGGGAGCGGGGGACCCCATTTGTGGGACTACCTCCTTGACTCCCTGTCTGTGACTGGCCCGAGGGCCTTCTGGGCTGTGAATTATTTGATGCAGGCAGGTTTTTAGGTCCCCCCATCTCTAAATCTAAAACGCGCTTTTTTTATTTTAGCCACCGGCACTGCTGTTTTTCCTTTGGCACACATTTCACTCATGGCACTCCTGGCCCCTCACGCTCGCACTGGTGGGTGGCAGGTCAGGGGACCATTTTGCTGTGCGCAAAACTGCGCGGTTCTCCAGGATTCTGGCGCAAATGTGGGCTTTTCCGCCCTCTTGGATTTCCTAAGCCCACAGCACCAAGTGTTGCAGCATAATAACTTGAACGTGGGCCAAGACACACAACAGCTGGAGTCGGAAGAGACTCGTGCAGCCTTATTCAAGACCCGATCCGTCCGCAAGAAGGCATCGACCAAGAAATCCAGCAAAGATTGGACTCAGGTGAGAAGGGGGGAACTGCTTGACAGTTTGAGACGCCACCCGATCGAACTCGATATGGACATGGAAGCGGCCGTCCAGGACCTGATGCGTGGCATGCAAGAGCTATCAACCGAGGTACAGAATCTAAAGGCGGAAAACACTGCTCTCAAACAATTAGTTCTATCCTGTGATTCTGCCACAAAAGAAAGTGTGTTGCTGGGCGGCATAGTGGACAAATAAGATTCGTGGATTCCTGGATTCATGTTTGGTCCACTTTACTTTTAAGCCCCACTACTTTTCGACTCCCAGGGCTAAGGTGGGTTTCATAATTTCTCACCTTTCAGGAAATGCCCTAACCTGGGCTACGCCCCTCGTTAATTCCGGTGATGCTGTCCTAGATGACTATGATGGGTTCATACAGGCCCTTAAAACCATGTTTGACCGCCCAGAGCAAGTCTATAGTGCCCAGGAACGCCTGTTAGACTTTCAGCAGGGATCCCAGGATATGCTCACCTATGTAACGTGATTCAAGCAATTAGTCAAGGAAGCTGATTGGTCCCCTGAGGCGAGTTTTACCCTTTTCAGGAGAGGACTGAATGAGGAGATTAAGGATGAGTTGGCCAGAGTGGCTCGCCCAAACTCATTCCAGGCACTAATGGACCTTGCCATGCAAATAGACTTTCATATCCAGGAAAGGAAGGCAGAGAAGAAGAAATCTAGGGGAAATCCTCCAAAAGTGTCCTTTGAGAGCACCACCAAGACAGACACAAACCCAGGCTCAGTCACTGAACCAGAACCCATGCAGATAGGAACCTTCCGTGGACCCTTATCCCCGCAAGAAAGGATGAGAAGGATTCATACGGGGTTGTGCATGTATTGTGCCTCAGACAAACACTTGGTTAGGGAGTGTCCTCTAGCCCCTCCTCGTCATTCGGGAAACGCCAGCTCCCGATCCTAGATGGAGCAGAGCTTCGGGAGAGAGATGTTTGCTCCACATCAATTCCATCCTTGAACTCTCCTAAACAAAACAATTTGGTGATACTACAGGCCTTCCTATCGCCCTCCAAGAATAAGACCTATTCCATTTTGGCCTTGGTAGACTGCGGAGCTATGGGAATTTTCATTGATCAAGATTGGGTTGTTAGTCATCATTTTCCATAAGAGACACGAAGAACCATGCAGCCGGTGGAAGCAATCGACGGAAGACCCCTCACTTCAGGACCCATAAGCCTGCCGACTAAAGAGATCCAGCTTTCTATAAACCATCACCAAGAGCGGATTAGATTCAACATCATTAAGTCAGCTCATTACCCCATGGTATTGGGTATGCCCTGGTTACAGAAGCACAATCCGTATATCAATTGGACAGCAGGATCACTATTCCTAGGCTCAGGGTTTTGTATGTCTCACTGTATATTCCTGGATCCCTCCTTGACACCCCCTAAAGAACCACAAAGAGACCAGCAAACAATACTCATGGTTTCCAATATCATACAAGTCCCTGAGGCCTATCAGGGATATGCTGATGTATTTTCAACTGCCATAGCCCAGGCCTTACCCCCTCACAGACATGAAGACTGCGCCATAGATACAGATCCCTCAGCAGTGATTCCCTTCGGCAGAATGTTCATACTTTCCGAACTTGAGAAAAAGGCCCTCCGAGAACACCTGGATACCAACCTTGAAAATGGCACCATAAGACCTTCAAAATTTCCAGCGGGTGCTTCATTGTTCTTTGTTCCCAAGAAGGACACCAAGGAACTCAGACCTTGCCTCGACTATCGTGGCATAAATCAATGCACCCTCAAAGATCGGTACCCACTGCCCTTGATCTCGGATATCCTGGAAGCTGTGAGGGGCGCCGTAATATTCATGAAGTTGGATCTCCGGGGTACCCATCATTTGATCCGTGGCCGGGAAGGAGACGAATGGAAAACAGCCTTTAGAACACCCTTTGGTCACTATGAATAGCTAGTCATGCCCTTTGGACTAGCTAATGCCCCCGCAGTTTTTCAACGTTTCATGGATAGGGTGTTTTCTGACATGTTATTCCTCTTCGTCATTGTCTATCTGGACGACATATTGATCTTTTCCAAGGATCTTCTAAAGCATGAAGAACATGTAAAGGCAGTATTACAACTACTCCGTGAACACAAACTTTTAGCCAAACCCGAAAAATGCTTGTTTCACGTTACTTCTGTTCACTACCTAGGATTCATCCTTAGCCCAGAAGGAATTGGTATGGACCCTTCAAAGGTAAAGGCCATACTGGCATGGCCCGCTCCCACATCCATGAAACAAGTTCAATCCTTCCTGGGGCTTGCCAACTTCTACCAGAAGTTCATATCCACCTTTTCGGAGATCGTTCAACCGATCGTTTCTCTATTGAAGAAAGACACCCCCTTTATCTGGTCTACACTGCAAGATAAGGCATTCCAACGTTTAAAGGCAGAGTTCACGCAAGCCCCCATCTTGGCCCAACCCGACATAAATCGACCATTCCTTGTGGAAACGGATGCCTCTAACTACGCCATAGGAGCGGTCTTGAAGCAGGAATTTGAGGATAAACTGGAACACCCCATTGCTTACCTTTCACGAACCCTGACTCCCAGTGAGACACACTACTCCGTCCTGGAAAAGGAACTGTTAGCCACCCGCCAAGCCTTCACTGAATGGCGACATCTACTTCTGGGTGCTAGATATCCAGTTCAGGTCCGCACGGACCATCGGAATCTTCAAATTCTTCAGTCATTGTAGTGTAGGAACAGTCGTCAGGCGCGTTGGGCCCACTTCTTTGCTCAGTACCAGTTCCACATCACTCATGTTCCCGGATCACAAAACCTGATTGCTGACACCTTATCTCGACGTCCTGACTATGTAACTACTTAAGATAGGCCCTATCCTAAGATGTTTCCCCACACGATCTTTGTAGCTCAAGCAGTCAATCTCCTGGAAGAAATTTGAGTGCAAACCCTCTGATCTCTGGAAGGATATTTCAAGGAAGAATCAATGGAACCTAAGAGTCAAGGAAGGATGTTTATTCAAGGATAATGCACTGGTCATTCCTACACAGAAATTACAACAAAGAATAATAAACCTCTGTCATGATACCCTTCACTCCGGACATCGTGGCATAACCAACACCCTGCGCCTCATACAAAGACAGTTTTGGTGGCCTGGAATAAAGACCAACGTACAGCAGTACATCAAAGCTTGTACTATCTGTAGTCAAAATAAACATGATAACAAGAGACCGGCGGGTCTTCTACTGAACCTACACTGCCAACAAGGCCATGGGAATTCATTGCTACGGACTTCATAGTGGAATTACCACCTTCCCGAGGATACACGACCATCATGGTTACCATTGACTTGTTCACTCATATGGCTCATTTTACACCCCTGTGTAAGCTACCATCCTCGTCCGAACTTGCTGGAATCTTCCTGGAACACATATTCCGTCTGCATGGACTTCCTTCCAAGATCATATCTGATCGAGGACCTCAATACGTCTCACAATTCTGGAAACATCTCTGTCGCATTTTGGGAATCCAAAGCGCCCTCTCATCAGGTTATCATCCCCAAACCAACGGGGCCACAGAATGTGCTAATCAGACCCTGGAGCTGTATCTTCGATGTTTCTCCCCCAAGGTTCAGGATGACTGGTCCCTTCTGATACCCGTGGCTGAATTTGCCTACAACAATTCCGATCATTCAGCACTTAAGACCAGTCCCTTCTATTGTAGCCAAGGTTTCCATCCATAGTTCTACCCTCTGTTCTCCCTCATCCCACACCAGTACCTACTGTCGACTCCTGTATCGGAACCCTCATCAATGTACACCAGGAGGCCAAAGAAAACTTGGAGAAGGCCAGAACACAGACTAAGATGTATGCAGATTCCAAAAGAAGACCAGGGCCTTCTTATGCAATTGGTGATCAAGTCTGGTTGTCCTCGAAATTACTACCCCGACATCTACGACCAAACAAGTTGGCCCCTCGGTACTATGGTCCATTTCCCATCAAGGAAATTATAAATCCAGTCTCATACCGGATCAGACTACCAGACTCCTGGAAGAAAATTCACCCAGTATTTCACACATCCTTATTAAAACCCTACATCCAATCCTCCCGGAAATCCTGCAGACCTCCTCCTCTGCTGGTCGACAACCAATTGGAATATGAAGTATCCCGAAAATGTGACTTCAGGTATAAACGGGGTCAGCTTCAATACCTGGTTGAACGGAAAGTATATCCTCCTAGTGAAAGAACCTGGGAACCACTTTCTAATTTCAAGACCCCTCGACTGCTCAGAAGATTTCACCTTATACACCCGGGGAAACCTGGAGGAACGGGTCTTCGGAGGAGGCATGCTGTCATGACCTACAGAACGCGCCCCTTTTGGACTTCCTGGTCCTTGTCTCAACGGGGCTTACACTCCCTGGTACTCCCAACATGGCCGTCCAGTGTGAAACACCTTCCTCGCTTCACACGTTGGATGTAGCGTGTTCTATTAATAGACCACGCACCCCGCAGCTCCGCGCGTCTCGATGCTATTGCGAAGTAGCGACCAGACATGTGCTCCGTAGCTCGCGGTATTGTTATTCTTTGGTTCTTTCCCAACCAACCCCATTCCAAGTCCCCTTCCCTTCTTTCTTGCTCCCTGGACTCGTGTGCTGAGTAGTGCACTCTTAATTTCCCGGATTCCTATATCGTTGCATCCCGGAACTTTGAACGCACGCTGGAGTCGGAAGAGACTCGTGCAGCCTTATTCAAGACCCGATCCGTCCGCAAGAAGGCATCGACCAAGAAATCCAGCAAAGATTGGACTCAGGTGAGAAGGGGGGAACTCCTTGACAATCTGAGGCAGGGAACTACCATTCGTAATAAGGAGGGGGGGTTTGTAAACTTGTATGGGTTTGTAGGGTTTGGTTGGTTAGGAGGATTGTTTGCATGATTGCGAGGTAGGGGAACGACCTTGGTCCGTGGGGTAGCACGCTTGCAGTGAAATGTGCAGTTAATGTCAACGTGTAAGGGGAATACAAGGTGACTAAGATATGTAGATTGTGGACCAGCGAACTAACACGGGCAAGAATGCTGACGTGATGCACAATGCGGCACCTGTCGTCATAGGTTTAGGAGCAAAGGAGGAATTTTGCAAGGGGCAAGGGGGTTGCCGGCAAATCAATGATGTAAGAGTGTCAGGGACAGCGACAGCATTTCCTGGCCGCAGCAGTGATACTACCGTGAGCCATGGCACAAGTTAAGGCGCAGCACTGGGGCCTAACTACTGACATGTAGCGTCAAAAGCTAGGGGGTTGCCGGCAAATCAATGATGTAAGAGTATCAGGGACAGCGACAGCATTTCCTGGCCGCAGCAGTGATACTACCGTGAGCCATGGCACAAGTTAAGGCGCAGCACTGGGGGCCTAACTACTGACATGTAGCGTCAAAAGCAATGGTGGTCCAGAAGACATGCAGAAGAGGGCAGCGTGGTGATGGGCAGTGGATGTCATGTTGCAGAGCTGAGATTTGGCATGGGGAGGGGGAATCATACCTGCCTACTCTCCGGGTTTAGCCCAGAGACTCAGGGTTTTTATGCTCTTCTCGGGTCTCCAGGGAAGAGTGTGGAGTCTCCAGGATTTTCGCCAAGCCGAGCAACTCCACTCAAAACTTCATGAGATTGGCTACAAGCAGACCACTAGTGGTCAATCACATGGAGGCGTGGGTGGAGTTTTGCCTGAAAATCACAAATCCCACCCATAGCAGGCTTGACTGCTGGTGTTTGGAGTTCTTTTTCAAGCATGCTGGTGGGGAAGGTGGGCAGAGTCATGGGTGGATGTGGGCGGTATCTTTGGTGGGTATAGGTGGGGCCTCTGTGACGTGGTATGTCTCTGGGTTTCAGTTTTTGAAATGAAGGCAGGTATGTGGGGATCCAGGCGAGCCCTAGGTGAGATGGGAACGGGCAGAATCGTTGGCGGTTTATGAGTGAATTATGACCCGTCTAGTGTGACACTATCAATTGCGAGTTTGGGGCAAAGTCGGAGCAAGGGCCATGCTACATTACAGTAAAACCGAACAGGGGCTGCAGCATGCATGGCAGGCACCATATGGTCACTCAAAAGCCCAGCAACACGGCCCAATGAGAAGCAATTCGGGAGGGGGGGCGGCCTGCAGCCTCGTGTAATGGGTAATGGGTGAAGGCACAGGCTGCACTACTCTGAGTGGGGGAAAACAATCGAGGTGGCAATGTGGGTCAATGGGAGGGCCAGGCATAGGGCTAATAACATCATAAGGGAAGAGTAAGGCATATAGACGGTTAAGATGTGTTGTATTTGCGTGTATTTCTTCAAAGGCACAGAATAAATAATGAATCATACTGCAATGTTCATAGGGGGAAGTGCTTGCAACGATCATGAGGACAGGTGTGCGGGCAATCGAGAGGGCGCGGGTATTGTTGGTGGCGCATTTAGGTTATTGTGGAGTATAAACATGGGCCCTCCCGTATGGGAGGCCCTAGGGCGTAAACTGGGAGGTGGGGGGTTTGTTGTGGGCCCGGTCGGGCAGCCCCACTTAGCATGCAGGTGCAAGGGCGGGCAGCTGAGTCCCCAGAACAATGGGGACCCAGACTGAAGGGCGCCCTCCAGGAAAGAGGTGGCAGGGGCAGGTGACAACAGGTAGTCCCTGCCCCTGACACCTCACATCAAAGGTCCCCCCCTCCCATCTGGGCGGACATGGAGTGGGGGCCTTTGAAGATCAAAGTGGGGCTACCTTGCCCTCAGGCACAAATAGGCCTATAACCAGGGAGGGTAAGGTAGACCCTCTCATTCCGTGCCTCTCTCCTGACAGGGATACAGCAGGCTCCTGTATCTGCTGTCAGCAGCAAAAATACTTGCCTCCCACCCTGCAAACAGCCTCCAGGAACCCCACTAACAGGGGCCAGGTAGATCCTCAGTAATAGCCAAAAGTTTAACAAACAGGTTAAGAAAATGTTTGAACTCAAATAAGTAAAAAAAAAAAGGCTAAAACACCTTAAAAAAACAAACACAAACGCCAAGAAGGACTTTAAACCCGTCAAGGGGAAAAGATCTCAGTTATTTTAAACCCAGGCTCAAAGAACCCACCCCTGAGGGAAAAACAATCCAACAAAAGTGCTTAGGGGTTTCAAAACACAAGTGGATCATGAGCAGGGAAAATTCCTAGTGAGGCTCTAAGAACCCACCCCGGTTGTAAAACAATCCAATAAAAGCGCATAGGGGGTTCAAAACACAAGTGGATCATAAGCAGGGAAAAATGCTAGTAAGGCGCAAAGGACCCACCCCCGAAGGAAAACAATCCAATAAAAGCGGGGGTTTCAAAACACAAGTGGATCATGAGAGAAGAAAATGACAATTTTAACACCAAAGTGGTAGACACAAAGGCTAAAACGCCTTCAAAAAATGATAACACATACTAACATACAAACACAGTGGCTCAAAGAACCCACCCCCGAGGAGTATCAAATGCAATAATAACGCAAAGGGGGTTTCAAACAAAAGCGGATCATGAGCCAAGTGAACGGTAAGAAGTCACCCTGTGAGCATGGCAGTGCGCAAGCCCAAAACTCGGATCAGGTTGGATGCAAGTGGAAGCTCTGAGTATGGCAAATAATAACCCCTCAACAAGCACATACCTCTCCACCTCACATGGAAAAGACAAGAGAAAGCAGAGAAGATCAACTGCAAAGCCAACAATGGAAAAAACAAGACCCAGCGCACAAGCTGGGTCCACCAAATGTCACAAGCTTGAGTATGAAGGCCGGCGGGGATCAGCCTCGAGCTGGCCCTACGTAGGAGTAGGGCCCCCCCACTCACCTGATCCGTCTGTCCCCAAAATATATTCTTTTTATTCTTTCTATGATGTTGTTATGGTCGGTTATTTTGCACCATGGCTTGTATTACAATAAAGCTTGTGGCCAAAGTTTTTCCACCTCACATCATGTTGGCCTCCTCATTCCTGACACTGTCATTACTGTCATGTCATGTCATACTTGTCATTTATGTCACCTGTCACCTGCATGCCAGCCCCCCGCACAAAAACACTTCCAGGTTTACACTGTTAGCCATTCGAAACATGCGCCTCGATACTCGGATGTGGTTGTGGGGGATTATGAAGAATTATAGCGCGCGCGGCGGTGAGTCCTGGATCTGGGGGCTAGGCGCTGGACGAGTAATGCAGCTCTGTATCGTGTTGTTCGGTGGCGTTGTGCTTGTGCGGGAATAGCAGAAAGGCACGCAGCGTTAGTAGATTGGTGGGATAGGTACAACAGCGCATGGGACATGATGCTGTATTGGCGAAGGCGCGATGTTCATGCAAGCAACAGCGGGGGCGGAAAAAGCTGCTTCCATTGTTCGACTATGGAGACCTGACAGGAACATCTAAACGGGCAGTTCCAAGCTGCTAATTCATGTACCCTGCTAACCTGTAGACCGGTAAGAAGCGGCCCGCAAACATTCGTTTCAGGTAAATGTATAGTTAAATTTGAGTTGAAGTAGATGCGGTTTCCGTACCGCTTTGTGTTTCCGAAGTTATGTTACTATAAGGAATTATCGTACATGTCCTTAGTTATGTAGCTGCTCATTTCAATGGGGCATTGATGTCTCGTGAATGTGATTTACAATATGTGGGATATGCAGTACTCAGCTAGGGTGTCATGCCAATATATAAATTTCACCGGGCAATCGCTGTGCCTCGGGTGATACTGTAAATTTGCATGGGGGTTGGTTGCTAGTTGGGACAGATGGCAGGCACAGGGCGCTTTGTTAGACTTTTTAGGCTTTCTATACACACTTAAGTTGGCACACTGTAGCTCGGCTTAACTGGTCCACCAGATGATGGCGGAATTGAAGTGGTTACTAGTTCCATTATTATGGGAGGCTAAGAGTTTATGGCCCGTATTCAGCTGCCAAACGGAATGCGGGTTCCAAGAACGAGGAGAGGCACAAGCAGTGGTATCATCCCCCGGAAGAAGGCTGGGGGGGGCAGAGTCTTGGCGGGAGAAATGGGAGGGGCATCGTTGGGGGGGATGTTACAGGTATTTAAAAGCAGCAGAATGTCGCAGGGCAGCTGGTTCGGCTATGCATTACTCTCAATGCGGCCGGAAGTGGTACATAATAACTGGGTTATTCTCACACAGCTATATGGCGGGGGTCGGCGTGTTGGCAGTTGTCCATCCCAGCTCTTGTGTGGGGGCATGGGGAGCGACATTTAAGGGCATCCTGGTGAAGCCTGGTGGTTAATCGGGGAGGTTGGAGGGGACACAAAGAGAAAAAAGGGGTTGCCAGCTGGAGCACGCAATGATCTTTTATGACCCAATTTAAGTGCTGGCGCCAGAGTCATGGAAGGGGAGGTGCGATGGGCTGCAACTCTGGTGTATGGGTGGGACAAATGGCAGTGGTTGTGGTGTGTGCCGCCGATCGCACTCTGGGAGCCTCGTGGCGATGGGCGCCCGTACATAGACAATGCGGTTGTTGCTTCACAGGATTGTGCATGTAGCCATAGCCCTCTATTGTAAAGACCTGCATTATTGCTGTTTTTTGTAGTGGTGGCCCCTTAAGTATGTTAACGGTACTAAGATATGTCATATCATTTGTATGCAATGTATTAAAGAGGGCTGCTATAACCACGTTTGTAGCAAGTATGGCCATTGGGTGGCGCTGTGTATTGAACTGTGTGTAAGGCTACAAGCCTGGGGGAAGTTACGCGTGCAAGAACGTGTTAAAAGGGCAGATTGGTAGAATTGCACGACGGTCAGTGCAGGGGTTTCTGACTACCTTAACAGCATGTTTGGTAGGAATGTGGTAGGAAGTGGGAAAGGATGGGGGTTGACTGGGCCATCGTTCCAGGTGATGTTAGTTCTGGGAGCCCTGTGTTTGGCATGCTCCCTCCCTCCACTGGCTTGCGTTGGGCAGTTGGTTTGGGTCGACACCTTCAGAGCCGTGTGGGGGCCAGGATGTGTTGTGGTTGGTTGTGTGTTCAGCAGCCGTGGACGCGGGGGTTGTCCGATGGGCTTATAAACAGCTTCTACAGCATTAGGCGCGTGAGGAATAAACATTATGATTACAGTCCTCCCAAAGCATTAACAAAGAAAGGGACAAGAATGTTTGTAAGCAACCACCATGGTGATCAGCATTTCACAGTCAGTATGTGCATCCCTTCCGGGGGACTGTATTTATGATTATAGTGATGTTTGAAATGTTGGTTTGTGGCTTCCACGCGGCCCGATTATGACCATGTCCTTGCAGTATGGTCACTTTGGCTTTCAAGCCACATCAAAATTAAAGTACAAAGGAAGGATGGGGGAGGGAACGGTTTTCTTCAACCGCCCTCACATCCCATATCGTAGTTCCTACATTGAAACAGTTTCTAGCACCAGGTCTTTCGTTGAATGGGGGCTTGGTGTGACCCAAAACGCATGTGAAAACCCTTGGCTTGAATTCAACTTAGATTGACAGATAAACGCAGTGTTTTTAGGAAAGATTCCAATTTATGTCAAGTGTTCCGTCCAGTTGTGAACCCCCCCCCCCCCCAACTTGTTGCTGCTGTTTAACACCCTAGTTTGACTTTGTCAGATGAGCACAGCCTTCAGTTGCACTCCCCTAGGCTTTTCGCTCACTTTATCATGGGGAAACTAGCATGCCCTTAAAGAAAGTCAGTACTGGGAGACATTGTTTCCCTTAGTCCATGTCAATGTTGCCATGTTTCTGCAACATGTTGCAAGTGCACAATGTACCTTACAGTATAGTGCACTTGGGTCTTCCTGTCATTTCTAAAGTCCCAAGACACTTTCGAAGGATTTTTTAGGAGACGTACAGATGTGCCTTGGACAGGGCTGGTGGCAGCTTATCTTTTCTCATATTTGTAACCCTTTCCTGCCAGGTAAACCGTGTTTACAGCATTTGGCATGAATAGGTGGCCTGGGTATAAAATGGCCATGCCACAAGGTTCTCTGTCCTGTCCTTTGGCCATCTTGCCCCTTCACCTTCTCCAAGTCAAGCCGACCCGGGTTAGTCCTTATTTGGGCATGCATTCACCCGTTAAACGCCAAGCTTTCGTGGGCTTCTGCATGCCGTGTGTGTGCGCTTCCAGATGTGGGTTGGACCGTCTGGTTCTAATGCACATCCTGGGTGCCAGAGAGTCTGGTGTGCTGTGAATGCCTGGGACCACCATGGTCCATGATTGGTCCACGTATGGTGTGCCTGTATGTGAGCAGATCTCTTGAGTTCTCACTGAACGAAGGATAGGATCCAAGTATCCTGAAACTAAAAGCTGAGTGGAGGAGCCGCTGGTGACCCACTGGAAGGTTTGGCACCATGAGCCCACTGACATCCCGCTGGACCCCTCTGCATCTGATCGAACTAGAAGGTCTGCGAAGACGCTTTGACCCATTGGAATAGTGGGACCAACTACTCTTGGCACTTTCATCAAATCCTGCAAGTAAGCCTTCTCAGAAGTGTCCATGGGCGAACCAGTGGGCTGACCAGTTTGCACACAACGTTTGCCAGCTTGCACAGTACGTTTGCTCTGATACCGCCGCCGTTTCGTGGAGGCCCTTGAACTCTGTACATCGCAAGCTCAGTGTTCATGGCACTCTCACGCCAAATTTCGTACACTTGGCTTTCCAAGGTCTGGAGTAAAGAAGGAGTGCCGAACTGGAGTACACGCTGTCACCATGTCGTCCAGCTGTGGTGCCAAACTTTGCAGGTGCCTTGCAGCTGTGCCCCTCTGTGCCCTTGTATAGGAGGTCCCAGACATGGTCTGCACCTCAGCTCCCCATTTCGAAATACCAGTAAAGTACTCGCCAAGATATGTGACGTATGAGGAGCAGCTGAACCAACAGAGAGGTGCAATGGGTCTCTGCCCTGTGTACATTAGGAGATCAGTACCTGTTGAAGTGACCAGACAGCCCTGGGATGCACAGTACCCAATCAGACAACCATACCAAATGACAAGTATTTACAGACTGTCCATGAGGAAATCCCGAAGGCCTTAATGGAAGGCCAATGGAATTAAACCAAGGGCCTAGGCAGCCCTGAGAACAAACAGAATTGGCTACTGAAAGCAAGCATGCCAGTACCAGTAAATGCTAGACTAGATGTAATGGACAAAGAGAAGAGACAATGTTAAAACGTAAGGAAATGTTGTCATGAGACAAAATGGAAGCAACCACTCTTTTGAATGTGTGTAAATAAGCTTGAAACACAAAATGCTAAGAAACCGATACTGCCTGCAATGCTTAGTAGAAGAATAGAGCGGCAAGCTCCAACCAAAGATCTACCTCGATATAAGCACAATGTACACGTGCGACTCCATTTTGTGAAAGCAGAATTGTACCCAGACGGCCAGAGTCCTAACAGGCCGAGTTTTGAAACCTAGCAGAAACCAGAGAAGGAGCAGGATCAAAACTTAGCAAAGATAGGCTCATGCCGGGGAAATCGAGGTCAACCAAAGAAGGGGAGGTGAGCACGAGCTCACGAGACTCCAACTTCAGAGCATGCCAGCCCGCCGTGAAGGTCAAGATAAGAGAGGCCCATGCAGGTGGCCAAGCGAACACAGAATTAAATACACGAAAAGATGGAAAACTAAAGCAAATTCATGGTGAGCTAACACGTGACCAGCCAGGCGCGAAGATGTGCCACCGTCTGATGTCATCCAGAACCCAAGGATGCCATAACTTTTCCTGATAAGAGACTACAGATCCGATGCCCTACCCAGCCAACTAATTGACACATAGCCCTAAAACACTGATTGATAGAAAGGAGGAAGGGTGAATCTTGGGACACTAGGCACCTGGGTGTCTATGCTGCATGCTTCTAATTAAAGTGGAGATTTATGCTTCGGGGAGTAACTTGCCCAATCATGATAGACTCTGTAATCTAGGGTCCTATAGACACTGTAACCAATGATACATCGTACTTACAGTGACGTCAGTCACGTGTGCTGTAAAGGGATGGGCGTAGATGCCCACCCGATAAGAGTTATCCAATCCAATTGCTTTATTTCCATATACAGATATAACACCTATACTTAAGTTACCTTTCCTAACGAATTATGCTGCATGATGATTTTTGTAGAAGTAGACGTCAATGATGATGAAGTTTGCCCATAAAAGATGCTGTTGTACTGAAGTTCGGGAAAGTCGGGGTGAGGCAGGTGTTCATGATGCAGCTGATTTCCATAAACTGATGTATGTCTCATTAAACGGACTTCCCTTTGCCAATTTACTGAGTCCTGATTATTGAACAGTGCTGGAGTATGTGAATCCTGCACTCTGTCCTCGCATGGTGCAGCGATCTTGTATTACTAGTTTTCGAGGGTGAGTACTGACCAATGGGCCCGTCAGTAATTTCCTCTCCTCGTCAACACCGTGAAGCCTGTTAAAGTGAAACTGGCCTGATCCACCCACCAGGAGCGGAAAAATTGCCACTGTCTCATTTGGGAAACAACGCTGTAACGTTGTTGCTGAAAGCCGCAGAATTGCCGTATTTGAACCTGCAACCGAAGTAGACTCAACTGGCGAAGTTTGGTCCGAAGTGCGCATGGGGTCGGTGAGTAATTGCAACACTTACCGGTGGCCCCTAGTGTATCCATCCATTTTTACGCACAAATGGCCCCCAAGGGCCCTTCTCCTTTCCACAGATGATAGCCTGAGCTATCAAACTATTCCCAAGTCCTGGAACCTGTTCTGCCCTCTCCGGGAAAACCTCAGCGAATAGTGGGAACATATTCTGCATCACCTCACCCACCTTCCTGAGCTGCTGCAGACCCTACAAGAGACCCCGTTTTCGCCCATCTGCACTACCGCGTGTGCCAACATTGCAAGTACATTTGAGCAATAGGCACCCCTCTTCTTAGGGAGTGGACTGCCTCACAGTTAGGATTGTGATTACTGCAGAACTGCCTAAAGACTCTTTGCACCACCTGCTTCCTTACCTTTTCTAGGTTGCAGACCCATTGCGTGCCTTAACCCTTTAGGCCACTTGGTCCTGTATACATGTATTTTAGTAGGATTGTGTTGGTTTAAACGTGTTACTGTTAATGACTATTGTGTTGAAACTCAAAGGCCTTGTATTTTTAATATATATACACCTGACTGGGAGTGATTTGTAAGTGTCCTTCACTCTGTGTGCTCATTGAGGTCTTTCAGTCACCCTCACCCCTCCCAAGACCTAGTCTTGACTGCTGCCAATGCTACCTTGATTGGTCTGGCGTGTACAGAAGGTTACCCTGTTCAACGAAACTAGGCTGGCCTTCTGAACCTCTGCCCACCAGGTCAGAGTTCAGAATTCCATCTTAACAAGTGTTATCATGTGGCACTGACGCTGCCTTGGACATGCACGATTTCTTTGCAAAAGATGCTGTTGCACGGCTTGATGGTGCGCCCCGTTTCACGTGGGTAGTTAAATGGTGCACGGTGGATTGGAAGTTGCAATATGGAGTCACCAAAGCTCCGGGTGCACATGTTGGGTGAAACAGTAAATGTTAATGTTGCATCAAAGGCAGCCGAGAGATAGCAGCGCGATGAGCACACACTGCTGCGATGTGGGTGTGACCATCAGATCGCAGTTTCCAATCTCGGCAAGGCCAGCTAAATGAGTACCAACTGTGGTTAGTGCTACTGTCTACAAATGTGGACCATTCATGGCGTTACGTTTACTATGCATAGAACTGTATGTGCCACTGCGCTGGAGAGCGGTGCTTCAAAGGCTGCTGCGGCTATGGTTTGTCAACTGCAAAGTTTCTGATTAATTTACGTGCACACCAATCTCCCCCCCCCCCCCACAAATACCAGAATGCAATGGGAACATGCAGGGGCGTTGCTAGGGGGGGGGGATACGGGGGCTATAGCCCCTGATCTTTTGGTTGTAGCCCCGGATAGAATCTCAGGAGCTACAGCCAAATGACTTGCTAGCCCCCAGTCCCAACAGTTCCCACATCAGCGTAGCCCCAGGTCTTTTCCAGACCTAGCAACTCCCCTGGGAACATGCAATGGGCCTCATCAAGGGCCCGCCGCCGCATTCCAATGCCTGTTTTCCCCGCGTTAAAGGCAGGGCCACAGGAGAGAGAGGGTGTACGGGAAGGAGCACACAGACTCATTCGTACTGTAGTGTTAACGCTTTTGCAGGCAACCGCGATATGAATAAAATTGATTTAATGGATTTGTGTGGGCCTAGACGTACCAGCATGCAACATCTCGCAGCCAAAAAGCCAGGCACAGACACATGTCCCACGCAACATGGGGGACACCCCAGGGCGCAGCCACAGTGGCAGGGGAAGGGGTGGGGGGCAGGGCAGCTCAATTTGTCATGTCAACAGGGAATGTGGAAGCGAATCAGCCGCCGTGTGAGCTAACATTGCAACGGTATGGCAACTAGGTTAGCTGAACACAACGTAGAGGCTCCCCACCACATCCCCACTCTAGGGTGGACGGGGGGGGCGCATTAAAAAAAACGACTTTTTAAATTATATGTGCTGGCATTTATAATACATCCGTACACATGTGATCCTTGGAGCATCAAGATCACAATTGTTGGCGAGAGTTTGGATGGAGGGGGGAAGGAACGGGAGATGTTGGTGGAATTTTAACATATGAGTTGTGTATTACAGAATTTGGTTGCACAAAAAGGTCAACAGGTGGCGAAGTTGGGCAAAGAAGACTGGTACAGGGTAAGGACGTTGAAAGTGTGCAGTCCGTCCAGGGGCAGTAAACAGCAGCGTTAGGGTGGCGGGCAATGTTATGATTTATGCATTTATAACACACCTATACACAAGTGTGTCAAGGCGTGATGTGGCAATGTTCACAGAAGGGGCAGGGATCAAGGAGGATGTAGGTAAGGGGAGGAGGGAAGGCTGCCACATGAGAGGGGTACAACTCATTTGTATACACTTTATTTCAGAAGATCCAAGCCTGAACGGTATTGAGGGCAGGGGAGTAAAAGTTGCCAGAATGTATGAGGGCGGAAGCCCACGTATGGAAATGATTGCGAACACGCAAATAGAGGATGTGTCAATTGAGGTCCAACCATCAACAAGCGCTTCGCCGATTGGGCCAGACCACGTATTTTGGCAGAAATGTTTCGCCTTGGCAAAAATTAAGGGCTGGGAGGCCGCGATGGCCCAGATGCGGGGGGCCGCCGCCTGTTATGCCCAGCGAAGGGCAGTCAAGTGATCTAAAGAGGGATTGATCAAGTTTAAGCACAGGATCGCAGGAATCAGGGGGCAGCATGGATTCACAGGGCTCAAAGAAAAGGCTTTGCAAAACTAACACAGGCCAGAAGGGGTATAAAACGCAGAAAGACTTGGAGGAGGAACTTGCTGTTGCAACAGCGATTATTGTTTGGCAGAAAGCATGAGTGACAGCCCAACAAGTGAGGTCCTTCCCGGAACGAGCAGGAATGAACAGAATGCAACTCACAGCGTGGGCAATACTACATCCAAAGTCACAGGGCCAAAGTTGGTACCCAGCAAGAAGTTATTGGGTGAGTGTGTGCAAGGCCTAAAAGAAAAAATAGATTTGGTCCTGGGTTGGGTGCAGGCAGGCAATAAAGAAAGGGGTGCGGACACCTGCCAGGAGAGCAATGCGGGCCGCACGTCCCTACAGGCGGGAGACGGGATGGTAGGACCTGAGGGCTGGAGCAGTCTGGGGTCACATTTAGGGACTGCAGAAAGTGGAGGGAAAAAATAGAACCTTGGGAGGAGGGGGCTCAGGCACCAAAGGACATATTAGTGGAACAATGGCAAACACCAGGCCAGTGGCGGGGGGATAGGGTGGGACTGTTGCCTCAATGGGCAGCTAGCAACTTCGTGAGTTGGCACATACCCATGAGGGTCAAAGAAAAGATATGGACCAGGTCATTCATTGACATTTTCTTTGCTTGAACACGAGACAAAAGGGTGCAACACCTTGCAGACATGCAGAGGAAGCGAGGTAGTGAAAGCAAGGAAAAGGGTCAGACCAACAGAATGTGGAGAACTGGCTAGAGGCATTTAAAATACTGGCGCATATCATGGTTCAGAAATTCCCGAAGCAAGGGCCAGCTCTCTTTGGGACATCTTGGGATAGTACAAAATGTTTGGGGGCTCGGGATGGTTATTAAGAGACCAGAGGTTCAGGATGCGCATGGCGAGCGACGCAAGCCGGTGGAGGAGTGATTCGACCCGAGAGAGGGGATAGGGGGACACAAGCTGAAAGGTAACCTACCAGTGGGATGTGACAAGCTTGGCGAGAAGGGCAGGAGCATGGTGGGTGGGGGGGCAAAACAGGAGGGGGCAAGGAGAACAGCAGCCCAACTCAGCCACAGGGGGCCAAATGAGGCAGGAGGGCAACGGTGCAAGGTAGCTGGGCTCGGGGGAGACCAACAGGATACGGTGGACACGGGGCAGGGAGCACGCAGGTAGGGGGCAGATGGGGTAGGACTGGAACGGAGGGCAGAGGGGCTTAGGGAACATGGAGGTCCACCAATTGGTGCAGACATTTCAATGACGGTCAATGCACATTCAGGTACGCATGTTGTTGCATGCACATATGTGCAAATTGTGGTAGTGAGAGACACCATAGGAAAATGTGTAACAGAGGAGCAGGGAACGTAAAAAGGGAGAAGGTGCCGGGAGGGGTCCTAGCAACTGAGTGGGGGCTGGCAGTAAGGAAAAAGGTGCCAATAACAAGGAATGGGCACAAGGAAGGGTCTCAAGTAGTTGTAGGGATGCACATATGGGTAGAGCAGGGACAGGTATGAAGATGTTGGGGGGAAAGAAAAAAAATGGGTCCATATGTTTGTATAAATAAACAGTTTGTTACAAATGTGTCTTCCTTCATCAGGGGGGAAAATTGGCTGGAAGGACAGCAGCATGCAGTCAACCACAACACGATCAGTCGCGGGATTGGAAAACGCAGCGTATGGTAAATTTATATGTAGCAACTTTAGGGGGGGCTGCAGGGGATCAAAAAAAGACAAAGACGGCCAGCTTGTCCCAGTCTGACCTGTTAATTAAAGGCCCATCCACAATCCAAGTGGTTAAATTACTGGGGTGGCTGTCCAAGTACCCCAGGGTGAAAGAGGGGCTTGTTATCAACAGGGTTCCTAACAGGCTTCAAAATACAAGGGGCCACTGGAAGAATTACGGGCAAAGAATTTAAGATCTGCATATGAACACCCATCAGTGGTGACTGAGAAGATCAGGAAGGAAATGGTCATGGGAAGGGTGGCGGGTCCACCAACTTCCACTTAAAAACTTAATTATTTCACCACTGGGGATTTTGCCTAAGAAGGAGAAGGGGAAGTTCTGCCTGATACATAACTTATCCTTCCCGAAGGGGAACTCAGCGAATGACTGGCTAAAAGGGGAGGGTTGCTTGGTCCATTATGCTTCATTCGACGAGGCAATGAATCTAGTAAGAAGGGCAGGAAAGCGGGCTCAGCTGGCAAAAGTAGATAGAGAGGCAGCATTACGACTCATCCCGGGGCACCCCAAAAGCTTTCACCTATTGGGTTTCCAGCATGTGGAGGACATCTTTATTAACAGATGCATGCCCACGGGTTGCGCAATTTCATGTGCCTACTTTGAGGCTTTCAGTTCATGCTTAGAATGGATATTGTCAGAATTGGTGCAAGTGGGGGGACAAACACACTACTTGGACGACTTCCTATTCGTATGTGAGACTGGGCCGACGACCAATCCGAAAATCTAGGAAGACATCAAAACCAGGGACAACACCCACCCCCACCTATGTTTCCTTTTTTAGGGAGAGAGGGTCCCAGAAGAGGGTACTGGGGCCCGCCATCACAGCCCAGGCAACTATCACTACCCACCATGGACACAAACCCACAGGAGATGCTGCAATCAATGGAGATATTAAACCAGACAGAGATCCCAATTTTTAACCTTTCAGGAGTACCCCTTTCCCAAGAGGAAAAATCAGAACTTGCAAAAGGACTCTCCTTTGTGCCCAGCAGTCCAACAAACTGGTTCAAACTTGACCAAGAACTCTCAAATTTCTTCAGGACAACCGATGCAAATCATACTTTAAAGAGAGCAACTACCAAGAACCAGATGAGGACTCTGGCCTCAAAGTGAAATCCAACCTCTACCCGAGGGAGAATGAAGTACCCCCTTCAATAGTCTCTTTTGAAAAATGCATCAAGCAAGAAATGAAGAAACTACAGGAGGCCCCCCAAAATCTCAGACACAACCTAACAACGGAAGAATGAGGCGCCTTGAAAAAACTAGCAGAAAACAAGCAGCTAGTAATAAGAACAGCTTACAAAGGTGGGGGAATTGTAATTCAGAATGTCAATCAATATAAGAAGATAGTAATGAACCTTCTCAAAGAGGAATCCAACTACAAAAAACTGAAGAAAGATCCAACACTAGGGATCAAGATGAAAATCCAGGAAATGACACAGTTTGCCCTTGAACACAATTGAATCTCAGAGAAAGAAGACACTTTCCTCAATACCTCGGAGGGTAGAATCCCTGCCTTCTACGCCCTCCCCAAGATACACAAAGACAGGATAAATCCACCAGGTAGACCTATAGTCTCAGGCTGCACATCTATCCTAGAACCACTATGCAAATTCGTGGATCACTTCTTGAAACCACTCAGTCAACACACACCTAGATACCTACGGGACACCATGTCCACCATAACGGTCTTTGAAAACACGCCATTCATTCAAATGGAGGAACTCCTAGTAACCATGGATATCAAGAGTCTTTACACCAGCATAACCCAAGACGCTGCAGTGGAATGTATACAGCACTATTTAACACATCATATGACCCAGAGACGGGTACCAATCAACTTTATTGTGGAACATTTAGAACTAGCTCTGACTCCAATTTTCTTTATATTTGATGATGTGTTCTTCCAGCAAATCTGTTGTACTGCAATGGGGGCAGTCTTTGCGCCCAGCATGGCGATTATTACATGTCAGAATATGAACACCACTATGTTCTGAACATCACCAACCCCTTTGTGGATAAAATCTCACAGTGGCACCACTACATCGACAATATCCTCTTTATCTGGAAAGGCGACAATGATTCTCTGGAAAACTTCCTCATTTGGTTAAATTCACAGAACCAGGAAATTGAATTCTACTTGAATAAGAGCAACTTGGTTAGATCCAGGAAGTGGATCTCAATCAGGACCAGAAATAACAAATTGACATGCACCCGTTTAAAAAAAAGACAAACATATAACACCCTCCTTCACTGTAGGAGCAATCATCCCAAAATTCTAAGGGATTACTTACCATATGGCAGTTTTTCAGAGTTTGCAGAAACTTCACAGACATGGAACAATACAAACATCATGCCGCGGACCTGCACGTGAGATTGCAAGTTAGAGGATATGCAAGAATACCAAGAAGAGCACCCTATACACACCTAGGGAGTCTCTACTCCTACCGAAAGTGTGTAAGACACAGGAAAGCACCATGACATGTGTAACAACATTTGGTCCCAATACCACTAAGCTTAGAAAAACAAATTAAAAAGTTTTGGCCGCTAATGGAGTTAAGTCTCCGAGAAGAACCGCCTCCAAGAATGGCAATAAAACGCTCACAAAATTTGAAGAAGGTACTAACAAATGCAAGACTAAACAAAAAAACTATGAGGACTGAACTATGGAACATGAGGGAAATCAGAGGACACTATCCATGCGGAACATGTACCGTATGCAAACTTATGAGAAAAATGACATCATTCATGGTGAAAGACAAGGAGTGGTAACTTACGCACTTCTCAAACTGCAAGACATCCAATGTAGTCTATGTGATAGAATGCCCCTGCGGACTACGTTGCGTAGGGCAAACCAGGAGACAGATAAACAAAAGAATCAGAGAGCACAGATATGCAATCAGTTGTAAAACACACACCGCCCTATTAGTCTCCTACTACACAGAGCACCAACATGGCCCCGACAACATGACATGGTGGGTGACTGATAAAGTCCTCAACACCGCCAACACAATAAGTGCTCTCAATCAAAGAATCCTGGTGGATCTTCAGACTTAAATCCACCACCAGGGACCTGAATGAAGCACAACCTACAAGCCCTTGAATTAGATCCAGGGTCCCTATGTGTATATATGTTACCCAGGACATACACATGCTTAGGCATCATTTACAGAGTCCAGCATGCAGTATGGCAGCCTTCTCCCACAACTGTACCTCTAATGGCACTCACGTGCTCCCAGCAGATCCCGCAATAGTCCACGTGCACAGATCCACGGTCAGGCACAATGAATGATGTCAGTGCACCACCTTATTGAATGATGACATATGAATTGCCCGACAGAGGGACACGTCCTTTCAGAGCTATTCACCATGAGTAGTCTCCATTCCCTTTGGAGAGACAACTGACTGCTAGCCAGGCCGGGGTCAACATCCACGCCATTTTGCGTGTTCGTATCCCTTTCCACTAAAACAATAATGCCACCATTAAGATAGCAATAGCTAGGTTGCCATTAGTAACGGGGCGCAACGGCATTTGCACTAGAGATACTAACATTTTGCTCATGCGCACTCCAAATCAGAGACAGCTTGATCAACCGCCGAGGCACTGAGCGATTCGCAGTCGCTTGCCTGCTCATATGAATGCTGAACAGATGCCCAGGCAGCAAACGTCCTACTGACTTACAGACACACGCCTCCCCAGCGATCCACAATGAAATACTAGGTAGATGTGTGACCACGCGCTATGACCCACCGTAGTGCCATCCCCCAGCCTTAAGCACACTATTGCATCTACGTGGTCAGGCGCTCTGTTACATAGACACAGCACATACTTCCCTAACACGGCACCTTAAACATTACAGGGTGTCGCAGTGCACGTACGCGCACTGGGGAAGACACACATCCTAGACCGCCATTGAATAGACACGGGGGCTCCACAGATACTATTCAGGTAACACCGGCTACCACTTCTCTTAACTCTTGCCCAATGTTATTGTAGCAGCAGGTTTCTACTGGTCCCACGTTTGTGGACCAGAGAAAGAGGGAAGAATAGAAACAAATGAAAAAAAGAAAAAACACATCTTTCTTTCTTCTCTGTTCTTTTCTCCTCGTCCCGCAGTACCACGGGCAAACGCTTCTATAGAAGCCAATTTGAACTTGTGCCAGAGACACGATGAGCCACCAGCTAACCACAACTCAGGGAGCCCCTTAGAGAAACTCACACAAGGTCAGTGAAGCACTGGCATGCACAAATGAGAATTATCACCTCATGTAACGTTTGTTTACTTTTTCTTTGCTTCATTTTAAACACATGTTGTGTACACATGCAGCCTAGATGAGCTTTTCACTAATATAGCCTATTTACATGTTCCTCCTATAGGGAGACCTTTTCTATGGCCCAGAAGAAGGCACTTTGATTCAACAGCCGAAACATCACAGGACGCAGCAGGCTAAGTGCCCAGCTGTCCCTACAAGACCAATTGATTCACCCCCAGACGTAGACCTAGTCACCCTTCTGACTGGCATTTTGACCTCAGAGAGGTCAAGTGAGAGGAGTCTGACATTGAGCACTCTCCCAATAGCGACCAGAATTGGCAAAGTTGCGACTACACTTTTGTCTGTGATTATATGTGTTGCACTACAATGGTACCTATATGTGTGATATTAGAACATGCATGGTAACCTTTTTTTATATATTTTTGAACTATTTTATGTGTTGCATGTTTAATGACAAATGAATAATGACAAAAGAGAAGTCAAACAGAAAAATGATTAAATAATTGTCAAGAAATAAGTTTGAGGAAGTAAACTGTTTTGCTCTGCTTTTCATTACCAAGTCAAGTCCATCATAGGACCATCTTTTCAAAAGCACCATCTCAACCTAAGAGTCTATTGTACTCTTATTGACAATAAAGATTGATCAACCTTTCAGGCCACACCCAAATTTGCGAGGAACTTAACTGTTTCGCTTTGCACTACATTACCAAGTCAAGTCCATCATAGGACCATTTTTCTATGCAATCTTGACTTAGTGACAGCAACCCAGAATCTTTCAAGTCTCAGACAACTCTCAACCTTTTCTGAAACTTAGTGCAAGTAACTAAGAATTTTTCAAACCTCAATTAATTTCCAACCTTTTCTGTTGAAACCTGGAGCATAATCCTACAATTTAGTGCAAACAACTAAGGACATTATAATTTTGCAACTGACTGGATTTTATCTCACTATTAGAGGAACCAAGCCAACCAGAATTCCATTATTGACGTAGTGAAATCAAACTAAGGACAATACATCTCCATATGGACAATGTTCTCTTTTTTCAACATGACTCCAATTTTGAGTTAGACTGTTCTTATTTATTGGTGTTCTAACTTTTGTTATCTACAACTAATCAAAGGCTTGTTCGACATCTATGTGTTCATACTTAAAGATTTGAAATTAAAAATATACCTTTTTTCAAACTTACTTTTTGCATCTACATTTAATCTCGAGAAGCGCAACATGAGGGCCATCTTTCCCTTTCAAGAAATAAGTTCACAAGCTAAATAATAAATGTTTTGTGATCTTGATTTATTACAGCGTTATTATATCTGCACGTTGATACCAGTTAGACACATAGTCATCTATGTCAAGGTTGTTAATGGGATAACTAAGTAAAAGCCATTTTCAAAGAATGAAAAAAAACTAAAATATTTACATGAGTGAATGTGAATACCAAAATATTTGTGGCAGGGTGCCCCCCCCTTGTTTCACAACTGTGTCGGACGCATGCAAGAGGCTATTAATGGGCTTTACCAAATTATGCGCCGAACTAGGGGTACCACTGGTGGGGGAATAAATGGAGTGCCCTTGCACACGACTTGCCTGGGAATTGAAATAGGTAATGTGGAAGGGGTGACAAGAGTGCCACCCAGAGAAAGTAAGATCATTCTCTGAGAGCATCGTGTCAGTTTTAGGTAAGTAAAAAGTGAGGCTGAAGGAGATACAGACACTGCTGGGAGGCTGAATTTCGCAGCCAGAGTCATCCAGGCAGGAAGGGTCTTTGCACATCGACTAGCGGCAGCTACAGCAGGGGTAACCGAAGGGAGGCCCCTGATTCGTCTCAAGGCAGGCTTAAAAGATGACTTATGGATGTGGGGTGATTTTCTAAAGAATTCCAATGGGTTATGATTATGGCAGGCACCCTGGGTTCCCGGCGATCAGGAAAAAATATTTACTGACGCATCAGGTAGATATGGTTTCGGGGGCGATCCTGGGGCAAGCATGGTGTAGGGCTGATTGGCCTGACAAGTGGGTGAAAAAGGGTTGGGCAAGAATATGTGTGTCCTGTAATTATTCCCTGTACTACGCACTTGGTCGGACAAACTGGCATGTAAAAGGCTCATGGTATGGTCTGACAACATGGGTGTGGTCAGGCAATCAATAACCAATCAGCATAGTGCAGGACCAGTTTAGGCTTGATTAGACACTTGGTGCGGGTAAGACTTCAATGTAACACGGAACTGAGGGCCAGATATGTGCCAGGTGTCCGCAACACAGCAGCCGATGCTCTTTCTCGTTCACAGATGACAAGACTCAGACAGGCTTGGCCTCAGGCAGAGAGGAAATGACAAAGTTTGATGAGCAACTGTGGGAATTGGTGACGTGGAAACAAGAATGAGGAGGATGGCAGAAGAAGCTCTGGCAGTGGGAACCAGAAGGAGATACAAAAATTGCATCAAACTGTTTGTGGAGGTATCACCCGAATCTGGGGGACAAGGAATGACAAACAGGGTGAAAGTCTTTATAGTATGGGCAAAAGAAAACAGAAAGTCAAAGAGTTGGGTAAAGAACCATTTGGCAGCAATAGCATTCCATGCACAACTCAGGGGGGCTGGAGGATCCAACCAAGAGTTTCCAGACCAGGACAGCAGTGAGAGGTTGGGACACAGGAAGTGTAAGGATTAAGGACGACAGGCTACCCATTACAATCGGGACATTGCAGGTACTGATGGACAAATTAAACGTAGATTGCAGCTCAACTCTCGAAGTAATGTTATTCAAGGCATGTTTGTCGCTGGCATTGCAGCACTGAGGATCAGTGAGGTGGTATCCAGATCAAAAAACTATCACAGTTAAAGGGTACTACTGGGGCAGGACATAACGATGGAGGGGGAGTCGGTCAGAGTAAGGATAAGAAAATCCAAGACAGACCAGGCAGGAGAAGGGAAAAAACTGGTGTTAAACAGTTTGCGAGTGAACAAGTACTGTCCTTTAGCACTGACCAGGGCTCATTGGGAATTGAGACCAAGGGCAGGAGGATATTTGTTTTGTTGCACAACGACGGGACGCCCTTGACTCAATACCAATTTGGGAAAGTGCCAGATGACGGTGCCAAAGACAGAACTATCAAGCGGGAAATATACTTCACTCTTTTAGAATTGGCACTGAAACAACTGCCGCAGAAGGAAGGGCTAAGAGAGGAGGAGATTAGAAACATGGGGAGGTGGAAATCCGATAGGTTCAGGTTATACATCAGACATGGCATGACAAAGAAATAGGGAGGTTTGCTAATTTAAAAAAAAAACTCAATGTGAAGTAAGGCAACTAGATGCGTCAGTAAGTGTGGGAAAAACAGCAGTGCGGCCAAGAGCTACCATGGGGAGTCAAGAGAAAAGAGCACGATGAAGGATTGAGCTAATTAATATGGTTCTTTATTTTTCCTCAGGGGCGACAGTGGTGTGGGTGATGGGCCACACTTATCACAAGAGCAGCCAGAGGAGCATGTAAGGAGAGTGGAGATGCAATCTGGGGCTTGGGGATACAGATTTGCTCTGGTTTGGGAAGGGAGGCATTCTCTGGAGGCAGCTGGAAATGGAAGTTAGTTGCAAAATTGAAATGTACGGGGCACCAGACGTATTGGTAATACACCTGGGCGGGAATGATTTAATGGATGGCGGGAGGAATGAGTTGTTGCAACAAATGAGAGGAACAATGGTGAAATTGGGGAATATCCTGTGCACCACTGAGCTGATATGGTCTGAGATCATACCACGGCAGAACTGGGAAGGGGCGCGCAGCAAGGGAGGGGTGGAGGAGTCAAGGCGGAAGTTGAATTTAGAGCTCAAGACATTTCTAATGGGGATGGGCATGGGTTGTATAAAGCACACTTTAATTACACTAAGGACACCAGGATAGTTTGCTATGGACGGGGTGCACCTCTCCGGGGTAGGGATGGGAATCATGAGAATGGGTACCAGGGAGACTTTGGAAGGTTTGGGTTGCAAATACAAATGTATGATAAGACGTACAGAACAGTAGCAGGTAATAACAGGGAGGGGTGGACACTGCACAAATTAAGCCGGCAATGGGGATAAAGGAGGCGGTGGGAAACAGCCAACCGTGCCAAGGGAAGATGAGGGAACGCGGCTGAGGCTGACCACATTGTTAAACAACTGCATGTGAATTGATCAAAGTCAACGCCACTATCCAGAAGGCGGCAGTGGGCAACAGCTAACAGAGGAGGGGGGGAGGGAGACCAGAAACACCAGAGCACCAATAGGGGAAGGGAGGGGTACCGGGGAAGGGATACCTAGTCTAGGGTGTAGGCAGGTGGGGGAACTCTCTGGCGGTGTGAGCCTTCGAAGAGTAGTGGTGGGGGACAAGGCAACTGGCGGTTGGGGCTGGCAGGCAACAAGCTAACAGGGCGCAGGGGAATCCAGTTAGTCGGGAAAAGAGGTAACTTGGGGAGTTGGTATAGGACTAGTGGTCGGTTACCATGGGTTGAGCAAAGGGTGAGGAGAGTGTGGGAGAGCGGGAAACCAAGGGAGACATGAGTAGACTGAAAGGAAGGAACCCAAGGGACGGGGAAAGGCCCAGAGACCCGGGAACGCACGGAAACATAGGAGAGGACAACTGGCTCGGGAATGAGGGGGAGGAAGCTACAACATCGGGCGGAGGTGGGTGAAGCCAGCAACTAACCCCAAGGGGAACAAGGAGAAGTCAACGGGGGTAAGGGAAGGGGGCAAGTGCAATGGGGACGGGGAATGAAGGAGAACAGGAAACAAAATGAGGCCTATAAGAGGGTATGTCACACAAGCAATGGGAGCGAGTAGAAGGCCTAGAGACTGGGTAGAAGAGGCAGAGGTTAGGCACCAGGGGAGGGGGGGTTAGGAGGCAAGAGAGTTCCAGGACCCCAGGGGAAGGAATAAGATAGGGACTTGGAAACAGGGGCGGGGGGTGGGGAGGTCGGTCTAACAAGGGGTTGGGTAAATGAAAAGATGAAGCGAGCAGAACACCTGGCCAACATGGAGCATGGGAGAGGGGCTGGCGACTGGGGTAAAGAGCTGTTTAACAATCCTGCACCTGGGAAAAGTAGTAAAGAGGAAGTGGCTGCAATGTAAAGCCGTTGACCGAAATGGGGAGTGTTTTATATTTAATAAAGTTTAAGGGCGTCAGCTCCGCAGGAAATCAGATCCTGCACCCACCAAGTTAGAATCCTGATGCTGCATTGCCAAAACGTAACACCTGTAAGCTACCTCCCTACCTCCTGCTTAATAAAGCAACTACGCCCTGTCCACCCACAATCTGAGTTGGTGTGTTATTTCAGGGGGGCGGGTTGAGGGCATGGCAATGGGGGACATGTGACTGGAGGCATATGCAGGAAAAAAACAAGTGGAAGTGGAAATCAGGCATGACAATATGCAGGGCCCGAGGGGCCTAGTGTGGGGTGTTGCGGCTATGCAGGAAGATGATTTCCGAGGGCGCTGACCAAAGGACAGTGAAGTTTCAGATGGAGCGTTCTTCAGAGAGCCTTCCTCTTGACATCCTCCTTTGTGGCTATATGAATTTGCTGGCTCCAGGGAGATGGATCCTGCAAAAGTGGCAGCAGTGTTTGCCATGCTCCAAAACAGGGGCATAGATAGGGTGATGGCACAGTTGGGGGACAGGCAGAAGGGGCTGACAGTCAAGTCTTTGAGCTAGCCCACAGGGTCAACAGGGTGTGTGTGTTTCCAGCAATTGCCTCATATAGTACAGGTACAATGGCGACGGTGTGCGGCCGGCAGATCGGTGTCAGCTAGCATCTCATTGGCCCCGAGTGGTATGTTCCATCCCTTGCCCAAAGGGCTGGGAGTACCTTACCTACGTAATAGCTCATTGTTCAGAGGAGCTTCACAGGTAAAAGTACAGACAGTGCCCGTGCCTTCCCTTTGGCAGTCCCAGGTGATTGGGCCCGCCCCCATGGGGTGGGTGCAGTTGGGTGGGAGACAGAAGGGGGTGTGCTGGTGAGGGGCCCACAGGTACAATGGTGACGGTGTGCAGCCGGCGGATTGGTGTCAGCCAGCATCTCATTGACCCTGAGTGGTACGTTCCACCCTTAGCCCAAAGGGCTGGGAGTACCTCACCTACGTAGAAGCCCCTGGTTCATAGGAGCTTCACAGGTAGGAGTACAGACTGTGCCCGTGCCATCCCTTTGGCAGTCCCAGGTGTTTGGGCCTGCACCATGGGGTGGGTGCTGTTGGGTCACTTGCATGAGGGGCACTGGCCAGTTCTCCAGTGGTACAACATGGGGGCCCGGGACCACAGGAGAGCGGAACTCTCAAACAGTAGGGGGCACTGGCCATACCACAGCAGGACCGGCAGGAACAGTGGGGACACAGGTTATGTGGAGTCCTGGGACCATACCATCATCAAGCCCGACAGCGGGGGATGGGAGGGTTAACCCCCGCCCCATCTCAAGTACACCAGATATATGCTTACTTTGTTATTGTTATCTGGCATTTATATAGCACTTTATATATCATTGGTATGATCTCAAATCGCTTGTGGGTTGAACGCCCTTGGGGACCGTAGTGAAGGTCAGTCGAGAGAGTAGGGTAGCGTAGAGTGCTTGGGTGCACTCAATATGTGAGCAGCTGATGCGATTGCCTGATGGTAGCTACATCCTAACATTAGGTGCAGTGGTATTGAGAGATACGTTGAATGTGTGCAGTCTGGTGGTTGGTCTCCGAGACTGCATTCTGGCGGCATTAGGCTGTAAAAGACACTTATGTGTGCAGCTAGGCCGTTCTAGCAGGATGTTGAGATGTTCATGGGGTATACTATGTATGTGAGTAGTTAGTCCGAAATTGATCGAGGGGTATAGCTGCACTCTATTGTGTGCTGGTGTAAAGTAGAGAGTGACACAAAAAGATCCCAAAGGGAAAAAGGGAGTTCACATGGAGGAGTACTGCAATAATTTAAGTACTCAATTATGGAAATAGAGGCGAGGAAAAAAAGGGGAGCCCAGTCATAAATATTCACATTTTCGTTTTTAATTTATCACCATTATAGAATTGCATAATATATAAACATCAAATCAACAATAAAATAGATGAATTAATTTTAATATAAAATACTCGTCAAATCTAATGCCTCAAACCATTCAATAGCAGTTTAATTGCCACAATTCATAACCTCGTATTACTCAAGGTAAAGCATCACTATCTCATTTTGAATTTCATTTAAATAGTGGAAATGCTGTGGAGAGAGCGAATAGTTAACAATTGGATAAAGTGCTAAATGCAACCAAGTGCTAAGTGCCAAATTGTTAACAATGAAATAAAGAAAATAAGTGCTAGATGCAAAAAAGTGCTAAGTTCCTACTGTGCATTACTGTGCATACATGATCTTCAAATATCATAACAGTTTCGGCGAATTCAACCTATCTGGCTCAATTGAGCGAGTCAGTAGTCGCCTTCTTCAGGGCGCACTAAATATTGCAAATAAAAACCTAGAACGAACTAATGCTTAGATTTTTGTCTATCATTCAGTAGTTCTCACAGGTAAAACTTTGTACAATTCATCAGGGCTTTGATTGTAGATCTGGAGGTCTGTGAAAGACGTTGACCCTTAATAAAACACATTAAAACAGACAAAATAGAAAAAACAAAAAGACTTCATGTTAAAATACAGAGTATAGAGTGAGCCTCCTAATTTTCGATGCCTCTAGCCATAGAAATAAAACCTGGGGATATATATATATATTCACCTAAGTTGTTCCAGAAATGGTGCCGAAAAATATATTTGTTTCGATCCGCCACCCAAGCAGGACTGGTGATGCAAGTAATTTTACATCTACAAAGACAAAAATAAGAAGCTAAGAGAGATATATCTAGATTATCTCAAACTTCAAGTGCTAAAACACAGTGTCCCCTATCTCTACAGGGAGCAGGTCAATATTTTAATATTTTACCCCTTCTATAACCAACCTTGGAATGTGGAATATTTTAACCTCCAATCATAGCCGCAATGGACTCTATAGTGGATGAGGATGGGGAATATTCCAATTCTTCGAGTCTTAAACGGTATGGGGTCAAGTCGGAAGGAGAAGCCAGCAAGTGCAAACCCGTAGGTGAAAAGACCCTAAGGAAAAGGTATAGGACAAGTTTTTAGAGGTAACAAGTCATTAAATGCAGCAGTTAAAAAAGTGTTTTAAGTTGAAAAAACAAACTGCATCAAATTGAATAAATTCAGACAGAATGAGGAGATGGACTAATGCTTGAGTCAGCCCAATGCCACTTGCACACGCCTGTCCTAGTTTGTCATGTCGAGACCGACAATTCTGGACCTCTAGTACACCCGTTTCAAACCACTATAATAATATCAAAGTTCTAATCTAGGAAAGTCTTTTCTCTAGCTATTTAAACAGCGCGTTCAGGTTCGCACCGTAGTCACCTCCACTAAGTATATAAATATACACGGAACTTGAAACATAAAGCAGAGCTAAATAAATGCCCTATGTCCCGTCAATACCATAAAAGGAGACTGAATGCGGCGGGGAGAGCCTACGGATGAATATAAAATAACAAAATATTCTCACCCAATACAAGCCTTCTCTCTCGTCTCTAAGCGCAGCCACCTGAAGTGTACGCCGTCCGATGTAGCCTCCGCGGCTGTGTTTATAAACACACGCGGTACTAGAAACAGAAACAAGGCTGCGTGTGTACCCTTTGGCCTATAGAAACTAAAAAAGGACTAAGTACGTTCTCGCAACACAAAGAGCCTGCAGATGTATATATGTATGTTGGCAAATGTAGCATGAATAAATATGACAGTGATGTTACCTAATAAGGCTATATTTAAATTACTGGCATAAAAAGGCGCCATTGAGTGTTGTAACCGCGGCTGTATTGAACAATGCGCGCGGCACAGGTCCCTAATCAAATAGAGCCTACATACATCAATTTTGAGTCCCATAAATGCTCAAGAGGGACTTAGACTCTAAAATGCAGTGGCCAAAGCACAAATTACCAGAATGTATGTATTAAGCAATCATGGGCAAACCCAGGTAAAGATCCACTTACAGTGCTCTAATAAACAAGTATATATATGTGTGTGTTGCATGTTAAGGTATACAATGGAGCCATTCCTCTTGGCGATTAAGTCCTGTCTCATAACTATTGGTGTTATACATCCACCATTGTTCCCTTTGCGCCAAGCGGGCTGCTATGTTGTTGACATCGGTGCCATAGACTTTTTCCAAAACACACCATTTCAGACTGTTCAGATCATGATTGTTTTCGAAAAAATGAGACACTAAGGGAGCAGACACAATTTTATTTCGAATTTTGGATTTATGTTCACCAATTCTGGTTTTAATAGGCCTAGATGTTCTGCCAATGTATGTTAAGGCGCAGGGGCAGATAATTACGTAAATCACGTTTTTAGTGTTACAGGTGGTATGGTGGTTAAGGTTCCAGTTTTTACCATTAATCCCTACAAAGGATCCAGTGATTGTAGAAGCACATTGGTTACAAAAACCACATGGGAAGTGTCCTTGTATGGGTTTGTCACCCCACAGTCCTGTCACCGTATTCAATTTAGGTCCAGTACTCGACCTGTCAGCTTTAGTTAGCCAACCTTTGAGGTTCTTGCCTTTCTTAAATGCAAAAATAGGTTTTGCAAGTCCTGGATTGTTTAGTTGGAGCAAGTGCCAATGTTTCATAATGCTTTGTTTTATCTTATGATGAAAGGTGTTAAAAGTCATCGCACAAACTAGCCGCTCCTTGGTGATGTCTTCCCGGGAATGTTTCCCGAGAATAATATCTCGATGCTGGGATCTGGCTCTTTTGCGAGCTTGACGAAGTAGATATTTAGGGTAGCCTCGCTGATGCAGTCTATCTTCAATAATGTTCGCCTGAGTCTTGTAGTCTTCCAATTTAGTACAGTTTCGTCTAGCCCTGAGAAACTGACTATAGGGAATGCTCTTGCGCAATGATTCGGGATGAAAACTATCGAATCTTAAAATAGTATTCCGATCAGTTTCTTTTCGGTACAGGTCAACAGTAATACAACCCTCAAAGTTCTTAATTAACAAATCCAAAAATGGCAAAGAGGTACTATTGACTGACATAGTAAATTTGAGGTTCGTATCCATCGCATTTAGCCATGGGAGAAATGAAAGGGGATCTGCCTTTGTTTTATCCCAGATTATAATTATATCATCGATATAACGTTTATATAGTTTAATGGCATCTCTGTAGGGATTAATGTCTGACAAGATACACCTGTTTTCAAAATTCCACATGAAAAGTGTGGCGTAATTGGGGGCAAACGCTGCCCCCATCGCTGTTCCTTTCACCTGTAGATAATAGGAAGACTTGAACCGAAAATAATTGCGTGAGAGAGCTATCTCAAGTAAATCTATTAGTATTTCAGTTGGAACTACTTGAATGCCTGGCCGCGAATCCAAAAAGTCTTTCATTCACCAGGTTGCTGAACCTCACACAGGGGATATGTAGCCCCATACAATTGGCAATAGGTGCACTCAGCTTTCTGGGCAGAGCATCGGGGCGCAAGGGGTATTGGCCTGGGACTCAAACGGGACAGTCTACAGCCGGCATGGTGGCCCATGCCCTGGTACCAGGGTGTACCGGATCTCTGGGCACGTAGGGAGCACAGTCAAGCCCACAGGGTCAACAGGGTGTGCGAACATTTACATTTCCAGCAAGTGCCTCATATAGTACAGGTACAATGGTGACGGTGTGCAGCCGGCGGATTGGTGTCAGCCAGCATCTCATTGACCCTGAGTGGTACGTTCCACCCTTAGCCCAAAGGGCTGGGAGTACCTCACCTACGTAGTAGCCCCTGGTTCATAGGAGCTTCACAGGTAGGAGTACAGACTGTGCCCGTGCCATCCCTTTGGCAGTCCCAGGTGTTTGGGCCTGCACCATGGGGTGGGTGCTGTTGGGTCACTTGCATGAGGGGCACTGGCCAGTTCTCCAGTGGTACAACATGGGGGCCCGGGACCACAGGAGAGCGGAACTCTCAAACAGTAGGGGGCACTGGCCATACCACAGCAGGACCGGCAGGAACAGTGGGGACACAGGTTATGTGGAGTCCTGGGACCATACCATCATCAAGCCCGACAGCGGGGGATGGGAGGGTTAACCCCCGCCCCATCTCAAGTACACCAGATATATGCTTACTTTGTTATTGTTATTTGGCATTTATATAGCACTTTATATATCACTGGTATGATCTCAAATCGCTTGTGGGTTGAACGCCCTTGGGGACCGTAGTGAAGGTCAGTCGAGAGAGTAGGGTAGCGTAGAGTGCTTGGGTGCACTCAATATGTGAGCAGCTGATGCGATTGCCTGATGGTAGCTACATCCTAACATTAGGTGCAGTGGTATTGAGAGATACGTTGAATGTGTGCAGTCTGGTGGTTGGTCTCCGAGACTGCAGGCTGTAAAAGACACTTATGTGTGCAGCTAGGCCATTCTAGTAGGATGTTGAGATGTTCATGGGGTATACTATGTATGTGAGTAGTTAGTCCGAAATTGATCGAGGGGTATAGCTGCACTCTATTGTGTGCTGGTGTAAAGTAGAGAGTGAGCATAGTGATAGGAGAGGTGAATGTCTGGAGTGGATGTTTTGTTCCTACGAGCTCACTGTTCCAGGATTACATCCTAATGTTTCGCAGTAGCTGCACCCAGAGGTAGATTCACAGCTAGGTGCCAAGTAGATAGAGGGTCATTAATTTTAGGCTCAGCACACTGCATCTCAGGGGCCCGGTTTCACTGGTTGCGGTTTATGGTTGGTTGCAGGATAGGATTAAGCAGGATAATTGGATACAGGGCAGGAGCTATCTCGCACCAATGTAGTCACATCAAGCTCATCTTTCTGGTCCTTGGTTGTCGTTAATGGTGGGTTGAATGGTAGGTCTAGGCAGGATAGTAGGTTATAGGACAGGAGTTATTTTGCATGCCAACAATATCCCTCCAGACAGCTTTAGATCCACTGTTCAAGCACTGGTCCTATTCCACCTAAATGGGGGCAACACAATCCTCGAAAAGGCCTCACGTCGTCCTCCCTTGTGCCCCAGAGAAGTGTCCTGCACGCAGCCACAAGCTTCATCACGGCTCTACGCAGGTACCACCTCACCCTCCCCTCATCGACCTTCACTGGCTCCCACTTCACACACGAATCACCTTCAAGTATTGCTGCATCATCTATAAGGCAGTCGCCTTCAAGTCACCCAGCTACCTCGCAGAGAAATTTAGCATCTCCAGCAGACAACGCACCAACATAAGCCAGGACACACGCACACTTGAAATCTGCCACTGCGAAAAGGAAAGGACCAGAAAACAAGCCTTCTCTGCCTATGCCCCGAGACCATGGAGCCTCCTCCCAGTCGGCATCAGACTTGCCCCACACGCTCCTACAATTCAGAAAAGAACTCAAGACGCACCTCTTCAAGGAGTCTCTCCCCCTCAATACCTAGGCCATCACATCACTAGATGACAAACATGGTACGTGATGCCAAAAGTAAAGGAAAAAATATGTAACAAAAGTTTGTGGATGTGTTTTCTCTCTTGAATTATAACATAGTGGGTGAGGTAAAGGAGCCTAAGGAAAAGGGGAAGGACAAGAAGACTCAGGTGGAGAGATCCATAGTGAATTGGGTTTCAGGCTTCACAATATTCTCTGCAGTGATGGTGGAAACGTTCCCGGAGTTGCATCAAAGCTATCTTTCATGCACTTGATTGTTTCTATAACTCGGGAATGAGTTTTCGGGGCATGGTTGAACTACAATGAAAGGTTTAGGAGTTCTAAGAAAGGGAGTATTCAACTGGACTGGGCTGACAAGGGCCATGGAGCTGTGGGCAAGCTGCACAACGGTGTGACAAAATGTTGGAAAAAAAACTTGAGTGGGTGGTCAGCAAGGGCAGTGCAGTCCTTTGGGACCGGCTTCCAAGCTAGCGATAAGAAGGAGACTTGCTGGGCTTTCAACACTAAAATATGTACCAGGCTAGTCTGTAAATTCAAACATGCCTTTAGAAATATATGGATGTCCAGAGGTCAAGTGTATCAAATGGGAAAAACATCAGGAGCACAAATTGGGTGGTCAGAACTGCATGTGGCAACATGGACTTTTCCACCCCATTGCGGAAGGACATATTACAGGTATGGGCAAATTAATATCCTAAGGTGGGTGATGGTAGGCTCTCGGTACAAGGGTTTTCTTTTGGTTTTCGTAGACCTGTGCAGGGATAAGATGTTGGCCATACACCAACCTGGAGTCCTGATGAAAAAGGTTGAGAAGAGAAAGTTGGAAGGAATTGGGGGGCCCCTCAAAGAGCCCACGTGTCCCGGCTTTGGTATGTTCACCATTGGGCATACTGCCCAAGAAAGAGGTGGGCCAATTCCAGATGCTTCATAATCTATCCTTCCCAAAGGGTTTGTCAGTGAATGATGCAATTGACGAGACTGTTTGCTCAGTTGGTTGTATACTAATTGACTTTTTCATAATTGACCTCGGGAGAATTTACCTAATTTAGAAGGTCAATTAGGACATATATGCAGGGGGAAACCCCCCGCACCTCCGCACCCAATCCAAAACCCCTTGCTACCCCTCACCCAATCCCCTTATATTATTTAAAATCCAAAACCAACCCAATACATATATAAAATAATGTAAAGGTCAATTGTGCAGAAGGTCAATTAGGGCCACTATAATTAGGTCAATTTTGCAAAAGGTCAATTGTAAAAGGTCAATTTGGGTAATACCGCTCAGTTATGCATGCCTCCTTTGACAAGGCACTCAGACAATTGTGTCGATTGGGTAAAGGGGCACTGCTAGCGAAATTCAATATTGAGGCCACTACCTGTGCACCCCTGACAACTATTGTCTGTTGAGATTTCATGCACGGTAGTTCCTACTTTTACAAATGCATGCCCATGGGATGTTCTCTCTCATACAGTTACTTTGAGATATTTAGTACCTGCAGGGGCGGCCAGGGTCTTGCATTACATAGATCATTTTTTGTTTATGGGCAAACCCAACACAAACCAATTTAAGGTGGAGGCACTGCAGGCATTTCAAAGGGTGACCGATTGGCTATGCGTGTCATTAGCAGAGGAGAAGATGGAGAGCCCAGTGACCACACTTACATTACTGGGGAACAAAATCAATTCAGAGCAGGGCGTGTGCTGCCTCGGCGGACAAAGTGAAGGCATTGCGTGACCCTTCTCACGTGTAATAGCAGGGACAATGTCAGGGATGTCTGAGAAACACCACCACGCTAGATTGCCCAAGTCAGTGAAGGAAGATCTCAGGACATCGGATTCCTTTTTGTCTGATTTTAATTGCGTACAGGTTTGGCCGGAGGTAAACTCGAACACACATCAACTGTACACAGAAGCGATGAGCAGCATGGATTTTGGGACCTTTTTAGGAACAGGTGGTGTGGCCAAGGCTAGCCTCTTAAGTGGTTTAGCAGTGGTTTGAGGTGAAACATAACTTTCTTGGAGTTGTTCCCGATAGGCATGGCATTGATGGTTTGGGCAGAAGGGTTGCGGGGAGGAAACGTAGTATTTTGGTGTGATAGCATATCTGTGTTATTTGCGATCAAAAACCAGAGGGCAACATGGTTGTCCCATGGTCTTTAGGCTATTCAAGCATTTGGATTTCCTATGTCTACATGGTAATATGCAATTTAAAATAAGACATGTACCCGGTGTATATATGGAGTGCATGGGACGGATGGAGTGCGTGGGAACAGATGGAGTGCGTGGGAACGGATGGAGTGCGTGGGAACGGATGGAGTGCGTGGGAACCGATGGAGTGCGTGGGAACCGATGGAGTGCGTGGGAACCGATGGAGTGCGTGGGAACCGATGGAGTGCGTGGGAACCGATGGAGTGCGTGGGAACCGATGGAGTGCGTGGGAACCGATGGAGTGCGGGCGGATGGAGAGGGTGTAAGAGATGAAATGCATGAATCGAACGAAAGAAGTGCATTGAGCAGAACGAATGCATAGAACTGACTGAACAGATGGAGTGCATAGAACTGAGGGAGTACATGCAACGGACGGAATGCATGGAACAGATAGAGTGCATGGAATGGACATTGTGCAAGAATGGATAGGAGTGCACGGAATGGGTGGAGTGCACGGAATGGCTGGAGTGCACGAAACGGCTGGAGTGCACGAAACGGCTGGAGTGCACGAAACGGCTGGAGTGCACGGAACGGCTGGAGTGCACGGAACGGCTGGAGTGCACAGAATGACTGGAGTGCACGGCAAGCAGCTACTGAAAACAACCATATCACATCACCACGCTTATTCTCTTCTATACACCACCACTCAACTAGAACACAGTGATACTATGATACATTCGGTATAGCTGTTCTCATACCAACACCTGCCACATACTTCCGGATCATCCTAACTAAACACAGCCGCTGCACACCTGCCAGCCTAGGCATTCTCCTCAGGCCTAACGCAGCCAGAATTAGTCTGGTATCACCCTGCCAGAACGAACACATACTCCTGATATCCCAACCACCACACCTACTGTCAAGAAGCAGCTATCATACGAGTGCCACACCGGCTGCACACACGCACCTTATGACTCTCTCTCTCTCTCTCTCTCTCTCTACTGACTTGAACTATGGTTCCCGAGGGCGTTCAAACTACAAGCGCCTCGAGATCATACCAATGGTACATAAGGCGCTATATAAATGCAAAGTAACATAACATAACATAACAATAATGCTGCTGATGCTTTCTCTCATTTCAAGATGCAGTAGTTCTGGCGCTGGCTGCCTCAGGCGGAGGACAGGATGACCACCCCCTTTCTCCCCTAAAGATACTTTGCAGGCCTGGTTCCCCATCCTCGTGCCTTTGATTGAGGGTTCCTTCTCCAAAATAACTAAAGCTGCCTACGAGCGTGGTCTGGTGGAACTATTTCACAGGGACTCGTTAATCAGGTTTCTGGGTCACTAGAATGGTCAAGGGATGTCCAGGGGGACTGCACATGGAAAGGTAGCAGTAGTGCGCTTTTTCACTGGGTTGCATGGGCTCTACATCTTCTCCTCTGCTAATGACACCCCTACCCAAATTGTTTGTGTAAGGATGGCCTTGGCGGGATGCAGAAAGGTGGAGGTGTCGCATAAGGACACTAGATGGCTGCTGGGCACACAGAAACTGGGGGAATTAGTGCATGGACAGAGGGGGTTCTCTAGGGATGAGTATGAAGCCACGCTGTTTAGGGCAGCTTTCATCGCAGCCTTTTTCGAGGCGTTCAGGATTGGATCACTGGTGGGATCTTCCACAAGTGACAGAGGTGGTGGGCGGGGTCTCACTTTTTCTGTTGTGTCTCTTGTATGTGGGGTCATGGTACACCTGTGGGTAAGGAAATCCAAGATGGATCAGGAAGGGAGAGGGGTCAGGTTTTCGTAAGTAATGCACGCCAACAAGTTGATATGCCCTATAAGGGCTGTGCAAGATTTCATCACACACGGGACAAGCAGGGGGCCCGCTCTTCCTTCACCAGTATGAGGCAGGTGTATCTCAGTTCCAATTTAGAATATTCGATAAAGCCCTTGAGGTGGCAGGGCTTGGGGGGGGTCTAGGGTTTGCCCCGCATTCACATTTACAATAGGCGCAGCAACCGCAGTGGCTAGGTTTGGGCTGGAAAGGCAACTTATCATGAGGATTGGGCGATGGAAGTCGAGCATGTTCAAGGGTTACATCCAACGACACCAGCGTTGTTGGACGTGTTGTTCGACAGTGGTGTCCGATTTTTTTGAGCAATGTCTGGTGGTGGCCTAGTGTGTTTTCTCTCTTATATTTCTCATCTGGAGCAATGACGCCTAGGAGAGTTGTTTGGTTGGTCGGTCACTCCCTCAAGCGAATGGAGCTAAGGGCAAAGGAACACCCTGAGTTGTTGACGTGCCCGGAAGGAGACACTCATTGGATCAGACGGAATGCTGGTCCGGCAGATCTGCAAAATCGTGTCAAAGCAAAGCATTGAACGCTGGCTACCCGACCCGGATTTGGTCATTCTCCACATTGGGGCCAATGATTTGGTGCCTTTGCGCAGGTGAGTGAATCTCTGCTATCTCTTCTTGTGGATGGGCAGGTTTTGTCTAAGACACTAATTGCATGGTCCCAGATCATCACAAGGCTGAGAAGGGGTTTATCTGGATCAGTGCCCCCCCTGAACATTTCGGCCAGGAAACTTAATAATCAACTGGCTCAGCTGGAATCTTGCCACGGGAGCTTCTGGATTGTGGCCAATGGACTGGTGAGGGGCTTGGTAAACTTTCATCAGCCAGCCGCCAACCGTGAGACAACAGCAGCTTTTCACAACACAGCGCAAGGCTGCAGGAGCAGCGTTCTCACTGCCTGCATGAGGTAGGCCATGATGGGCATTGTGTGCCCACAAGCACTTCGACATTGACTCTGTGCGGCGAGCGCTCTCCATTGATTGCAAATTGTCTAATCTGCTAGAAAAAAAAGCGGCAATGCTACACTGACTAAATCGTTTGCCCATGTTATTCCTGCAAATCCCAGTTGGGCCTTTTATTCTGGGTGAGCTCTGGTCTACAAACATGGCCACCACCTGAGGCAAGCACCGGAGTGCCTGCCCGACCTCACAATCGAGCGCAGGGATTGGCGATGACCTCATTCATCACTACCCAATCAATTGAGCTGGCAGGCAAGTTCCGGGCCCCCTCCCAGGCCCACACTAAGGCCCCTGTCTGGCTCTGTCCAGAGCTGGAGGGAGCCCGCCCTCCATGACTTTGCTCCTGCAACTTTGCCACAGCCCATGCTGCTCAATGAACATACATTCAGTTAAACCTGCATCTAGGGACCATGAAAAAATAATGCTTCTACATTGCACCGGTAAGCACCCCAGTTCGCCCTGTCCTGGGCTACAACCATCTGCCTGGTTCCTGCTGAATCTTGCCTCCCTTCCCCTCTAGCCTAACTGCATACTGTAACTTCTTGCCCACTTGATATGTGTATATGCCTTAAAATTCACATATTGCTCGCTTTCCGCTGCTTGTTAGTGCCTTACTCGAAATTCCTTAAGTGTGCTTCTAAATCTGTGCATCCTCCATTTTGTCTGTTCTTAGTGCTTTTGGGGAAATTCGAATTTAGGTGTGCTTTTTAAATCTGTGCACTGCTTGTCTTCCATTGCACACCTCCTCCTTCGGTGCCCACCTGGCTGCTAGGCCACTTGGTGAGTTCCTGTGCACTGTGCAGTTCCTTTGTTTATCTCACTCGCTCCTCCACTACTCCAATGGCACTCTATCTCTCGGATATGATATGATTGGTTATTTATAACGCACTTAATACCCTGAGGTTTCGTAGCGCGGACCCAGGATCGAACCTGTGTTGCTGCGTTTCATCTTGCTTCCAAGGCGAGCACGGTGCCGCTGAGCTATCCTCCCGGATCTACTCTAACTGCTATGCTATCACCTATCCTACCCCTTTCACGAAGACTGGAAGCAAAAAGCTGAAAAAAGCTCTCTTGGACTGCAATCCACCGCAACCCATCAATCACACCTACGTCAATGCCACTTCCAGGGAAACTATTACAGACATCCTCTTCTCTGTCCCCTCTCCTGAATATGGACCCCACCTATTTGGTCTCCACTCTTTCCCTCTTCTCCTCCTCACCCATTAATGGTGGAACTAGGTGGGAAGAACTCCTGCCATATTTATCCTCTAGGTGCATCATTAATGTCTATCACAATGGCACTATAATGGCCCAAGGATCTCAACCTACTCTTCTCCTTCTCAATCAGTGGCTACCCTCTCTCATTAACTTCCTCCTTTCTCCTGCCACTCCTTCCTCCTCTCACCTCTCCTCCACCACGGAGGGTCATATCATGCCCCTGTACTCCCCCTTGGAAAACCTTCAAAAAGGTGGTAACCAGCTTCATTAACCACTCTGAATGCTCGATCTCTGCAGTCTAACACTCCTCTCAGATCTGTCTCCTTCTCAAAGATTTTGACCTAGACGTCCTCGTGCTTACGCTCTTACCAAGACGTGGTTCAATGCCAGCTCTGTCACTGCTCTTGATACTCTCCTTCCTCAGGGCTACAAAATCCTCGCCAAACCCAGGCCCTGAGTGGGTCTCTGCCTTTATCATACCTACTCAACCCTACTCCTCTTTTGAATGCTTTGTCTACAAAGCTTGAGGTCTCACCTACTACCTCTCTCACCCACGCCACTATCTACAGGCCTCTTGGCCCTATCTCTTTTCCTCTCTGAAATGGGCTGACCTCACCTCCTGCCTCTCAACCTCTTCTTCCAAACACATTCTCTTTGGCGATTTCAACATCCACCTCGACTCCCTTGAATCATCCACCTCCCAGTTCTGTATCCTCTGTGATTCCCTCAGTCTCTATTCTCCCCTCTGGCCAGACCTACCCTGCTGGTCACACCCTGAATGCCCTCATTTCTGATGAAACTCCCCATCTCTAATCAGGTCACCACCCTCCTCTCTTGGTCTGACCACTCTCTCCTCTCCTCCCACCTAGGTCCTCTTGGCCCTCTATCCGAGCCTTCCACATCACTACCAGCCTCCTTCATCATCATCCAACCTATGTCAGTCGCTGCTTTTGCCTCCACCTTCATCCCCTCTCCTACCCCGACCTCTGACTCTGTCCTTGCTAACCTGCACCTCTCCATCTCTAACACCCTTGACATCCTTGCCCCCGTCATGAGGATCTGCCTAAAACCTGCCTCCAAGAACAGCTGGTAGGACTCTGATCTAGTATCTCTGAAACGCAAGTGCAGAGTTGCTGAACGGAAGTGGCAGACCTTGGGTTTATCTCCTGACAAACTGGCCTGCCGCCTGCTCCAAAGGTAATACAGCTTCTCTATCCACTCCAAGAATCGGGCCTATGTCCAAGCCTGCATCTTTGGAGCCACTAACAACACGGCCATACTTTTCAAAATCTGCAAGGAACTCGCCAATCCAGCTGCACTCGCCACCTCTCTCTCCCTTCCCATGCTCTCTGCCCCGCTTTGGCCTCCCATTTCACGTCAAAAACCCAAGACATCTTGCCCTCACTCTCCTCCACTCTTATCTCCATTCCCGTCCCTGCCCCCTGCCTCCCTTGGCTCCTCTCCTTCCACCTCATCACTCTCCTCCCTCCTGCCCATAGCACCAGATGAGGTCTCTAAAGTGGTCCGCTCTATGAATATTCCTCGAAACCGGTGCTCCCCTGCTCCTCCAGAACATAAAGGACAACATCTCCTCTATTGCCCCGGCTCTTGCTAACTTCTGTAACCACTCCTTCGCCACTGGCTCTTTCCCCTCTAACCCTCAAGCACTCCCTTGTGCACCCTCTCTTTAAAAAGCCATCTGCTGACACCATCCTGCCCAGCTAACTATCTCCCTATTTCCACTACCCCCTTCCTAGGTAAACTATGGAGAAGTTGGTCCTCTCCCAACTGACCCTACACACTGATCTTGTTGGTTGCCTTCATGACCATCAATCTGGATTCCGGGCATCTAGAGGCAGAGCATGCCACATCAGACTGACTTTTTCAAAAGGACTAATGGTCAGGGAGGTTTCTGCTCTCCTGAACACCCATGAAACCATGCTTGCAAGTCTTAACTAACTCTCCCGCTGTTCTCATTCTCTTTGATCTCTCCTCTGCCTTTGATACAGTCAACCATTCCATCCTCATAAAACGACTGACACTGTAGCCATCACTGACAGGCCACTGGATTGGCTGACCTCTTCTCACTAACCGCCCTTCCCAATTGCAATTGGGTCCTTTCTCTTCCACCACTTCGCTCTCTGCCTGTGGCAACCCCCAAGGCTGTACTCTACCGCCATTGGGTCTTCAATATCTATCTTGCCACTCTTGCTCACCTCATTTCCTCCTCGTTTCCAGTGTTATGGCGATGACACACTTTCCGTCAAACTTCCCTGACTGCCTGCCATTCAGGCATGGTGTGCAGACAACGATCTCTGCCTCAATGCCAGTAATACGGAGCTCCTTCTGATTTGGACTCCTGCGCCCTCTTTTCCATACTACCTTCTGGCCACTCTCTCTGGGCCTTCTACCCCCACCATCCTGTGAGGCTAAAAACCTTGGGGTCATCTTCGGCTCCGCTATCGCCTTGATCCCTTACATCATGGCTCTTACTACGAAGTCCCACTACCAGCTCCACCCCATCAGAGGCATTTCTCCTTTCCTCACCTTCTCCCAGAAGCTCAATGCCCCCAGAGCACTGGTCCTCCCCAGGTTGGACTAATGCAACAGCCTCTTTCTCAATCTGCCTCTTTCCCCCCTACGCCCCCTCCAGCTAATCCAGAATAGAGCTGCAAGACTTATTCTTGGCCTCAAGCCCAGGGACCATATCTCTCTAGCCATAAAATCTGTCCACTGGCTCCCGGTGGCTGCAAGGATCAAATGCAAGACCCTCTTCATCATCCACATGGCCGCCTGGAGCCTGGGACCACGCTATCTTAAACACTTTCCCTCCATAAATACTCCCCTGCTAGAGCCATACACTGCTCTAACTCCAACTCTCTGACTGTCAAACGCCTCTCCAAGCAGAGAGTGGGGGGCAGGTCTCTCTCCACATCTGGCACCTCTCTTTGGAACCGCCTCCCTGCGCCTCTCAGACTTGAGCCGGACCTCTTCAAGTTCCGTAAACTGCTAAAAACTCTGCTCTTCTCCACCGCCTTCCTTCTTTCCCTTCCCTGCTAAACACCCCCACTGCCACAGTGACAGGTGGCCTGAGTCTCATGAATCACACATGATTCCAGGCCTTTCTTCCCAGTCAATACCAGCACCCCTCCGCCCCCCTACTGCACTGCTCTTGCGGGACCCTGCTTGGCGACTCTGCATCCCATTCTTGGGAGTCGCCTGAACTAGCACTTAGCCTGAGGTTCTCCCTGTTCACTCCCCTTAGCACTTCCCTGCCGAGCCCGCCCCCCCTTATCTCCTGCACTTCCCCTCAATGCACTAGCATGCCCGAATGCCACAAGGCCTAGTAGAACCATGACTGTATTTTACTGTTTTTGCTATTGTTATTTTTCCCCTGTTCCCTTCCCATTTAGCCTATTGGCGCTTTGAACTATTCAGTTGTATAAGTGGCCAACAACTGCTTTATAAATAAATCAGGATGGGGTACACCTGTCCGAGCAGGGCCCCAAACCTATGCATAAGACCTTTGTAGAATTCATACACAGGGCATGGAATGGGGGTGGGAGGAGTGGTGAGGGTTGACTGTCTCTCACTGAGAGGGCTTTCATCCAATGGGAGTACCAGGGAGTGCAGGATCAGGAAGCAGATGGTTCAAAATGAGTTGCCTCCTGGTATTGGCCCCACAGAGGGCATGGCGAGGAGGCCAGGCAAGGTCCAGGCCCCCAGGGGGCAGAGAGTGTGGTCCACCTGGACCACCTGTCGGAATAAGGAGGACACACAATTTGCTGACAATCATGAAGGCCTGATGTTTTTCTATGTATGCAGTTTTTAAGGGTCTCATTTAAGGAAAATGGAATGTGGTTTGCAGTGTAAATAAATGTGGCCAGTTTCGAAATCCAAAGTAAGGTGTCTGGTTTCTTCCACCCTTGCGCTCCCCCCTGCAAATCCCCCAAAGGGAAGACCTGTCCTGAAATGGAGGGGCTGCCGGGTTGGGTGGGATGGGGGCAGCAACGGCAGAAGGAGCGGGCAGCTGGATCAGGGCGGGCTATGCCGGGGGGTGGGGGTGGGGGTGGTTGCAGGAGCTGAAGGCGAAAAGCATGTCCACGAAAGGGGGGCACAGAAAGTGGATCGGCTCTCAACCCCCCCCCCCCAACACCCTCGTTCAGATCATGTCACCACCAGTCCCCAATACGTGACCCCGCTGCTGAACCTCCGAGTAAAGCACATTTTTCACATTTTTCAATACCACCCTTTATTTTGGCAGGTGGTTGTGGGTAGACACAGAGTTGTTCCTTCCAGTGTCCCCGGGCCGGTAAGAGCTGGCTGGCAGCCTCTCAGTAAGAGGGTATCATGAGGGTGAGGGACCTCAGGGGGCGGGGGGTAGGCAGGATCAGGAGGCAGTCGGTGCAGGCATGAAGTGTCATGCCTCCTGGTATCACCCCCAAAGAGGGCATGGCCGAGCGGCCGGGCAAGGCGAGGGAGGGACCCCACCACTGTGCACTGCCCAGGGGGCAGATTATGGTCCACCTGGACCGCCTGTCAGAATAAGAAGGACATACAACCAGCTGACAGTCATGAATGCCTAATGTTTTTTTATGTATGTATTTCATGTTTTTTTTGGGTCACATTTATGGAAACTGTAGTGTGGTTTACAGTGTAAACAAATGTGGCCAGTTTTTAAATCCAAAGAAAGGTGTGTGTGTTTTACCTGCAAAGTCCAACACATTGAATCTATTGCCTCGTTATAAGTGGTAACTTATAACGCGCTTAATACACAGAGGTTTCTAAGCGCGGACCTGGGGATCGAACCTGTGTTGCTCCACGTCTGCGTTGCCCCTGACCTATCCTCCTCATTGCTCTAGCACCGATCACAGGTTCTGTTCTACTTCTTTTCGAATGCATAACCACCGACATCCCAGCACTGCATTGAACTCGGCTGACAACAAGTTATAGATATTTAATGTAAGTGTTATTTGACATTTGGTAAGCCACTTAGTGCAGTGCACAGCCTGTGAGGTTAATTATTGTATTGTGCTGGGTTTCCACTAGGCCACAGTCTTACATTACAAAATGGCTTACCAGTACACGCATTTATTACAGCATTGTATGTGTTGGGCTACATCAGTATCACATGATTCGAATGCAATACAAGATCACATGGTATTGCAGAAGACAGTACAATCCGTTATCGTTGCCTAAATAGCATAGTCCAGAAGCGATTATTATGGATGTCCGTGTCAGTGGCCAGTGATTGGTGCGCGATGGTTGGAAGGATTGGCAACCTTTCAGAATATATAGCTCATACTGCACTTCTACTCAGAGTGTAGGATACGATAGGTTGTTTATAACGCCCTTAATACCCAGAGGTCTCTAAGAGCGGACCCGGGGATCGAACCTGCGTTGCTCTGTGTCGTCTTGCTTCCCAGGTGAGCACGTTGCTCATTAGCTATCATCCCCGATATGTTCTGGTGCCATTCCCTTTTCATGTCCTGTTCCAATTGGCTGCAACTGTTGATTCCTACCCTAACTCACAGATACAGCGCTTTCTGCATAGGATCTCGTGAAAGTGGACTGTCTGGTAATTGTATCTCTACAATGAAAGTTGTGATGCAATTATGATTTACGCAGTTAGACAGTGGTGTGTTACTGTCGGTGTTAAATGCGGTTGCAGTACGTGGGTGATGGGTTGAATAACAAAAAGTATTAAGGTGGGAAGATTTCTGGCGGATAGTTGTGAGCTTTACAAATGGGTTTGGGAGGCTAGGAGCTGGGTGTAGTGGAGTTGGTGTGTGAGATGATTTGCAGGTCGGTGGAGTAGATGAGGGGAGCGAAGTCCAGGCGACCCATGCCTTGTGTTGTGTAGGGAGTGCAGTTGGCTTGGAGATATATGGGGAGATGGCTAGGAAAGTTGGCATGGAAGATGTTGAGAGGCTAGGGTCTGTTTGAGAGCAGGCACACGGGTAATGGCTTGATGTGTGGGGGGAGTAAAGGTAGCTCAAGGAAAAAGGGTTGGAGAATATTCTAGATCTCAGAGGGGCTTGGGGATCTGCAAGGAACGTGGGTAAAGACAGATGCGCACAGGCTGGTCTGCTGGGGGAACAGCGGCTGGGTAATGCTGGAAAGTGGTGGGACGCGGTTCCACGTGGTGGAGGTGGGAGGGATTGGGGCAGGTGGCAAGTGTGCAAATGGGTGGGAGGTGGGGCGAAGCAGGGTTGCGCACTGCTGGTGGGTGAGATGCAGCAGGTGGAAAGTGTGGAATAAGCAATGCAGATGGGACGGGGGCAGGGATTGTGGGTGTGCGAGAGAAGACAGGCAGTAGTGGGGGCATTAGAGGGGGAGAGGCGGGGCATATATATAATATTGCAAATAGAAGGTGGCGATAAGCGGGGTTGTTGGCGGTGAGGGAGGAACCATGGAAGCCAGCCGAGGGGCAGGTGTCTTGAGGAAGTGGTGGTTGTGGGTAGGGTTGTGACTGAATGGTTGGAGGTTGGCAAGACGGGGCAAGGAGGGGGTTGAGAAACATAGTAGAGTTGGGGAAGGTAAAAGTAAGTTAAGAATAGGGTTGGCAGGAGGTCTCAGCCATCAGAGGTGCAGTCAGTGGAAGGGAAGTGAGGGCGTTGGTAAAGGGGCAAAGAGATGGCGTCGCTGGGAAGAAAGCGGGTGGTGTTGTGAAAGGGGCAGGCTAACAGTGAGGGAAGAAGAGAAGCTGCCACTGGGGGCCAGTGAGTAGGCCTAAGGAAAAGGTACAAAACTCACCTAGCTCAGTACTGCTTCTGCTTTTTAGAGGAAGGGTATCCTATTTTCATACATGTGAATAGTGACAGAGAGACTAGGATTAGATATTGAGAAGCAGTGGCCATTGGCAACCACAAATCGGCTTGCCATAGCTTCATTTGCTTAAATACCTTTTAATGCACCAGTGTATCCTTGCAACTAGCGCGCAGGCAACCTATCATGGCTACTAATCCCAATAAAAATAGGAGGAGGAGGATCGTGAGACAGCTCCCACCAAACGACATTGCTGCCCCAAAGGACATCCCAGCCACAGGTCATGGATGCACCGAAGGACATCCCGGCCATTGGTCATTGATGCACCGAAGGACATCCCGGCCATAGGTCATTGCTGCACCGAAGGACATCCCGGCCATAGGTCAGTGATACACCGAAGGACATCCGGCCACAGGACATTGATGCACCAAAGAGTTTAGCCGCCAAAGACAGCATCACCATCAGGCCATGTCACCATGCAATGGCACATGATGATACCCAAGCTCCAAGACCCTAACATCCAGCCTCTGCTGTAATGATATGATAGGTTATTTATAACGCGCTTAATACCCGGACCTAGGGATCGAACCTGTGGCGCTCCATGCCATCTTGCTTCCAAGGCGAGCACGTTGCCCCTGAGCTATCCTGCCGAGACCATGGCATTCTTCTTACCATGAGGCAAGCTCTCCTCTCCCTTGCGTTCCCCACTGTACCGTGTTCACTGAGATTGGCGTAGGCAGTCATTGGTGCAGTAAATATCCAAAGTAAAACATAGACCCAGAACTTGCATTTTCAGCCAGAGCTATTTTCACCATTATGTCTTGGATAATAGCCCTGCTCAAATGGTGCTTTGACGAGGGTAACTTATATTTACTGAGGAGGCTCAGCCTATCCTTCAATCTTTTTCTGTGACCCTGCGGTACAGTTCTGTGTGCACAATCCCTCATCCAGCCAGAAGTCGGGGAGTCTTGGAAGACCCACGTGAGTTTAGGGCAGGAGAGAGGGCGTGTGGGTGGATTGTTCTTGTGCTGTTTCTCACACCTTCTTATAGAAGACTTGCTGGCTATTCTCTCCAAAACTCCCCTCCTCCAAATACTACCTTGTAATAGCAGGCTGACAAAGTCCTTCTTGACCCTATGGTCCTCTTGGCTGACAGAGAGGCTAATAATTTGGACGGTGTTACCCCTTCAACACCCCCTAATCCCAGACTTCCACTCCAACCCCACACTCTCCTGCTCCGTTCTCCATTTTCTCAAATGCTCCCCCCTTCATGTGCCTATGTCTCCATTCTTTCCACACAGTTCCTTGAAGAGACTTCAGAGCGCTATTGCGCAGTATACAAGAAACCAAACCTACATAATATGAATATGGTACTGCCTTGTTTTCCTCTCCTCTTAACTCGTTCCCTTTAACCAAAGCACTCCTCTCTCCTTTGCCTATAGTGCTTTGAAATGGCATCTAGGTGGTGGTAAGCGCCATATAAGCCAACTAACATGCATACATACATACATATTACAACACCCTCTTCCGCATCTGCCACCAGTGTCTGTGACATGCAATAAGTAAAGGTGCATACTTTGCATGGTGGAAAGCCTCAGGTCATGGGGCTGACACTGGTTACTCATCTAAGACGGGGCCAGTGACCCTCCTCTCCTGATACCTGCAGCAGTCCCTCTGCTTAGGGAACAAGGCCCATGTTACACCTGTCAAGTGCAATTTTGTATATAATTGCACCTTGGGCAAATATTGCCCTCGCAGAAAGAATGCATTGAATCAATACATACTTGCACCAGGGAAAACTGTTTGGCCCACGTAAATACTGTGCAAAATTGCGCTTGCATTGGGGCCAGGTTTCTTCATCTTGGCCCCAGGGGCTGTATTACAGAACCCTTGCAAGAATACACTGAAAGACTCCATGTTTACATTAGGACAATATTTTCCCTGCTCACATGTTCTGCAAAATGTAACATTCACCCAGGAAACGTTTTGTAATCTGGCCCAAGAGGTTTAGAGAGCAGGTGCTCGAGTGGAGAGAGACTATTTTCTATGCACAGGGGTAATACTGTGACATTTCTTTTAAAATGGGCAATTAGTCATTCTCTGTCTTAGCCTCGAGGTAGAGAAGACATTTTAAATTCTACTTTATTAGCATTTTGGGAATCACATTCTTATAAAAGCCATACCTAAACATGCCCTCCTATAAAGGTACATTATAAACATGAATAATATATCAATGGTACTAATAGGTATAATCTGAACAGATTGGTACTTTATATTGCCTCAATACCATAGTTTCAATTAGAAATATTAATAAAGAAGAGGGGTGGAAAGAAGCTGTGAGGAGAAGAGGTAGCGGATGTGACCGGGCAGTCTAAATCCCCAGAGTGAGCAGGAAAGAACATCTGAAATTGAGAGCACTATCAAATTGCAACATTATGACAACATACATCAATGACATCCCCACGAGGAAATGACTTGCCCAATGAGTGGCCCGCTTTTGCCTCCACCAAAGTCTACGATGTTGTACTGGCCGAATCCAGTTTATGAGGAAGGCAGTCCATTAACCCTGGTAGCTATATGTTGCAGACTAAGACCATTAACAACAGAAGGTATACTGTATAGTTTAAGGAGAATGTATCTATTTATTTAAAATGTATAAAGCGTGAACTAAGGCCCAAAGGCGTCTAGGCGCTGAATCCAGTTGGAATGTTGGGGACAGTTAGTACAGTGCTGTTCAGACCCTCCCAATTTCAACCAACCTTTAAAGCGCCTTGAGCATTGCTCAATGGCTTAAAGGAATAGCTATGCCTCTTTGTCGTGAATGGATAATGGTCTGTACAACTTCTATAAAAGTAGGTGAATAGGAAATTAGAATACATATTGGACCCTCCTGGTGCCTTTAAAGCAGAATAAGGATGGCCAATCCTCATACCACATCGCTAGACATTATGGGGGACAGCCTATATAGTTATTGGTGCCCAATGTTATGTTTTATGTTAAAAAGTTTTTGCCTTATGCCATCATCACAATCGGGGCCTTATGGCCTGAGGCTTGTCCAGTAGTGACGTATTGTGCCAAAACCTATCAGGGAAATCAAACTATGATCTTTGGGGGGCGAGGTGAGAGGTTAGGGGCAGCACGCGTGGGCTAGACACTAACAAACAAGGGAAGAGCTACAAGGGGCTTGTGAGGGAGGGTTGTCCGATTGTGGTCGTAAGGGTGAGTGATTGAACACTTTGGCCCCATGGTTCACAAGAACCCTAAACCACCAGATACGATCATCTAGACACGTAGAAAAAGATAGACAATCAGATTCCTTGTTCTCTCCACTCCAGCAGTCTTTAGGTGGGATTAAATACAGCAATTATTACCCACTTGCAACTGGTATAAGAGAGAGAGCAGCTAGACTGGACACTGGCATCAAGCTATGTGAGCAGTCAACGGTATCCCAATAAAAGCAAGGATCCAACTCAAAGCCTTATGGCGAGCACACCACAATGCGTGTGGGGTCCTATTTCAAAGCCTGGCACATCTTTAAAAAACAGCATGAAAGTATTCTACATTCAGGCGGAGAAAACAAATGAAAGGCAGCCTAGAACAAGGGGCCATTCCTTCACATCCTTAGCAAAAGAGTGAAAACCAGGAAACGTTAAAAAAATCATACTGAACAAATGGCAGGCCAACCCAAATCCCTCCTCTATAGCCGTTTAATGCGCCGGCCCTGAATGGCATCCTTGGATTCGAATCTCTTGCTCTTTCTCCCATCGGTGTGTAAGCGATATTCAATCAACACTACAGCTAAGTCAATGCCTAGTCTGGGATGCTGAGGAAAACCCTTATTGATGTATTTTTATGTCCAGTTCAGTACTCTGGATGACAACCCTTGTATAACACCCCCCTCTTAGAATCCCCCTGACCCCACTGAGCCAAGAAGTAGGTTTGTTTTGCAAATTAAAAGGTTTATTTGAAAAATTAAACAATATATATGTGTCACACTTTTATAACAAATCAATATCTGATAGTACACTCAGACATATGATGTGGATCCACAATGGGTAATGTTACAGTGGTACACTTGATTACTTAGGAGTAGTATAGAGGATGAGGTAGCTGAAATGCTTTATGGTTTCAAGGAAATGCAAGGTGGAATAAATGCAGTACAGAAAATAAACTGATATGGTTTCACAAGAGATAATATGTTCACTTTTCCCCTGGTGGCAATTCACCCCCCCTATATGCAATGCAAGGAGATGGAAGTAACACACACAGTCTTCAGAAATACAATCAAATACAATACGGAACTCAGTTCCCCCCAGCAAGCTTAGAGGAAACAGGTAGAAGTTTGAAACACAGGCCCAAAATGCTTTTAAATGTGATGGCAATGGATGAGAAAATGTGCTAACTGACTTTAATTCCCTCTAGAGATTCAGGGTGAGTGAGAGATGCTTGTTGGTATTAGTTCAGGCTCACTTTAGCAATGCTCTATGAGTTATTACCATGTTGCAAACGGATTTTAACAAAGGAAAGAATGGAGCTGCTATTTTGACAAGTGGAGAAATTGAGCCAAATCGCAAATCGTGGTAAATTCCGCGAGTACGTAAACCGCGATTGCGGAAAAAGTATAGGGAAGGCGTTTCTAGGTTCGTTGGAAAGCCTAGAATCACAGCTTTAAAAACCACGTTCCTAGCCCAAACGGTTCAAGAGATACGGACAATTTAATAAAGGTAGATTTTCAGATTTAAAGTAAAACTCAAAATTACAGGTGACAGTTTGCAGCTTTAGAATGACACGATTTCTAGGAGGCAGTTCTACTTAGGTTAAAATAGCTTGAATTAGATTATTTTAACTAAGAGATTGGTTCTGCACAGTTCTGCTAGGTACTCACAATATAAATTTGAACTAGGCCTTGTCACGGATCTGGTCAACACTTCCAGCTGCGATTCTGTCTGCTCGGCGGGTCAATCAGGCACCGGTTCTGCTCACAGCGATCCGGATCTCTGGTTCTGCTCACAGTGGTCTGGGTCAGCTCTGCTCTGCTGGTCTAGCCTCTTGGGATACAGCGGCCTCTGGTTCTGGATACTGCTCTGCTTTCCGGTCCGGATCAAGTGGATTCTGGATGTAACACTGCTTTCTGGGTACTGGAAAAAGTTCTTGGCAAAAGAATTCAGGCAGCTCGCCCGGCAGTGGAAGTTTGCAAATGATTTTAAGGATGCTGAGGCATGCTGAGAAGAGTTCTCAGTTTGTGGGTTTAGGCCCTTGCTTTAAGTTCTGAAGTAAATTTCTGGTCTCTGAAGATTGATGGATGTGAAGTCTGGAGTCTCCCGGCAGAGCGTCCCGCAGAAAATGGAATTGAATGTCTCTACCTGTCCCAGCAGTTTCTTATTATGTGTTTTGGAAGTGGGTGTGTGCGTGACATAACTGAGCCTGCCCCTCTCTACTTGTCATTGGCCCAATTCTCTCCTCTCCAATGATTGGGGGAAGGAAATGGATTGTCGTCATGATAAGGTCTGTTTATGGGTCAGAGGATCCTCCCCTGGTCAATTTGCCCACAAATCTATATTTGATTCAAATATATATTTCCCAGATACACAATTTGTTGAAATTACATGTACACATTATATATTCCTTATGGTCCATGCTTGTCCGCCCCTGATCTTCCTGGGGGCTTGCATTAAAAAATGACAACATTTTGCGCTTTTTGACTGGTTTACCAATATCGGACATTTACCAAAATTTCCACAAATGTGCGCAAGGAGTATGGACATTAATTGATGAAGTGTCAGATTTTTAACGTGCAGACATTTGGAGTAAGACCCTATTTTCCGCTAGCAACCCCCCAGCATACGTCACAGGGTCCTAACATCTCTTAAAACGTGCACAGAAAAATCACAAGAATAATGATATTACTTATATAATTTTGACCAGTCCTCACTATCAGTTATCTATCTTTTTAACTTATGCCCTGGTCAAAAAGGGGTGTGGCTTCCCACATCACATGGTGGAAGAACTGGTTTATCCACTTCCCCCAAGCTCAGCTGGCTCTCACAGGCACTTCTCCTCCCACTTCTCCCAAGAGGGAGCCACTTTACGCCCCCCCCAATATAACATTTGCCTGAGTCCATTGTTCAGTTTCCTGCAGTCCCCAGGTAATTCAATCAGAGAGGTGTCACCTCCTTTTGGTGGGGAAGCAGGATGCAGCTAGGCCTGGGAAGAGTGGTTGAGCAGATTTCTCCTGTCGGGGGTAGTTGTCAGGCAGAATTCAGCTAAATGTCACTTTAGTTCCCAGTTTAAATCAAACTTACAATTTTTACATATACATTAAATAAGTACTTCCTTCAAGTCATTTCAGAATATAGTTTTACATTGTATCCACCTCTTAGCAAGTCTTTCCTTGGTCTGGTTTGGGTTCCTCTGTTCAGTTTTAAACAAAAGTCTGGTGGTTTTAAAACGCTGGCTTTCTGATAGTGGTGAGTACCAGTATTGCAACCATTTTTGGGATTAAGAAAATGAATTCCCCCACAGTTCTGAGTTGCTTTTTGGAAATCAGCATTGCCATTCCCAATGGTTTCAGGCTATTGTGTGTGTAGCCCAATGGTGGTTTTAGGCGGTGCCCTCCTGTGCTCACAACATAGGCAAAAATGGGTGGCAGCCTATTCTTCATGTTTTCTCTGTGCACTCTCTGGGGAGTTCTGGCCATCATGATGTTTTCCATGCCAGTACTGCACAGTTTTATGGTAGGGCTTGGATGCATGGGTAAAAACATCCCCCAGGTGGCCTCCCCCATCTCCATGCTCCGCTGCCCAAGCACTTACTCCGCCCAGGACCCTTCTGGTCAGGACTGGCCCCAGACATTTCATTTCTGCTCCATAGAAGGATTTAGAACTGTAAACGGATGCTCTTCCATTAATGTGCTGAATTCCTGTTCTTTGTGTAAATCACAAAGTACTGTGTGTTCCCTGGTACTATGTACCCCCACTTCATTACATCCTCCACCTCTTTTCTATGGGTCCATCCCTTATTTAATCTACAAATGGCACATCTCAACCTTCCCACAAATTGCCCAGTTGAACCTCCAGGGGGCATTGTAGAGTACTTGTGTATTCTGAGATGCCTGATCAAATGCTGTGTCATACAATGTTGTTGTAACCATTATTGGAACCGGGGATCAAACCATCGTTGCATAGCATCCTCCTGTTTCCAAGGCTAGTGTGTTGATCCTGATCAATCATCCTGGTTCTATGAGGAAGCAGAAAGGGCATGGCCTGCCCGGGTATATGAGGAAGAAACAAGGGCATGACCCTCCCAGTTATTTGAGGAAGCACAAAGGGCATGACCCTCCCAGTTATGTGAAGAAGCACAAAGGGCATGACCCTCCCGGTTGTGAGGAAGCACAAAGGGCATGACCCTCCCAGTTGTGAGGAAGCACAAAGGGCATGACCCGGGCATGACCCACCCGGTTGTGAGGAAGCACAAAGGGCATGACCCACCTGGTTGTGAGGAAGCACAAAGGGCATGACCCGGGCATGACCCACCTGATGTGAGGAAGCAGAAAGGGCATGACCCTCCCGGTTGTGAGGAAGCAGAAAGGGCATGACCTTCCCAGGTTATGTGAGGAAGTAGAAAGGGCATGACCCTCCCGGTTATCTGTGGAAGCACAAAGGGCATGACCCTCCCGGTTTTGTGAGGAAGCACAAAGGGCATGACCCTCCCGATTTTGGGAGGAAGCACAAAGGGCATGACCCTCCCGATTTTGGGAGGAAGCACAAAGGGCATGACCCTCCCGATTTTTTGGGAAGAAGCAGAGAGGGCATGACCCTCCCGGTTTTTTGAGGAAGCAGGGAGGGCATGATTCTCACGGTTCAGTGAGGAAACTCGAAGGGCATGACCCCATCTGTCCTTCGGTATAGGAAACTAATATTAGATGCTTTTGTGGAAGTGAAATCCCCTTATTCTTATGGTAACTTCTGGAAAAATGGTGTAATGCTTGATCTACAAGGTGGTATCCCAGCTGGAGGTTCAGGCAGACCCTGCATATGCATATAAGGCATGAAGCAAAAAAATAAAACAGCGGTGATGCCAGTAACGCTGGTATAGACACTTGCAACAACATTTTTTTTTAATTCACATTTGGCTTTGATTGGAATTTTAAGGAGAGAACCCCTTCTTTATTATCCATATATACGTCTTAAACATTTTCAGATAAGCAACATTTAATGTTCCTATGTGGCTCACTTGATGTCCTGGGAGAAGAGTTTCAGCTGAAACTCCAAACTTGTGTGCTCCAAATCCGACCAGAAATGTTGACGATTCCTTAAAGTTTGTAGTGGAGGGCATAATTTGGAGGCAGGCTGTCACCACTGTGGGGCTCTAAATAAAACAAAATAAGACGATATTGTGGGTTTTTTTCTCCAAAAGACTGATCTAAGAAATGGTATTTTTTTTTTCTTCTTTTAATGCGAGCTAGGGAAAAACAGAAATATTTATAATGAGTCATTGGTAGAATTTAAATAAATGCCATTTCAAACTGGTTCATGCATGGTAAAAATGGCATCCATTCCACTTCTACTTTGGGCCAGCTTGCAGTATAAAGTGTGTCTTTTCACTTTACACATAAGCCCATTCACAATAGAAATTGAGTATGCACATCTTGTGGCACTGACCTCCTGTGCTAGAAGTTGTATTGTGTCTATCTGTAACAGTGGTGGGCCTCTGCTAGATCCGTTACGCCTTGAAACACATTGTGTGTAGGTGAATTATAAAAACCTGATAAATCAAATAAAACTGCAGTAGGCAGGGAAGCTGCAGGAGAAGGATGCCATGCAAAAAGCCATCAGCAGAATGTCCACACCACCGCAGGTGCAGCAGTTATGGTGTAAGGCAGGAATGTGATGGACGGGAGAACCTCGAGGGGGACGGACTGCAAACGAGAGGTGGGGGGCAGGACACAAACAGAGGGTGGGGGTCCACCCCCAGTGTGGCAAGGGTTGTAACATTTCAAGAGAGGGGCCTTTGGACTTTAGCGTCTCTCATCGGGTGCTTCTGAGAGTGTGATTCCGGTCTGGAATCGATTGAACAAAGAACAAATGTTAGCCCAGGGATGGCTGTGAAAGAAATAGGAAAGATACTACTTCTACCACATACCCACCCCTCACCATGTGCACTATTTGTAGAGCAGGCAGACCAGTGCAAATAAATATTATTTCTATTTCTGCCAAAGGCTGGACCCCCACTGCAATTCTGAATAAGGCTCTCAATTTCCTTTGCAAATTTGTGGTTGGTTATCGGGTGATCAAGTGGCCTACCTTTGCAAAATTTCTAGGTAAGACCCATGACTTGCTAGTACAGCTAGTCACTTTCTGCAAGGCTCTCCTTGGACTTCTCATTCGGGACTAGCCACTGCTGGCATATATTCCATGGTGCACGTGGCCTGCACATTTGTACAGATGGATCTGCACTCCTTGGCAACCTTTGAAGCCGGTGAAGATAGAAAACCAAAGATACAGAGCATTGTTACAGGTCACCCCGCATTGCTTCATATTGTGAACGATACAGTATTAATTACTCATTTGCCAGTTTGTAATTTAGCATCAATGTTTTGATCAGTCATGAGTTCTGGCAAAAACACTTTCACTGGGAGCACCAGTTATATGCAATAACGAAGAGATGGAAGAAAGGTGCCCTCGTTGATATTAAAGAAGCCTCTCTGCTGCCCATGGCATGGATTCTATTACAGATCATCATAGAATTGACCGTATTGGCGCTGCTCCAATTGCCCACATGAGGAGCCATATTGCTAGTTGTCTAGGTTGGCCCGTGCAGGTGGCCATTTTAGAGGTGGCTTAAGAACTGGACAATTTGATTAGTAGATTGTGTTACAGAGTATAATGTCATTCCAATGAAAGATCAAAACGTGGATTGATGACGTCTGAACACTGGGCCTTTGTTGCCCACCCGTCATGTTTCTCTTCCTTTCCAAAATCAAAACTTAATTGAATGGAAATGCTTTAGCCAATGCTTTGGACAACTAGGAATTCCTCTGTCCACCGCTTTTGCTTGTCTGTCTCATTTCATAAAGGAACCAGTCATATGCAAGCATAATCCCCGTCCCACCCACCCCCGCCCATCTCCAAAATATTGAATTTTGAGTAAGAGATGAGAACATTTAATGGTACTATGGCTCTGTAAACTGTAAACACATTTTAGCAGTATCTTGTTGACATTTAAGACAATGGTTGGGAAACCTATCTGACCATGAGTGGAATTAAATATTTGTTTATGCAGACGACCAACTCACTGATTTGGTATTTTTTAGCTGTATGTTTTAAGAGTTGCTAATATCGTTGACCTTTTACAGCTGAGCCTCTGCCAAAAGTATTGCTCTGTTTGGGTGGAGAGTTGGGAGTGCCACCGCCTTATATTAAGAATTGTTTGCTGTGAAGTGAGCAGTATTGATCCGAATCCTATCTCTGCAGTCAGACTCTGGACAAGCCATATTAATCTACCCAAGAATCAGTATTCAGCGCTTCATTTAGGCAGGTTTCAGGACGCAGTGGGTGTGAAAGCTCTTGGAGGCAGAAGATTATTGCAATGTGACAACTTTCATTATCTAGCTTTATTCAGGAGCTGTGAGTGAGATCCAAACAAAGTTAGAAAGCGCAAAGAGAAACAGGATGTGACAAATAAAACCTCCAAATGTATCCAAACATCAAGACGCCATTCAAGCTGCTGAACTGGGACCCATGGGGAAGCTCTAAAAGGGTTCTGCGGAATTACCAGCAGGGGGCGCAGACCAAGATGACCGTGTATGAGACGAGGTCCACTCACCCTCACCCCTTGAAAGAGAAAATATGGGCCAGCCTAGACCAGATGCTGCTTTTAGGTACCGAAAAGCAACCCCGGGTGCAGGGAACGGAGCAGTAGGAGTCGTGGCTCCATAGAGACAGCAGAACAGTGCTGAAGACGCTCAACCCGTGCAACGGAGGTTGGAGGCCCTCAGCATGGTCTGTTTAGAGCCCCATTTTGCAGTGAAGGAAGGCCAGGGCCGTCCTCCTCACCGCACCTGAAGATTGCAGCATCAACATACCAGAGATCAGTGTAGCGGGATGCCAAGCGCATGACATCAGCTGGCTCCAGTGCTGACCTAAGTGCGGGAAAGAGGGGAACAGTGTCTGTGAGACAGGAGGTGAAAGGGGCAGAGCATGGCAGGGTAGAGGACTCAGCAGGGAATCACCTATGACCACCCCAGAAGGTCCATTGTGTGGTAAGGGAATGGACTAGCTAGTCCGGAACAACGTTCTAGAGACCCAGAAAGGTAAGGAGATGAAATAGAGGCGGACAATACTGGGCAGACCTCATGAGACCTGTAATCCCTCAGGCTTGGTGGAGTGTCCTGGGCCTACAGTAGGAGTGCGTAGTACGGGGTGATGGTCCAGCGAGCGCACAGAAGGAACACAATCTGAGTGAGCAAATGGACAGATTCGGTGTGGACCCCTGAAAGGGAGGATACGCAGGATTAGGGCTGATAGTGTGTGCGGGTTGACTACAGCCATAGGCCCCGACGGTGGTGGACTCCCCTAATTGGTATAAGAGAGAAAGGGGACTGCCTGAAACCTGTGCGGGCAGAGAGGGTGAGCCATCGAAGTACAAACAGGCCCATCACATGCAAGTGAAAAGGTTTGGATTGCATACACAAAGGTGGCACACGACTCGTGGGGACCCCCAGAGGGTGCCTTGCATCGGTGGACGATTGTGAGGCACCCTTGAGGAAAATCTACTGGAGGGTACACAGTCCCTGCAGCAGTATAGAGGAAGGACAGAAATGGCAGGAGAAGATGGGAACATTGCATCTCTGCAGCTGGGATGGGAGGGTAGTGTACAAACCCCATCCACGAAGGAGGATATTCTGCAGAAGATTAAGGCTGTGAAAGGAGACATCCAAGCTTCAATTTCAGATTTGCCTTGTATAGTAGAAGGACTAGAGAACAAGTTTAATTAAATGGAAAACAACCACCTCAAGGCTGATCTCTTGGAGATGAAGTATGAGGCCAGGGTGAAATTCCAGGAGGAAGACTTTCAGATAAAGCTGGATGATTTAGAGAACATGGAGTGTTCGGCTTGAAAGATTAGAAGGAAGAGACCCTGAGTGATGTCCAACGGATAGTGAAGGCACTGGTGAATTTCCTGTTCCTTGATGAGGGTGGGAAAGAGGAAAGGGGTGGAACTGGAAAGAGCTCCCCTAGGTGGAATGGGAAGAGGGAATGGCATGAGGTGGTGGGGAAGTTTCTGAAATATGAGGACAAGCAGAAGTGCTAGAAAGAGCGAAACATCAACGTAGCTTAATATTTGAGGGAGACATGGTGCAAATTTACCAAGATCTCTCTAATCTCACCCATCCCGTTGTGAAGCCTGCCATCCTGGCTTTCCACAAGAGGAATTCGATACAGGTGAGCCTGTCCATTTGCATTGGTATTTGAGATTGGAGCAATGGACTATAGACTAACAAATGGAACGGAGGCTCTACAGGTGCTGCAGCATCTTTCCGAAGCAGACAAGGAGGATAGACAGATGCCAGGAGAAAGTGGGGTGCCCACAGATCGTGAACCTGTGAAGGGGCTCATGCAGCTCAAAAGGCTACTTAGAGGCAGGACGTTCCAGAGACTAAATACTCCATCACCAATGGAGTGAAATTAACTTTTGGGTTCCTGTGCCATAAGAGGAGGAGGGGCTTTGTAGTTTGCTTATGGTGGGAGTACTGGATTTGGTTGATATTGACTTTGGTGAAAGGGGGTGGGGGTGAAAACCAGGAGAGCTCCTAGATCCTTTTGCCAGGTTCTGACATCTTTGTACGTAAGCTTACCGGCACCCTTGTTTCCAGACCGTCACACTTGTAATGAGGCCCATCATCTCTTGCAAGATCTGGCAACCCCTTACATCCCTGTCACGATGCCCGCTCCCGGGGAGCCGGCTCAGGCCCTGCGTCCCCGAAAGCGGACATCAAGTCCCTGGGGAAGGTCCCAGCAACCCCTTATAGGGGCCCTTTGGACAGCGTCCTGGCACCTATGGCGCCAGGCTCATTATGAAAGTGTTTGGGTGCACTTACCTGATGCAGACCATGCTGCAGAACCCCGGCCTCCTTGAGGCCTGAAAGGAACTACTTTACCTGTGGGACTCATTTACCACCCGGGCGTGGTCGGGGAAGGATACATACCTGATTGGAGGAAGGACACATTCTAGGAACTTCTTCCAAGGCTATTTAAACCACACCCGATCAGCCACACGTGCTTCGCGTTGTTCTGCATCTAGCAGCTGGACGCTCACCGTGTCTGCTCCTGCATCCTGACTTCTGCCACACCTGCCAGCATCCTGAATCACCTGCAAAGGAAGGGAACAAGAGAACAGAAGAAGGAAAAGGCCTCACCTGCTAAATCTGCATCCCAGAGACATTTCGCCGACAATCCTGAAAAGGAAGACATTTATTTTTAAAAGCACATTGCATCGATCGCTGCAGCCCCGCATTCAACTCACCTTTACAGGGCGCCTCCATGTTCAGCAGCGACCATCCGGATTCGCAGTCGCGCCCCCGCGCCTAGGGAGAAAAAGACATGAACAAAGGTGAGAGAAAAAAGGGAAAAGGGAAGCTAAAACTCCATGTCAAGACTTACCTGTTGGGCCATTCCCTTTTCGGACCCCGGCCCCTAAGGGGAAAAAGACATCAGCGTTAATGAGTGAATGAAAAGACATTACCAAAACACTCATTAAAGACTTACCTGATTTCCACAAGGATTTCACCGCTCCCCTCGGGTCGGTGCCTGTTCCCCGGCATTCCGTACCCCGGCCCCTATGGGGAAAAAGACACTAGCATTAGAACATTAATGCATGGACACAAGGAGAACCACTTATAGAAAAACGTACCTGGAAGCCAAGCAAATTTGGTTCTCACCCATCCGAAAATCCAGTGACGTAACTGGATACCAACGCGCCCCTGCATCAGAAGCAGGATGGAGAGCTCGTCCTTCCAGACCCTAAGGTGAGACGCTACGGGGAAGCACAGAAGGGTTTTGAGGAGGGTGAGAGGGGTAAATGGGAGGCCGATTGCATTACCCCGCAGACAGTTAACCCCCTATTCTCACCTACAGAAGGATACTTCTGCGCATCACCTTAGACGAGGTCACAGCAGCGCGAACCAGGCCAGCGCCCCCGTGGGAGTCAGGTGAGCGTTACAGAACGCAAAGCCTTCCTACAAATTCCCACCCAGGCGCTATGGAAACTTCTGAGACTGATCAGTTGGCCCAATTACTGGGGGCATTACGGGCCGAAGTACATGCCGCTCGTCAAGAGACTAATGCCCTCAAGAGGGAATTAATAATATCAAAGGAAAGAACTGATGACCTGGCCAGACAGCTTTTGCAAGGTCAAGCTGGACAAACTCCTCTACCCTGTTCCGGAGGGAACCCCGCTCCTGTGGTTCCCAGTAACCCTGTGCAGATTAATCTACCTGGAAACATTCCGCTGGCCCCACCTGAACGCTTTGCTGGGGACCGCAAACGATTCGCCGTATTCATGAATCAGTGTCATTTGCACTTCCTATGCAGACCTGGGGCCTTCCCTAATGATCAGACCAAAGTAGCCTTTATATTGTCATATCTCAGCGGCTGCGCTGCCGATTGGTCAGTTCCACTGGTTACTCAAGATGACCCGATTCACCGTGATTTTCAAGGATTTCAAGCAAGCATGGAAAGGTTATTTGCTCGACACTCTCAAATGGCAGGCTCTGGATGACGAACTTCTATCCCTGCGACAGGGCAATCAGGACCTCCTATTCTATATTGCAACCTTTAATAGACTAATTGTGGAAACGGGATGGCCAGAGGATAAAAGAGTCACGTTATTTTATCGAGGTCTACGCGGAGAACTTAAAGATGTCTTGGCCCAAGTTGTAAATCGGCCCCAAGAATGCACAGAATATATAGACTTAGTGGTCCAATTGGATCACAGACTTAAAAACAGAAAAACAGATCGGTCCAGGTTTGAGACCCGGGTGTTGGTCAAGACCCACGCTAACCCCAAGGGAGTTGATGTCTCCGAGCCTATGCAAATTGGAGGGGTTAAAGAACCCTTAGCTCAAAAGGAACGTCAAAGGAGGCGGCAGTTAAAATTATGTCTTTATTGTGGGAACTCTGGACACTTTCTATGAGATTGCCCGGCAAAACCGCCCCGAAAAGCGGTAGGAGCCGCTGATAAAAACCATGAAGACTCTGTTTCGGGAAACGACTCAGCCCGACAAGCGTAGGGGTCCGCTTGCCGAGCTTGAAAACTAACTCTCAGACCTTGCATTTCATTGTGCCAATGGTTCTCGTAGTTCCAGAAAAGCCTAAGCGGTTGCATGCAATAAAGGCATACATCGATAGTGGGGCTATTGGAAACTATGTGGATCGTGAATTGGCCTCCAGGATTAACCTCCCTCTCCGTCCTAAAACCAGCAAAGATGTCATCACCACAGTCGATGGAACTGAAATTGCCTCTGGACCGGTAAAACATTCCACTACTGGGGTGACTCTTATTGGTCCTGACGGCCATCGGGAGGCAGTTGTGTTTGATGTAATCAAGGCTCCACAGTTTCAGGTTATTCTTGGAATTCCTTGGTTAGAGACACATAATCCTCGAATTGATTGGCGAGCTAAGAGAATAACCTTCCCGGATTGTGCACAAACATGCTACCCAGAAAACCTGAAGATTAATCTAGCATCTGTAACCTCTGCCTCCATGCAATTACCTCTGGAATACCAGGACTTTCAGGACGTCTTCCAAAAGGAACAGGCCAACACGTTACCTCCTCACCGATCGTACGATTGCCAAATCGATCTGGTGCCCGGTGCACAACCCCCTTGTAGCAGGATTTATGCCCTTACCGAACCTGAGAACCTGCATTTGAGACAATATTTGGATCAATACCTCGCCAATGGTTTTATTCGCCCGTCAAAGTCCCCAGCATCCTCGGCTTTGTTCTTCGTGCCTAAAAAAGAAGGCGACCTTAGAACTTATATCGATTACCGCACATTGAACCAGATAACGGTTAAAAACCGTTATCCTCTGCCTCTGATTCCTGAACTCCTTGACCAGGTGAAGGACGCTTGCATATACACCAAGTTAGATCTCCGGGGGGCATATCATCTGGTGCGAGTAAAAGAAGGTGACGAATGGAAAACAGCCTTCCGTACAAAATATGGATTATTCGAATACCAGGTAATGCCTTTCGGGTTGTGCAATGCGCCTGCTGCCTTCCAATTCTTCATGAATGATGTCCTTCGGGAACTCATCGATGACATTCTAGTGTACTCCTCTTCGGAATCTGATCACAGAAAACACGTTAGGGCAGTTCTGGAAAAACTGCGCCAACACAAACTATTTGCTAAAATGGAGAAATGTGTTTTCCATACCACAGAAGTTGAGTTTCTCAGTTAAATCCTGACACCCAAAGGAGTCTGAATGGACTCAAGAAAAGTGGATGCCATCCTCAAATGGCCATCACCTAGCTCTGTAAAAGGGGTTCAAAGCATGCTCGGCTTTGCCAATTTCTATCGCAGGTTTATCCCGGAATTTTCACGCATAGTACAACCCATTACTGCACTCTTGAGGAAAAATAAACGTTTTGAATGGTCTGAAGAAGCCGAGCAGGCCTTCCAGGATTTAAAAGCTAAGTTTACCTCCGCACCTATATTGAAACACCCACGTCCAGATCTCCCGTATGTCGTCAAAACTGACGCATCCAGCCTAGCCATGGGAGCAGTTCTGTCTCAAAGAGATCCTGAAACCAACCAACTGCATCCCGTAGCATTTTGGTCCAGAAAATTCTCGGCACCAGAGATTAATTACGCAATCACTGACAAAGAACTGTTAGCCATAAAGTCCGCTTTTAAAGCCTGGCGGCATTACCTGCTTGGCGCTCGACATACCATCACGGTGATCACTGATCACCGGAATTTACAGTATTTGAAAACCGCCAAGGCTCAGTCATCATGGCAGCTCCGATGGGCTTTGTTTTTCGCTGAATTTGATTTTGTGATTACCTATCGACCTGGCAGCAAGAACGGCAAAGCAGACGCCTTATCCCGAATTGGAATGGGAGAATCTGATACAAACTCAGAATCAGTACCAATAATTCCCGAACAGAGAATTCTAGGCATGACTTTGTTACAGACGCTTGAAGACATTCAAGTCAGAGTGAAACAACTCCTAGACCCTACAGTCCTACAGGATTGGATACAAAAGGGATCAGACTTTACCATAGATAATGGTTTACCTTATTACCAAGGACGCTTATTCCTGCCGCACAAGGATTTACACGAACTAGTTATTTCAGGTTATCATGATACATTAATAGAGGGACACCCCGGTATTGCCAAGACAATGGAAAAGGTGAAACGACAATTCTGCTGGCCCTCTTGGCGAAAAGATGTTAAATCTTTTGTGATGTCCTGTGGTGTTTGCGCCCAAAATAAACGTCAAAAGAAAAGACCAGCCGGTCTCCTTCAACCTCTAGACATACCGCCAGCACCCTGGCACACCCTATCAATGGATTTTATTACGGACTTGCCTCCTTGTTCGGGATACAATACCATTCTGGTAATTGTGGATTTGTTTTCCAAGATGGCCCACTTCATTCCTTTGAAAGGTTTACCTTCAGCTTCTGTCCTAGCCAAAGAATTCCTCGAAAATATTGTTCAGCTACATGGATTCCCATCTATACTAATCTCTGACCGGGGAAGCCAATTCATTTCCCACTTCTGGCGCAAATGTTGTCAAATGGCACAAATTGACATAAGATTATTGACCAGTCACCACCCTCAGACCGATGGTCAGACCGAGAGGACAAATCAGACCCTTGAGCAGTACTTACGGTGTATGTTACAGCAATCTGAAAGCAACTGGAAAGACATTCTTTGGATAGTCGAATACGCATATAATAATTCGGTACACTCTGGAACTGGCCATAGTCCTTTTTATACCTTGTTTGGACATCACCCTCGAACCTCAAACCTCGACTCACCTCAGAACCTCGGAGTGCCTGCAGTAGAACATCTGCATTCTACCATTACCCGAGCCTTCAAAGAGGCAACCACGCATTTACAACAAGCCAAGAGAAAATACAAGGAAAATGCTGACCTACATCGGAGTGAAGCACCTCCGTATCAGATTGGGGATCAAGTGTGGTTAGCTACCAGACATATACCGCTCAAAGGGCCTCGAACTTTTAACCCAAAATATCTGGGACCTTATTCTATTACGGCAATAATTAACCCAGTAGCGGTTAAACTTGATTTACCAGCTAATATGCGAATTCACCCTGTTTTTCATGTGTCACTTCTGAAACCAGTGGTCCCCGGAACCCGACTACTCAAACCTCCAGAACCTATTCAAATAGATGGGGAACCCGAATTCGAAGTGAAGAACATTTGAGATTCAAAAATGTTTAGGTCAAAGCTTTTCTACCTAATTGATTGGAAGGGGTACGGACCTCAGGAGAGGTCGTGGGTACCCAGTGACCATGTGCATGCACCTCGATTAGTCAGGAAATTCCACCGACTCTTCCCAAACAAACCAAAACCCCCGGAGGGAACAACCTTGGGAGGGGCCTTGGGGGGGGAGTGCTGTCACGATGCCCGATCCCGGGGAGCCGGCTCAGGCCCTGCGTCCCCGAAAGCGGACATCAAGTCCCCGGGGAAGGTCCCAGCAACCCCTTATAGGGGCCCTTTGGACAGCGTCCTGGCGCCTATGGCGCCAGGCTCATTATGAAAGTGTTTGGGTGCACTTACCTGATGCAGACCATGCTGCAGAACCCCGGCCTCCTTGAGGCCTGAAAGGAACTACTTTACCTGTGGGACTCATTTACCACCCGGGCGTGGTCGGGGAAGGATACATACCTGATTGGAGGAAGGACACATTCTAGGAACTTCTTCCAAGGCTATTTAAACCACACCCGATCAGCCACACGTGCTTTGCGTTGTTCTGCATCTAGCAGCTGGACGCTCACCGTGTCTGCTCCTGCATCCTGACTTCTGCCACACCTGCCAGCATCCTGAATCACCTGCAAAGGAAGGGAACAAGAGAACAGAAGCAGGAAAAGGCCTCACCTGCTAAATCTGCATCCCAGAGACATTTCGCCGACAATCCTGAAAAGGAAGACATTTATTTTTAAAAGCACATCGCATCGTTCGCTGCAGCGCCGCATTCAACTCACCTTTACAGGGCGCCTCCATGTTCAGCAGCGACCATCCGGATTCGCAGTCACGCCCCCGCGCCTAGGGAGAAAAAGACAAGAACAAAGGTGAGAGAAAGAAGGGAAAAGGGAAGCTAAAACTCCATGTCAAGACTTACCTGTTGGGCCATTCCCTTTTCATTTCGGGTCCACGCCGCATCCAGGCATTTTCGGACCCCGGCCCCTAAGGGGAAAAAGACATCAGCGTTAATGAGTGAATGAAAAGACATTACCAAAACACTCATTAAAGACTTACCTGATTTCCACAAGGATTTCACCGCTCACCTCGGGTCGGTGCCTGTTCCCCGGCATTCCGTACCCCGGCCCCTATGGGGAAAAAGACACTAGCATTAGAACATTAATGCATGGACACAAGGGGAACCACTTATAGAAAAACTTACCTGGAAGCCAAGCAAGTTTGGTTCTCAGGGTGAGAGGGGTAAGTGGGAGGCCGATTGCATTACCCCGCAGACAGTTAACCCCCTATTCTCACCTACTGAAGGATACTTCTGCGAGTCAGACAAGCCAGATCTGGGGGCCGGTCCAGTCCGTCTTCCGAACCCTGCGCATCACCTTAGACGAGGTCACAGCAGCGCGAACCAGGCCAGCGCCCCCGTGGGAGTCAGGTGAGCGTTACAATCCCTCTTCTCTAGGACTGAAAGGGAAATCCTACCTCTTTTGAAAGAGGATATCAAGCACCTGAATAAAGAGTGTCACTCCAGTCTTCCTGGATAGGAGGACAACACATTCATGAAAGGAGATGGCACACAATGCTTTATCTGCATTTTGCAAGGAGACAACTCTAGGAAGAGACAGAATTACTCATTTGTGCACAGATGGGAAGGGGAGATTGGAATATGGTACAGGTATTCTGAAAGGAGAAGATGCTGCCTCGGATTTAATGCTACTCCTACCTTATGGTAAGCTCGTAGGTAAGAGCAGATTTTTGTTTACCCTCCAGTAACAGAAGTGGGGATATCAATTCTACTGCGATCAGTGAATGTGATGGGAACTGATTGGAAGGTCACAAATAGTTGAGCGCAACCCTGTCTTGTGTACACTGAAAAGAGTCCTCTTTTTTCCCCTTGTTTACATGTCTTTTTATACAATGTTTTCATGTTACAGAAATGTAGTTTCTCTTATTTTTAAATTTTTTAATGAACATTTGTTTTTAGATCCTGTGTTTCCTTCTTGTTTCTGTTTAGTAAAGGTTTGTAATAGAGATAGCTGTCCTATCTCCTCCTCTCCCATTAATGGTGGCACTCGCTGGGAAGTTCTCATGGCTTCCTTCGAATCTTCTAAAGTCATCATTAATGTCTACCTTAATGGCACTGTAATGGTCCAAGGGCCTCAGGCCAATCTCCTCCTCTTTGATAGGCGCTTCCCTCGCCTCATCAATTTCCTCTCATCTCCTGCTGTCCCCTCCTCTGCCCCCTTGGCTACCTTGCCCTCTCTCTCCTCCTCCTTTGCCCCTCCTAGGGCTCTTTCTCCTCCGCAGGGCACACCTCTGATCTGTACCCCTCCCTGGAAAGTCTTTAAGGCTGGCAGCCTTCTTCATATTGCCACTCTCGCTCTGCTGTCAAACACTCCTCTGACATCTGCCACCTCCTTGAAGAACTAGACTTTGATGTCCTTGGTCTTACTGAGACATGGTTCACGGCCAGCTCTGTCACGAGCTTTGACACTCTCCTCCATGATGGCTACAAGGTCCTCTCCACACCCAGATCCTACCGATACGGTGGGGGGGGTGTGGTAGCCCTGATCTTTCCTGAGTGGATTCCTGCCTCTATCATTCCCACTCAGACCTACTCCTCTTTTGAATGTCTTGTCTGTAGTCTCTCTCTCCAACCCATTCTCTTCCTGTGGCTACCATCTACCGGCCTCCTGGTCAAATCATCTCATTTCTCTGAATGGGCAGACCTTTCCTCCTCCCTCCTGGCCTCTACCACTCAACTCCTCCACCTCGGTGACCTCAACAATATCCATTTAGATGCTCCTTATTCCTCCTCTATACTTTTCCGTGACCTCTGCGACTCCCTCTCCCTGTCCATCCTCCCTTCTGGCCCGACTCACTCTGCAGGGCACACACTCAATGTCTTGATCTCCTCTGACTAACCCCTCTCCATCCCTCTGACCACTCCTCTCTCCTGGAGCGACCACTCCCTCCTCTCATCTCTCCCTCTCTTCCCCCCCAAGCCAGGCTTACCCCAACGCTGCCACCAACCTTCTCGGACATCCGGCCCATGAAGCATGTGTCAGTTGAGGCTTTCGCCGCCACCGTCTCTCCCCCCCTCCACCTCTGACTGTCTCACATCCTGACACAGCCCTGTCTCTGCTCTACTCTTCAATTTCTGATACTCTTGATGCTCTTGCCCCTGTCATGAGGATCCGTTTGAAGTCCAAATCCAAGTGCTATTCCTAGTATGACTCTGATTTAGCTACACAAACGTAAGGAAATGGAGGGCTTATTGTTCATCCTCTGACAAACTGGCCTGTCTCCTGCTCCAAAGGCAATACAGACTCTCTGTCTTCACCAAGAAGAGAGTCCATATTTAAGCTTGTGTCTCTGCGGCATCTAACAACTCGGCCAAACTCTTTAAAATCTGCAAGGAGCTGGCCAACCCTGCTGCAGTCTCTACCCCTCCTGTTGCCTCCCAGGCTCTTTGCAATGCCCTTGCCTCTCACTTTATCTAAAAAAACAGGACATCCTGTCCACCCCCTCCACCACTGCCCCTCATCTGTCCGTCTGTGCTTGGTGACCGTCCTTCATCGACCCCCCACCCTCCTTCTCGTCCTTTCCTCTTTTCTCCCCTGATGAGGTTGCTAGACATGTCGATCTATGAAAGCCTCATCAAAACAGATTCGTCCCTGTTCCTCTAAAACCATCAAGGACCACATTGACACCCTCGCTTTGGCCCTTGCTGATTTTTGCAACCACTGTTTTGCCTCAGGATCCTTCCCCTCCCCTCTGAAGCACTCCCTTGTGCATACTCTTCTCAAGAAACCCACAGCTGATCCTTCTTGTCCGGCTAACTAGCGCCCAATTTCCATTGCTCCCTTTCTGGGAAAACTCCTGGAAATGTTGCCCATCTCTCAGCTTAACCTTCATTCCAATTCTTTTGGCTGTCTCCATGACCACCAGTGTGGCTTCAGAGTTGCCAGAAGCACAGAAACTGCTCTCCTGAATATTTGTGAAGATCTGCTCTTCAACCTTGACATTCCCTTTGTCCTCATCTTCCTCGATCTCTCTTCTGCCTTCAACATGGTCAACCATACCATTCTTCTCAACCGTCTCCGTGATAACCTGGGTATCACTGATCAGGCTCTGGCCTGGCTGACCTCTTTCCTCTCTGATCGACCCTCCCAGGTCCAACTTGGGTCCTTCCTATCATCTATCTTCCTCTTTACCTGTGGTGTTCCCCAGGGGTCTAACCTCACACCCTGGCTTTTCACCCAATACCTGGTAACTCTCGCCCACTGCATTGCCATTTTCTGCTAAAATTTCTAGTGCTACGCTGACGACACTCAACTCATTTTCAGGCTGCCCTCGGCCACCTCCTCTCCCTCTCTCATCTCGGATTGCCTAACTGCCATTCAAGATTGGTGTGCTGCCAATGATCTTTGTCTGAATGACAGCATGACGGAGATCCTCCTCATCAGCACACCTTCACCATCCTTTCCCCTCACTCTCTGGCCGACCTCCCTTGGCCCTCCTCCTACCCCCACATGCGAGGCTAAGAACCTCAGGGTCATCTTTGACTCCACACTTTCCTTCTCCTCCCACATCTCTGATGTCTCTAAAAAGTCAAACTTCCTAATGCACCTCCTCAGAGGTACTCTTCCTTTCCTCTCCTTCACCCAGAAGCTCATGATCTCCAAAGCTCTGGTTCTCTCTAGGATGGACTGTTATAACAGCCTCTTTCTAAATCTACCTGCCTCTACTCTCTGCCCTCTGCAACTAATCCAGAACAGGACTGCGAGACTTGTCCTTGGCCTCAAGCCCTGGGATCGTATCTCTCCAGCTCTGAAATCTCTCCATTGGCTCCCAGTGGATGCAAGGATTAAATTCAAAACCCCCTGCATTGTCCACAAGGCTTTCTGGGGCCCAGGTCCAAAATACCTTCAGCTATCCCTCCGCAAATACCTCCCCTCTCGAGCTATTCGCTCCCGTACCTGTAACTCCCTCAGGGTCAGTCGTTTTTCAAAGAAACAAGCTGGGGATAGATCTGTCTTTGGCTGGGGCCTCCCTCTGGAACAGATTCCCTGCCACTCTAAAACTTGAGAACAATCTCCGTTTCTGGAAGCACCTCAAGACCTTCCTCTTTGCTTCTGCCTTCACTCCCCCTCTCCCCTGCTGATCTGTTCTCTCTTGGCACTGTGCACCTGGCCACCCCCTGTCCTCCGGGCCCAGGTACCTGCTCCACCTGCCACCCTCCCGCACTGCCTCCGGGCCACCCCGTGCACTGGGGTCTGTATCTGTACCCATACAACCCCCCCTTTTTCTTCCTGCACTTATCAGACCTACCCTGTCTGCTGCCTTAAACCCAGCACTTGCCAATTATTGCTGGCTGCACTACCACTGTTGCCTTTATTATTTATTTATTTATGTAATATTATTTATCTGTTTCTCCTTTGTTCCGCACTTTCCACTTCTCCCCCCTTCATGCACTTGCACGTTCTCAATGTCAGTGGGCCTAGTAAGATCCTTGTTTTGTTCTCCCCTGTACCCCTCCCTTGCCTTGTCGCGCTCTGAAACACTTGTACGAGCGTAATAGAAATAAAATATCAATAGCAATAAAAATAAATAATAAAAAAAGACATCATTTCATGGCTAAAAGTCTAAAGAACTGTTGGTATTGTATGATTATTCTGTAAGTGGTGTGCCCCTCTACGAAGGGAATCAACACGGTACCCTCTGCAGTCTCCCCTAACCAACGCGCATGGATGCCATTGAAGGGCTGGCGGGCACAAGTGCCTTTCCTTTTGAATTCGGATGGCACACGCTGTTCCGGCTCCCAGTTCCCCCAAACAATTTCTCCTCACATAATTGGAAATTAAAAAGAAATACTGCAGGGAAGCGGCAGAGCCAGCCAGTGTTTTGTCATCTCCAGAAATAGCACAATGTGCTCATTGCTAGAATTATTATTCCGCACTGCATAACCGGGCTAGCGAGCTCAGGTAGGCGCACACACCTCATGGCACTCGTTTTACAGACCATGCAGTATTACAGATCAGACGGCTGTATTTAAAGACTGCGGTCCACAGGCTCTAAATGCAGCCCTCTGCTGTGGCAGTTCAAATCTTGTATGGGTGGGCATCAGTGGAGGTGTGACACGGCCCATGGGTGTTTCAGTGCGATTACTGAACTGCCTCCTCTCCTCGCTCAATTTAAAGTTCATCATTGCATGTCTCAATCAGGGCAGACACAATCAGGGCAGACACAGTATCACACTGACTTGCAGAATAGTTAATCATTGCATCTCTCAATCAGGGCAGACACTGTATCACACTGAGACATGCAATGATTAACTATTCTGCAGGTCAATCAGGGCAGACACAGTATCACACTGAGACATGCAATGATTAACTATTCTGCAGGTCAATCAGGGCAGACACTGTATCACACTGAGACATGCAATGATTAACTATTCTGCAGGTCAATCAGGGCAGACACAGTATCACACTAACTTGCAGAATAGTTATCTGGATTAGAACCCCATTTTCGAGATGAGGCATATCTCTGCTACAGCGAGTTCCATATCTGGCATTCAATCAGCCAAAAATTGTGGATGGTCCCATACTGTGTGCTACTGGTGCCCCCCAACGAGTGACTTTATGATTACAGTTTGGTGATGGTTATCGGATGGAATGCTTAAATAGATCAGATATTATTTTTTATTATTTATTTTTGGTTATAAACATAACCTTTGCAAAAATATAGATCATACTATCAAATAGACAAGTAAAAGTAAAAACATTGCATAGTTACACATTTCATCACAAGATTCGAAAATCGAAATATTCAAGGTATTCACCACACCATTTCAAGAAGGAAAAGGAGGGCAAAAGCTAAAGACATCTATACAATACATTTAATTCGATACATATCAATCAGCATGGTTTACAATTACTTCATTTGTCAATTTACATATATTTTCTAAAAACCTTATTACCGCCCACTGCAGAGGCTTGCCTTTCCCATGCAACATTTCCCACCACATTACGTCCAAATTGACCCGTCCTGTAGAAGCAACAAATTGACTAAAGTGCTGTGTACATGCATTTCTGAGTATAAAATAGTCGATCATAAGATGTCCTGGAGCGTTGCAATGTCTACATGTTTGCAAACTCTCTAACCCAGTGTTAGACCCACGTCTTGGCATACCCGTCCCACTGGATTTCCCTGTGGCGCCGGTTGGGCACCTGTCTCCAGTGCTAGGTGCAGGCCCCCGGGATATGTGCTTTATAGTGTACTATGCTCCCTCTACGGATGGGGTCAGCCCTTTCTAAATGGTGTGTTGCATTGCTGTGGCGGCGGGCATAGAGGGCTATGCAGGCCTGGTCCTTTTTGATTAATTGGACGTCAAAGAACTCCTGCTGTATTGTATCAGGATCCCAGTCTCATGTGAGAGCAGGACCCAATAGCTGAAGGGCTAGAGCGTGGGGTGGAGCCGGCTTGTAGGCAAGGTCTAAAGGGATGAAAATTGGCTTCCCGTGCAGGAGCACTGCAGTTTAGTGTCAATTAAGCATGGAAAGGAGGACAGAACAGGAAGTGTCCTTACAGGACGGGATTGCTTGGATGCATGCATTTTGAAAGAGCTTGGGACCTTTGGGCACACAGGATTGCTGGTAATAACAGCGCCGCCATTTTTGTCAGCTATATTACAGGAATCGTATGTTCCTTGGAAAAGTGCATTGAAGGAGGAGGTGGTTATCAGGCAGCAGTCCTGCTGAAGAAAAGATGATGAACATATACGAGAAACACGGGTAAGGTGAAGTATTAGTGAGTGGTTCGGAGTCCAGAGGATTGGTACTATTGACAGCAGTACTGATTATTGATTGCAATATTGGCAGTTTATTTTCAGGTTTAGACAACATCATGTCAAGCGAAGGATCTCCAAGTATCTTTTACAGTGGGGAGGCCATGGTCGAAGAGAGTAGTGACACTGAACTTGATGCAGGGGAAACCCCTGAGTTTGGGGTGCTGGTCTTGGAGAGGGGCGAACACCTATGTACAGAGGTCTAGACGGCCAAGTCACCCTTTACGTTAGACCTAGCTACTACCTGTATATATTGTACATGCCTCACCTATGTCATTACTGGATGTATTTACCTCCAGTGTCTGTATATTCTGCATATAACCTTTGCTAAAGTATCACTGCTAATTACCATGTACTGTGCCTTGTAACTTGTACTAAGCGCCCTTTTACTCCCGGGTCCGGAGCGCTATATAAATAAAATAAACAAAACAAACAAACCTCTATCTGGCTTCTGGAAGAGCCAGTAGAGAGGCAAGCCCTGGATTACCCTCCATTACCCAGAACATGGCAATCACGCCCAGTAAAAGGTGGAGGGCACCACGACAGCAAAAAGGGAGAGTGGTTAGAGCTGTACAAGGCTGGACTGACCCACCGGGACACTGGGACTTTCCCTGGTAGGCCTCGGGCCATAAGGCCTCTTTGGGTCTTAGCTAGCGAGGAACTTCGGAAGGACACATGTGAGAATGAACACATCCAGCCAGCCTGGGTAGTTTGCGTCAAATTAGCTGGCTGCGCATTTCTTTTCTTCCCAGGGCTGACGACCGGCGGCCGGTAGTCGCGGCAACGCATTTTAAGGTTGGGGCACTGCCCAAGGAACTGCACGTGGCAGGCTGAAGGCAGGCAGCACTGGTGTGTGTTTGTTTGCTCGCATCACATGATGCAATGCACACACTGTGCAGGTTCAGAGCTGTGCGCAGCGAGGCGGGCGTCCTCAGTCTCAGTACATTGCTCGGACAGAGTTGAATCTGATGACTATGACTGGTGGGTGGAGAGTCTGGCGACTGGTGAGGTAAGCAGAGAATTTGCAGCATTTTCACTCAGATGTGCAGTGCAATTGAATAGTTGCTTGGTGCTGGTGGGCAGGGTTGGTGTTGGAGCTCGAACGAGCCTCGAACGCAGACAGTGGAGAGGAGTGGTGGGTGGGATTGCTTGTGGGGGCGCTGGGAGGGGATAGTTGTAAATTACTTTGAGTCCAATTGTCTTGGGCCTTTCTTTTCAGATTGCCAAAGGGACGAAGCCTATGCACAAAGTTACATCTGTGCCTGGCTGCTCTATTGTGTTGGGATTAGCATAGCAACATTTCTCAGTACAGTTGGTGGTACACCGGGAAAGTGTACATGGTTCTCTCGCCCGGGGCGGTGTGTGCTCTCTGTGCCAGCTTTCTCACGTCCTTACAGGCCTTGGCACAGAACGTGAACTCTGCCTGCCGGTCTGCCAGGGGCTTTGTGTTTAAAAGGGAATTGCGCTGTCACTAGTGATTCCCAACAGCCTTCCTCAGCGCTGGCAAGGCCCTGTTACAATGAAGGAGACACAAAGAAGGCCTTGAATTCCCCAACAAAGTTCAGGGGTCTGCTGCAGGCACAAAGGTTAGCTGGCTTGTAGAAGGACCATGGGAGTTTGGGGGAGTTTCGGACTAGGACAAGAAAGTGCCCAGATCACAAAAAAAACAACTAAATGTCACAATAAACCGCAGCCAGGGACATTAAAAAAAACAAGTGGCAAATGGCCGCACAGTAGGGTCACCCACCAAGCTGTAAAACTAGGCGATACACTAACTAACTAGGGTGTTCAGGTTAGTGAGCAGACTTCGTACCCACGTTGGGAAGAAGATTAGCTCAGGCTAGGGGGCTGGATGTCTGCTGCAGAATACCGCAAGTACTCATCTGGTGACTAGTTCCTCGCTGCCCAGTCTTTCACCCTTCTGAATGCAATGAATGCGTGCCACTCATGCGGAGCACTGTAACATCTGCTATGAAAGCACCAAGCATTTCAATAGGTTCTGCGTCCATACATTGTGTCAGGGTTATTGGTATTTAGCTTGATCACTAAATAGGCCGGACTGCATCGAAACTACCACCATATCTTGCTCTTTTGTGCTTTAGATTGGAGGGATTTCATGTTTTCCAACTACAACTAGAAAGGGAGATGAAGGTTTTTGAATTAATAATAACCACTGGCATTTGTCTGGGGAAATCTCCCATCGGATGTCTGTGTGCAACTTGAAACTGAAAGTGGTAATATTTTAGATGGATCTGTACATTTGTCAACAATTTGCAGAACATATTTCTTTATTTGCATTTTTATGGTACAGCAGTCCAACAAACTTTCTGAAAGGGCGTGGCTAGTTCCTGTAATGCAGCTTTGTGTGTTGCAGTGCTGTGGATGGTTGTGACACTCGCGTCCACAAGCAGCAGTGAACTGCAAGGCACCTTTCGAGCTAGAGATGAATGTGTCAGGGATTCTGCAGAGGGAATGGGGGCTTGTGAAGGGAGAGATAAGATTGGCCCCTGAACTGCTTGTACTTAAATGGTTTAGTGGGTGGTCAGTCATTTCCTGCAGGCTGGCAACACAGTCACCTCGATTATAGATAATGGACTGCTGGCCCCTTGTGTGCAGTGCCATGTCCTAGAACCCGGCATCTTGGAATGGCTCTGAACTGAATAGCCAATGTAGCATTCGCAGGGTCGATTTGATGTGATCGGTGGGTCATAGTTCCAAGGTGACACAGAATGTGGAGGTGACGACGTAGTAAAGCTGGAAGAGGTACCCAAATAATGGGGCAGCGTCCTCCTCCCTCCCCCTGGGTAAGGGGGAGGAGTTGGGCCAAGCCTGGGAAAAGCAAGAGGGGCTGAAAAGCAAACAATAGAAAGGGGCGTGCCTGGGGGCTTATAAGCCCCGGGCATCTGACTCCTCGAGCATTGCATTCGAGGGGCCTCGGACGACCAAGGAAGGAGGCAGCAGTTTTTGTTGTTTTGCAGTTGGAATGAGTGGCAGCAGTAGGTCAGTTTCACGTCGGTCAGTTCGGAGCCAGAAGAAGTAGTGAGGCGTAACTAGAGTGCGTTGCGTGTGCCTGTGGGCTGCTGTGAGCTGCGAAGTACCTTGATTGAAGTAGGTCTGCGTGCCGGAAGGAGAAGTGCCACAAACCATTGTCAGGGAGACTTTGGGAGCATTGACAGTGCCGCATGGAAGCAGAGCAGCTGTAGGAGAGGAGCCGGCTTCGAGGTCAGCACGTGGAAGCCGCGTGTCGGAACAGCTTTATTGAATGTGAGCGAGGGGGCATCAAGGAGGGAAGAGTGCCCAGCGGATCGCCCTCTCGCCACGGCACCTCAGCAACACCAGAAGGCTTGGATATTCAGCCAACCGGGTGCTGGGAAGCAGGGGTATTCCGGCCCTCTCTGTCAGAACAGCATAACTAATCCTAGCCGTGTTAGGGAGAAAAGTAAGAAGTGCAAATAATTAGCTTATCTTTAAGAAAAACATGTGTGCAGTTAACATTTGACAGCTACAAGGGGCCGCAGCGGTGATCAAAACGGCCGCCGGGCGGAGTTCATTATGCAACCTGTTTGCAGGGTTAAACGCCGCTAGTTAGGCACTGTTCATTGGGAACACGAACGAAAAGCAACAGTCATCTGGACAGTTTATGTGTTTCAACGCCAATACTGTGCGACTGTACATTCTAAATGCAGGTGCACAGCTCTGACTAAGCCATAAAAGAAGGAAAACTTACCTCTAGTAGTGTGTGTGCCACAGAGGCTGCTGCGAGGGTCAACAAATTGAAGTGCACCGAGCAGCAAGGAAGGGTTGCCAGCAAACCCAAGCAGTGCGTGTGCCTGGAGGACCGCTGCAGGACTTGATTTTAAAGCAGTGCGAGTGCCGCAAGGCTCCTGCTACAAGCCATGATGTCCACACCAGGTGGGGCCGCCCCAGGGTTCTGCTGCCTCGACAAGGACATGGAACAATTCATCATGATGGCACGGATGGCAGCTGCCAAACACGGACCGAATTGGCTGCAGAAGGTGGCTACACAGCTCGATGGGAAGTGGCTGGGACAAGCAACAGGTCACAATCACCATTGTTGTTCCCTAACTACACAGGCAAAGAGGCTAGGCAAGAGATCCGGGCCATCGAGGAGGAAGAAAGTGGGCCCAGTGAGGAGGAAGAGATGGCACCCAACAGGAAGAGGACATTGACTGCCAAGGCTAAGGCCATTAGGCAGCATACAGAGGCTGCCATTCCGACGGCCTTGACTGCTGAAGTTCCAAGGTGTAGCGGCAGTGCACCCAGCACGCATGCGGCCAGCACAGCGGCAGTGGATTCAGAGGGACCTGCATCCTTAGAACAAGTTAAAGGCATGGGTATGCAGTGCTTGCAAGCATGCGTAAATGGGGGGGGGTGGTCAAATGTGTGGAAATGTCAATGCATTTAATCAGGTTGGAAGGAATGCTGAGACAGTGCATCAGCAAGGGGAAGTTCAGAGGTTGCGTGGCTCCGAGGGGCCCATGAGCCTTACGCCCATGAGTCAGACCACCACATTAGCTATGGAAGTGTCCCTGGGGGGCAGCCAGCTGCAGCAGGTGAGCTCAACGCCGGCAGGCAGTCAGGGGCAAGGGATGGTGTGGGGTAATGGTAAGCAGTATGGGAGAGCGATGCCAGGCTTTGTACCAGTAAGGGGACGGGGAACGCTTTAGCATTGCACATTCCGTTGGCCTACAAGGAGAGGATTTGGCAGAAAGAGTATTTGAGATCTTTACCTTGCTAGATATGGAGCTGGTGGAGCTGGGTTTACGAGAGTTATCATAGAAGGAAAGGGAGAAGAAGGACGGGGAGAAGGTCAAGAGAGAGGAGAACATACACAATTGGTTGGCGGCTTTCAGGACGTTGGCATCCATTATGATAGAAAAGTACCCACAGGATGCCAGGGCTTTATTTGCATATGAGCAATATATACATACCGCATATATTTGACCTATGTCGGTGAAACTTGGTTAAAGTATGATAGGGGTTTTAGGCTAAAAATGCAGATTTGGCTGGGTATGTCATGGCATGAGGTGGATGTTACGGGTTATATACAAAGAAATGGTATCAGCAAGAGAAGTGGGTAAAAAGGCGCAGTGCGAAAAACCTTATTATAGGAAGGAAAGATGGTCTTATGGGGAAAGGTGGAGGGGGTCCTTCCGCAGGCGCTCCTTCTGGAATAGTAGACCCAGTTATCAGCAGGGGGAGCAAGTTAATTGCTGGAAGCTTCAGCAGGGGTATCTGCAAATTGAAACATGCATGTGGCAAATGCCCCGGGAATCACAGCACGTCTTCATGCGATGGGGGAAAGAAGAGCAGTAGCTCGATACCAAAAGAGGATGCTAAGCGCAATTGGGACCCACTTGCCCACGCCCGTGCTCCTGCATAAATTGATCCATTGATCCCTTTCTTGAATACGTATCACAATAGCGCAGATGCGAAACTGCTTTGGGAAGGTTTTAGGTGAGGGTTTGTAATTCCTTACAATGGTGCCATGGGGAGCAGGGAAGCAGACAATCTGAAGTCAGCATTGAAAATTGCGGAGGTAGTGGTGCAGAAAATTGTTAAAGAGATTCAGTTGGGTAGGGTGGCGGGCCCATTAACTACTCCGCCTTTGAAGAACTTTGTGGTGTCTTCCCCCTGGGCTTGATTCCCAAGAGGGAGGAAGGTCAGTTTTGCCTCATACAGCACCTTTCCTTCCCCGAGGGTGCATCAGAGAACAATGGCATAGCTGAAGAGAACTGTAGGTTTCATTATTCTTCCATTGATAATGCAATAGAGCTTGTGAGGGCATCGGGGAGAGGTGTATTGATGGGGAAGGCCGACACTGAGTCAGCCTTCAGGCTACTGCCGATTAGCAAGGAAAGCTATCATTTGCTGGGTTTCAAAGTAATGGACTCTATTACTATTACGACAGGTGCTTACTGATGGGTTGCGCAATCTCTTGTGCTTATTTTGAAAAATGCAGTACTTTCTGGAGCATTCATTGAAGCAGAGGGTCCAGGGCGGGGTAGTAATGCACAACCTCGACGACTTCTTGTTCATTGGGAAAGAAGGGACAGACAAATGTGGGGGTCGCCTTGGCTAAGGGGAAGACAGTGGGCCCACTCACAAGGCTGACATTCCTGGGAATAGAGATAGACTCGGTGGAAGGGAAGTCAAGACTGCCAAAGGACAAAGTGGTGAAGCTTAGGAATTGAGGGGCAGGAGTAAGGCCACTTTGAGGCAGCTGCAATCATTGGCAGGGAATTTGAACTTTGTGGGTAAAGTGATCCCGGCAGGAAAAGTGTTTGGCAGGCAAATTGAACTCAAGACGGTAGGGCTGCAACACGCTTCTCAGCATGTGTGGCTGGTGGCAGAGGTTAAAGAGGATTTCAGGATGTGGGATGGTTTCCTGCATAATTTCAAGTACTACTTTGGTGGGAGAGGTGGGCGACTAGCAAGAAACTCATGCTTTTTATTAATTCTTCTGGCTCCCATGGATTTGGGGCTATTCTGGGGAATGAGTGGTGCGGGCAGGCCTGGCAGGCAGCATGGCAGCAGGAGGGAATTACCAGAGAAATAACTTTACTGGAACTGTTTCCTATTGTGGTGGCTTTCAGGCTATGAGAAGAGTCATTAGCAAATAGTAGGGTGATTATGTGGGTCAGATAACCTTGCAGTGGTGCAAATCATTATTCAGGGGACCCCAGCAATTTAAGGGTACTGAGGTGGCTGACAACAATCCTGCTCAAATTGAACTCCGAAGTAAGAGCACAACACATTCCAGGGGTAAAGAATGTGGCAGATGACTCTCTCTCTCGTTTGCAGTGGGAGAAATTTCGGGGGACTGTCCAGAGGCGAGCAAGAGGATCACCTTGTTCAAGGTTCAGTGGTGGGACATGATTGGGGAAATCTGAGCTCACGATAAACACAGCCCTGGCTCCAGGCACTGCAAGGAGGTACATTGGGTGCTCGGAGCAATTCCTGGTGTTTCAAGGGCAATTTTTCACAGAGCACCAACAGGAATCGATAGTTCGTTCCTTTGGCAGTTCGGATGGCGGTCTGGGAAAACCAGATCATGTATATCTCATCATTTGGCAGCAATAGCGCACTACTACAAACTAGGGGGAAAGCCTGATCCCACCAACGAGCATTACATTGTAATGGCAATGAAAGGTTGGGCAAAGCAAACAGAACAAAAGCTTGACGCAAGGCAGCCCATTGATATTGTCAAATTGCACAGTCTAATAGAAACCCTACGTAAGATTTTCCCTAGCGAGGGGGAGAGTGTTTTGTTCACAGCAGCTTTCAACTTGGCCTTCTTTGGAGCCTTCAGAGTGAGCGAGCTGGTACCTGAGAATAGAGAGGGATGGGCTCTGGGTTTTTAAGGCTGGAAGATGTGCAAATATCAAAGGAGCGGGTGTGCATTTATTTAACAAGGTCTAAGACTGATCAAAAGGGGAAAGGGAGAACAGTCACCCTTTATAGCATACAGGGGAGCAGAGTGTGTCCGGTTTCGGGGCTGACAGCACACATACAGGGGAGGCAGCAGGCGGGTGCAGGGTCACCTCTATTTTTGCACAGGGGTGGGTTGGTCCTGAGCAGGTTTTAATTAAGGAGAGTGATGGACTTGACTTTGAAAAGCATGGGTGTCACAGGAGAGGTGGTCAGAACACACTCTTTTAGAATCGGGGCGGCTACATCAGCAGCCGGGCTGGGGATGGGGCCTCAGGCAATCATGAGAATCGGGGGTTAGAGGTCTAGGTGTTTTGGGAGATACAGAAGGTGGACAAAATGTAGACTTAATGTATCACCTTCTCATCTCCCTCCAATTAACAGCAGCCCAAAGGAGGAGATGCTCCATTGGGTGGTGGGTCATTCTTTTGTGACTAGGGCAGGTGCTAACTGGACGACTGAAAGAGAGGATGACCGCTGGCGAGTGTTGGATCTGGTGGCATGGGGTGCCCGGAATGAGATGAGCACAGTTACCGGGGCACATTGACAAATTGTTGGACAGGCATCACAGGCCCAATGTAGTGATCATCCATCTGGGTGGCAATGACCTGGCAAGCTTGGGTAGGGCGGTCATTGATGAGGGAAATTATGTTCATCTTACAGGAATTGTCCTCACAGTTGGGCGAAACAGATCATCTGGTCCGAGATCATTCCCAGACAGGAATGGAGGGGTGCAGAAAGCCATTCGGCAGTGGAGAAATAGAGGAGGAAATTAAACGGGGCAATGGCCAAGTTCTGCAGGGGCAGAGGTTTCACGCAGACCAGGCATGGTCTGATCAATTTAAAATCACTGCAATACTACGTGAAGGATGGCATACATTTGTCAGCAGCAGGCATGGATTTGTAATTCTGGAATTAGAAGATAAGAAACGGGGGGAACCACGGTGGGCGTTGACCCACCTTTGGCGTGGCAGTGTTTTGGCGACCACTGGCACTATACAGACTACTAACGAGCCGTGGAAAAGCGGGAACGGGGTTTTTGCTCTTCTCCCGAGCAGTGCCCCTTTGAGGCCTAAGCGGCAATGGCGCTGGAGGTATCGATGAGGGCTCGGCTTCCCCCTACAAAACAACGTTCCTCCAGCCCAAAAAAACCTGTGAGGGCAGGTGGGGTTGAGATAAGAATGTTTGAGAGAGCTTTGGCTTACAGTGACTTGGTTCGAAAGGGGGAAGCAAGGTTTGGACACGGAATAGTCGGCTGGTCGCCGCACCTTCAGAACTATTTTCACAAAGTTTGGTTTGCAGTGTTTTGAATCTTGTAGTTATTAGCAATGTTGTGAAAATAAATGTGCAGCCTTTTATGCCAACAAAAGAAGAATGCCTCATTCTGCACCTTTTTTCTTAGCGGGATAACAAGGTTGGCGATTGCAATGAGTAAGTATGTTGGCCTTAGTATGGACAAATGCTCAGGTTGTGGAGGCGACGTAGTAGAGCTGGAGGAGGCGCCCAAATAATGGAGCAACGTCCTCCTCCCTCTCCCCTGGGTAAGGGGGAGGAGTTTGGCCAAGCCCGGGAAAAGCAAGAGGGGCTGGAAGCCCGCCAAATGGGCTAGAAGGCCCACGAAAGTGAACAATCGAAAGGGGCGGGCCTATGGGCTTATAAGCCGCCAGGCATCTGACGAAGCATTGCAGTCCAGGGACGCCGAACGACCGCGGAAGGAGGCAGCAGTTTTTGTTTTGCAGTTGGAGCCAGTGGCAGCAGTAGATCAGCTTCACGTTGGTTTGTACAGAGCCAGAAGGAGTTGCGAGGAATAACTACAGCGCGGTGCGTGTGCCTGTGGGCCGCCATGAGCGGCAAGGTACTTTGAATGAAGCGGGTCTGCTTCGGGAGGTGACGTGCCACGGACCGTTGCCAGGGAGACTTTGGGAGCATCCACAGTGCTGCATAGAAGCAGAGTGGAGTTAGAAGGAGAGGAGCCGGCTTCGAGGTCAGTGTGTGGTAGCTGCTTGCTGTAACAGCTTTATTGAAGGTGAGCGAGGGGGCCTCATGGAGGGAAGAGAGTGCCCGGCATATCACCCTCTCACCACGGCAGCTCAGCAAAGCCAGAAGGCTTGGAAATTCATCCAACCGGGTGCTGGGAAGTAGGGGTATTCTGGCCCTCTCGGGCAGAACAGCACTACTAATCCGGGCTGCTTAGGGTGAAAAGCAGAAAGTGAAAATCATTTGTTTGCCTTTAAGAAAAACGTGGCCTTTTGTGCCAACGAAAGAAAGAATGCCTCATTCTGCACCTTTTTTCTTAGCTGGGAAACAAGGTTGGTGATTGGAATGAGCAAGTATATGGGTCTAAGTATGGACAAATGCCCAGGCTATGGCTGGGGTTTGTTTGGCATTTGCCAATTGGGGATTAGGAGACAGTTGTTCTGGGAATGTGATGTGCAATATTTTAAGCTGCCCATCAGACACGTGTGCGAGACTGAGATACTAGCAAGGTAGATGAGAAATGTTCAGAGACTGGAGAGATGGGATTCTACGCCGCGATGAGAAATGTTCAGAGACTGGAGAGATGGGATTCTACGCCGCGATGAGAAATGTTCAGAGACTGGAGAGATGGTATTCTACGCTGCATGTTCAACTTTGAGGTTGGGGAAGCTGTTGGGTGAGCAGAAGTCCGCTGTGGTAATGGTAGCTGCAGAGTTTAAAACACATCCCAAGCAAGCATCAAGTGGAACAGACTTAGATGCAGTGGCGCACCAGATGCCCCCAAAGCCCCTGCGGTGCCCCCATGGACCAGCCACGCCCTGGGTGACACTGAGTGCTCGGGAGGTAGGTTGGTGAGCTGCCCTGTCATTGCGGCCGACGGCAACAATAGCAGGCTGGGCCATGTCCGTCAGACACAGGCAGGCAGTCAGCTTCCACATTACTGAGCTGCTCGGCGCAGCGCAGCAATGGCAAGCCATGCCCCTCCTTCCCCAACCGCACAAGCCCTTAGAGAGCCGCACCCTGACGCCATGGTCTACTGTGACGGAGACAGAGTGTGTGTCGCAGTTGGACCTTCACCTTCGTTGGATCGAAGGACTCGGAACTTAAGTTGTAGTTATTTATAAACTGGTCTATGGAGGATTCGGTCCAGCTCCAGGACAGTGTAAAATATGATTTTCAGTAAGCTGCCTTTTGGCGCGTTCCTCTCGGTGCCGGCTACCGAACAGCATATTTTACACTGTCCTGGAGACCTGCACTTTCGGCGTGGCTAGTTTGGCTAGGCTGCCTCCTCCTCTCCCCTGCGTTGGCACATCTCGCCAAAGCAGCGTTCAGTCCAGACTCACTAATAATACTGACTCATTGTTAATACTACTTCACTACAGCCTGAGTGTCAGTTTTTCGGGCGAAATACGCTATGCATGTCTACCTCTGTTGTAAACATGTGCACAACCACAGGGACATATTGCATGCCTGCTACTGTCTGTATTTGGGAGAAGAGCACACAAGGGGCTAGATGTGCTTGCTGCTTGGGAAACACCTGGGACATGCGTGTAACTGAAACTACCATCCCCCATTAGCAACCTCTGAAATACCATGGAGCACACATGCAAATTAATGCAAAAGCGCTTTGGGAGCTACTAAATGTTCTTCGCGTTTTATCACTGAAAAGGGTGCAGCCGGCTCTGCTCCATGCATTTCTTGTCTATGTCTGGCGTAAGTTCCTGTACTTCTGCTAACCCATCTAGTGTGGAAAAAGGAGGAGCAATAGACAGCACTACTTGCTTACGTGGCATTATTTTCTCTGCCAAGGAAACGGAGGAAAGGGAACCTGCCTTGCCACTTGATCTGCAACTGGATTCTGCTTTCCTGCTGCAAATGCAGCTCCTTATATTGGTGCTAGGGGCTGGCCCTGGGCTTTGTACTGCCTGTGTGGGGGCTGTGTTGTCCACACAGCTGACGTCATGTCATCACTCAGTGCTTGATGTAGGAAGGAAACCCCTTTCTTTCCAGGACCTGTATTCATCCACTATTCCCAATGCATAAGCAAGCCCAACCGTCCTCTCAGCGCACTCAGATCCCCCGCTGCCCCCAAACTAGAAAAAGTGTCTTTGGGCGATGCAGTGCAAACACAGTGGTCATGTACTATGGAGAAGCGTCTTCCAGTGATTAAATACAGAGGATTACCGTGGGAGGAAATATCGCCATGGAGCACTGAAAATGGACTCAATTAAATTCTACCAGAGGTGTTGCTAGGGGAGGTGGTGGGGCTGAGGGGACTATAGCCCCAGGTCTTTTGGTTGTAGCCCAGATAAAGGCCAGGGGTTACAACCAAAAGGCTAGCTAGCCCCGGGTCCCGACAGTCCCGATATTAGCATAGCCCCCAATCATTTACAAATCTAGCAAAACCCTTGAATTCTACATACACCAGGGTCATGCACTAAAGGGCCAAATCACAGCTGCAGAGCAAAAGTGGTAGATGTTAAAAACTTAGGCCAGTAAAAGAGTTGTGAGGCCCGCTATAGCTTAGAAAGATTTTCGGAGGAGCAGAGGTATGGACACACACAGAGCATCTGTGCAGCCTGAGCACCTTATTCATCTCGCAAACATCTGTTGTAACAGCAGCAGAGCCTTTTCATATATATGCATGATGGCACATTTCCAACTGAAAGACCACACAAAGCACCAGCCATCTGTGATAGTTAAAGTGATTAACATAAAGCACCCTTTTAAAGATGGGTGTATACATGCACAAAAATAAAGGTGCTGTATGTCACTAATCAAACGTTCTCAACATCAGAGCTGGGAGTTTGTGACAAAGAATCTCCATATCTATCAGAGTTTATTATTATTTATTTTATTGCGTGTCTCAAACCACTTAAAGTACAGTTGGGTGAAAGATTGTTCAGGTCTGCATCATCTTGCATTCTGGGTGTGTGACTTCATTCCCCTGGTGACAGCATGGGCTGTGTGGAGCCCTTTGTTGGTAGGAAGGTGGCAGTGTGCACAGGTGGGTTCCACTGTTCCAGAAGCTTAGCAGTGTCAGCCCCCATTGCCCCCCATCCCTCTATCGTGGGGGGGGGGGGTAACAGACCCTAGACCATAACCTTACTAACCCAATAATACAATAATAGACAGACACTAGTTTTACATTTTGGAAACAAAAGGGTCAATTTATTGGAGCATAACACGGGGGCAGTCCCAGCCCTAAACACATCATGGTTCACGACAATACTTTTCAAAATGTGGCCCAAAAGCAGGGCAATGTTATAGTGCTGAATGTTCATGGTGTCCTCTTGCCACCCACGGCTTTTGGAAGGCACCGGACATAGACTCCACATTTGTACTGCACGGAGTACTTCCTCCTCGGGCCACTGAATCTTGCAGGTGAGGAATCTCAAGTGTCCCTAAGGGACTCGGTGCCCATCGTCAGAGTTTGGCTCGGATGCGGCCATCGGGAAACCTGCCCATGGTTCAAACCGCAGCGTTACTCTCCTCCCCGGCTAGGACTGCCCCGAACTCTGCTTGTTGTTCCTTTACTTTGTATTAATTGTTCCATTTCTGTCACAGGCAAACATACATTTTTACCACTTATACCTTGAAAGCAAAATAAACAATTGTTCATATTTTAAACATATTTACATTTAGTACTGTGATGAAAACATCCACAGTATTTACCAATTTACAGATCGAAATTCACTGAAACAATATTTAAAATATTTGCAAATTTCCTCTAATTTCCTTCTGCAACGCTACACTGGTCAGCAATCACCTGCGGGGTCCTACCCACTCTGAACTAGCAAAGAAGGGTGAGGGCTGGCGGGTGTTCATGTGGGGGGGGACTGGAAAGAGACTGAGCTCCAGTCCTCCCGCCTTATATGCTGTCCCCAGGCCGTGTTGGATGCTCCTGCCCTGGGGACGCCCCCTTCCTCCTGGAGGAGGGGTGAGGAGATCCTACCGAGGGGAGGGGGCAGTCAGCGGGGCGTCCCGCTATGTGGGATGTCCCTCTAGTTCCCCCTTTGGGGGCTTGGACATCACCATAGCAGTGTCAGCACCCATTGGCCCCCCCACCCCTCTATTGTGTGGGGGTAACAGACCCTAGACCATAACCTTACTAACCAATAATAGACAGACACTAGTTTTACATTTTAGAAACAAAGAGGTCACAATTTATTGGAGCATCACACGGGGGCAGTCCCAGCCCTAAACACATCATGGTTCGCGACCATACTTTCAAAAAGTGGCCCAAAAGCAGGGCAATGTTATAGTGCTGAATGTTCACGGTGTCCCCTTGCCGCCCACGGCTTTCGCAAGGCACCGGACATACACTCCAGATTTTTTACTGCACAGTGTACTTCCTCCTCGGCCCACTGAATCTTGCAGGTGAGGAATCTCAAGTGTCCCTAAGGGACACAGTGCCCATCGTCCGAGTTTGGCTCGGATGCAGCCATCGGCAAACCTGACAACGGTTCAATATGCAGCGTTACTCTCCTCCCCTGCTAGGACTGCCCCGAACTCTGCCACCTTTGGGGGTGGCTCCCCAATGCCCCCATGCTCCAAGCAACTTACCATCATTCTAGCTGCACCCATCCTTCAAGAGTGCCCCCAGAATGGCTGTGAGGAACAGGTTGTTCCCTTTATCCGACAGATGCACCCAGTCTGTCGTATAGTGGGAAGGGAGCGAATGTAGGCAAGTGTGCCTTACAAAACCAAAGCCTTCAGCTTTAGAACTTTTTACGTTCCCTCTGTTGCGCCTGCGCCTGGACTTCTCCATGCCCCTGTGTGAGTCTGTCCCACGCCATTGCAGCCTGGGCACCACTTTCGACCAGATGATGTCAGCACACGGCAATTCTTGTGCCAGTGGATGCAGACCCACCTGGATCTGAGCCGATAATCGGCCCCTTCCCATGGTGGCAAGGTCATTGCCTCTTAAATGTACCATCAGCACCCTGGGCGCATGCCTCCACTGCATCCGTCTGTGCACTGCTGGCAACAATGAGTGCCACCTTATTCCTAATGCCCCCAACCAGACAACCCTGTTCTTTTCCAATCTTAGGTTGGGGCTCATATTCCATCTCTGGGCCGCGACCTCTGGCCGCGTTATAAATGAATGGCCTACCATCCATACGGCCTCATCTGTTGGTACAAAACATTGGGTTTGAGAAAAATATTTTGAAAAACATCAAGTCCGAACACCATCAATCAGTCCGTTCTGGCATGCAGAAAACACCCTACGTCCTACCTGCCACGGACTCGGTTGTCTCCTGCGGCTTTACATAAATCTGAAAGTGGTTTGACTGCCATCTCCCTATCCTTTGAATTGCAGATGCTGGCATGCCCTGCAAAAAAGCCCCTGTGGCAGCGCCTATGAGAAAACTGTGGGAGGACATCCCCTCCCCTTAATCCCCACTTCCCCCAGGGTGGTTGACATTTTTCTAAACTGGTAGCTGGTGAGTGGTGTCCCATTTTAATGCACCAGGAGGGGGCCTGGCTGCTGAGATCTCAAAGTCAAGTACCCTTTTAACAAACTGACCGGGCAACTGCTGCTGTGGCTGGATTGGTGGAGCACCAAACTTTGCTTTTCCCCTTTGGTCGGATTTACACAGGTGCAATTTAATTGTCAAAACCTCCCTGTCCGCTTTAGGACAGAACTGTACATTCCCCAAAGCTAGAGCCCTGCCAGAGAGATCCCCTTTGCCCGCTGCAACCAATTCGCTGATCCTAAAAGCCCCAGAAAATGCCAGTGAAAATGCAGCCCTGAGTAGTGCCATATCAAAACCATTAAAGCATATCCCGGGCAATGCATTCAGCAATTTCTCCAGTAATTCGAAGTCAATGGGCTTCCGGGTATCCCAATTGGGTCCCTCCAACTGGCCCCATCCCTTCAAAGCCATGCATACCAAAACCCCTTTGGTGGGGCCCCAGACAACAAATGCCCGCACTTGTTCTCCCAATGAACCACCAGATATTTCCTGTGTCTGAATCATGCTGATAAACTTACCATAGCCCTGCCGGCACCGTGATCTGTTTGGTGTGAGCGATCACTCCCCCAAGTTCCAGAGCACCTGGTCCACGTCACCAGCTGTCACCACTCACTCCTGAACGCCAACCCCTTCTTCCTTGGTGGTGGGTCTGTGTAACCCCTGCTGTTGCCCTGGACAACCTGTGGGCGAATACCCTCCCTGCCGGCATGACGTTGGCAGCAAAATTCAATTTCCCCAACAATTGCTGCACCCCTCCCAGTGTAGTCCTGTTCTTCGTCAAAGCAAAATCTATTTCCTGAATCAGTTCCAACATCTTCTCCTGGGGCAACCTGAAAGACCTTTTTATGGTGTCTATCTCAATCCCCAGAAAAGTCAACGCCTCCGTGGGTCCCTGCGTCTTCTCTGGCGCCAGTGGGATACCAATAATGGACATCAAATTTTGAAATGAAGATAGTGCTAGCATACAATCCCTGGACCCTTCCTGCCCCATGAACATAAAGTCGTCTAGGTAATGGATGATGTCCCCCCCGTTGATCCACACTGCGGGCGGCCCACTCGAGAAATGTGCTAAAGGCCTCAAAATATGCACATGAAACTGAGCAACCCATTGGCATGCATTTATCCACATATAAATTGCCCTCCCAATGAAACCCCAACAAGTGAAAACTGTCCGGGTGGACTGGCAAAAGTCTGAATGCGGATTCAATGTCAACCTTGGCCAAGAGGGCCCGTGGCAGTGACCATCAGCATGGCTTGGCCAAAGGAGGCATAGTGCACTGAGCACGGGTCCTGGTCTAGTCAGTCATTAACTGAATCCCCCTTTGGGCAGGACAGGTGGGGAATTACCCTAAACTTTCCCCTTCTTCTTGGGCACAATCCCGAGTGGGGAGACAATACAATTGGGAAGCAGGGGTGCGGGGAAAGGGCCCGCCACCCTACCTAGCTGCACTTCCTTACCAATTTCCTGTATCATCACCTGAGGATGGCGGAGTGCAGAAGGGAAATTCCTCGCCATCCACCCCTTCAGGGGGCCCTCGTAGGGGATCCTAAACCCCTCAGTAAAACCTTCCCACAGTAGTACCCTATACACAAACTTGGGTAATCCAGCATGAATTCCATGAGCACCCTCCCTGTCAACTGGTGATGGACGCCCCCCCAACTCATTACTGGCCCCCTTTTTGCTGTCCTCCACCCCTAGAAAACCCTTCTGTCTTAAAGCAAAACATGAACATTGATGGGGGAATTTGCACCTGGGCCCCCAAGTGCAAGACCCTTTGTTTAACGATGGAGCCCTTGCATGCCCGATCCCCCCCCTTTCTGTCCTCGGGGGTGAGTGGGGGGGCACCTGAAAGGGCCGCCACTCAATCGTCCTACCATACCATGGCTTCTTAGCTCCCCTGTAACCCTTGTCATTTGGCCTGCTAGTCCTCTCCTTACCTCCCATGAAAGTAACCCACGCTTCCATATCCTTCTGATCCCAAGTCATTTCAAGTACCAGGTCCATTTTCCTTCTAAATGCCCTATCATAGTCAATCCAACCTGTGTACCCATATCGCCTGTATTCCATTGTGATCCCCCTCTTCTATGTCATCAAAGCCTGGCCACTTCTGGGGGAATTTCTCCAACCAAATTGCTGCCAATAGAGCAAATGCCACATCCCAATTTTGTATATTCTCCTCTGGCTTGAACCTTCTCTGCCTTTTCTTGTCCTCCTTGCTAATGTTGAAATCGGGGCCCACACTTTCAGTCTCTAATATGCAGAATACGTCAAAATAGTCCCATGCCCAGATCCTTTCCTTAAAAGATATGGGGATAGGCAACACTGAGGTGGAACTGTCAGTTAATAAGGGCACGATTGCCACCCGCTGGAGGGTACCCTCCACTGTCCCTCCCCTTGTGGTGTCAGCCTTGGTGGTTGCACCAGCTGCTCCCTCCACCTGCTGGGCGGGCATCGGTGTGGGCGTTACTGTTAGAGGTATTGAGGGCACCACACTTATACTTGCACCTGAAGCAGTGTTTACCCCTACAATCACCACTGGCTCTGCCCCAGAGGTACCAACCCCTTTATCGGCTAAAACCCGTAACCCTGTGCTCCTGAATACTGTCTGGCTTTGTAGCGCCAATGGGCCAGGTTGGGTCATTCCCACAACTGTTCCTGAGCTCCCAGTGATGGGCCCTGGCTGTGAGAGGGCACCCCAAACTCCCCTCACGGTTGTGCTGGGTGTACCAGGCGTAGGCAGCACAGATGCCCGCAATAACTTCAACATTTCCCCCAATGTCTCATTAATTTCCTCACTCATCCCCGCAACAACCGCTGGCAGTGAACTCAATAAATCATTACTGGGTACCCCAAGTGGCGATAAAGTATCCGTTACTGTAATCCCCAAATTATCAGAAGCAGGCCCCTGTGTGTTTGGGGGTGGGGGGTCCACCCCAGAAAAGGGTGCTTGTAGCGGCACCGCCTGAAGTGGTATGACCGCTGTCTGCTTTGCCCTACTCTCTCACCACCTGTTTCTTTGGGGTTGGTGTGGTCTGGACAACCACCCCCTGTTGTAATAACTCCCCAACAGGTAAAAAAGGCACCGCCTTACCCTTTGTGACCCTTGATGCCTTCATAAGTTTGGGTGTCAAGACAGCCGGTAAATCAGGAAGTGTGGGGTGCCAGGGACCGCACTCACCTGTGCTTAGACCATTTGTTGGTGAGGGAGCAGACCTTGCCCCTCCTCCAACATTTTTTTACTGCCCAGTTCTTTCCCCATTTGCGCATCTGTTCCTGAAATCGTGCAAACAACCTGGTCTTTTCATCGATTTTGTCGCAAGAACTGTCCAACACGATGTCAATTCCGGAAAACATGTCTGGTGATCCTAACTGAGACATGTCCTGTGACCTGTATTTGGGTAAAACAATCAATTAGTTCCTGTTTAATACACTGCCCACTTTGGCTCCCTACTCACTGATGATGTCCCAGCTTTTGTACTAAACAATCCATGCTCTGGTGTGCTTTACCATTGCTCACATAGCAATGATGTTAACCCAGACCACTTAACACTGATACACGCGTGCGTTTTTTAACTTTGGTCCTCTCCCTCAATCCACGCTGAAGCTGTATGTAAATGGAACGGCTGGAAAAAAGGAAATGCAGCTGATCCTACTTCTGAAACATGCTAATCAAAAAGATGCATAATGGCGGCACTGCATAAACCAGCAAGTTAGGTCCTAATTGAAATACGCGTGGTAATACACAGAGCTGCTGGAAAGGAAAGCGAGCCCAATCATTCAAGTAAAACGTGCGCCTTGAAACATTTGTGCATAGGCATGTTATAAACGCCATATCATATCGAAACGCATCAGAAATTTGCCAAACCATAATCGTGGGAATGGGGGTTAAGAAAGAAACACATGCTAATCCCGTTACAATACTTTTGAGAAATGCCAGTTAACTAAATGCTGCCCGCGTCCTCTTTACCCTTGTGCCAGCAAACAAAATACACCTGTTCTGTGCATAAATGAATCGCCTCAACATATGCAAGGAAACGTGTTACGCCAGGGACATACATGCGCTTACCCATAATTCACAGTACATTCGTAAATTGAAGCCTGCGTCGCTGGATCCTGAACCAACGGGCGTATCGTTCGCAGTAAATCCCTGCTCTGTAAAAGAAAATGCTTGGAAACGTGTGCACGTGGCCGCCGAGGACGTGGACACATACTCTTAATTCAAAATGCCCATATGTGAATGAAATGCTCCCATCAACATAAAAGAGAATGCAACGCCATGGATAAACCTACTCACACTCGGCATGCACACGTGTTTTTTAGCTTGCATCAAACATTCCAAGTAAACTTCTAAAAACAAGAAAAACATGCAGCACGGGGCCATTCTCAATTTCCCTCTGTATCGAAATACCGGTCATGAAGGTGACGAAGGGTGAGCGCAGCGAGTGGAGGAGGCACCCCGATAACCGGGGCAGGGGCCTTCCTCCTTTACGCGCTCTTGCCCCTCCCCCCCCCAGGGGTAGGGGAGAGGGCGGCAAAGGAGCCAGAAGAAAGGGCGCCAAGAGCCCCGGAAAGCCCGCGAAGGGCAACAAAAGAAGGAGACGGGGCTTGGAGCATAAATACAGCGGGCGCCCGGTTTAGGAGCACTTGCAGCTCTTCCAGCAGCCGGGCGCCCGCCAAGAGAGGAGGACTTTGTTTTCGTTCGTCGTGGGAGGAGAAGCCAGTAAGCAGAGCAGAGAGGCAGCCGGGATCTGCAGGTCGCGGCCAGCGAAGGGAGGCCAAAAGGTTTACGCGGAAGAAAACCCCGGCAGCCGATCGGCGAGGCGGCAAGGAGCTGCAGGCCCACGGACAACAAGGGCGGAGGAACGGCTTCCCTCGGAGGAAACGCAGCGGCGGATCGGCGCGGGATGAGAGAGGTCTAATCTTTGGCAGAGGAGCAACCCGGGGAAGCATACGGTGAGCCAAGGCATCAGCTGAGCGCCGCGGGAAGAGGCGGCCGAAATAGCGCAGTTGGGAGAGCGTTAGACCGAAGAGCTAAAGGTCTGTAGTTCGATCCCGGGGATCGGCAGGGGATATTTGACTTAAAAAACACCGACAGCATCGGAAGGAAGGAACGTGGGGTGCGCACTCCTCAACCAGCCCAAAGAACGTTTAAAGAGCAGCGCTAAGGCAGAAGCCCGAGGAGCGGCACGAGTTGAGCAACAAGTAGTGTTCGTGTCGACAAACTTTTGCCAAAACTTTAGCAAGAAGGACAACAATTGTGAACACTGCCATTTCGCCACACCTTTTGGAACTAATTAGCTGTGCGGGCGGCATTTGAACGCAGTAAAGCAAGTAAGACATTGAATGAGAGGACATTGGTTAAGGGGAATCATGCAGATGCAAGGGAAAAACCAGGAGGACCAACAGAAGGATGACTTGGAGGCATTTTTGATGATGGTAAGGAGGGCTGGGGACAAATATGGCACCAGCTGGGTGCAGTTGATGGCAGCACAGGTGGGAGCTGAGGTTGCAGGGCGCAACCAGAGGTCCGAGTCACCGCTCTTGTTTCCACCTACACCCATCGAGGAGGCATGGGTGGAGGTGCACGCACAAGAGGGGGAAGAGCTGGACATCGCGGAGCTCGAGGAAGAGGAGGAGCCAGTCGTTAAAAGGAAAAGAGTGATGACCAAGAAAGCGAGGGACAGCCAGCAGCAAGCGGCGGCAGCTCAGAAGCGGAAAGCCAATCCCAAGGGAAGGGGGAGGGCGCAGGAGGTTGAAGCCACGCCGGCACCTGTTCCTGCTGAGAATCCAAGGCCAGTGGGAGGTCCTCGCGGCACACCTGTAGCCACACCGGCGGTAGCAGCTGAGGTGCCAACCACCTTGGAGATGGTGAAAGGTATGTTCAGGGAGTGTATGGAAGCCTGGGGGACGGGTGTAAATGGTCAGTTACCTGTGAATAATAATGCTTTGAATCTAACGGGTAAAGGGACACAAGGGGGAAGTGGGGTCATGGAGCAGCTTGTCCCGGGGGGGAATCAGCCCGTGGTAAGCGTGGGTCAACCAGTGGTGGGGGTGAACCCGTGGCAGGTGGCGACGCAGGGGGCAAACACCGCCTACACGCCGCAAATAGGGGGAACGCCTTGGTGGGGAGCACAGGCTCCGCCACAGGTGCAGGGGCAAGAGCCGGCCAGCAATAACACAATATACGGGAGGCCCATGCCGGGGTTTGCACCGGCCAGAGTGGCGATTAATGCATTGGCTTGGCACATCCCGCTGGCATACAAAGAGCGGGTATGGAGGAAGGAGTTCATGGATATTATGGAGTTGTTGGGGATGGTTCCATCGGGGCAAGGTTTCAGTGAGCCCACCGAGAGGGAAAAGGAGAAGAAGGAGAGGGAAAGGCCTAAAATAGAGCTCAATATCCACACCTGGTTGAGGGTGTTCAGGGTCTATGCCACCATTATGTTAGAGAAATACCCACAAGATGGCGTGGCATTGTTGGCATACGAACAGTATATTCATGAGCAGTACTTGAAGCATGGGGGAGATGCATGGAGTAATTATGAAAAGGGTTTTAGACTCAAAATGCAGGTATGGCCAGCAATGACTTGGGATGAGGTAGATGTGGGGGGGCGCATAGACACGAAAATGGTCCCAGCCAGGCCAGTAGATGAGTGTTGCAACCGAGAGATCGGCCCTGAGCAGGGGCAGGGGGTCCTACTCGAAGGGGAGGGGGTCCTTTCGTGGGCACTCCTCTTGGAACAACCGGGCCAACTACCAAGGGGATTTGCCAGAATGTTGGTTGTTTGCAGAGGGGAGGTGCACCTATGGAAATGCATGTAGATTCAAGCACTCAAAAGCTGCAAGCGCAGGGAGGCACAGCCTCGCCAGCCGAGAGGGTAAGGCAAGGGGCAGCGCAAAAAGCAGGGATAAAAGCAAGCATGATTAAAACAGAGCTGCCAACGCCAATATGGTTGCAGGCCATGATTCCTTTTCTGAATACATATTGTGACAGGGGTGATGCAAAATTGTTATGGGAGGGTTTCAGGTGGGGTTTTAAGATTCCCTTCCACGGGCAAGTAGGAACAAAGGAGGCGTGTAATTTGAAATCGGCGTTAGCAATGCCTGAAGTCTTGACACAGAAGGTAGGGAAAGAGGTGCAGTTGGGGAGGGTGGCTGGCCCCTTCCTCTCACCTCCACTAAAAAATTTGGTTGTGTCTCCGTTGGGCCTGGTACCTAAAAAGGAGAAGGGGCAGTTCAGACTGATACAGCACCTATCTTTTCCCGAGGGGGGGTCCGTGAATGATGGCATTTCTGGAGAGGAATGCAAGGTTCACTACGCAGCATTTGAAGATGCGGTGGAATTGGTAAAGTCTGCGGGGGTGGGGGCCCTCATGGGGAAGGCCGACATAGAGTCGGCTTTCCGCTTGTTGCCAATTCACAAAGACAGCCAGCATTTGCTGGGGTTCAAGGTGTTACAGGAGTATTTCTACGACAAATGTTTACCGATGGGGTGTGCAATTTCATGTGCGTATTTTGAGAGGTTTAGCAGGTTCCTCGAATTTGCAGTAAGGCAAAGAAGCAAGGTCGGGGGGATGCTTCATTACCTCGATGATTTCATGTTTATTGGAAGGAAAGGGACGCATGATTGCAAGGAGCTTATGGCAGTATTCCAGGAGTCGATGGAAGAGTTTGGGGTCCCTCTGGCTAAAGATAAAACTATGGGTCCGGTCACGTCATTGGTGTTTTTGGGGATTGAAATTGATTCTGTGGCAGGCGTGTGCAGGCTGCCGGGAGACAAAGTACGGAAGTTGAAGGAGGTAATTGCGGGACTGTTGGGCAAAGAGAAAGCCACTTTAAAGGAGCTTCAGTCCCTAGCGGGCAGTCTGAATTTTGCGGGCAAAGTGATCCCGTCAGGTAAAGCATTCGCTAGAAGCATAGAGCTGAAAACAGTGGGCTTGAAGCACGCAGGTCAACACGTGCGCTTGGGTAAGGAGGTTAAGAAGGATCTGGAAATGTGGAATACCTTTTTGGACCATTTTAACGGGGTGTTGGTGTGGAAGGAATCCCTGGGGAAAGGAAATGGCCCGAATCTGGTTACCGACTCATCAGGGGCTCTAGGTTTTGGGGCCATCCTGGGCGAAAGGTGGTGCGGGCAGGCTTGGCCGGCCGAATGGCGGTCCGAGGGGATCTCCAGGGACATTACGGTTCTGGAGTTGTTCCCGATAGTGGTGGCATTCAAGCTCTGGCCAGAACAGATGCAAGACAAAAAGGTGCTAGTTTGGTCGGACAACCTAGCGGTGGTGCAGATTATCAACCAAGGAACTAGCAAGAATGGTAGGGCGTTGGGGCTACTAAGGGAGCTTACAAAGTGCTTGCTGCAGCTGAATGCAGAGGTCAGGGTACGTCATATACCCGGGGTTAAGAATGTGGCCGCTGACGCTCTTTCTCGTTTGCAGTGGGGAAGGTTCCGGGAAAATCACCCAGAGGCGAGCGCGAGGATGACCCCCTTCCAGACACAATGGTGGGGATTGGTTGGGGAGATCTGAGCGCACTGATCGACACGGCTCTGGCAGCAGGCACTATGCGAAGATACAAAGTGTGCTGGGAACGATGCGTGGCCTTTCAAAACAACATCCTGCCCGAGGGCGAAAAGGAAAGGCCTGTGCGTGCGTTTGTGGGATGGTCTTGGCAACAAGGAAGGTCCAGGGCGTGGGTTGCTTACCACCTGGCAGCGATTGCTCATTTCTATAAATTGTGGGGCAGGCCCGACCCCACTAGAGAGCATTACATTGTGATGGCAATGAGAGGTTGGGCCAAACAGGTGACGGTGAAACCCGACGAGAGGCAGCCCATAGATGTGGGGAAGTTGCACAAATTGATCAGGAGCCTGGGGGTGGTGTGCAGGGACGAGTACGAAAAGGAATTGTTCGCAGCAGCCTTCTCCCTGGCATTCTTTGGGGCTTTAAGGGTAAGCGAGCTGGTGCCAGCCAACAAGAAGGGTAAAGGTTTGAGTTTCCTTAGGAGCTGTGACATATGGGTGCAAGGGGAGCGGTTATACATATTTCAGAGGAGATCCAAGACCGATCAGACAGGGAGAGGCAGAAAAAGTACGTTAGGGAGTACCAAGGACAGTCCGGTCTGTCCAGTAGGATGCGTAAGCAGGTACTTGAGTCGGAGGTGTCACACGGGGGACGAAGCCCCCTTTCTGGTACATAACGACGGGTCAGTGCTAAGCCTGTTTCAGTTTAAAAAGGTGTTGGACAGGACACTGGGAGAGGCGGGGTTCTCAATGGGGGTTTATGGGACGCATTCCTTCAGGATAGGGGCCGCTACATCTGCGGCAGGGATGGGCCTGGGAGCAGAGGCAATCAAACAGACTGGGGGTTGGAGGTCCGGTTGTTTTAAACGGTATGTCAGGCCTGAAAAAATGTAAGACTAACGGTTTCACCCTCCTGTTTCCTCGCAGTAGCACCAATGCAGGGAAGGCGGCGGTCTGCTTGGGTGGTGGGCCACTCGTTTGTGTCAAGGGCCAAGGGAAGCTGGTCCGCCAAGCAGGAGGTGCTGACTGCCGGGGAATACCGGGTGCAGTGGCACAGAGTGCCGGGTATGAAATGGGCACAGCTACAGGGACACATACGCAGTCTCCTGAGGGGGCACCGGAGGCCTGATGTGTTGGTGGTACACCTCGGCGGCAACGATTTGGCTGGTCTGGGGAGGGGGATCTTGCTCAGGGAAATGATGTCATCATTTCAGGAGCTATCGGCGGAATTGGAGGACACGGAAATCGTGTGGTCTGAAATCATCTCGAGGCGCGAATGGAGGGGCGCTGAGAGTCAGGCAGCCGTGGAAAATTCGAGGAGGAAGTTGAACTGGGCCATGGCCAAGTTTTGCAAAGGGAGAGGCTTTCAGCATAGCAGACATGGTTTGATCAATCTGAAAAACAAGGAGTACTACTTGAAGGACGGGGTGCACTTGTCGGAGCAGGGAATGGATCTGTTTTTCTGGAATATTTGCACGAAATTACTGGAGTTATAAGCTAGGAGAGGGGGGAGCCTCGGTGGGCGGTAACCCACCTTTGGCGTGGCGGGTTGTGGCAACCTATGATAAGACAAAGACTCCGAATGAGCCATTGCTAAACCGGAAGGGGCTTCGCCCATTCTAGACAGCGCCTCCTGGGAGCCTAAACGGCGGGGGTGTCTGGCGGTAGCAATTGGGGCTCAACTTCCCCCCAACAAACGGCGCTCCCCCAGTCTGCAAAGACCTGCAGGGGCAGGCGGTTTCTCAGACTCGAAGGCCTTGGGGGAGTTGTGCCTGCAATCAGTATGGAGGTAAAGGGGGAAGCAGGACGAGGAGCAGTCGCCACACCTTTTGGAACTAATTTTTAATACCTGTTTGCAGTGGTTATGTATATGTAAAAATAAATCTGCGGCCTTGTTATGCCAAAACAAAGTAAATGTCTCATGCAGCACCTTACTGGAGGGGAAGCGCAAGGGGCTGACAAAATGAGTAATGTTGGATACAAACTGCATAACTAATGGACAAATGCCCAGGTTATGAAGGTGACGAAGGGTGAGCGCAGCGAGTGGAGGAGGCACCCCGATAACCGGGGCAGGGGCCTTCCTCCTTTACGCGCTCTTGCCCCTCCCCCCCCCAGGGGTAGGGGAGAGGGCGGCAAAGGAGCCAGAAGAAAGGGCGCCAAGAGCCCCGGAAAGCCCGCGAAGGGCAACAAAAGAAGGAGGCGGGGCTTGGAGCATAAATACAGCGGGCGCCCGGCTTAGGAGCACTTGCAGCTCTTCCAGCAGCCGGGCGCCAGCCAAGAGAGGAGGACTTCGTTTTCCCACCCTCCAACCCTACAGCTATGACAGAGCCTGGACGTCGTTGTCGCAGGATGGACAGGCGGGTTGTGGCAACCTATAAGACAAAGACTCCGAATGAGCCATTGCTAAACCGGAAGGGGCTTCGCCCATTCTAGACAGCGCCTCCTGGGAGCCTAAACGGCGGGGGTGTCTGGCGGTAGCAATTGGGGCTCAACTTCCCCCCAACAAACGGCGCTCCCCCAGTCCGCAAAGACCTGCAGGGGCAGGCGGTTTCTCAGACTCGAAGGCCTTGGGGGAGTTGTGCCTGCAATCAGTATGGAGGTAAAGGGGGAAGCAGGACGAGGAGCAGTGGCCACACCTTTTGGAACTAATTTTTAATACCTGTTTGCAGTGGTTATGTATATGTAAAAATAAATCTGCGGCCTTGTTATGCCAAAACAAAGTAAATGTCTCATGCAGCACCTTACTGGAGGGGAAGCGAAAGGGGCTGACAAAATGAGTAATGTTGGATACAAACGGCATAACTAATGGACAAATGCCCAGGTTATAGATATCCAATTTAAAAGCAATGGCGCTGAAACTGGTCTTTCCGAAACAAAAACCACAAGGCCGCGCGGCCCCGCAACCGTACCCTTTGTTCCGAAAATAAACATGGATCCGAAGGTTGCATCTGGATGGCAAAAAGGATTTTAAAGAAACTTATCTTCAACCGACATGCCATTAATATCCCAAAAACCTGCCTGGAGGTCGTCACTCTACAGACAGGAACACATGTTTTAATATTTCGCGGCTCGGTGACCGCACATCCTCATACGGAAAATAGCGGTTCAGAGGTCAGCTCGGGTCCAGCCCCAAAAGCCCCCCCCCCCCAAGCTCTCGGTGTTCATTAAAAGAAAGTATTTGCCGTGCAAACAAAAAAATCGGACGCTCAATGGAGCCCCAAGACCTCTGTGTGATAACCCCGGGTAAAACATACATGTATAGAAACCGCAATGTTGCAGGGCCTGAGAGCCAAACAGTGAACTGTACCACTACATCAAATACATGCGTAAAATTTACAGTGGGCCTTGTAAAACTATTTCAAGGGACCTTGCCTATTACCGTCAATGAGACTTTCCAAATTTGCATGGCAAAACAATGCTGTGCGGCCCAGACAGTGAATGTACCATCTGACCAAAGTGCATAACACAGCCAGCCCACTACACGTGGGCCGTGTGCGCCTCCCGACCATACATCAATCCCCTGCATCCATACCGCTCCAGGGTTATGTGTTGCAGGTACATATAACAACAAAAAGTAAAGCAGCACATAAACAGCACCTACAAACCATTCCCAAAACGGCGGCTCAGCGGCCGAAACCCCCGCAGCCAACCCGCTCCCTGGTTATGCGTTGTAGCATTCATATGAGAAAAAATGTAACTAGCAAAAAAAATCCCGCTGGGAGGGTAGCCAACTATGTGTAACAAGCCACCATCCATGCGCAAATGCGCGCCCATGGCAATCAGGCCACCGGAGGCCCAAGGCCTCACAGCTGCCTGCTGACTTACCGATCATAGATGAGCTGATGATGATCTGCTGCAGTGTTCAGTCGGGAGGGACTGGAAAGAGACTGAGCTGTCCCCACGGCGTGCCGGATGCTGCTGCCCTGGGGACGCCCCCTTCCTTCTGGAAGAGGGGTGAGGAGATCCTACCGTGGGGAAGGGGCAGCCAGAGGGGCGTACCACTTTGGGGGCTTGGACATCCCCCGATTGTGGTTGCCCAACCCATGGGACAGCCTTGTTAAACATGGCGATTGCTTAAGGCTAGCTAGAGACAGGGGCAGAGACTAGGGGAGGAGGGCAAGAGCCACTTGGCTGAAATAGTCTCCAAATTTCGAGGTTCTCCAGGACCTCTCTCTGCCAGGCTGAGAGAGGGCCCTACAGTATTCTTTCTGATCTGCTAATGGACTGCACAGTTCTCCCTGTACTGGAGGCATCTAAAATATGCCATCTCATTGTGGGGTCTTTTGCCACATACTTCACTGCATTTATTTTGGGGGGCAAGAACCCATCTCCCACTTCTGCCCCTGCCTCTCCCCCATCTTCCACACCCTTAAAAATCTATTTTTAATCCCTAACCCACCTAAGACTAAAATAGTGCAGTGAAAAATGCAGCAAAACGACTGTCTCACCAAATACAGTGAAGCGGTTATGATGAGGTGGGTGGGTACCGTTCTGCAGAGTCACCTGAGGGAAAGCAAGAAAAACTGTCCGGGGCATAGCCTGGGCATGAACCTCTGGCGGAAATGTGGCACACACGGCTTATGATTAATGATTGGACCAAAGGATATATGAGAAATAAAGTTGTAGTCTGCTAGGCTTCCTGCTTAGTCATAATACAAACTGCCTTTGCTAGAAATGGTGGAAGAAAATAAATGGAGGCGAGCAGAGGGAGGGTGGAATGAAGAGGTGACCCTTATGTCTATTCAATGGGACGGACTTGTATATTGCCCACAGCGATCCCAATGCCTGACTCCCTTCATTTCAATATATTTGCCAGCTCCTTCACCTCATACAAAGGCCCCTGGGTTCCTGCCTTGATCCAAGGCTATCTCTCCCACAGAGGTTCAAATCATCCACCAGGCTTCAGACCAGTCCCCATATGCAACATTGCACCTTAAACAATGTACATTTCAGTGGGTTTATTCCATGAACGACTTCAGGAAACAGATTTCTGCCTACATTTGTCCTAGAACTGGAAGTGTTGCCATATTAATGTCACAGCTGGAAACTGAGTGGGGGGGGGTTCAACTCAAGCAACCATTGGCAGTGCCGGCAGTATTGGATTTTGTGTAGGTATGAAATAGTACCTAATTTTGTCAGTGCCTGGCAAATGTCTAACTGGCCATTAATGGTACATGCTACAAAATGGTGGGAGTACCTCGACTTATAACAGCAGTGCCTGGCAAAGGCGCATCTATTACCTATGCACATTCAAAGACATTTGGTGAATCCAATGCTCATTTTAACAGGACTTCCGTGAAGACAAGCACACTGCTTATAAATCAAGTCACTTAAGGCGCACAAAGTTAAAGACGTTTTTATTACATCAGTAGCACATGTTCAGTTCCAATTAAACCATAAACTCTCATTTAACTTGTTTGAAATAACCCTGTCAGGCATGTTGAGCACATAGTTTGATGTTACTGCTTGATAAAGCTAGCTCACAGAGACACTAGGACGATGTGTTTGGAGGGGGAGAGTCAGGAACTGGGTGGGAATGGCAATAGGCATTACCATGACCAAGTGCAGTGAATGGGTGGGTAAATAAACACCTACCAGCTTTGTGTCCCTCTGTGTATCCCACCTCCCACCTAGCAGTATTAAAATTCAATAGTTTTGGTTTATAGATGTAAATAGAGGCTCACATTTACATTGCTTTTGCTGCCGTACACAATTGATCTTTGCAAAGCGAATTAGCCAGGTTGTGTTAATGTAGAGGGCCTTTATTTTTTTTAGAAAGTCCCACAGAACAAAAAAGTTTATCATTTACATTTGCAAAGCAAGGCTTATTGGCTTTATTAATGCTTGCTATATATATGGGGCACTGAAGTGAATTCCCAATGCTTCCATGCTTGCCCTATTGCCAAGCTCTACATATGTCCTGCAGTCTTATTCTGGATATAATCATTTTTATTTCTGACCAACACCAATCGCACACGCTCCATAAATCAGTCAGATCCCATTTGCATGCTCATTAAGACCTGCTTGGATTAAACACTTTCATTCTGACAATAATTTTCAAAAGTTGCTTCAACAAGTGTGATTAGCTCACAGCCATAGCATTCCCCCCCCCAGCAGTCCCTCACCCTGTGTATAATAACTCCACAGTAAATATCTCCACCACTTAAGCATTGTTTTAGCTTACCAATGCTAGTCGGTGATGTGACTAATTTGTTGGTATTAAAGCAGTGTGTTATTGATGCACAGCACTGCTTGCACATTTCTTTCACAAAATGCTTGTGTGAAACAATGACTTAAAAAAATGGTGCGGACAGCAGTCTATTTACAGTAGTTTTTCATCTATACAGCATTCAAGGTACAGAGCCAGGCAGCGAGGACACTTACTGTGTTTTAACAGGAGGTTTGGGACCGAGTCTGTGACGAAACACCTTTCAGAAAGTATATTTCATTGTAAGTCTAACTGTCAAAAATGTAAAGCAGAAGGTGGTTCCCAATATCTAATGTGGGGCTAAATTCCCTCTCCTTGCACTCCTCCATTCACTACTCCCTCCCACTTCTCTTGCACTCCTCTTCTCACTTACCCTCTCTCTTTCTATCTTAGTCCTTTTTTCACCTTCTCTATGTTTATTCATCTTTGTCCCAACTCTGAGTTTTCAAGCACACTGCATAGGAGAATTGGGACGGAAATATTGAAGAATTTATAGTTTAAGCTATTTTTTTTCATTGTGGTTTTGTCGTGTCCAATTTCCTCCTTTTCCACTTCATTCTCTGTTTCCTGTTTTCGTACTGAGACGTTTACCCATTTCATTAGTATAGTAGAACATATTTTAAAGGACTGAAAGCCAAGGTATGTTTTATTATCATATTTTGTACATGATCAGACAATGTCTTTGAATAATCTCTCTAAATGAAAAAGTAATATCTGACATATCTATACAAATATGGGCTGGTATTATTAAAGTGGTAGTAAACCCTTATTGTTTCTGAGAAGTGAAGCAAAAGATGACAGTCTTCACTTTCCACACACTCATTTCTGTTTCCAGAGGTATTGCTGCTATGTCCTTACCTCAAGTCCAGCGCGTCCCTTAACATCACTGGATTTGTTAACATGTCAATGGAACGTGGAACATTTTGCTCATGCACTGGCTTAGCAGGGGCCCTGCAGACTGTCCCTTTGGCAGCTGGATTACAGTGGTCGGGACAGTAAAATGAAACACCAGGAATTAAAGAGCCACATGTTTTCCATTCATACTTTGACACAGGTAAAATAACAGTTTCATGTTAATTTTTGTATTGCACGTTTAATATTGCTTGTGATTAATACTGCACCCATGTTGGCAACTTAGCATGTATTGTATGCATGAAGAGTTTCACATATTTCTCCTTACTTAGGCCAACACAGATCCAGAATAAAGGCGATGACTTACAAGGGACACCCCAAGCACTGTTTAAATTAACTACAATCGTTTACAAATTCATAAAGTAAGAAAATGAGTAAACCAAGGAAGTATTTAAGTGGTGCTCAGAAGCGACAAAGATAGTGATGAAACTTGTAAGAGCAAATAGCCAAAAATAGAACCTATATTTAAGACCAGCAATGTCTTGTGCAGAGCAAAACCACAGATGTCACTGCCCGCAGAACAACCATCCTGCTGTGGTCTAAACCTAGCTGCTTTGCCTCCAGTATTTACTGCTAATTTGCCTACAACTTAAGTGCCAGTAGAACAACCAACCTGCTCTGGCCAAATGTTAGCTGCTTTGCCTCCAGTAACTACTGCTATACAGTTTGCTGTTGAAGTGCCAACATCCTGCTCTGGCCAAATGTTAGCTGCTTTGCCTCCAGTAACTACTGCTAATTTGCCTACAGTTGAAGTGCCAATAGAACAACCAACCTGCTCTGGACTAAACATAACTGCTTTGCCTTCAGTAAATACTGCTATATTTCCTACAGTTGGAGTGTCAATTGAGCAACCATCCTGCTCTGGCCAAGATTTGCCTGCTTTGCCTTCTGTAAACATGGCTACGTCAGTGCTGTTCATAGATCCATTAACTGTTGATGGACATGGAGGGACTGAAACATTGACTGTAAGGGAATCTGACAGTGATGTTGACATAATTTCATCGACTCTCCCAGATGTATTCCCTACAGATAGAGCAAATTTTCCTGACAGCTTTGACCATGATAGTGCTTTAAAGAAATGAATTCTTAAAAATGGTCCCTGCAAACCAATAGGACCCTTTCCAAGAGATTTAAATAAGAGGCGTTTTAAAAATGAATACTATTACACATTAACAAAAGCAGGGAAAAAATTACCCCAAAATTGGCTATACTACTCAGTTAAATTCAGGTGCGCATATTGTGAGCATTGTTGGCTGTTTGTTGGGAAGAAAGTCTTCTGTCACCAATCATGGGCTGTAGGAATAAGAGACTGGCAATGTATTTCTAGCAAAATTAAAGAGCATGAAATGACACATTCCCATTTAGAGGGTTGTGTTCTTTATGACATGTGGAAAAATGATAGCACAGTTGATACAAAATTGCAATCTGAATACAGAGAACAGTTTAGCTTTTGGACTAAAACTCTGAGAAGACTTATTGATGTCACCCTCACATTGGCTACATGTAATCTAGCTTTCCGAGGACACAGGGAAAAACTAGAGAGACAGATAGTGGTAACAATTTGTGAATCATATAGCTGTTAAGCAAGTATGACCCAGTTCTTAAACAACTACTTGAAAAAGACACAAACATAAAATATCTATTCAAAATGAACTAATTGAATTGCTTTCACGTAAAGTACAAAATTAAATAGTCGCCAAAATTAAAGATGGCAAATGTTACTCCATTATCATGGATACGACACGGGCCATTAAAAAACAAGACCAGCTAAGTCAGGTTTTCCGATACATTACAGTCATCCATGCTGAGAATGAAAAACCAATGGAGGTGAAAATGAATGGATGTTTTTTAGGTTTTCACAATATAAAAGACCAAAATGCAGAAGGCCTTATGGAAGAAATAGTAAAACTGATTGACAATAAAAGGATTGTCTATAGAAAAATGTAGTGGCCAAGGATAGGATGGGGCTAGCACTATGAGTGGTATATACTGAGGTGTCTATACTAGGATACGCTCTAGAGAGCCGAATGCTGTCTATGTACATTGCGCTGCTCATAATTTAAATTTTGTATTAAATGATGCCTGCATGAATATTTCTGAAATTTGAACATTTTATGATGTTGTACAGCAGGTTTATACGTTCTTCAGTGACAGCATCAAACAGTGGGAACTTCTTACCAATTCAAGGGAAGTAGCTTCATCTTCAAATCTCACGTTGAAAAAAACCTGTCCAACATGGTCATCAAGACATGATGCTCTTCATGGACTATGCTTTCGCTATCTGGAAGTCATGAAAACACTGGCTAAAATAAATCTACTGTCTAAAAAGATCGATGAATGTACCAAAGCTACTGGGCTTAAGAAATGCATGGAGACGTTTGAGTTTGTTTTTATGGTAAAGCAAAGTTTTAGAAAATGAGGGTGTGGACCTTTTGCAAGCAGATGGTATGTTGAAGAGCACAACTACATATTTTATAAGTCTCAGAGGACAGTTTGACGATATTAAAAACACTGCCCGTTCTCTTGCAACTGCTTCGGGAATTTACTGAAAAAATAATCCGGTACACAAAAAAACATTTTGACGAATTTTGTGAAGACAAACGAATATCCAACCCTGAAGATAATTTTAGGCTATCAGTATTTTATACCAATATTGATATTTTTGTACCCGTTACAAAACAGATTTCAGATATAGATCCCATTGTTCAAATATTTAATTTCATGACTCCATTGAAAATTCTAAATGCAACTGATGATTTTTTTTTTTTTTTTTAAATCGGCAGATTCCCCTGCAGCTCAATACAAGGATGACTTAGCCTCCAACTTCCCATTGCAGCTTCTAAAATTCAAGACAACATTAAAAGGCCAATTCAACAACATTTCAGGGAGAATAAAAGATTTGGCAGATCTATTTTTGAAAAATTGTGGAATTTTGCCTAGTGTTTAGGATGTTGCAACAGCTATTCAACTTTTCGTAACCATTCCAGTAACTGTTAGTACTGCGGAACAATCTTTTTCTAAGCTAAAATTAATAAATAATTACCTTAGAGGTTCCATGACACAGGAGAGACTGACAGGACTGCCCATTTTGAGTATAGAGAGCGCAAGAGCAAGGAAAGTAGCTGATGAAGAGCTAACAGAGGGGAGGAGTTTACACAAAGAAAGACAAGGTGACAAACTTGATTCCAACACGGTACCAGAGTTAAAAAAAAAAGGTGCAAGCAAACTTTAAATTCTAATCCAAGGATCCAGTAGTCTACCATCAGCTACTTGTGTTATTCAAGATCACATATACACATAACTTTTCCTTCCTGATTGCACGTGGGGTAAACTGCCTAATATAATGCATCTTTGATCTTGTCATTAAAACATGTTCCAGATGCAGGGACACCGAGAGAAAAAACAATGTTAAGCAAAACTCAAGCGTAAATAGTGGAAACGTAAATCAAAAAAGTCCTTTTGAAACTTGGAGAGCTTAAAGTGGGCTTGACAAACAACGTGAAAGTTCTTAACTAACGACGGTATGATGACATTCTCAGTGGTTGACTAACGGTACAAAAGGGATCTTTTGCCCTAATACTCTACAACTTTAATTTACCAGCAAATCAGTCATCAATATGTAGTCCTGTGTGACAGCAAAGCCGCAATTGGTGTAGCTCAGTTTGTCAGTCAGTCAAGCAGTCAAATGTGCCAGCCAACCATCCAAAAGTCATCATTCCAGTGTACCAGCAAAGCAGTCATTAGTCTGTGGTCCAGTGTGCCAGCCAAACAGTCATAATTGTATCCAGCCAGTCAGTCCATGTTTGCCAGATCATCAGTCATCTGTCAGGCTTGCCAGCTAAGCAGCCACAAGTCTGTAGTCCAGTTTGACAGCAAAGCAGTAATTGGTGTAGTCCAGTTTGTCTTACCAGTCAAGCAGTCAACAGTCAGGTTTGCCAGCCAAGCAATGATGAGTCTGCAGTCCAGTTTGCCAGCCAAGCAGTCACCAGGCTCTAATTCAGTGTGCCAGCCAAACATTTCATAGATATGAGGTATTGATTATTTGTAATGTTCATTTTTTTCTCCAAAAATGTCTTTTACATGTGATGTTGAAATTACTTTAATTAGCAGTTTTGTTTTTAGCAACCATTCACTTAGCATTTTTAACAATGAAGTGGTGCATCTGATTATTTGTTATGAAAAATATTGAAAGGCAGTTCATATACAGATGCATGGTTACTTTCAAATTATAGGGTAGTTTGCTAGATGTTTCTTTCCTCAAATTATAGTTCTGGATTCCAGGTACAAGGATCTGTCACTGTGACACTGTTAATTGAAAGGACTTCATTCACTAAATCAATGCACTGTCACACTGTCTAGCTGGTGAGACCATTTTTCTCTTTCTTTACCATTCTCAATTGCCTTTTTGTTTCCCATTGGTGTTGATGCACTGTCGATTGACATGCACACATGCCTTTTCTTTGTATTTATATGTGAATATACATATGTCATTAAGATTATTTTATTTTTGCAAATCTGCAATTCCAAATTTCCAATACCTGATTTGGGATAATTACTATACTGTGTTACTGATAAGCAGAAGCATATATTTTATAATATTTGACTTCGATCAGTGTACTGTGATGTGGGGCTTGTTATCTGTATTACTTCTTTATGTATATTTGCTTAGTTTGTATGTTGTGGGATAAAATAAGTACTGCATTATATTCTGCCTGTGCTATGTATCAGATAAAATACATTGTACATTTATTGATAGCAATGTTTACGAAATAAAAGTGACAACGTTTTACTTGAGTGCAAATGCTCGTCAAGGTATGAGTGGGATGAATGGCTATGAGGGGAGCATAAATATATGAAGGGAGCAAATTTGTATGGGCCGGGCATATTGTGGTGGGCGCAGTCTAAATTGGTAGGTGGGGCATAACTAGGTTGGGTTGGAGCTTAGGGGGGGCCCCCATTGGGAGGTCTCGCAAAGGGGGGCCTACTTTTTGTGTTATTCCACGGCATAAACGGAATGAGTAGCAGAGACAAAGTATTCCAGTCCAAGCTCCCTGTCTATATTGTTCCATGCTCTATATAGAGCTGTCTAGTCTCTCCCACTGCTATGGTCCTCCCTCCCCATGTTGTGTGTTCAAAACCATTTTTAAATTCTTGTACCTGTGTCTATTTGACAACTACTGAATGTTTCTAAGTATTCTTGAGCTAGTTTGCTTTTCTATAATCCTCAGCAGGACCGTTCAGTACATTCTAGAGAATGGATAGTTGTCAAAATCCTTACTCAGCATGCCTAATCTGCCTTGAATGCTTTGGGTCTGTCATCAGAAGACCTGATATAGATTAGTCAGAACATTAGCCTGTAAAGTACAAGGCGTAGTGATAGAGGTTGTATGTCTCTGTCTCAGGTTTGAGGTCACTCTGAAAAAAGGTCACTTTTTTGCCACTTAGGAGTGGCCTCAAAGGACCACAAATAGACATACGCCTCTCTCATTAGGAGGTTTCACCCCCTACCCACTCTACCACTTTGTCGGGACCCTGCAGGCGCTTCATTGGCATGACTCTCTGATTTCATACCAAGTCAACCTTTTTGTTAGTTTTGGCTAGAGTGGCACGTATAAGCTGAAACTATTGCATTAGAGTACAGGTAGGGAGGAACAGTAGATGAGGCGGGACACAAAGCTTGTACGTGCAGTTTGGTTATTTACCCACCCATTGATTGCCCATGGCCATGCTAATCCGAATAGTCATTTCCACCCGCTTTCAGCCCCTCGACATCCAAAACACATCTTCCTGGTATCTCTTTCAGCTAGCTTTTTCAAGCCTTACCATCAAACATTGTGCTCAAAGTGATTTTCTGAGAGTTCATGTCTTAATTGGAACTGTAAAAGTGCTACCGGTGTAATAAAATTGGCAACCAAGTCTGCCTTCAGCCACTCAATTTATAAGCACTATCCCTGTCCTTCACTGAAGTCCTTTTAAAAACAAGCATTGGCACAGCCAACCGTTTAAGTTTGTGTATCAATAGTAGGCATTCACCAGGCACTGCTATTTTTTTTTTTTTTTTTTATTATTTATTGAATATAGCTGAATTTATATCAGCTTTTTCAATTTTTAACATAGCCAAAATTTCATAAACATAGACATAGACAATGACAATAAAAGAGATACAACTACAAGATAACAGCCGATTAGACAAGTTAAATATTAATAAAATATTTCATGTTATAATAAGATGTTTAAAACAAATTCATTTTGATGAACAGAGAGCATAATACCAGATTCATTCCATGTTCAAAGCATTTAAAAAATTAACAGTGGCAATTCTTATGCTCATACATTCGGTTGCAGCCAAGGCCGCCCATCTGTGACTTGGGTCAATTTGTGCAAAATACGCAAGGTGGTTCACAAAATGTACACCTCTCGTGCTCATAAGAGCCGGGCAGTCCAATATTATATGTCGCAGAGTTTCAACTATGGTGATGTTATTACAAAATCTGCACCAGTTAAGATCTGGGGAGATCTGCTTCCTTCTTATTTTAACCTGGCGCGTAGGCCAGATGTTAAGTCGCAGACGCAAAATAGCTGATCTAATAGCAGCAGATGGAGCCAGACATAAGTAGGACGCAGTTTCTCTATATCGTTTAGGACCAAATATTGCAGAGTCAAAGTCTTTGTAAGTTAAACATTGGGATCTAGTATCTATCCAGTCCATCATGTACACTTTCTTCTTTGCTTGTTTCGGATGAAACACCAGAAGATCAAGAGGAATATCAGCGTTCACCAGGCACTGCTATTATATGCCCAGGTACTCTCACCACTTTGCAGCTAGTAACGGCAGTGCCTTGCAAATGCCTTTCCCATGCCTACACAAAAGCCAAAACTGTTGGCATTGCCAATGCTCGTTTAAGAATGCCTTTAATCTGTGTGCCCTTCTAAGCACAGGAATAGGATGAAATGGGTTAGCGATGGATGTTGTCTGGGCACCTTTGATAACAGATTAATTTGTTTTTCTCATCTGCAAAATGTGTAACATCCCAGGTCCCTCTATCATAGAAAGTCTACTTTGAGAGATCGTGCACATAGATAAAACAAAACGTTTTAATCCATATATGATTAAAACCTGCTTTAAATGCACTAATTTGGACTAATTGTATTCAATATTTCTTGGGGGATACTCTCAATCCACTCAGAAGGGTTGGACACACTGGCTGTGCTCCCCCATCAGCGAAATATGGGGCCACTTTGAAAAACAATTCCAGGGCCACTTTTGGTTCCCAGTCCGGCCCTGCAGCTGTAGTACATCAGGAAGCAGCAGCCGAAGTGCCCTGGGTAGTATTGCCACGGAGCAATAGTGCGGCAGTGGCACCTGCAGCCCATGCAGATTTGGTTCCGTAATGCGGTACAGGCATCAATAAGATGGGTAACATCATGCAAGAGAGCACAGCTGGTAGGAAGGCGTCTTCAATGATGTATATAGGCTGTACATGGTATTGTTAGGCTGTAGAACGCATTCCTTTTTACAGCCTTTGTTCTGAATCCTTTCCCCGACCCAAAGGTGTCACTCGATGGGTTGCCACAGCTTTCTTTCAAGCTAATCTTCTTATAAAGGGATCGGGCTGCGAGGTGCAGCTCTTTGCAGCTTTTCTGTGTGCTCTGTTCAACCATACTCTTGACATAGGCTCATGCTATTCAAGATTTGAAACCTGTTAATATAAAGCCATGTGTAAAAAAATGAAAATCTGGATCTTAAATTAAAGCCTTCTATGTGATAATAAACTGTTAAACCGTATAGATGAAATTAACAGTGAAGGCTGAAATAATGTGTTTGTTAATTTCAAGCAGAGTTTTGCTAAAATTGGGATGGTACTGGGGGCTCAATGGACTGATTCTGACTTCCTTGTGGTCCTGTAACACTAAACAGAATAACCTGAAAGCCCTTCTACCTGGGCTCAGGGCCCCTTAATTCAGGAAAGGTATGCTGTAATCTAGTCTCTTACTTTTGAACCGCAATATTGTGCAGCGCTCTCGTGCAGGGATCGGATATTAAGGCAGGTCAGGAACAATGAAGCAAAATGCTGGTACAGTGATCCGAGTCCCCAGATTTGCAAAACAGGGGTGAATATTAAGCATTGTCACACAAGTTGCTGAACTATGCCTCTCACTTAGTGCAACCACACTAGTTGTTACCAATATGCTTAATTTACATTAAAAGGTTGCCAGATTTTTTATATAAATAGACATTTTAAGACATTTATTTTATAATGACATTCATCCATATGAACAAACTTGCAGTCATATTTGGGAGATATTTGTACAAAGTAAATGAATGTATTTGAACCTCATAGAAAACCATATCAGAACACGTTGCAAGGTTTAAAAAAAAATATTTTACAAATGGAATTCAGTTAGTGAACATAGCATCATAAATAAAATTACATTTCTAGAAAGTAACACTAAATTAGAAGATTGGAAGAGCGTGCGGTAAGTGGATAGCGACATTACCAGCACAGGGCTATTGTTTTAGGATTTCAGTGTCTGGTTAATGAAGCATAAAGAAATAACAGATTGACACTGGCTGCAAATGCTCTTAAATTTTAAAATAGCCACACCTAAATTCCTGACACACCCCACAAATACTGCAGAATTAGGGCTTACAGTACCAATGGTCCCTGGGACAACACCACTTCACATACATTGCATTTGCAAGAAAGTGAAAATTATGGACTAAAACTGCTGTGAATGCATGGGCCCTGTAAGTTTGTAAATCCAATCGGGCCACATTTGACTTTGAATGTAAGTGTAAGACTTAAATATAAAGTTTTCATTGACTTTGAGATGTCTAAAAACCCTGCCATAATTTACTAATATGGAGTTAACAAAAGTATAATTCTAGCTTTTGAATTCACTGCTGTATGACATAATATGGTTCTTAGATCCCGAAAATCATTTTATTCTCCATCATATCTATAGGTACTTCACACACATAAGTTAGAGAATCTGTTTTGATGAATTGACATATGTTGACTATGTTTGAAAGCGGTAAACTATCGGTCATTTGGACAACTTGTGTGCGACTTGAACATTCTGGTGATGTACTAGCAAGCATTTTAACTATACACAGGTTATGTGTCAGCTGGCCACATCTTGAAAGTTAGTTAAACTAGTGGCCATACCATAAGAATAACCCACACTAGACTTTTACTTAACACGCTGCTTCTTCTTTCGTAGAAGGAGTATTCAATTCCAAATACATAAAATCCTTTATTTTTCCTGTTCAGTATGAAGAAAACAATTGACAGTTGTTGAAGCAAGGAAGTACTGTGAAACTGCCAAAAACTCTTCCGCACAATACTCTTGGCAACATGTAGCCCATAAGGGTAACACCTGTCTCAATCTCATTTGTACATATTTCCTGAGTCAATAAACATTTGTATACTTTACTTTGTCTGTAATTTTCCTTCATATACTTCGTGCACAATTTAGGCAAAGCTTGCATAACACCAACCAAGTGCATGAGTTGCTGTTCAACTGCAAGTGTTCCAACTAAATGTTTGACCAAAAACCCCATTACGGTCCTCATAAATGAAAGAGCGGTTTAATAATAAAGGTCCATTTTGAATCACAGATTCAGTTAGATGAAGAAGCTAGTGTACATTTAATGTACAAAAAAACGTTCATAGAGTTCACCAAACAGCCTTACAAAGTTTAACAGGCATTTGTCAGCTCTGTCAAGATAATCACAACTAATACATTCTTGGCTGAGCAAATAGGTTGATCGAACTAGCAGAGCAAAGTGAGTATAGAAGAACGTTCTTTAGCTCTGAAGACTTCCAAAATGGAAGGTCATTAAGTGTTCTTGGTGGTGTGGACGTATTTACTGTAGGCTTTCTTTTACTTAGATGTTCACTTACTTTGTCTTTTGATCTGTAATATGAAGTTAACTTTCCACGGTTTTCTACCCCAAATCACAGGTGAAGTAAAAGTTTAGTAACACCTAAACACACACCATGCATGTGATCAATGACATAACCTTGCACAACTGGGAAATGTTTGATGTAGGAAACCCAGGAAGGTCCTTTGATCCCATGTGCTGTATATTGTTGTTGTCCATTCTGAACATTGCAAAAAGCTTCTTTCACATCCCTGTGCACATCACAATTAGTTCTAAGTGGCCCCTTTGGGTCATTGTCCTGATAGGGAAACACATGAGCACCACCACCGGATGGCAACTTATTGGAATGCCCTTTTTGAGACCAAACCAACAAGAATATTTTCCATTGTACTGCATGCTGTTACCATACATATTGCTTTGTAAAATCACATGTACAGTTCAACAGTGTACCATGACATGCAAATGGATGCCCTTCATGATCCACCATGTCCACATCGCTTTTCAGATGATGCAATTCATCAAATAATGATTTCAGAAAAGGCCACATCATTGGTTTCCTTAAAGATACCCATATTCAATACAAAATTATATTTTAGTTTGCCTTTCGTTTCACCCGTGGTAGTTTGTTAATCAATAAACAATGCCACATACTGATTTTAGAACTTTTGAATACTGGTTCGCCATCAGTGTTAAATGAAAATGAAACTGAATTGGGATTGGGATTTTTCTGGAATCCACTGTCAAATAGTAGCCTATAGTTTTTACCATCACTTATACAACTGCCGAGATTGTTTACATGATCAAATTCATGAGTACGGATATATTGAGTGAACAAAGGTCTTTTGAACATAGATTGAAGTTGTTTGACAACTGACAGTTTAACAAAGTATGCCACGGCATCACTTGATGATAAATCATGTGAACATAATTTGCTTGGGCACATTTTGATATTTTGAGGTATGTGGGTGTAGCAGAAACAACAGTAGTACTGGAAATGCGACTTGCTGATTAAGTTTGCAAGAAATGCCCTCATATGATACAATGAGGTTATCATTTTGTTTGCTTCAGGAAGAAGCAAGTGTATAATGAGCATGATCTATCTCAATGCTTCTGGTAAAGAAAATCGAATCTGCAAACTGATTACTAGCAAGAGGGCACACCCCCATGTTTTCTGAGAGCCATAAAACAACAATGGATTCATTTGGTGTATTGGTTCATTTGTTTCATATTCTGGTTGGGGATCAGTTTCGAACGATGGATTGAGGGCCATAACTTGTTCAAATGGATGAACAAAGGAATCCTCAAACACCAGCTCTTCATTTTCTTTCTGCATTGTTGCCTTGACTCCCCCCACAGGTCATCTATCTGGATGTCATAAATATCATTGACAACTGGATTATAGTTAGTACTTGGAGGAATATCTACATGATCTGTAATGATTCCATAAAACAATCTCCATTCTCAATGTTTTTTTCTAAAATGTCTTCATTTTCACACCTATGTCCCTGGAAATTGGACATATTTCCTTTGTTGCGACTTTGAAAAGGCATCGTATTGTCTGTCTTTCTGAAAATGTGTTTTTTCCAGACTTTGATCAATGGTGAAAACTGTATCATCTGTGAAAATGGTTTGTTGTAGGTAGTGATGTGGTGTGATGTTCATTTTTTCAGTAACCAAGTCATTGTTACAAGAGGATGGAAGATGTTCTGTGTCCTGAAATTTAAAATGACAAAATGTTGTATGAGTTGCATATTGGATCACTTACTACAGTTCCCCATAGGTTAATTCTGCTTTTTCATTATATAAGACACAATGCACCTACCAATTTTCTCTTATACGGTTTGCGTCTATTTGAAGAGGTTTTAGTTTGAGGGCTGTTGTCATCTTCCATAAATTATTTAAAATTGACAAAAATGTGGCAGTATGTGTTTGTTTCTTTAAGAAATCAGAGAAAGAGACACACAGCTTGCAGGTTTATTTTCTCTAATGGAAAGTCACAGCTTGTACAGAAGCAGGCAAATTACAATTAGAGAAAAGAACATTGACATCCCCGGCTTGTCAGGTCATTTTATCTAATGGCGAATAGCAGCTTTTACGTGAACAAGCATTAATCCAATAGAGAAAGGAATACATAGCACCACTTCCTTGCCAACACTCAGACAGCTCCATCAACACTCATTACTTGTGCCAGCACTGAAATCTCGATGTGACATATCTCAAGGTCCCTGTGCCAAACTTCACACTGCCTGGTATGCATCCTTCCTACAGGTGACTGAATATATTTCATGTGTTATCCAGTGGTCGAAGTGTACGAAAAGAAGTAGTGGAGCTACGTTCCCTGCTGGCCTGCCCCCGCTCCCCACAAACCCCATCACCACATCCCCTCTCACACACAATACACTCCCCCCAAACACTTAGGCCTGCTGTTTAAGGGAACGTTCAGTGCATTGCACTAAAAGTGTAAGTTTCAACTTCTTCCTGCACCTTTATTTTAAAACGAAACCGTTCCGGAACGGTTTCTTTTTAAAATAAAAGTATGGGAGCTGTAAAAGGTAATTTAAAAAAGAGAGGAGCACCGCTCCCGACTGCTCCCGCTCACTTCGACCACTGGTGTTATCACATGAATCCATGTAATGCTTGTGTGAAATGTGAGCTAGAACAACATGGTGTCGGTGCGCAGCCATTTTGGACACTCATCTCCCATCACGGTAATAAAGCCTGCATCCCTGCGGGCCTCGGATAATAAACGAGCATTTCAGTAGTGAACGCAGAGCAAGGTCACATAGCTACATAAATAGTATCGCTAAGTGGACTCACTGTGGAGAATAGTTATTGTACTGTCCACTGAAGGACAAATACAAGTAGGGAGTCGGAGCGTCCTGCAGGTGCGCGATAAGGGGTTCTGGGAATTAATGTGAGGAGAGGGATGCTGGGTTCTTCCACTTCTGACTGTTTTTTTCCACCCTCTGTCCCTTCGACTTGTGATCTGCTCTTCGGCCGAGGGCAGACACAACTGAGAAGGGCGGCGATATGTCCCCATAAAGGAGAGGGCATAGCATGGCAGAGTTAGTCAGAAGTTGGACCCCGGGTGATGAAGTCTCGCTGAGAGGGAGGACGCTCCGCCTCAGACCCCGTTATCACGAATGATCTCTTTGCCTACCTACTGAGGGACTAAGCAGTGTTGTAGTGGCCAAGATGAAGGTGTCTTCAACTTCTTTACTAATGCTGAAGCCAATTATATCTATATTTCTATATCTAAGTGTATGTTTTTTATGTATGCCAAGCTCATATATTCATATATTGTGTGAATAAAGGGCCTGTAACGAGCCATTTGTTTTATTATAACAACTAGCCTATGTGTGATTTCTTGCCAGAGTCCAATAACTTGTTTTGCCAGGGGGCCGGGGAAACGTAAATGTAAGTGTTCTCCCCATGTGGCCAAGCAAAAGCAATTTTCTTTTTTAATTCCATTTTAATTCCATTGTAATGGTGGGTCATTAATCCACCAGACAATGCCCAGAATTTAACAGGTGAAATGCAGTGTTATGTGCCTGGGACAATGGACAGAATCTATAGTTTTCAGATGTCATACAGTGTTTTGTTCCAGGGAAAATACCCACAATAAATCTGTTGTCCCAGCACACAGCTAATTTACTTTGCAATAGTGACTACAGGGTAATTCTGCACAGTAATGCTTCTGAGCTGATCAAAACCCAAAATCCTAAATGTGCATTTACACTTTTTGTCCCCCCAACATTTCCCCCAGAGGTCACTTCCCTGTGCAGATCCTACAGAATACAGCCAGTCAGAACATTTTCTTACTGTCACATTGTAGTATTTACTGGAATCAAGGCTAAAGCAAACATGGTGAGTGTTCTCACATGGCCCTACTGGCCTGCATTGGATCAGCCATTGGACGTGTTTTCTTACTGTGCCATGCCATTTTGTACTGGCAAAGCCAACAGGAGTATGTTCTTATATGGTGATACTGGCATATGTTGGTGCATTCTGCACTAACCTATATGGGCTCTTCCATCATGACATTTTTTTTTATACTGGCATATATTGTGGTTAAAGGCAAGTGTCTCAGAAAATGCTTCTGTGCACTGTTGGTCATTTTCTTCTATTGAAATGGTTCGTGCGTTATTAAATAACTGTCTTTTCACCCAATTTTTCACAGAAAGTGTGCTGTAAAATAATTTGGTCTCTGTGTCTACGCTTGGTCAGTCCCACTTATTTGAGGGAAACATGTATGCCTTTGCAATTAAAGCATTCACCTGCCGCCATTACTATTTTGTAGTGCCAGCCATATTGTTCAATATAGTAAAGCTCAAACTAGTCACTTGTTTGGCGGCAGAAGGATTGTTTTCTAAATTTGTTGGGGGATGTGTAGGTACGTTTTCAGCAGATGTTGGAAAGGTGCTGCACCACTATAATATGGTTGTGGCGTTTTGGGAATGTGCTTTATTCATGTATTAATGGGGTGGAGAGCTTGACATTGTGTCAGTTACTTTTTTCTATAGGTTGAATGATGTTTATTTCACAATAACAAGTCTTCATATAACTGACGGAAGAGCTCAGAAACGGATCAGACTAGAATACACTGGGCCCTTCAGAGCAACTGTCTCTTTCTGCACTTATACAACACCCTGCCATAAGGACCACAAGGGAGAGAAATTGCATATTGGATCAAAGAGCTATGGATTAAAAAAGACACACAACGACCATTTAGTTAAAATTGAAATCTTAGCATTTTTAAAACTGGATCTGCATAATGACAGAAAGGAGCAACATTAGCTCGCAATTTAAATACCATTGTTATACATGTATTCAGTTGCATGAATGGTTTCTGAAATTAAATGGGAGTGACACATTTACGTCACATTTAACTTTTAACTCAGAAACTTTCCACGTGTTTTATTGCGAGGGTTGCTATAGCAGACGCCCATTTTCTAATGCTGTCGAAAAAGCTCTGGATGTAGATGACGTAAATAAAATGGAGGCGCCCTAATAATTTGGGCATTGTTCTCTCCTCCCTCCCCCCTAGGTAAGGAGGTGTGCAGGAAGCAGCCTGAGGGGCAAGACCAGGACAAATGCCTGCGAAAAGGGACAGTGGGAATGGGCGGGCCAGGCGGCTTATAAGCCACCGGGTCTCCGTATGCAGGAGATTCCAGCTCGAGCAGAAGGACGCCCGAGCCATCAGAGGACCTGTTTGTTTTGTTTTTCGTTCCACGCCGGGAAGAAGGACGCCGTTCGTTTCCTGGCATGTGGAGGAGCGCATGAGGAGGAGCATTGCGGTGTGGGCATCCAGCGGTGTAGCCGGAACAGGCAGAGCTGAGCGGCAAGGGAGCTCCAGGAGACTAGAGGTCAGAGGAACAGGCGGAAGAAGAGGTGACCGGTCAGGCCTATCCGGGCAGCAAGCTGGGTGAAAGAGTTGCCGGTGTCACCGAGTGAGAGACATTTTGTATCCTGTGCCGCTATTAGGTGAAAAACCCCTGCTGCATTGAAGCCGGGCTGCTGCGGGGTGAAATTGTTTATAAAGCTTCTTGTTAGCGGATACCCCCGAACCTCGCCAGGGCCCTAGAATGTGGGCAGGGTACAGCACGGCAGAGTACAGTACTGGCCGCGTGGATAGAGGGGGTTATATTTGGTACCCGGGCCGCCTAACGGGGGGAATCTTTATCGCATTTGAAGCTGGGCTGCCAAGGGGTGAAAGGGATTAGAAAGCTGCTGTGATCGTATAACCATGGGCCTCTAAAGAGACCTAGAACGTTGTCAAGAGTAAAGAATATTGCTGCGGTTAACAAGGGAGAGACATTTGAACTTTGCCGCATTTAACGCTTTGTATCCGGGCCGCCTTGGGGTGAAATCTACTAGAAGAGCTTGATTAATCAACTGATTCTGGGCTAGCATTAACAGCTTTTGACTGAAAATAAGGACACTGCTAAGAGCATCACCTGCACAGTTTGTGTGTCGATTGCAGTGCGTGTGCCAGGAGGCCGCTGCTAAAAAGACAACCTTTGGTGGTGCGTGTGCCAGGGATCTGCTGCTAAAGACAATCTTCTGCTGTGCATGTGCCAGGAGGTCGCTGCTAAGCAACAAGCTATAGCAGTGCGTGTGTCAGGAGGCCACTGCAACAAGGAAGATGTCCACACAGGATCAGGGCAAGCCAGAGTTCTGCTGCCCTGATAAAGACTTGGAGCAATTCGTGCTGATGGCACGGATGGCAGCCGTCAAGCATGGGCCAAATTAGTTGCACATGGTGGCAACACAGCTGGACGATGAAGCAGCAGGGCCAAGCCAAAGGGCAGAATCACCACTATTGTTCCTGAATTTTCCCACGGAGGAGGCGCTGCAGGAGATCCAGGCCATAGAAGAGGAAAAGGAAAGTGGGCACAGCGAGGAGGCGGAACCTGCTGCCAAGAGGAAGAGGATGCTGATCGCTAAGGCTAAAGTCAGTAGGCAGCAGGCAGAGGTGGCCAAGAAGCGAAAGGCAGCGGAGGCAAGAGTCAGGGGGAAAGAGCAGGGGCCTGTTGCCAATCCGGCGGCCTTACCTGTGGAGGCTCCTAGGGGTAGCAACAGTGCACCCAGCGTGCCTCTGGCCAGCTCGGCAGCAGTGGCAGCAGAGGGAAATGCATCCTTGGAGCAGGTTAAAAGTATGTTCATGCAGTGCTTACAAGCATGGGGATATAGGGGAATGGTCAAATGTGCGGAAATGTAAATGCATTTAATCAGGTAGGGAGGAATTCTGAGGCAGTGCACCAGCAAGGTGAGAGTCAGAGGCTGGGAGCCTTGGGGGGAGAGGGGGTGGTGAGCCCCAGGGCCATGATTCAAGCCTCCTCACGGCCCAGGGAATCCCGGCCTGGGAGGGGCAGCCAGCTGCAGCAGGTGTTAGCAGCACCGGCAGGCAGCCAAGGGCAGGGGATGGTGTGGGGTAATCAGGCCTCCGCACTGCCCAGAGAACCCCCTGCCGGGGTGGTCAGCCAGCTGCTGCAGCTGATAGCAATGCCGTCAGCTAGCCAAGGGCAGGGTATTGTGTGGGGTGATGCCACTCAGTATGGGAGGGCGATGCCAGGCTTTGCCCCAGTACAGGCAGCAGGAAACCCCTTGGTTTGGCACATTCCTGTGGCCTACAAGGAGAGGATTTAGTGGAAGGAGTTTTTTGAGATCTGTTCCCTGTTAAATATGGAGCCTGTGGGGATGTGCTTACATGAATTGTCAGAGGAGGAGAGGGAGAAGAAGGACAGGTAGAAGGCCAAGGTCGAGAAGAACATCCACAATTGGTTGGCAGCTTTCAGGATGCTGGCATCCATCATGATAGAAAAATTCCCTCAGGATGCAGGGCCATTGTTTGCACATGAGCAGTATATCCATACATCATACTTGACTTATGGCGGCGACGCTTGGTTAAAATACGACAGGGGTTTCGGGCTTAAAATGCAGGTTTGGCCTGCAATGCCTTGGGATGAGGTGGATGTCAGGGGCTACATTGAGAAAATTGTACCATCAAGGGCGACTGGGGACAAGGCGCAGGGCAAGAAGACTCATAAAAGAGATAGATGGTTTTATGGAGACCAGAGAAGGGGGCACTTTCGCGGGCGCTCCGCCTGAAATAGTCGTCCCAGTTTTTAAGGGGAGCAGGAGGTTTGCTGGAAATTTGAGGAAGGGTATTGCCCCTTTGGCAATATCTACAGATTTAAACACACAGGTGGCAAAAATGCAGGGAACCACAGCTCGTCCTCCAGCGAGGGGAAGCAGAGGGGTAGCGCTAAACCCAAAGAGAAGGCTAAGCGTGATTGAGACTCTTGCCCACACCCATACTCCTGCATAAATTGATTCCTTTCCTGAATACATATCACAACAGCACAGACGCTAAATTGCTCTGGGAAGGTGGGGGTTTTGGATCCCCTACGACAGGGCTATGGGGGCGGGGAAGCAGACAATTCAAAGTCAGCAGTGAGAATGCCTGACGTGGTGGCACAGAAGGTTGTCAAGGAGATCAAACTGGGAAGGGTGGCGGGCCCTTTCACGTCCCCGCCATTGGAGAATTTTGCAGTGTCACCCCGGGGCTTAGTGCCAAAGAGGGAGGAAGGGCAGTTTCGCCTCATACAGCTCCTTTCCTTCCCATAGGGGATTACCAGGGACATCACTCTACTGGAGCTGTTTCCTAGCGTGGTGGCTTTCAAACTGTGGGGAGAGTCATTAACAAATAGGAGGATGGTGCTCTGGTCCGATAACCTGGCAGTGGTCCAAATCATCAATCAGGGGACGTCTAGCAATGTGAAGGTACTGAGGTTACTGAGAGAGCTGACAACAAGCCTGCTCAAATTAAACACAGAGGTTAGAGCGCGACACATTCCTGGAGTAAATAACGTGGCCGCTGACTCGTTTACAGTGGAAGAAATTTCGGGGGAACTGTCCAGAGGCGGCAAGAGGATGACCCCATTCAAGGTGCAGTGGTGGGGCATGATTGGGGGGATCTGAGCTCTGTAATCCACACTGGTCTGGCCCCAGGCACAGCAAGGAAGTACAAGGGGTGCTGGGATCAATTCCTGGCCTTTCAAGAAGGTAACAGAAGGGCAGAGGGGAGTGTCAGTGCGCGCCTTTGTCGGAGGGGGTTGGCGGTCTGGGAAAACCGGATGTTGAATGTCTTATCATTTGGCGGCAATAGCGCATTACTTCAAACTCAGGCGGAAACCTGACCAATGAGCTTTACATTATAATGTCAATGAAGGGTTAGGCAAAGCAAACAGAGAGAAAGCCTGACGTGAGGCGGCCCATCGATATTGTAAAATTGCACAGTTTAATTGAAACCCTGCGGAATGTTTGCCAAAGCGAAGGGGAGAGGGTTTTGTTCTCAGCTGCCTTTTCATTGCCCTTCTTTGGAGACTTTAGAGTAAGCGAGCTGGTGCCTGAGAATAGAGAGGGACGGGGCTCTGGGTTTTTAAGGTTGGAGGATGTGCAACTAACAAAAGAGCGGGTGTACATTTAAGAAAGTCCAAGACCGATCAGAAGGGAAAAGGGAGGACAATCACCCTTTACAGCATCCAGGGGAGCATAGTGCGTCCAGTAGCACGGCTGACGGCTTACCTCCAGGGGAGGCAATGGGCGGGTGCAGGGTCTCCCCTATTCTTGCACGGCGATGGGTCAGCCCTGAGCAGTTTTCAGTTCAGGAGGGTCATGGATATGGCACTGAAAGGGATGGGGGCGACAGGAGGGTTTTTTGGCACACACTCCTTTAGGATAGGGGCAGCCACATCAGTGGCCAAGCTATGCATGGGACCAATAGAAATCGGGTTGTTTCAAGAGGTACATAAGGCTTGACAAATGTAGTATTAATGACCACCATCTCATCTCCTTCCAATTAGCAACAGCTCGAAGAAGAAGACTGTCCATTTGAGTAGTGTGGCATTCATTAGTGTCTAGGGCCGGGGGCAGCTGGACGGCGGAAAGCGAGGATGACCGCCGGCGAGTACTGGATCTAGTGGCATGGGGTGCCGGGCAAGAGATGGGCACAGTTGCAGGGGCACATTGACAAATTGATGGGTAAGCAGCACAAGCCTGACGTTCTGATTATCCATCTAGGGGGCAATGACTTGACAGGCTTGGATAGGGGGGCCTTGATGAGGGAGATGATGTTCACGCTACAAGAGTTGTCCTCGCAGTTGGGTGAGACAGAAATCTTGTGGACTGAGATAATTCCAAGGCAGGAATGGAGGGGCGCAGAAAGCCATCCAGTAGTGGAAAAATCGAGGAGGAAATTGAACGGGGCAATGGCTAAATTCTGCAAGGGCAGAGGTTTTCCCCAGATCAGGCACGGGCTGATCAATTTGAAATCCCCGGAATACTATGGTTAGGATGGAATGCATTTGTCGGCATCAGGCATGGATCTGTTCTATTGGAATTTGTGCACAAAGCTGCTGGAATTATAAAAGAAGGAAATGGGGGAGCCACGGTGGGCGTGGACCCACCTTTGGCGTGGCAGTGTTTTGGCGACGAGTGGCAAGATACAGACTACTAATGAGCCCTTGGAAAGCCGGAAGGGTTTTCCCTCTTCTCGAGACCAGCGTTCGTTGGGGGCCTAAGCGACAGTGGCGCTGGAGGTAGCAAGGAGGGCTCAGCTTCCCCCGACTAAACGGCACTCCCCCCAGCCCAGGAACACCTGCAAGGGCAGGCGGGGCTCAGACAAGAATGGCTGCGCAAGCTTTGGCCTACAGTGGACTTGGTTGGGAAAGAGGGAAGCAAGGTATGGACAGAGCAGTCGGCGGGTCACTGCACCTTCAGAACTATTTTCACAAAATTTGTTTGCAGTTTTGAATTTATTATGTTGTCAAAATAAATCTGCACCCTTTTATGCCAACAAAGAAAGCATGTCTCATTCTGCACCTTTTCCTGGGTGGGGTATCGAAAGGGGCGAATAGAATGAACAAGCGTGTTGGTACACGTATGGACAAATGCCCAGGTTATGGAAACAGGTGTTCAGTTGTGAATCTTGGCAATGAAATCATAAATGAAATCACTCTCACACCGACCATGCCACTCGGCGGCAGCAGCTTTAAAGGAACATTAAGCCCAAAAGTCCCTGTTGCGGTCGAGACAGTAAAATTTCAAGCCCAGCCATCAGAGTTAAACTGAAATACAGGACCCGTGGAAGTCCACCCTGCAATGTTCTGCGTGTTTGCATTCAACTTCAACTCTCTTTTCTTTAAACAAGGAATCTGTTAAATCAAGTTGAATAAAAAGGAGAAAATTGTGTGGGAGAAACAGAGAGGGGGGACGAATTAACTTACCACTAATGAAAGAATCTTCCTTTGCGTAAAAGCACTTCCGCTCCTGCTTTAAAGTAAAGGCGGAAGTGAACATCATATCCTCCAATCGAGCAGGTTTAAAAGCAATATCCCCTTCAGGGTTGGACGCAACACGTCCGTTTTTTGTTCCGGCTCTGACTCACAGGCATCACTGTGTCCATGTACCATCAGGACCACGGCAAGTACTTTTGAGCATGTGGGTGGATACCAGCAGCTCTTGTGACCTGATCCACACACCCACCCGGGTCCACACACCCACAAAAGCAGAGCAGGAAAAGCGATTGTATTAATGTCCATGTCGTTATGTGTTATGCTGCCGTGTATTGTCACAAATGTGCCAAGGCAATTGTGCCTCTCGTGGTGATTTAACAGGCTTGGCGCCGAGTCCCCGATGGGATAGACGCAAATAACATTTCTGGACGGACAGCTTTCCCATAATATGCACACACCCCACAAATTCCACGGGATATAATTTTCTTGTTTTATTCACAGACAGGATTGCAACTGGGTTACAGGCCACAGTAAAATCAGCCTCATGAGATGCTCTCCTCGCTTCACAGACATTTTTCTTGCTAAGGGTAAACATTTTTACAATTTAGAATATGCTCATCTCCAGCTGTGCCCTTTTATCATACACTCAGATTGCTATGTCTGGGCCCAAGCCATCCTGAGTCTGGGGTTCCAGTATGTCTCCAGAGATGCTTTTATGCATGTGTAGGTTATAGCCATAGATCTCATTGGGAAGTCTGCAGGTGCCGTATGCTCTTCCGAACACAGCATGTTTTATTAGGGGTGCAAGGTCTGCTCTCATTTGCCAGACTTTGTAGAGAATATGCAATAGACTGCCAATAGGCAGTGTGGAGTTACATGCATGAAAAGTGTTCAACTGCTCAAAGTGTTTTAAGCAATGGAGATTCATAGACTGTGTTGTTGCATTCTGGGACTTGTATTTTTCATGTATTTAATTAAAATACACGCCCCGGAATTTAAAGTAAACAGAAGCTGGGCTGGATTGCATTTTTTGGTCATGACTTAGAAAACGTTTTATTTTTAAAATGCAGAGGTTCACTTAATGGTCCCAAAGCGTACATGCAATAGGGAATTGTGTACCGTTTCAAGAAGTATTTCCCCTTCAGTGCTGGGGTGATCATAAACGTAGTCCAAAAGTTTGTATGCGAAATTGGAAAAGGGTTGGAGGAAGTTTGTTTGTTAGGTTAATCACAGCTGACTTTATTTGGATTGGAAGCAAGTGTGGAAAAAAGAATGCAGTCTTCGCTGAGTGACGGCTGCCAGTAGTGCATTAGCTGGCACTGTTTCTGTGCAGTGCATTGTTATTACTGCGTTAAGCATTGGGCACCTCGTAAAAGGTTTTCATATGGCACAGGCCTAAATTATTAGCTTAATTGTGCGGATTTCTCTAGCAATCGGTTCCTGTTTATCTCTGTTTTGTTGGCAGCGGTTGCAGCTAACTTTGTTTTTTCTTCCTCTACACCTGATACAAATATATTGTGATTTTATGTTTGGTTACTTTCAGTGCTATATATGTTGTGTGATTTGTATATGACTCAAGCATGGAATATGTAAAGTCTTGCAATGGAGATCATATGTACACTGTAACCTTTGCATTTTGGGACTTGTAGTTTTGATGTATTTAATTAAAAAAAACAAGCCCTAAAATTTAAAGAAAAACAAGCATTGGCAATGCCAACAGTTGTGGCTTTGGTGTAGGCATGGACAATGTATTTGCCAAGCAATGCTGCAATTGTCTTATCCGGCCCTTAATGGTTACAGCTGCAAAATGGTGCAAGTGTCTGTACATTAAATAGAACCTGGAAAATGCGTAATACGTATGCCCAAGCTAAAACTGTTGGTTTACCAGTGCTTGTTTTGAACAGGGCATCAGTGAAAGACATGCTTGGTGCTTATAAATCGAGTAGCTGAAGGCAGGCTTGTTAAGAGATTTTTATTACACCAGTAGCGCGTTTACAGCTGCAATTAAGTCAATAGGATGTCTTGAACGCTGCTGGGAATATGCCTGAGGTGAGTGAGGAGTTGATATATTTTACGATGCCACATGGACATGGATGGAGGAAGGGAGGGAGGGAGGGCAAGGATCTCTCGGGGATCCGGACGGGTGGCTGGTAGCAAGTAGCTTCAGGAATTTGGATCGAGAGATGGGAGAGAAGGAGGAGAAGATAGGGCGCCGCGAGGTGTGCTTAATAAATACGAGTATAAATAACATCAATGTTGGTTTTGTCGGTGTGCGTTAAAGTATCTGATGTTAAACATGCATTGGGGTAAAGAAAGAGAGTGCAAGTCTTCTCTTACCTTTTGGTGTGTGGCTCTGGCCTCTGAACCACTGCTGAACGAGCAATCATAGTGTACCCTTTGGTGTTTTTCTTCCTTTGTGTAGGGGAGGGGCTGGCACAACCAACGCTGCAAGCCTGAACTTCCAGCTTGATCAGGGCCCTTAAGCCCCGGTATTGTTGAGCAGCCTTTAATGGTATAAGCAACTTGGGAAAGCAAGGAGATATGTTATAGATTTATGTAATGAGGTTCCATTACCCATTTGCACCCAGGGAAGGGCCATTGGCAAATCAGGTGTCTGGAACAGCAGGCGAGAAAATACATTCTCCGTCCGCTGCTCCAGTCACCCGAGGCCCTTCCATGGGTGGCACCAATTTTTCATTTTTTTGGGTGCGGAGGCAAGATGGAACACTGGGTGACGAGAGAGGAAAGTGGGGTAGCTTCTTAAGTCTCAGAATTACAGTACTGACAGTGAATAGAGTCATCAATTTCTGAATCTGGATTAGCTGAGAAATAGGCAGGAGTTTCCTGTTCATGTGCTAATGGTGAGTAATGTACAAGTGCGTTATTTAAATTGTATGGCAGGCAAACGCGCCAACCTCTGGGCGGCAAATGGCAGGTGCTGCCCTTAGTGGGGGCACCCACCCAGCCGACACAGGATGAAAAGAAGGAAATAAACAAAGGACTAAGAATTGGCCCCTATTCGTGGGAGGAGGCTCGGGTGGAAGCACGCCACGAGGGGGGCGACAGAAGGGGGAGCAGGACCAGGCGAGGTGGGGGCTATATAAAGCCTTTGACCTCTCTGGGGCCCCCTCTTGGTCCTGCTCGCCTCCCATTCAGGCGAGGAAGTTTCCAGTGTTTGTGTCGTGGAAGTTCCGGTGTTGCAGCGAGGAGGGTTTCGGTTCCAGTCGGGGAAGGAGTGTCGTGTTGGGATAGAGAGAGAGAAGGTACGGGCTCAGGGAGAGTGCTTAATCCGGTTATAGGTGGGGGATTGTGGTTAATTACAGTGTGCCGGGCCATGTGTTTTGTGGGGGCTATCCGATGCGGTTCATGCGCTTGGCGGGTAATGCGAGGCCATATCGTGTCATTCAGCGGGATAGCACTTGAGCTTGATTAGCATTGAGCACACTGCTTTATTACAATTTGTGGGCTATGTAGAACTGTGCACGCCGCAGCAATAGTGAATTTCAAGGCTTAATGTTTATTATGAGTAGCACACAAAGTCGTTTAGCAGACATTTGCGTTAAAAACCGGTTTCATTGTGTTTTTTAATTTTTAGAACAATGTGGTAAATCAGGCACAGGGATGTGTCGGGTGGCTTTGCAACCAGCCAGCACGTCCAATGGCTAATAAAGAAATAACCGCTGTACTACGTATCGTAAGGGAGTGGAATTGTGGAACACGAGACAGAATCCGAGCTGCATCAATAACTACCCCCATAAACAGTCTAAGTGCAGTAGTATTCAAGAATCTTAACTTTAATATTTTGGTAGTTCTCACAGCGTGGAAAGCAGGTTTTTAAAAAGCAGCAGCCTTATCGTTTGAGGAGTTTACGGAGTCAAAGCAAATGATGGGGCAAGAGACTGTCTCTGTGCCGTGTGTTATACAATACAGGTTGCAATGTGGCAATGTGGCGAATGAGCGGTATGGAGCGGCAACATGATCCATTAAATCATTAGATGTGTCATTGTTTTGTGTCTATTTGGACCTGTGGGGAAAGCACTAACACTTGTGTCTCCCCGGCTCCCTCAGCAAAAACAAGTATTGGACCCAGTTTAGCAGAAAAACACACATAGATCATATACGATTATAAAACAACTTGCTCGTTATAGGCCCCTTATTTATACAACATATGTATAGATACCAATAAACAAACATACACTTAGATAGATAAGAATTTGAATATAGATTAAATCACCGTCAAACATGAGGTAGAAGAAAACTTCATCTTGGCCACCAACAACACTGCTTAGTCCCTCAGCAGGTAGGCAAAGAGATCACTCCGTCCAACGGGGTCTGAAGCGGAGCGTCCACCCTTTCAGCGAGACTGCATCACCTGGGGATCCAGATTCCAACTAGCTTTCTCCATACAATGCTCTCTCCTTTATGGGGGCATTTCCGCACCCTTCTTAATTGCGTTCTGCTCTCGGCCGAAGAGAAGATCACAAATCGAGGGTGGAAAAATCCACTTAGAAGTGGAAAAACACAGCGCCCCTCTCTTTTGCATTAATTCCCAGACCCCTTATCGTGCACCTGCATTGTGCTCCGACTCCCTTTCGGTACTCGCCCTTCAATGGACAAATACAATAACTATTTTCCACAGTAAGTCCACTCGAATAATATTTCTTGAACCTTGCTCTATTTTCACTGCTACTTGCTCATTCTGTGAGGCCCACGGAAATGCAGACTTTACTACTGTGATGGAAGATGAGTGTTCAGAAATGGCTGCACATCGAGGCCATGTTATTCTTGCTCGCATTTTTCACACAAGCATTACAGTCATAAGCGGTTGTGCACCGCATAATGTAAATTACGATGTATTATGTGAATGGACGAGTGCACTGCTATACGAGGGTGGGCTGCAAGCACACGTTGCAAGTGTATGGCTCATTGGTTGGGCATATGGCAGTCGTGCAAAATCAAGGAGGCCGTCGACCTGGGCGACCGGAACACCATCCGGGGTTCCCACCAAGGGTCTCGGTCCAAGGTTTAAAGTTGAATGCAGTAAATGAGCATTCCATCGGTGGGGTCTGTAGGTTAGGCAAGCGTTTCCTCTGGCAAAGTAAAGCTGTGTTTGGACCTCCTTTGTCCATAGCCAGTACCTGTGGTAGCAAAGCCGCAACCCGATTGTGGGTGCTTTGGTGGAGCCAACATTCTCTTGTTGCTCTCCCGCTTGCTGTGTGTAGTGGTTTTTCAGTGCCCAGGGCAGTAGGCGTGCCGCATTGGGTTGTTTAGCATGTACGTGCTCAGCGTCCGCACATTCCTCTGGTGTGTCCAGTGTTTAGAGCAAGGTTGTCCAACATACGGCCCGTGGGCCACAATGCGGCCCTCCGAGCCATTTCATGTGGCCCGCGAGGCTGAACAGACAAAGGAAATCCAAAAGAACAAGCCAGCATGGGTTGCGATTTCCCTTGGCTGAGAAACAGCCAATGGAAATACTGTTGCCGTGCAAGGTACGTCATAGTAAAAAAAAAAAAAAGAAAACCTTGCATGGTCACAGTATTTCCATTGGCTGTTTCTCAGCCAAGGGAAATCACATACGTAATGTTTATGTATGGAGTGAAGGTATACCGTGCCAGAGGCACAACCTTCACACTTCTGTTCCAGCCAGCTGCCAGACTGTGAATCACCAGCCCAGCCCAGCCCAGCCCAGCCCAGCATCACGCCGGAGACCGAGGCCTGGTAAGTTTATCTTTCTTTTGTTTTTTTTTGTTGCAGGCCACGGCCCGGTTTATTTATTTGTTCGATGTTTGTCATGTCCGTGGACCCGATTAATTTATTTATTTCTGCAATGTTGGTTCCGACCAACATTGCAGAAATAAATAAATCGGGTCCATGGACCAGACAAACATTTAACAAATAAATAAATAAACGGGCCGTGCGGCGGAGCACTGTTACTGCCTCTGGGACACCAGAGGCAGTAACAGGCCCGGTGTATTTTTTTTGCTTTTTTGCATGTTTGTTAGCATGTATGAGGTAACGAGTGCTCAGAGTATGGGATGTCCTGTGAGTGCGCTGCTTTCCCTATTTTGCCAACCTCTGAAGCCTTAAAGTAGATGCATGCAGGCTTCACATGCGGCCAACTTTGCACCAGACCTGCAGATGAACTTAACTGGTCTGCTGTTAAATCTCAGTTACCAGTTTAATGGTATCCACTACACTACAGAATAATTGCTCATTTTACCATAGCCAATATGATAGCTCAGTGGGTTGAGCGCTCACTGCTGCGATGTGTGTGTGAGCTGCATGTTCGAATCCCAGCCTTTCATCCTTCTTAGGTTGATAAATGAGTACCAACACAGGTTGGGTGATATTGTATGCATATTTGTTCTATAAAAAAGAGCTTTAGTGTAAGTGCTATACAATAACATTATCATTTGGCCTTGGACGTCTGTTTGCATTCACAGTAATTTGACAATATGGATCTATACATACAGATATTAATGATACATATGGTGATCCATTCTTGTATGAAATGTGTTCAATGGTTGTCGGGTCCGTGGACCCGAATAATTTTATTTCTGGGCCATGGCGGAGGACTGTTACTGCCTCTGGTGCCCCCTGGACCAGTCACCTATGGTAGCAGACATACAGGCTGCAATGGATCTAGTTGCAGCTCACTAATTGTGCCCCCTGCACCTCATGAACCCCCATAGCTGGTCAATCTAGTGGTGTCATCAGGAATCAAATTTAGGAGGGGCACAGAGGGGGCCAAAGGCAAAAGTAGGGGACATGGTCAACATAGATACAGAATATTTACTTGCCAACACTGGTCAAAACTATTATATGCATAGTGAAGTACCTAATCACCAGTGCCATGTAAGTGGATCGAAGTGGAATTGATTTATACTTTGGGAAAGAAGCATTGTGAAAGAAATTGTGCCTCCCTACTTATATAATGACATTATGTTTACTGGTTAATAGCCATGCCTTTAATTTGCAGCACTACAAAGCTGAAGACTCTGGCCACAAGCACAACATAACGAATAAAACGTTGTTGTTCTCCTCAACAGGCATAACTTGTTGGCCACCTCCAACTCTATCAGCTCGCCGCAGCAACAACTTTTCTGGTTTACCTGATACTATCGCTGACCTCCCTCTCTGCCCGCCAGCAGGTAAGAGCACTATCCTGTTTCATCTCCCTCTGGCTGCCTGCCACGTGAGAATGAGAGCATTCCTTTGCATTAATTCGTATTTTAAGTAGCATCACAAGTGTGCCACAGCCTGTGTCCACCCGCACCCCCACTGACATGTATATCACATGCCAAACACTGCTTCTCTACAAGTATTGTTATAGATTTGTGGGACAATACTATGAGTGAGTCATTTTTTTAATCATGCCACAGTGTGGCCCAATGTTCTGCCTATATTAAAACCATAACATTATTACTTAGTAATAAACGTAAGTTTAAATTGTTTTTAATGTAATGGGCCTGTGACAACGTAGCTTTCATATGACTAAAACCTACCCAACTCTCAATAGGTGGTGAATCAGAAGAAAAGAAAAATGTATGCTGCATGTCGTGTTTTCAAGGATAGTTGGGCCAAGGATTTCTTTGTGTTTGAACAAAAGGGGAACATCATGTGTCTGATTTGCCAGGAAAATGTAGCTGTCTGCAACCAATACAATGTTATACTACAAAACATGCCGCTGAATTTGACAGCCTGACTGGCCAGATTAGGATTGATCGGGAGAACTCGCTGAAGCAGACCCTGATCGGGCAACAATCGTTCTTCAAAGCTGGCAGACAGAATTCTGAGGCAGCAACCAAGATAAGTTATTTGATATCCAAGGCCATAGCGAGAAGAGGGAAACCATTGTCCGATGGAGAATTTGTCAAAGATTGCTTGGGAATATTAACATCTGTGGCATTTCCTGACAAACAAGCAATGGTGGAGAAAATCAGTCTCTCACATCAGACAATTGCTAGATGAGTAGATGACCTATCATCAAACATTGCAGACACACTGACGAAAAGATTGGGTGCCTGTCAGTTTTACAGCTTGGGGGTGGATGAAAGCACAGATGTGAGTGATACCGCCCAACTGGCGATCTTTGTACGAGGAGTGACCAAAGAATTCCAAATTGTTGAGGAGCTACTTGACCTATGTTCAATGAAAGGCAAAGCAACAGGACAAGACATTTTCAATGAAGTGAAACGTGTCTTGTTGAAATTCAATCTGCGAGAGGGCAAACTCTGTGGTCTGACAACTGATGGGGCCCCTTCTATGATTGGCAAACACAATGGATTTGTCAGTTTAATGGCAAAGTCAGTTCCCCAGAATGTCATCACGCATCACTGCATCATTCACCAGGAACAACTGTGTGCAAAGTCCTTGGAGATGACGCATGTGATGGAAAAGGTTGTTTCTACAGTGAATTTCATAAGGTCAAAAGGGCTTACCCATAGACAGTTCCAAGCATTTCTTGAGGAGATGGGAGCAGACCATGATGATGTTATCTACTTTTGTCAAGTTTGTTGGCTTAGCAGGGCAGCCACACTAGCCAGATTCTCATCACTGCTTAATGAAATTAAAACGTTCAAGACGAACAAAGGGAAAGATGTCAGCTTCTTGGATGATGCAAGCTGGTTGAATGACTCGGCATTCCTTGTTGACATAACAAAATATCTTTCGGACCTGAATGTAAAACTGCAAGGGAAGGATCAGTTTGTGAACAGGCTGTATGAGCACATCAAATCCTTAGTTCATAAACTGGCATTGTTTCAGAAACAGCTGAATGAAAAAATGCTACTCATTTCACAGTAGTGATGACTAAATCTGCCCACAGCATCAACCATGACAAGTTTTCTGCACTGGTTGGGAATCTTTTGAATGAATTTAAAAAACGATTTTCAGATTTCAGGGAGCACAGTGATGAGCTGAAGATGTTTGCAGATCCATTTGGTAGTAATCTCACCATTGCTCCTGACATGTTTCAAATGGAATTAATTGACATGCAAAGTAATGGTGACCTGAAGAGAGCCTTTTCCGAACATACCCTGCATACATTGTATAGTAAATACATTGCATGGGACTCTTTCCCAAATCTGTCTAAGAATGCACTTCGGTTCATTGCACTTTTTGACAGCACGTACTGCTGTGAACAGCTTTTCTCAAGATTGAAGAGCATAAAAACAAAATCAAGATCACTTTTGACGGATGGACCTATCTGGAATACTCTGCATTGCCACATCAAGTGTGCCAGCTGATATTGAGAATTTGTGCAAGAAAAACAATGCCAGGTGTCACACTGAAAACATGTGCAGTGTTAGAATTATTGGACTTCTTCTTAACTGTGCTGAATGCTACTAGTTACAACTTTACAAGTTACTAATCATGCAATCAAAAAAGTCCTTCATACTTTTAGATTGGGCTCGCATTGAGTTTCTTCAATTGGGTTCACCTTTAGGTGATCAATTTTCCACATTTTATCTTTTGAATGGGATTATGCTTCTTTCATTAACACAGAAGTAATGAATGTGTATTACAGAGATACGCTGCCATATGTATTGGGCACACTGCACATGCTCAGGCAGCATCAATCATGCTTTGTACAGGACAATGCTGGCCTAAATTGGGAACAACCAGGATAGACATGTTGCTACAGAGGCATATTTTGGGCACAACCAGCATGCCAATATGTTACATCAGTGACAGTGCTGTCTTACACTGTGGACACATTGATCATTAAAATGTGTTATATTTTACAATGTTCTTGTTTGCTGTTGGTGACATGGAATGTACATGTTCCCCTTCATAACTGATTGTAAACGTATGGCTTTTTGGCCACTTGCCCTGCTGTAAAATGCACCATTTCAGCCCCATATTTGGAAAAAAATCTTGGGGGGGCCCCCAAACCCTCCCTAGATCATTATAGCTCCCTCGCTACGCTCAGTTGCCCACACTGTTTCAGAAAAATATAAACACATACACACTTGTGGAAGAAATCACAAGAAACTAACCTTTGATCACTGTCCCTGACACCAAAAGCAATCTTTGGGACTGCATGGCGCTGCCTGTGATGCTATTGTGTCAAGGGTCACACACCATCGATTTTGAATATACTGCTTTGGGTGAGGGTGTTTACTTTTGGCTCGCCGGCCCACCGGGTGACAAAAAGTTAATGCTTCCGCCCCCCATTCAAAAAGGTTGGACAAGCCTGGTATAAAGGATAAATGGGCATTGCAGTCCAGTGCAAGGGTGCTCATGGAGATCAATGCGTCGCCTGGGGTGTGTTCGGGGCTGAAAGTGTAAGGGGTATGGTCACTGCTGGCGGGTCGTGGGTTATCATATGGTAAATACATTGTAACAATTTCCCTGTGTTACAGTGGCCATAGCAGGTTGGGCTGGGCATGAGGTCTGTGTGTAGTCTGCCTGTGACGTGTAGTCTCTTGTGGGAGTGCTTTAGTGGTGAGCCGAGGTACGGTCTCGTCGGGTGATGCAGAGCTTTGGGTGGGGGTCGTAAAGACCTTGGGTGAGCGATGGAACAAAGGGAGGGTTTATATTTTCTAGTGCGTGTCCGTTTTGTAGTCTGCGGCCGGCGTATCGATGCGTGAACCTTGGGATGTGGTGGTCTATGGCAATGAATGTGTTGAGTCGGAGGTTGCATGTGCCCTTGCCGGGGACTCTTTGCCAACGGCAAAGGTCTTGAACACCCAGAGGGTTGGTGTGCTTGTTGTCATGGGCATGGAGTTTGGAAGAGCAGATTGGTTCATCTCGGTTGGCACAGAGAGCAGCGGGTACAGAGAGGCAGGCAGTATGTTGGTGCTTGAAGAGGGAGAGCGGCAGGCTTGTGGCTTTGCCATTCGCTGTGTGCTATGTATTTTTGGGGGATGGGGAGGCTCGGATTGGCTTGCACGGCAGTGGGCCTAAGGACGGACCGAAGGCTGATCTGTGGTAGTAGTTTTGATTTTGAGGACTGTTTAAATATTATTTATAAAGCTGAGATAAGCGGAAAATCTTCCCATTGGTTACTAGTCAAAAAGTGTCACCAAAGGAATGAATTCCTGTTGCAACAGTGGGGCTACTTTTTCATTGGGGCATGAGACCATTTTTAGCCCAGTCCGACCCGGGGTGAGATGGTCAACTTCCATCGAGCAAGAGTGTCTGGTATTGCCCTGTGAAGCGCAGCATGGGCGGTCATTAATGGTTCCGGCACGGAAGGGAGCAATGATTTGGGCATTTTGGTTGGGGAGGGGAGCAGGCCCGCGTAAGTTTGGTAAAATCGGGGATCACGCATGACAAGTTTCCCAAATGGAACCATGAGGCCTGCAACGATTGTAGTGAAGAGGTCTCTATTAAAGTAACCGGCCCGAATGTATGCGAGTACAGGACCATGAGAGATGGTAAAATATGAACGGGCATATACAGTGCAACATGGCACATTATCATACTGCTAAAAAACAGCCAGGGTAGGATAAGCTTCACTAGGGGCTCTCTTAGATGAACAATAAAGTAAAAGCAGCCTACAGTAAGCACAGAACACTGGCTCCTTAATGTTACAGGTGTAAATAACTTAATGGCGGAATGGCGCCCAGTGGCACAGATTGTGCAGACGCTGAGCCAGTTGCCACCTTACTTGTAGAGTGTTCTTTGTAGGGAACGCAGGAGATTTGCCAGTGGGGATCTGCATCCAGGACCTTATTTTGGGGATTATCAGTCTATCTCCACCAAGGGAAGTCAAAAAAAAAAAAAAAAACTCTTCACCAGCGGTTTGCTGTGAATGCATCACAATCTCAATATGGTCACCCCCAGTAAAACAGCTTGTTAAAACCAGTTGGCACATCCACTTGCTGACATATGGGTTGTGGGAAGCCCTAATATTTGCAGTAGAATAATCCTTAATGCTTGCTATTAGTATCTAACAGTGTCGACTGGGTTCCATTAATCTTGGCTGTAAAGTCACAAGGAAGGAAGGTAGTCTCCTATGTACAGGAACCAAAAGCTCATCTATGCTCAATCTGTAGCTTGCCTGGCGGACAAGGGAAGGGTATGTGGCCCCCAGCAGCACAAGGTACTACGAAAGCACGCAGTAGCCTATTCTTGTTGGTTGACCAGGATCCTCTTGAGCCAGTGGGCTAGCCAAGGAATAACTTGCAGAGACCCCAAGTACTCAAACTGTTGCAGGGGCCGCCCTGTGGGAACCTCAACACAAGGATGTAGATGTTTACCAACCAGGCCGATCCTACGTCTGTGCTCCAGCTCTGCAGGGGAGGAGCATTCAATGATGCTAGTGGTAGGCTGCCTGTGTCTGCATACCCCATCTGTGTGTGTATTTCTTCCTAAGGCGGCCACGCTAGTTGAGAAAGGTAGTTTGGAGGGGTTGTCGAAGGCAGTAACTCCTAACCTCAGTGCACATTAAGGATTCTCGTGCCTTGAAACACTTGTGTAGAGGCGCGTTACAAATGCCATATCATTTCATGTCATATCAGTAACATAGGACACAAGAACGCAGCGGCTGGTTCTGCTGCCCCAATATGTTTCGTGCACCGAGTAAATAGCATGAAATGGTAGAAGCATGCAGGATCACAGACAAGGAATATCCGTATCTCACGCAATTGTGGTTTTTCCTAGGTACAGGAGCAAGCGGTTAGCACAGCAGGTGAGCTGCGCATTGAAACGTCCAAGGTCCACCATACTAGCGCTAGAAGGTATAGTAGGGCCACTTAATAGTAAGCACGCTAGAAGAGCAGGAGGGTTGGAGGGAATATGGATCACGTTACAGCAGTGGTTGATCTCTTTGCTTTCCGCCAGGTTTCAGCAAGGAAGTTCAGGAGATTGTGGAGGATACACAAACAGAAGAAGGGCAAGTGGAGGAGGAAGTCGGGGGTACGGCTCCAGCAGGCCGATCGATGGACCCCCGAAACTTGGACGAAATTTGCAGTCCTAGCTAAAGTGATATGCTTGGAAGCAGTGATGGCCAGGATGAGGTGCCCCTCCAGAGGGGAACGATGCAAACAGCACAAAAGCCTTGATCCCAGGACCTTCAGGGGATAACAACGCTAACAGCACAAAGGCTTTGATATCCCCGTCGCCCAACACTAGCGGGGAATCACAGGCCTTAGTAGGGGGGGGGCCAAACTAAACATTATTTGCAAAAGGCTAATGAAAATGAGTGGTGGCCCCAGTCAACGAAGGACCAAGAAAGAATTGGAGTAAGAATTGATCACGGTAACCGCCCACATCTGTGCACCAGTGATGGCATCTTCAGGGGTAGTGGCACTGTCGCCAGCCTATGCTACTCAAACTTATAAAACCTCAAACTTGGCGATAGCGGAGGACACAATCTTGAGTAGAAGGGGCTGGAGGTTTGGGGGGAGGGGCAGCTGTCAAGAACACAAATTCGAATGGTGAGTTGGAGCTAATGCAGAGAGTAGCCAAGATGATGTTGGTACTTCAGGGGGACAATGCAAAACGAGGTGCTCAGGTGGTGGACAATGTGGGTCGGGCAGCGGCAGGGGTGAGTCGGGTCTGGGCAGGAAAGGGCACAGGTGCGGTCCATGGGAAGCAGGGAGGTGATGCCTTACCAGAATCCGTGGAAGGGGAGCATTTTAACTTGGCGCCTGACATGATTAGGCTAATCAACAGCTGATTGCCAGCGATCACCGGGAATAACTACTTGAGCGGTCATATTCCTGAAGGGGTAAAGAATGATATCTGGAGGAGGAGGTTCATTGACATTCTCGTTGCTTGAGCACGAGACCAAGGACCACGACACATTACAAGGTGATGGAGGGAGGGAGTGAAGGGCAGAATGCAGGCGAGGCCCAATGAAAACTTAAAAACTGTCAGGAAGGGTTCAAAATAATGTCCCAAATCATTGTACAGAAAGAACCCGATCAAGGGCCGGCATTATTAAATTACTGCAGATGTGTAATTGAAGAGCACCAGAGGTTAAGGCGCTCTGCATGGTTACTAAGGGACTAGTGGTTCCGCAAAAGGATGGAGAATGATCCATATATGAAATGGGACCATAAACACGTCGAGGAGTGGTTATAGTCAACAAAAGGGGCAACTGAGACACCGGATGGGAAAATCACAACAGCCAGGGGGTCCCCATTCGGCGCAACCCAGTCAGGAGGCACTGCAACCTCAACAAGGTTGAACCAAGATCAGAAAGAAGGGGGTGGGAGCAAGGGCAGGTTGTCTGGCTCCAATTCGGGCAGTGGGACGAGCAGTGCTCAACAATCATACGTGGGAAACGGGGGGCCCAGTGCAGCAGCATCTGGGCCACCGCAGGGACCATCTCAGGGAGGTTTCAGGGACAGAGGAGGACCAGGCAACCAGAACAATGGGCGCCCCCTGTTCAGATGCAGATTTTACAATGATAGCGAGTGCAATTGGGGACCGAATTGCTGTTATCGGACCAGCTGTTCGACGTGCGGGATTTCTGGGCACCAAGTAAGGAGTTGCAGGAGTGGGGCCTGGGGGGAAGCAATGATCAGCGAAAATTACGGGCCGGAGCTCAATGAGATTCAAGTCACGGAAATGGGGGTTTGGGGAAATGTCAGTTATGGAATGATGTGTTTACAAATGTTGTTACTTAACCTAAATAAACAATTTATTTCTTCACATTGGCAGCGTTTATGGGGCAACTAGAGGAGATCCACGAGGGGCACACCTAGCCTTCAATGCAGCCATTGGCTGCAAGAATGATAATGGTAGGCCAACAGCAGGGGGAAAAGGGGCCCATCAAGGGGGCGGTCGGGCAGACGGGTCGGCGGACGGCCAAGGGAACAGGGGAGTTTATTACGGGAAAGGCAGGGGAGGACCACCAGGGGTGCTTACCACCAAGGGCCCATCACCCATCAAGGTGGACAAATTACTTCTTTGGTTATCTCGGTACCCTGCAGCGCAAGAGAGGAACCTACTGGTTGGGGGCTTTACAATGTGGTTCGAGATACCGTATAAGGGGCATCAGGAAGCAAGGACAGTTGAAAACCCGAGGTCAGCTAGGGGCTTCCCCGAAGTGGTAAAGACAAAATTGACAAAGAGAGGTCACTAGACAGGGTGGCAGGCCCTTACCCGATGCCTCCTGTGGAAGAATAAATAATTTCACCGTTAGGGGTGGTGCCCAAGAGGGAAAAGGGAAAATACCGGCTAATCCACAACTTGTTTCATCCCAGAGGGCACTCAGTGAATGATTGGTTAGAGGAGGCAGACTGCTCTGTCTCTTTTGCTTCATTCGATCAAGCGATCAGTCTGGCCAGGAAGGCTGGAAAAGAGGCACTATTGGCTAAAGTGGACACCGAGGCGGCTTTTAGACTACTTCCTGTGCACACAGGGAGCCTCCACCTAGAGGGCTTCCAGTTCAAGGGAGAGATTTATGTCGATCTGTGCATGCCTATTTCGAAGCATTCAGCTCATTCTTGGAATGGGCTCTAAATGAGATGGAAAGCAGGGGGGCAGAAAGGACTCACTACTTGGTGACTTCTTGTTTGTCAGGGAACAGGGGACGGACGTCTGCAGCACACTGCTCAACAATTTCATAAACTTGGCAGGCGAACTGGGGGTGCTCCTAGCAGGGGAAATAACTCAGGGCCCCTGCACAAGGCTGACGTACCTGGGCATCAAGATGGACACAGCCTTAGGGATTTGCCGCCTCCCTGATGAAAAGATACTTCATTGTATTTCAGACATCAACACAGCGCTAGCAGGCAGCAGGGTCACGGTGATGGCTATCCAGTCTCTAGTAGGCCGACTGAACTTTGTGGGTAAGGTCATTCCAGCAGGAAGGGTATTTGCCAGGTGCCTCGCTTCTGCTACGGGGGATGCAGGGAAAGGGTGGCACAAGGTACGTTTAAGCACAGGATTAAGGGAGGATCTGTGGGTTTGGCTTGAATTTCTAAGGAATTTCATTGCAGTCTGTCTGTGGTAGGCCTGCTGGGTCGCCTGCTCCCACGTTTCAGCTCTTTACTGACGCCGCAGGGTGGGGGGGGGTTTTGGGGTGATCCTGGGGAAAAATGGTGCAGGGGAGACTGGCCTAATGCATGGATCAGGAAGGGATGGAGCAAGAACATCAATGTGTTGGAGTTGTTCCCCATAGTAGTGGCTCTACACTTGTGGCCCAAGGAATTCACCAACAAGCACTTAGTTGTATGGTCCAATAACCTGGCAGTGGTAGAAGTGGTCAACACGCATTCAGCGCGTTGCCCAGCAACCCTATGTTTGCTACGACATATGGTGAGGGTGGGCCTACAAATAGCACATCCTGGGGTACATAACATTGCAACTGATGCACTTTCTCGTTCGCAGATGGTGCGTTTTTTGGAAGGTGCACCCAGAGGCCCAGGCAACAATGACGTCATTCAGCAACCACCTTTGGAACTAGGTGAGCTGGGAAAAGGCATGAGGGAGCTAGCATCTCTGGCCTTGTCAGGGCAGACTACAGACAGATACAGCAGAAATGTTAGCACCTTCTTGCAGGCAATCAAAGACACAGGGTCGGACAACTGGGGCCTCAAAGTTCAGCGATTCTTGCTGTGGGCCAGGGACACAAAGAAAGCCAAGACCTGGGTGGCAACCCATCTCAGCGCTATTGCATGCCACTGCCAGCTGGCAGGGATAGGGGATCCAACCAAGGGTTTTCTGGGGAGGGTGGCTCTGAAGGGGTGGGACAGATGGGTATCACCTCGCAAGGACGATAGCCAGCCCATCTACTTTGATCTTCTGAAAAAGATCATGTCAGTATTGGAGTTTGTGTGTTACTCCTGGTACGAACACACTTTGTTAAAAGCTTGTTTTGCATTGGCTTTCTTCAGGGCCCTGCGCATTAACGAGTTGGTGGCGAGGGCTAAGGCAGATCCAGACCAAAGGGCACTATTGAAGAAGGACGTGGCCATAAAGAAGGGAGCATTGTATGTCAAGATAAGATCATCCAAAACAGGTCAGCAGGACGAAAGGGAAGGTGACAGTGTGGGGAATTCAACAAAGGTAGCGGGCGCCCCTCTCTCGGAAGAAAAAGGCATGATAACCTGTTCAGTGGTTGTTAACCACATTGAGAGTTCGCAGCCATCTGCTTTTTGCTCACTGTACCTTTCACAGATGGGAAATATCCATTTGCATATCAGTCTTTGTCCCACCCACATGGGCAGTCCAGCACCGAAATGCTATGGCAATTCCTCGCTGAACAAGAGTACCACCAGCAACCCCATACACGTGTTTCAGCCTTGTTGGGCATCATCAGTGAGGTGAAGCTGAGCCTCTCTAAGCACAGTGAGCAGGGAGTCCACGTCTGGTTGCCCCCAGGTAACCTAGGGTGACCAACCCCAAGCTGGGGCAGGATGCCTTTTGCCACGTGGTAGCTATGTCCACATTCCTGGGTGTGAGGGTGGATGGGTCACCTTCCCTTTTCTCACAGGAGGATGGCTCACCCCCTCACGCAATTCCAATTCAGGGGAGTCTTAGCGGCAATGCTAGTCAGGGGCAGATGCGACCCAGCCTTTTATTCCCCGCACTCATTTCGGATAGAGTCTGGAGTGTGAGGGGGGGGAGGTTGGTGGGGGACTTTGCGGGGGATTTGGAAACAAGTGGCGGCGACTGGGGGGGCTCCATGAACGAGCCACTTGGGGGTAACTTGCGTTCACCTCTCCACAGATTGTACTTCAGTATGGGTTGTTGGCCATTCATTTGTGGCCAGGGCAGCAGAAAGAGCAAGGAAGGCAAGACGGGATGGCAACCAGGGTTTCTCCTGCATGCAAATTTGGTGGATCGCAAAAGGAGGGTTGCGTTGGGGCCAATATGGGGGGCACTAGAGATGGCCTCACAGCAACTCAGCCCATGCGACATCTTAGTACTGCACATGAAGGGCAATGATCTGGTTTCAATGGGAAGAAAGGAACTAACGTCCACTATGCGGGGGACTCTTACGCAGGTGGGGATGGAGTTTCAATGCACAGAGGTATTTTGGTCTGAAATAATCACCAGACAGGAGTCACAGGGGGCCATCGAGACGTCAAGGAGGAAGTTGAACTCTAGGATGGGGCATCTTTAAAAAGTAGGGCATGGGCTGGATCAGGCATCCATTGATCACGTTGAAGACACCAGGGTATTTTGGGGGGACAGAACCCACTTGTCAGATGTAGGGGTGGAACTGATGACCATGGAATTGAAGGATGCCTTGTCAGGTTTGGGGTGTGTATTAGGGCCCACGGGGAGGAGAACGGGGGGGGGACTAGTCCAGGGGGGTGGCAGTATAGCCGTAATCGTGAACCCAGCAGGCCACCACCTGGGATTGCAGGGGAGGGTTCTGAACCCCTCCCCCCCAGCCTTCAGCACCACTGTGCCTTAAGGTCTCACTCACCGTTACCTAACGGCAGGATAGCGATCAGGTCAGGTTTAAACACAGCGGATGCATGAGAGGCACTTTCACACTAAGGTGAAGGCCGGGATGGAGCTCGTCTACAAAGTTTGACACGTCGCCCGACACGAACGGAGGGCCCCTCTAAATGTCATTAATGTCAGGATGAGTGTGAAGGTGCACGGGTATTCAGAAATTATGGGGAAGTCCCATGCCCCAGGCTGAGCAACAACCTGGTGTCTGGGGGGGGGGGGGGGGCTCTCTGCCACCGGTAACCAGCAGAGTATCATGGCTGAGTCAAAGGTCGATCGGATAGAAAGCATTGACAGATCACAAAGGGGACTGCGCAGCCAATAGCTTAGAAATGAGTACTCAACTCAGGGGAGAGCCTGGGGAAAAGGGGGAGGGGCTAAGGGACTTAGAAGTCCTTCCAATTCCAAACACAGGGGCGGGGTGGGGAAGGGAAGGGAGAATGGAAATTGGGGCAAAGGGAGTGGAAGCTGTGCTGGAACGAGAAGAATGTGTTACAGGAAAGTTTGGGTAAAGGAGGAATTTGGGGAATGGAGAAGGAGGGTGGGGTAATGAAGGAGTGGATAATGAAAGAAGCGGGCGGAGGGGAAGTATCTAGGGGAAGCTGAAGAGTGGGGGACTGAAAGGGCTCTGGGGGTATAGGTTGGCAGGTCTGGGAGGAATTAGGCGGTTGGGGAAATAACTTGGTGGGGAATGATGGCTAAAAAACAGGGGCGGGGGAATAGGCAGGCAACTTGGGGAATAGAAAGAACAGAATATGGAAGCAGGGGGCGACAGAAAGGGAATAAAACTAAAGGGGGGCGGAAGCACTAGAGGAGGAAGAAGAGACTCGGGAAGGGTTCGATGGGGGAAGGGCCCCGGTGGGGCTGGGGGGAGGTGTTTGGAGAAGGAAAGGATTTGGAATTAGAACAAAAGTAAGAGAACTATGAAGATGGCGAAGAAAGAACTGATAATTAGAATATGAGCATGTTAGAAAGAACAAATGAATAGAAAATGGAAGTGAAGAAAAGCTCATGAACACTAAGCAATAGAATTGGAATGTTAGAACAAGTGAATAGAAATAGAATGAAAGAAAAGTAAATGAATTGAACATGAAATAAAGAAATAAGGAAAAACAAAAGGGAAAAGTAAACAAAGAAATGGCCATGGGTAGAGAGGAAATGTTTATGGAGGGACAGTCCTACCCGGCAGCGTCCTCTGGACACCGGCGGAGGGGGGAAGGTGCTTAAGAAGCCACACCCAGCGTAGAATAATCCTGAGGGGTGGTGGAGAAATGGATTGCGTGTAAGATAACTCCTCGCTTGATGCAATAAAGCTTGCTTCGGCATTTGTGACTTCCACCTTTGAAAACTGGTCCTGCCTCTTTATTTCGGGGAACCCTCTGTAGGAAATGGCAGGGTGGGGGAGGTTAGGAGGCTGAATGGGGTAAGGGAGGCTCAACAAGGGGAGGCACAGCTGAGGGATGTCCCCGCTAAAACATGAAACAATGACGTTTGGTCGCTTTTGTACTTGATTTTATGTCGAAGCCACCACTCTAATATGAAGTAGCTGACCCATTGTGAACTTAATTGAGAATTGTTTTCTGATGCTTATTTTTATCCTAGATCCCTGGATATAAATGGATTTCACACACATTATGTATTTCTATTCAGAAAATGCAATACAAGCAGTTTAAGACAATATTTTACTTGAAGAAAAATCAAAAAAGATGTTTGTAAAATTTGACACTGAAATCTTGACTGAGGATAGACAACAAAAAAGTAGTCTCTCAGCTATATAAGGGCATCATCATTTTTTCAGCCAATGGCAAGTCTTATTTTTTGTTGTGTAACCAATAGTAAAATTCATATTTTCTTTCTTGTTTTACATTAACAGAAACTGGTTATCACTGAGGATCAATGTCATTATTTAATTTCTTGTATCCAATGTATAAGTAAGCAATTCAAAGAATCGTTCAAGTGCAAAATAAGGAATTGGAAGAGCACAATGTCTCATGTGGACCTGGTTCTATGGAACTCGCCCTCATGCCACTTTTGCAAAGCACGGTTAACTGGGTCCTTCATAAGCATGCTAGGCAGATTAATGACAAATGTATCTAATGCTTCAAAGGTTATCACTTGCCTGTCCCCTTATCATAAAGAAACATGCTTATGATTAGATAAGATGTGCCATTGAGAAAAATAAAATGTATGTTCTATGTTTACAGGTATGTTTCGCTGCAAGAAAATCATGAAAGAACCATTTTAGTGGTAGCCATGAGGAGATTATTTGTAACCTAAAAGAACTGGGAGTTTCAGCCACTAGTGGTGGAAAGTGAGCTGCTGCAAATAGACTCAATGAGGTATTGTCCATTGAAAAAGAAAACTGGCAAGAAACAAACACAAAAGTTAATCAAAAAAATAAAAAACAAGGGACATGTAGTGATGGTTGATTCTCAGAAAGAAACTACTAAAATTAAGACACAAAAGTAAAAACATAAAGGATGAAAAGAAAGGACCCACAGCAAAATCATTGACCCAAACTAAAAATAAATAAATTGTGGAAAGCAATGTGAAATCTTGCAGTGAGACACATGCATCCAAGAAACGAAGACTGGTTTTGAGTGAGTTGCAGGCATTTTCTGGCTTTACTGACCTGTACACTGAAAATGACAACAGCCTAGACAAAGTTTATAATGTGGTTTGCCGTTCTGAGGAACATGTCACATTACAGAGCCCCAATACAAGTTCTACTTCTATTAATGCTATGGCCCATATATAAGACAATTATACAAACTAGACAACAAAAGACTGAATAACACACTTGGCGATACAGGTATAGGGTCCACAGTAGATTTAGCTCCCAAGACAAACAAGGAAACACAGGAAAACAAAAATCCAAAGCAGATTAAACAACTGTATGAAGAGGATATAAGAGAATCTTAGCAGTATAAACACCCATGAGCCTAGTCTGCCAAGAACCGCAACACTGCAACTTGGAAAATACAATTCTGATGAAGCTACAAATGTACATGGAGAAGACGGTAGATGCTCTAGCAGCATAAGGTCCCCAGAATACAATGGTGCAAGACCTACAGCACAGCAAAACGGGCAAGATGATAATAACAGAAATCCAGAAGGGTCGACAGCTATGTGCAGAAGGTGGCAGAAGAATGCACAGCATGGTTGAACCTGAAAATTCTCACAGAGGAACAAAACAGCACATATTGCAACATGACAGCAGAAGGTATAACAGCATAAATACATCAGAATGTACTCGTGTGAGACCTGTAGCACAGCACGAAGTGCAACATGAAAGTAATAGTAAACCTAAGGAGGCTCTATATCAACAACAGGTAGCTGAAAGAAAAGCTGCAAAAGAAATGCTATCACTCGGAGGAAGTGTACTTTCAGAACACCTAAATGCATTTTCAGGCTTTAAAAATACAAACACTGAAAATAACTATTGCATGGAAACAGAGTTTTATACAAATGGCACCTACGAAGGAACCAGCTCACCCAGCACAACTAATGTTGTACTCCTACTCACAGTAGGCATCACAACTCATACAGCCCACATGTAGGAAGACCGAGCAGTATAGCCTCAACTGTAAATAATTGTATGAGAGATTTTACACACCACAACATTCATGGAAATAATATAACTAATAATGAGACTACACACCTGCATGGCAAAGAGGACAGAAGACAGTACATCAATTCCCAAAGTATATCTGATGTTGTGGGTAGCGGCATAAGATGCTATACCGATACAGTGCAGGAAAGTAACAATCTGTCCATCAGTTTTCAGAGAGAAAATAGATTTTTAGATGACTCTTCAAGAAGAAAATCTGGACTTCCAGGCAGAAGATCAATTCACATTTGCTGAAAAGGAGCCATATGTTCAGCAAAGTCAGTTTCTAAAACAAAATGTTCACCATGATTTGAATTCACCTCAAGGCAGTTTGTTGGATGCTCCTTTGCAAAGTTCAACTGAATCCAACCCAATGACCAACAAAATTAGCGAAGAAGGAAACCTGGAAGCGTGCCTACGAGAAGCAAGACCACAAATTCTCAATTTGGTTGAGTCCATGAGTATGCAAAATAATTCTGATTCAAAGAGGCAATTTTCCAACTTATCAGGTAAAATGCTACATAGTTTATGTGACATAAATTATGTTATGTACAGTGGTTACGTTTATGCAAAGAAAAAGAAAACTGGTTACCCCTCCCTTGTGACCCAGTGACTAGGTAGAGAGACATTCTGGGATACAACTTATTATTTCAGTATTACATTCAAACCAAACACAATTTTTCTAGTCAATATAACAATTTATGAAGGTCATTTTATTAAAAATAATAAACACAACCTACTTCATTTACAATTGACTCACTAATACATTTAAGTATTCAAAAGGTAGTGGTATTGTGGGGTTAACATGGTATGTGAATTTACATTTCTTTAACACATACACCATTTGCTATTGGTCGGCCAAAAAAGTAATTCCTTGCATCATTCACAGAGAAGGACCTATAGAAGACCCATCCGTGTGTGTGTTTTCCACCGGGTGCTGCAGAAACAGCATACAGGCTGTCAGTTCTAGCCTGGGGAAAAGTCAACATATGTTTTGGCCCTTATGTTTAATGGCATTATCCCTACCGCTTTTAAACTGTTGTTTTATGGCCTTCTTCAAGACGCAGTGGTATTGATTTTGTGGTTTAATCTAGGAACCCACATAGATGTTTTACTACACCGACACTGTAATACAAACAAATATTCAAATTATTAGTGTTGTGCTAAATAGTGTTTGGTTTCTATCAAGTTACTTGTTGGTTTCTATCAAGTTACTCATGATTTTTTATTCTGCTCACTAACCTCAATTTGAGTCACTGGGGAGATGGGCAGCATATTCAGAGATATTCCTTCTGTCTGAAGGGTAATTCTTTCAGTCTGTATTTCTAGATAAGACAGTGATAAATATAATCTAGATAAATATTTATACTGTTGAATATGTGTTTTATTTTGAGTCAATGATCTAACGTTGGTTATATGCAGTACTAACCTTATTTCTTCTGTTTAATTCCATTTTAGAATGTTTCTTCTGTACATGTAACAACTTCAAACCGTAGGTGTGCAGTATATGGGGACGTCCTCCTGCAAAACATGCAATGGGCTGCATTAGTCTGATGCCCAGTAATATATTAATTATTTCCAAATTTGGAAAGTTTTGTTGTAAAGTTCACATTAAGCCGGTCTTCATAAGGCTTGCCTGGTGTCTTTCTGCAATACTGACATATTCATAAGACGCAGCATGTCGAGTATTGCTGCAGTGCTGACATGTTTTACATGTTTACAAAACCTACACTACGACGCTGTGCTCAGTGAACCGCTGGCTCACATCGCACCTTGTCTGTCCTCGAGGGACACGTATCTCCTCAATGTACCTCTGCTGTGAAAGTCCACCAAATTCCGCCAAAGTCTGCAATCGCGGGACAGCAAATGTTTTCTTTTATTTGTACTTTATCAGCGCTTGACGCATCCAGACATAACGTATCCTGCCACGTGATTACTGCCCAAAAGGCTTTGCATGTTTATGATAATGGGATTGCCATCTTAAATCGATGTCATGCAACGTTGGCATCTATAATAAATGTGATATGCTGTAGATCTGTAGAGCCCTGAGTGGTTGTATGGGTGTAATACACCACGAATTATCAGGCATAACTTTGTCTTTACAATCTATGTTTTTATTTTTATATTGCTGTATTTCTATGTTTCCAAAATGCGGAATTCTTTATATATTCTCATGGTTGATTGCGCTGCCTCAGCATCATGTTAAATCAAGGCATTCATCAATTGTAGGGTGATCCATGTTCACAATAGAAAAAATCAATGTACTGAAAGGGCTCAGACACAGATAGCACACCTTTTCACCCAAAGACCCAATAAGGGAGGGGCCCTCTTACATGAAGAGTCCCCGCTCTAGACATGTATTCAGGCCATGTTGTACAGTGTCAATTCTGTGTATCCATTGTTGCTCTGCCTTTCTCAACAATAGATCACAGTCTCTCCCCTCGTTTTGGGGCTGCAATGGTTTATGTATCACAAACCAGGATATGTCTTATGGCTTGTGTTTTTGTTTCAGAAAGTGGGCAACTAAAGGTTTGTTGTCCACTTTGTTTTTCACACAGGACCGGTGCTCACATATTCCTTGCCTCACTTGTCTTTTTGTTTTTCCAATATAAAATAAATCACAAGGGTATCTTATGCCAAATATAGCCCATTCTGTGAGGCAATTGGTGAAGGTTTTTAGAAGACAAATGTGACACTTTAGCGGGACCATTTTCATATTGTTGATAAGAGGGCAGACTGAGCATCTGCTGCATCTAAAGTGGCCCACTACAGGGGGCAGACGCCACAGAGTGTTGATATTCCCAGGGCGTGGATGATTTTGTCTATTCTGGTATATATTTTCCAGGGTGTCCTCAAGTTTTTCTGTTTTTTTAAGGCAAACCTTTGTTTCCCCGGTGTAAAATCCATTGCTTGTATCATGTGCCAATTTCTCAAAATCATTCTCCTCAAATTGTTAATGATCGGAGAGTACGTTGTAACACGTCATTTTATCCATGACGTTCTTTTCGGTTGTAGTCAGACCTGATTGCCATGTGGCGTGTCTAGCTCTTTTATGAGCTTGCTGTACCACTTTCGATTGATAGCCTCGATTTTTCAGACTTGTTTTTAATTCCTTACTGTTTGTCTCAAAATCATTTGCAAGGGGGCAATTCCTACAACCCTCAGGACTGGCCAATGGGTAGACTATTTTTTAGACTGCTGGGACGGAAACTGTAATAACGGAGGAGAGTTTTTTTTTTAAAATAAATCGGTGAGTGTTCTGAAGAGTCTTGTTTCTAGAGTGCCGTTGCCTGGTTTTCGAATCAACAGATCAAGGAAAGACATTGTTTTCATATCATATGTCATTGTGAAATTAATGAATTGGTCTTAATGTTTAAGCAAGATCAAGACTTCTTCTAATTGGATAACCGTGCCTGTCCACACCATAAAGTTGTCATCTATGTAATGGTACCAGCCGTTTATCATCTTAAAGGATTGTTTGTGTGATAGACTTCTGTTCAAGATGGTCCATATATAAGTTCTCAGTGTTGGAGCGAACGTCGCTCCCACGCTTGTACCATGTCGTTGATTGTAAAACTCACCTTCGAAAAGGAAATAATTCTAGGTTAGTGCAGTTCATATGCATTCTAACACGAAAAAGTGGGTACTGTCTCTCACACTCTCCATCTGCGGCATACTCATATAAAAGGCTTCTTCATAAAAAGAAACCAACAGATAATTCTGATCAACTTTAATAAGTGCCAGAGTATTGATCATCTGTGTAGTATCCTTTATGAAAGATTTTGTTTTCCACACAAATGGTCTTAAAAAGAAGTCAGAATAAATTGATAAGGTTCTAGAAGAGAACCTATGGCAGAGACAATGGGTCTGCCAGGAAGGTGGGGGGGTTACTATCCTTGTGAACCTTTGGTAAAATACCTTTGGTAAAATATAGAACGCTGGAATAGTTGGGTTGGTCCTAGTCAAAAAAAGTGTTTTCATCAGTGTCAATCCACCCTTCGAGGAACGCATGAGCTGTGAGGCTAGAGATCTCTTCATTCAGACGTTGTGTCTGATCTAGTTCTAATCGCTTATAGAAAGCCGTATTGTGCAGGTGTTTGTGGGCCTCTTGTCTGTATGCATAGGACCATAGAATACCCAGGGCTGGACTGCCCCGCCGGGACATCCCCCGGTAGGCCTCTGGCCGCATAGGGTCTCTTTGGCACGGAAGGATACACGTCGACTGATTCTGCCTGCCCAGGGTGGTTTGCTTTGAATTGGCTGCCTGCTAGCTGCCACCACAGACCGAGGCAGGCGTGCACATTTTTTTTCCTTCCCAGCAGGGCTGGGCATGGGCAGCTGGGTTGACTTCGCACCTGTGCATGAGTGCCTGGGCATCCCAGAACCGCACGTGACCTGCACACGTATTGGGCAGGTTAGGTGGGTAGGCTGCAGCAGCTGGGCCCGGGCAGCTAAGTGCGGGCATGACATGAGGCCTTCGGCTGGCATGTGATGTTGACTTGAAGATAAGCAGACGCTTTGCTTAATCTTACTGTCATTACTGGCGATTGAACAACGAGATATCATATGATGAAGGAACTTGTGATTTGTACTGTGTCACTCACTGGTGCTCTTCTTACCGGTGATGATCCCGCATGTTGCTCTTTTGGAGACGGGACAGCCTTCGCACATATAGAGTAGACTAGACAAATCTGCATCTATCTTCTAAGTAACTAATAACCTGTGAGCTCCCCCGATGCTGCCCGGTCCTGTGGGGGCCTGCACACCTGCACAATGTCTGTTTGAGGGCAGAAACACCCTCCTCTTGTGGTGGAGTGTATGAGCTGGCTCATGACCTCAGCCCTTTCCTCACCTCCCACAGTCAGGGAGGTGTGATCTAGCCTCGCATGAGGCTGCAGCCCGGCCCTTGCCTTTCCCAAGTTCCCAACCTTCACCCCACTGGGCCAGAGCGAGGTCACTGAGCTATCCCATCTAGGCTCCTCCACCAAAGTTAACAGACTCACTTGGAGGCTCTGGGTGTAAGCCGACATTCTGGCAGTGATTGTACAACTGGTGCTCATGCACTCAGCCAATGTCGGACTGGGGCATAAAATTGTCTTGGGCACCAATGAAGTGGCCCACTGTTGCAAATGGCAATTGATTGCTTTTGTTACAGACTGTTTGAGTAGTACCCAAGGGGGGGGGGGGGGGGGGGGGGGGCTTGAATAAAATGTGCTGTTCAACAACACTAGTCAAAACTACTAGTTGCATGGTGAAGTACCTCATCAAATTGGCCCACATGGGCCAAAAAAGTGGTCCACCTTTACCAAAATAGGAAGTTGGTATGAAAAGGTCAAATGTTGTAACAACGAACATCACTGCACTGGACGTCACACTAATGCTGCCCTGCATCAAGTACCTCTCTACCACAGGCCTGAACCACTCATCGCAGTCACCTCTTCCAGGCACTGCATGAGAGAGCGTATGGTTTTATCGTTGTTTGTGCACACTTGAAGTGTGTTGCAGAGTGTGTGAACCTTTATTCATTTTCTTTTTAATTTCTTTGCAGGATTTCGTGCAATCCTGATTGTCTCCTCTCCTGTGCTTCTTGTTCATCGTTGATGGCCGCAGCCCCAGGTCTGAGTTAACTGCTGGTGGAGCCATTTTCTGATCACATGCCTGTGTCACAACAGCTCAAACACAGATTGCGGTGTACACCAGTGAACATTTCTGACCATAAACCTATACATTTTTCAAACTGAACTTGCTTGTTACTAATCCCATTACCCTCCCAATTGTTGTCATTTATATTGAACCCTAGCATTACCATGGGTGGGTGTTTTTTCATTGGAAAACAAACCCAATATTGCCTTTCAAAATTGCAATGTTGCTCCATAATCATCAAGGCAAGCAGCAGAAAAATGTGCTAATTGACAGCATCATGTGTGTGTAGGATCTGACAGTAGACATGGGAAAATCATTTGTAGAGAAGTTTAAAGTTATGTTCTAAATTCCCTTTTTAAAAGTAGCATTTTTAACTGTATGTGCCCACAGCATTACATCCAATCAATTTAGATCATGCTTGCTAACTTGCATATACATTAAACATGGTTCTTTGTAAATGTCATTACCAGCCATTTTTAACATTAATATAAAGATGTAACTTGTGCAAGCAAACCCATTGTCAAGGTGCAGGCCTTGGGATTATGTAAAGGGGAGCCTGGAGAGAGTTGTGGACGTGGTCCACACATGGACAAACACAAAAAACTCCAGCGCAAGCGGATATTGCCTTATCGAAGGCTTCTGTGCCCTCTTTGCAGGAACAAAGACCTACGAACTCCAACTCCCAGCAGGCCCCGGGCCAGAAACTACAAAACCCCGCCCACGTCGGGTGGAGCACATCCGCGCATGCGCGCGCGCACGTTAGCACGGGGCTTGTGCTTGAACTCCCGAATGAAGAGGACGTGTTTATCGCAGCTCCGAGGAAGGGGACACACGCGAGGGGCCACGCCCCAGCCAGCCATCACCCGGGCCCCTCACACGCCTGAGATAAGTACAGCAAGCGCAGGGGAGGTGCGCTTGAGCAGCAAAATCGCGTTCAGGGGCGAACAGTCAGGAATCTCTTACGCGAAGCGGGGCACACGCAAGGGGGCACCGCCCAGACTCATCAGTCCCCTTGTTCGGCAAAGATAAGTCCCGCATAACTTCAAAGCTAAGACCCGCGCAAGACTCGCACCGAAGCGCAGCGACCCCACGAGCAGTGCATGATATTTGCATGCATAATTAGCCATGTGCATTAGCTAAGGGAACCGCAACTGGGAGCACAGCGGCGTGGCTGGTACAGAAGTCGCACTGCGCCACGTGCGGCTAGCGGCACGTTTATTCTAATCTACGTGTGCATATTACACGTGGATTAGCGAGAACTGCGGGGCCACGTGCGGCCTAACCGCATATCAGGGTGAAACCCACTCAGGGGGGGCATATGAGTTAGAACGTGGGGGGTGCATGAAGGAATGTCGTTTACCCACTGATGCATCTGTTGTGTGTGTGAGGAAACACTCACAAGGTAGTAACTCAAAACTCTCTTTGCAGCATTTATCTGCTCCGGAGACCGGACCTGAGAGTGCGCAGGCAGGAGGCCAGCACTCAAAAACAGAGATAAGTCCTTTTGCTCTAACTGCCTCATTGATGACCGTCTGTAATTGTAATGTGGGCATGTAATGTATATGCAGGTTTGGTATGCATGTTTAATTGTTAGTTTGTATTTACCCTACCACCCCCAGTCCTGTCCACCTTCCCTCTCCTAAACCTTGTCCCGGTTATCCTGAAAACCAGTTCCTGTCCAACCATCGATTCCCTAACCCTCTTTCCCCGCCGGGGTCTCGGAGGCCTGTGTAAGCTGTGACTTGCAGGCACTCGGACCGTGGAGGGGGTGGTTGGTTCGTGCCACTCCTGCGCTTGAAGGTTGGAGCCTGACAGAAGCACAAGCCCAAGTGTAACAGGCGACCGAGTGGTGCGAACCAGCCTGTCATGGAGGAGCTTACCAAGGTTTTGCAGGACCTCCAGGCTGAGCTTGCTGCCACCAGACAGGATTACGCTGTGTTAGCCACGCAAGTGCGCAGTTTAGCTGCACAAGCAGCCCCGCTCCCTACAGAGTCTACGCGCCCTATGCCCGTACAAGTTCAGGTTACTCCTGAACCTGTAGTACCCTTAGCTCCACCAGAGAGGTATGCGGGAGACCCCCAGAAATACCAGACCTTCATGACCCAATGCCAGCTGCACTTCCTTACGAAACCAGCAGCCTTTCGGACCATCCAAGCCCGAACCGCTTTCGTAATTTCTTATCTAACTGGGGACGCTGCAGCTTGGGCAAACCCTTTGGTACATAGGGACGATGGAGTGTTGTACGATTGGGATGAATTCCAGCTGGAATTTGGCAAGATCTTCAACCGGAAGGCAGCCGCCACGTGTAGGGACAGGGAATTGCTCACCTTATGTCAAGGTAGCAAGGAACTGGTGACATATGTCACACAGTTTAATAGGTTGGTCGCTGAAGCTGAGTGGCCAAGAGAAAAGCAAATGTCTCTCTTTTACCTAGGGTTACGTGATGAATTAAAAGATCTCATAGCCCAGGTAGATCCACAGCCCCAGGATTGTCCGTCAATGATTGACCTAGCATTAAGACTGGATCATAGGCAAGCTGAACGTCGCGGAGACAAGAAGTGAGGGGACCCGCGTCCCATAGCTAGGTTGGACCGTTTTGGGACTTCCCGTCCTCCCACATCATCTGTGGAGAGAGTGACAGGAGACGAGCCAATGCAGATAGGAGCTGTTCGTGGTCCTCTCACCAAACAGGAGAGGGAGCGTAGACGCAGGGAAGGACTATGTCTGTACTGTGGTATCTCGGGGCACTTTGTAAAAGAATGCCCTAATAAACCTAAGGCGCAGGGAAACGCCTTGGCTCGGCAGTAGTAGGGGTGGTACAGTCGAGCCAGGTCGTGGAGATTGCCCCAGCAGTTGGTTTCAGCAATTATGCTCCGCATGTCACGTTGTCTGGTGTGTTAGGTTTCCTGCACCAGGAGGTTACGGTTACATTGTTTTTGGATTCAGGAGCCACCGGCAATTTCGTTGATGTCGCGTATGCTAACAAGCTGGGGCTACCTTTGTGTAGTAAATCTACTCCGGAATCCGTCAGGACGGTCGATGGTACTGTATTATGTTCCGGACCTGTCATCCAAAGCACACAAGTGGTAACCCTACGTTGTCAGCAAAACCATTTGGAAGACATCCAATTCGATTTAATTGCAGCACCACAATTCGGGATTATTTTGGGCCTTCCTTGGTTTTACAAACACAATCCCAAGATAGTGTGGTCGGAAAACAAGGTGAGCTTTTCATCGGAATTCTGCCTCGCACAGTGCTTACAAGCCGAAAAGAAACCATGTATAGCCACATTCGAACCCTCAGACATGAGTGCCTTACCTGCCGAGTACGCGGAATATACCGATGTGTTTAACAAACAAGCAGCTGAAACCCTGCCTCCTCATCGGCCATTTGATTGCCGAATTGACCTAGAGCCAGGAGCAGTCTTACCTTGCAGTAGGGTGTATGCGCTCACGGAAGATGAGACGAAACATCTAAAGGAATACATAGACACTAACCTACGGAGTGGGTTTATTAGACACTCTAATTCTCCAGTTTCCTCGCCATTATTCTTCATACCGAAAAAGACCGGAGACTTAAGAACATGCATCGATTATCGCGGAATAAATCGTATCACCATTAAAAATCGGTATCCATTACCGTTAATTCCGGTCTTACTGGATCAAGTGCGGAAGGCGACCATATACACTAAGCTAGACCTTCGAGGGGCATATCACCTGGTACGAGTGCGGGCTGGGGATGAATGGAAAACAGAGTCCGGACTAAGTTTGGCCTGTACGAGTATCAGGTGATGCCGTTCGGTCTGTGCAACGCCCCAGCTGCCTTCCAGCATTTCCTGGATGAAGTGCTACGTGAATTTCTAGACATCTTTGCGGTGGTATACATCGATGACATCCTAATTTACTCACAAGACAAAGACGAACATGTCAAACATGTCAAGGCAGTACTCCAACGTTTACGGGAACATGGTTTGTTCGCTAAACTGGAGAAGTGTGAATTTCACTCTTCTAGGGTGGAATTTCTGGGGTATTTTTTGACCCCGTCTGGGGTACAAATGGATCAACGAAAAGTGCAAGCAATCTTAGCCTGGCCAGCACCGAAATCGGTGAAGGAAGTGCAATCCTTCCTAGGCTTCGCTAACTTCTACCGACGGTTTATCCGAAATTTCTCAGAATCGTGACCCCCATTACCTCCTTGCTAAAAAAAGGACGTTCTTATGTGTGGAACGAAGCCGCAGAACTAGGCTTTCAACAGTTGAAAAAGGCTTTCACGTCTGCCCCGGTACTAAAGCATCCCGATCTAGCTCAGCCCTTCGTGGTCGAGACAGATGCCTCCAGCTACGCCATCGGTGCAGTTCTTTCGCAACGGGAAGTACAGACGGGAATGCTCCATCCTGTTACCTACTATTCCCGCAAATTACTCCCTGCCGAAGCTAATTATACCATAGCTGATCGGGAATTGCTAGCAGTCAAGGCGCGCCTTTTGCCAGTTAATCGGTATGGAAGTAAGTTTGTCCTCGGGATACCATCCAGAAACCGATGGACAGACCGAGAGATTAAACCAGGGCCTGGAGCAGTACTTACGCTGCTACACTACAGACACTGAAACTTCGTGGGTTCAGTATGTATGGTTGGCAGAAATTGCGTACAACAATGCTCTCCATAGTTCCACAAAGCATACCCCATTCTTCGGGGTTTATGGTTTCCACCCTAGGGTTTTGCCCACAGTTCCCAGCCCATCCCTGGAGGATATACCCACACTCAGGGGGCATCATGTTTATGCACAACAAATCTGGTCTAGTATACAAAAAAATGTAGACGCTGCAAAACAATCATACAAACATTACGCCGATTTGAAAAGGAGACAAAGTCCTCCATATAAACAAGGGGACCGCGTTTGGCTATCCACACGCAATATGAAAATGTCCGGCCCGCGTAAATTGCAACCGCGATATCTGGGTCCCTTTACCATCTCTGCGAGAATTAATCCGGTGGCAGTAAAGCTGGCCTTGCCAAAACAAATGAAGATCCACCCCACCTTTCATGTATCCCTGTTGAAACCTGCACCCTCCACTGTCCCTACTAAGAAACCACCTCCAATATTAGTCCAGGGACACCCTGAATATGAGGTTAGAGCAATTCTGAATTCTCAGCATCGGAAAAATGGTTTGTACTACTTTATTGATTGGGTGGGATATGGCCCGGAGGACCGGTCTTGGGAGCCAGCCTGCAATGTGCATGCGCCCAGGTTGGTTAGAGCGTTTCATCGAGATTACCCAGGGAAACCCAAACCCAGAGCCTTCTGTGCGGGGGGGGAGTACTGTCAAGGTGCAGGCCTTGGGATTATGTAAAGGGGAGCCTGGAGTGAGTTGTGGACGTGGTCCACACATGGACAAACACAAAAAACTCCAGCGCGAGCGGATATTGCCTTATCGAAGGCTTCTGTGCCCTCTTTGCAGGAACAAAGACCTACAAACTCCAACTCCCAGCAGGCCCCGGGCCAGAAACTACAAAACCCCGCCCACGTCGGGTGGAGCACATCCGCGCATGCGCGCGCGCACGTTAGCACGGGGCTTGTGCTTGAACTCCCGAATGAAGAGGACGTGTTTATCGCAGCTCCGAGGAAGGGGACACACGCGAGGGGCCACGCCCCATCCAGCCATCACCCGGGCCCCTCACACGCCTGAGATAAGTACAGCAAGCGCAGGGGAGGTGCGCTTGAGCAGCGAAATCGCGTTCAGGGGTGAACAGTCAGGAATCTCTTACGCGAAGCAGGGCACACGCAAGGGGGCACCGCCCAGACTCATCAGTCCCCTTGTTCGGCAAAGATAAGTCCCGCATAACTTCAAAGCTAAGACCCGCGCAAGACTCTCACCGAAGCGCAGCGACCCCACGAGCAGTGCATGATATTTGCATGCATAATTAGCCATGTGCATTAGCTAAGGGAACCGCAACTGGGAGCACAGCGGCGTGGCTGGTACAGAAGTCGCACTGCGCCACGTGCGGCTAGCGGCACGTTTATTCTAATCTACGTGTGCATATTACACGTGGATTAGCGAGAACTGCGGGGCCACGTGCGGCCTAACCGCATATCAGGGTGAAACCCACTCAGGGGGGCATATGAGTTAGAACGTGGGGGGTGCATGAAGGAATGTCGTTTACCCACTGATGCATCTGTTGTGTGTGTGAGGAAACACTCACAAGGTAGTAACCCAAAACTCTCTTTGCAGCATTTATCTGCTCCGGAGACCGGACCTGAGAGTGCGCAGGCAGGAGGCCAGCACTCAAAAGCAGAGATAAGTCCTTTTGCTCTAACTGCCTCATTGATGACCGTCTGTAATTGTAATGTGGGCATGTAATGTATATGCAGGTTTGGTATGCATGTTTAATTGTTAGTTTGTATTTACCCTACCACCCCCAGTCCTGTCCACCTTCCCTCTGCTAAACCTTGTCCCGGTTATCCTGAAAACCAGTTCCTGTCCAACCATCGATTCCCTAACCCTCTTTCCCCGCCGGGGTCTCGGAGGCCTGTGTAAGCTGTGACTTGCAGGCACTCGGACCGCGGAGGGGCTGGTTGGTTCGTGCCACTCCTGCGCTTGAAGGTTGGAGCCTGACACCCATAGCTTTGTAGGGAGGACCCATAGCGATTGCAATAATGCGATGAGGAAATGAAGGGAAAATAGAGAGAAGCAGGATAAGTGGGTGGATAGACAGTTGGGTAAGTTAGTGGGTGCATGAATGAGTGTGGAAGTGTCTGAGCGCTGTGAAGGCATCATGAAGTAAGACACAGACAACAGATTTAGCTTTCTAATCTCAAGCTTTATTCTTACTTCAAAGTGGGTTGGAGTTAGGCCTAACTTGCCATATATGAAGGTGGGATTTCCCTACCTAAAGAAAACTAAGGAGGGTCTGTGTCAGTAAGTCCAAATCAAGACTGTGTCCAAAACCTGTATTTGTCCTTACAACTAACTTTATCCACTGTGTAGGGATGTCAGCAGCAAAGATAGTGTTCAAAAACAAAGTTTCAAACTTTGTCCAGCTTCTGGCTAGCTTTCCCTTACCCAAATTCAGAACAGTATATGCATGAAGCCCAGCCAGGACAGCTGTCCCGAGTGACCGACCAATAACAGACTTGATTGTAATACTTGTTTTGTTTTAAATAATCAAAACATGGAAGTTTTTTCATTACACAAATGTTCTTTTACATTGGTACATTTCATCATGGATAAAAAGGCGAAGATGACGCGAAAAGAAAACAAGTTAATGGAGGAGCTGAGAAAAAACATGAGAAGAAAAAGAAAAAATTAGAAAAAGAGGCAGGCCAATATCAAAAAGTAAGTGGTACAGGACAGGGTGATGAAAGAACTGAAATAGATGCTTCAACTTTTGAAGGTTTCCTTGAAGTACAAGCTGAGGAAGTAGAGAGTGATAATGTTGATGTACTGGCTGAAGCTGAGTCAGCTGAAAATGTTGAGGAAAAACAGTGGTTTGTCAGGCCATCATCAGAAACCCTACTTGCCTTTTTAAAATTCCATCCATTTCAACCAGAAGACCTTCCAATTCATTTCAATACAAAGAAATATCAACATAAAGATGGGGAACGGCGGCAGTGGTTGATTTATTCATGCAAGGCTAGAGCTTTTTTCTGCACAGTGTGTCTTGCGTTTAGAAGAAACACAGGGATAAGTGCTTTCAGTGAAGGATGCATTGACGAAAAGCCTATGTACCAAAGAATTGATGAGCATGAACGAAGCAACTGACACAACAATAGTTCAACTTCTTTCTTTATGAGATGATAGATTGCTGATATTTTTAGCTGTCTTTCAAAAACAAAAAACTGCAAAACAAGAGAAACTGAAAAGTAAACGGGCCATTCTGGAAAGTGTGATGGAAACAATTAAACTGACTGGCAAAAGAGGTCTCATCTATCGGGCAACTATTGAAGCAGCCCATACCTCAGAAGATGACATTTTGGATCATGCTAATTTTCTGGAAATTCTTTTTCATCTGAATAAATTTGATCCTTTGCTAAAAAGTCACCTTGAAGAAGCCGGAAAACTTAGTAAAAAAACGACATGACCATGTAAAGGGTAGTAAAGGGCATGGCAGCTTGGTTACACCGATTTCAAAAACTACTGTTAACAACATCATTGATATTATTTCATCATTATAGAAAAAGGGAATTGCTGAAGAAATCAGAGACGCTAGAATCTTCTCAATACAGCTGGATAGAACTCAGGACATACATGCTTTAGATCAGTGCTCTATTGTAATTAGATACATTATATGGATGTTGTTCAGGAGCGGCTTATATCTCTAGTAAACTGTGCATCAACCACTAGGAAAGCTATGTGTGATCAGGTCTGTGATGTACTGCAGTCAATGGATATTGATGTATCAAACTGTTGTTAATTCAACAGACTGAGCCTCCAACATGCAAGGGCAGTACAATGGCTTTACCAAATGGCTGAGCAGCAAAGCCCCAGGGCAAAATCATGTGTGGTGCTATTGACATAGACTTAATCTAGTAATGTTGGATGTCTCAAAAGTGGCCATATCTGCAATTTCGCTGTTAAGCTTGTTGAATTCATGTGGTGTATTTATTTGTGAAGCATACCTTCGCATGAACGTGCAGCGTGACAAATGCCAACATGATATGTTTTGTTCAATACCTGTAATTGGGGAAACAAGATGGTGGTCAAAAGATGCAGCACTTACTAAAATCTTTGGTTCATATAATGACCCACGTCGCGCAAGGTTTGTTGAGTTTGTGAAAACAATGCTGGAGTTAGCCACATCGGGTCGCTTCATTGACAATACTATGTGCAAGGCGGAAGCACATTCAAAGTCACTAATTTTATTCGGTACTGTTGACTGATCAGATGTATCTATTTTTTTTTTAAACACTCCTTTATCTCTGTACTTATAAACACAAGGTTTGGATGTGCTACAGGCATATCGAATAGTAAATAAAACTATAGAAAGACTACAGACACAGGGTCATAATTTTAGCAATATACTGGATGCAACAAGGAAGTTGGAATGTGAAGTTGTAGTTGAAGAAGACTTCCCAGTGCCTCGAGTATGTCGAAAGAAGGCAATGCCTGGTGAAACTGCAGCTGATGAACCTATTGTGTTACCCAGTGATAATTTCAGAGTTGAAGTGTACAATATTGCAATGGACAAGAACATTACAAGTCTGCAGAGCCGGTTCACTACCCATGGTAAGTCTTTAGAGATTTGGCATGTTTGGACCCCAGAAACTTTCAGGAGATTCTGCAGAACCTTCCAAGTAATGCCGTGGCTTGACTAAGCAGCGTGTTAACCCAATTTGATTCAGAAGCATCCACTGAAACATTACAGACTGAACTGCTTGATTTTGCATCAAAGTGGAATACACTCAAAATGTCTCTTGAAAAACAATATGAAATGGATGCACAAGAAGATGAGGCCCATTTTCATCTCACTTTTCAAACTGAAGAAGGTGACGATACGATCCTGAGGACAGAGATTAAAATGCAAGATGTGCACGAATTGTATAGCACGTTGCTATAATGTGCTACGAAGATTCAAAATGTACAGTCAAGTCTATAGATCACTGTCTAGCGCCTGCGGGCTTACACCGACATTATCCTGCTATCAGGTGGCACGTGAAAGGTCATTTTCAAAGCTCAAGTACATCTTGAACAGATTTCGCAGTTCCCTTACTCAGCCTCATTTGGAAGCCTTTATGCTTATGTCAGTTGAAAATATGTTGTGTTTATGTTTTTTATAAAATGATCTTAACAAATTGTTAAATTAACTAGAAAAATTGTGCTTGGTTTGAATGTAATACCGAAATAAGAAACGGTGTTCCAGAATGTCACTCTATCTAGTCACAGGATCACAAGGGAGGGGTAACCCATTTTCTTTTTCATTGCATATTGTTTGCTCTCTTCCTGCATCAAAACTGGTCCCCTGATAAGAAAAATTGGGAAGCACCCATTATTACACTGCAGTTGTTACGTTTAGCCTGTTTCAATGTTTAATTTTATATTGTCCACACTGGCGTTACATTGGTACTCAGGGAAGATCTTAAGGGGCTGCATAGTATACCCAATGCACATCAATCATATGTAGATTTGTTTCATGACACCTTTTCATCATGAAAATCCCAAAGTCCCAATTTGGGTTTTGTCCCAGAGAGCCATAATTACTTACTGATGCTATAGACAATTGATTCATGTACTATCATAGAGATATTGCTATTAATATCCCAGGCCAATGTGTTGATTCCTATTGATTTATTCAGCACAATAAGCCAAGGGCCAGTGTCAAGCTTGCTGAACTTTCAATGCTAACAGTAAAAGTAATCCTCAACCCAAAGTTATCAAAATGTGGGCATTTAACGTCTAGTCCCTGGAAAAGCGATGGTGCATTTCGTTATTTGCCATTCGTGTGTCCTCATGTTTTTTCCACTACTAACCCTAAATATGTGCAATGCCCTCTCACATGCTCTGAATCATGAGTGCAGAATTGTCTCACCCAATGCATGTCATTAGTTGTTCTCTTCAAAGGAATGATACTTTTTTTGCTTCTTTCCAACTTAGTAATTCTAATTATACAGTTCATTTTTACTCCGCATATGGAGCTGAATACGTAATGAAGACTGATGAATCACTAATTTGGAGCATGCCATTAAATTAATGTATATCAAAATAATAATTTAAAACGTTGAACTCATGTGGTCTCAATTATTCCTCAAAACAAAACCTATGTATCCAGCTGTAGAACGGTCAACTTGAAAGATAATGAATCTTTTTGTTCAATTTTTGTAGGTTTTCTATCCTCACAGGATGAGCAACAAAGGCATACCCTGTGGGGTTTCTTACAGCATCTAAAACATTGGTTCCAAATGATTTCTGTTCAAATGCATTACCAAAATCTACAAGTAGCGTCTCATCTCCAGCATCAATGGTCAGTAATCCAAATTTCTTTTCCACATGAAGTACATTGGTTCACTTTGCAATCACACCAGCATGATCTACCATTCTAAACAGGGACTGCTGGGTATTTATGCTGGGGTTATTTGTATTTTTATATTGGACATTGCCTTTTAAGTTTGTTAGGACAGCGCTGAAATCTACAGTGTTTTATCAAGGTCTTATTTATTGCAATGTATTGTGTGATTTGTTATGCTGTGAAATCTGTGTTTGACTTTTATGATCAATTTATTGGATTGAAATAAGGTATTTGAGTTTGTTACTACCTTGTATCTCAATGTGTGCATTTGCCAAACTACAAGTGCTTAGAATGTGGATACATTCTGGTGTGTAGTCTTAATGAAAACAATCTAAAATTGGGTATGGGGACCCTACTCCAGGGTCAACATAAAAAGAAAGTGTGATGGACATTGTACAGGAGCATTAGTGCATCCTTTTTGGATTGCACATATTATGCAACACAAACAATAAAGACACATTAAGGAATTAGTTGGGAGAGGTAAAACACACAAGTTGAAAGGTGGTGTTGGGGCAAAGAGGGCAACATTTAAAAAAAAAGTTGTATTCAAAGTAAATATCTAAAGTATTCTGAAATTCATGATATGAAGAGATACTCAAATCATGGGAAGGTCCATTCACACTTGCACGCATCCCATTCAAACAAACATCATGTTAATCCTGAGAAAATCATAGACTTATCACGAGGTACAAAACAATACATTTATCAAAATAGCCTATGCAAAACCATTTTGGTAAATTGTGTCCTAATCATGGGCACTTGCCTTCATCAGGTCTTTACAGATAGTGAATTGATTGCATGATCAAATAATGTCCCTTCTACAACTGAGTGGTTACAGGTTTAATTTCACAAGATCAAAAGTGATTTTAATATTACTACTGCAGTAGTCCAAGTTCCAGTGGAGACAGAGGTGAAATTTCAGTTTTGCACAAGTGTTTCACATTGTATATGGGTATGACAATCAGATCCACATAACTGTGACAAGAATAGATCATTAAATATGTAGAAAGATGTTTATTTAATGCAAATGTTTAACTCTAGTGTTTGTGCAGCTAGAGATTCCATAGCCGTACTTCCGTGTCTGAATGCATTACTTTCAATTGCTAATATTTTGAATATACAGCATTTTCTAAAGACATTCAGGCCCTAATTTTGATTTGGGAAAGTACTCTACCTCCAACAAATCCTGTGTCTGTCCGTTTTCTTTAAAAAAAAATCTGGTAGTAAATCCTCAATATTTAGAATGTGTGTGTCCTGTTGTGGGGCACTGGTGATACCTGGATGGCAGTAGAGCTTCTGGTTGTTGCTTTTCCTTCATCGTCACAAAACAAGTGGCAATCTTTGGCAGCCCCTTTGCCTCGCAGCCGCATAAGGCAGGGATCCAAAGTTTCCAGATGACTGGGGTACTTACCTATCGACTCCTGCCCCTTCCAACCACACACTCATTTGGATGTAGGGGCTAAACTCTGGTATGATATTCAGGCATCCCTGGATAGATAAGCTGGATCATCCTTGCCTCTCCCCTTCTGAGCTTGCAGTATCTCCATTCATTGTAACTAGCCCTCCCCCTAGCCTGGAGAGCACAGTCTTAGCCCTGTCCACACATCATTATGATGGCCAAATTAATTGGCAGAATGCAATAAAACAAAGGACAAAGTAACCATCACCATTAGTGACAAGTGATTATCATGTGTTCAGATGCGAGACAACCCAAAACAAACACATTAAATGGGAAAATTCTTGGTTGTCTGTAGCCAGGCTGAAGACTGTGCTCTAACCTCCTGCACACCAAGTATCTCTGAATGAAAAACTTGTTTTGCATTTTTGTTGGCTCTCGGTACAAACAGTCTTGTATCAACAATATGGATGCATGATTTACTAAATGCACCAAGCAGCAAAATAAACTTATAAGCTGTATATAATACCTATTTCTGTCTGAACTACTTCATGTACATTTTCACATTTACAGTGTTTTTGTATTTCCCTGGACACAATAGAAATTACTTGGGCCTACTAGAATCAGAAAGTAGTCCCGCTCCTATAATGTTACACGACAGAACAAACCCCTCTTTGTTAACCAAGTATTACTAGCCCAGTGTTCTGTCGCTTGTGGGCCATCCCTCCAGTTACCACTTGTTTCATATGTGACATGGTTCTAAGTGCGGAGAAGGTACCTTTTACTGTATGAACATTTGTTTTTGATAGTGGAAGCTGAGTTAAGAATGCATAAAAGTAGTAACAAAGAAAATATCTGAAAATGTCCATTTGAATTATATTTTCAGTTTTTTTTACAGCAAACCAGCTACCTGAATCCATTAATTGTAGACCCTAGTTGCCCAGAGACATGTTCAAGTGTTAAAGTCTGCAGAAGCCACGTTGGATGGATATTAATGGCTACTGAATCACGTGACAAAATATAGGTGGAACCTTTATTGAACAGTGTGATTGATATTGGGTCTCCTTACGGGTCCGACGGTAACCCTGCCGGTCCTAGCGGTGGGTTGCCGTCAGACCCATAATGTAAAGGTACGTCCATTACTTGCTGCTCATTTGTCACGCCCCTCTCAAGTGCCGGAAGGCTTAATGTATTGGCTATGTGCAGCCCTGTGTAATTCTTCCTTCAACATGGCGTCAGGTGTTACGGGTACCATTCTAGTGGTACAGTCATCACCTGTTCGCCCCCAGCTTCAGAGAATGCTCTTACGGACCCTGACACAATGCGTCTTCGCGTTGCTAGAGTTGCCCACGCGTAGTAAGTTTCTTATGATCATTCTGTTAATCTGTACTCATACTCCTAGTGCTTTCTATTATTCCTGGTTTCTCATATCCGTGCACTCATCTCTTTCTCGCTCTCTGTACCAGCCTCGAGCTTCCATATTCCTCGCGGTCGGACCGCGCTCGCACAACAAACACATCTTTCCAGCAGGCGGCTAGCCTGGCTCTCACGGGTAGGTTCATTTAGATGCCTGGGGTGACAGCGTATGGGAACGGAACCTCTCACGTAATTTAGCTGCTAAATTGTCATTACGGAATTAACTCTCACAGGTTACTCTCTGATCTACGACCCCCAGGAAACACCGGCAGCGACCTTATTTCTGGCTCTGCAGGAGTACACTCATTGGTGGGAACAGTATGCAATTAGATACACTCAGGGCTGTCTAATTTTACATATCTTTCTTTCTCTCCTTGCATATCTTACCTGTTCCTCATTCTTTACAGTAGAGGCATTACTGGTTATAGCATTGTCCAACAAAGCAGCTACTCCACCTCTTTCCCTAAGAAGCCAACACTTGCATGTTAATTGGGTAAGACACACATCCCCTTTTCTTAAAGAGAAAGTTCTGAGTTTGGAATGATTTTCAAATCTGGATTATTCTTACAGTTGGAATTAGTCTAGATTGCGGGAAACCACAGCATCAGAATGATCAGTTCCCCCTCGAGATCCAACCGGACATACTGCTCTCTAGCAGCACAGCCAAGGTATTTTTATCCCCACAAGGGTTTCCCTGGAGACTACTCCTCGCTCCCGTAATTCACGGCAGCTAGGAGTGGTGACTAGGTGAATTCTCCAATCATATAGCAGTACATCCCGGCTCAGGTTAGTGACTATCACCGTCTTTGACTGCTGGCAATTGTTTTACTGTCTAGTCACATCTGAAATCCAGTCCTGGCATAACACATTTTACCGGCACCTGATCTCCCGGTGCAACCGGCCGATAAGAGTCTGGCGGCCAGGAAATCAGGTGCCAGTATATTTGTTAATCCCCATTCCCATAGAGCCCTATGGGAGTGGGGACACGGGAGCATTGGCACCAATAGCAATGGTGCCAGTGCTCCCGTTGAATAGTCTGCCTACAGTGGCTGCTGCGCCCAGCAGGGTCAGACCTGTCGGGAAGAGCAGCCACGGCACGCAGACTCGTAGTTTAGCTCACCGCCACCCTTGTCTCCATACCGGCAAACTTATAATGACGCACAATATTTTCTTTGAAAAGGTTGAGCTGGCAACATCAGATGGTCTGGGATTACGATTAGTATCAAAGAGTAAAAGCCTGAACAAGACCAAAGTTCATGCAATTAGAGGTAAAGAAATATAACAATAAAAGTACATTGATCAGTTGTCCATATAGTCAGGCCACTTAATGAAGTAATTTAACATCCATCTGTCAGGGAAATGGAGGACTTAAAGCCTGAATAACATTATTTTTGTTAGTACAAGTGAATGATAGTACCATGCAGCCCAGTGTGACACATGTTAGGAATAATTGTAGCCCATTTCCCAATAATCCATGTCATGGCTTTCTGGCAACTCAACTAGTCTTGCCACTCTTCTAGCAATTCAGAAGCTTCTTTCTGGACCAAGTCGTAAAGGCTGCTACACCTTCTCTCCTTATAGCACAATCTCCTTTTTCATTTTTCCAGAGTCTTTGCCAGTAGGTACTGTCTATTTTTTGCAATATGCCTCTCCATCTCTTCCCCCACTTTTATCCTTTGATTATCCCCTTTGATGTTCTTCCTTCCGAAGCCCCACTTTTGTCTCTTTCTCCTGATGTTTCAACTCTTACCCACTCATTTTCCCTCACTTCACTCTGACCTCTCATATCCTCCTCTACGCTCTCTGCCTCACCTCTGCCCTCTCCTCCCACTTCCTTCGACACCTCCACCCCTGCTCACTATGCTATATCCTCTTGGATGATCTCCGGACAACCACACCTCCCGCCTGTGTTCCTAGCTTTTGGACGTTCGGTAATTGGAATCATAAGCAGAAGGCCAGTGGCAGATGTGCATTCATTTAGGTGTGCAAGGTCATATTCGGTAGGACCAGGGGCTGCCTACAGCATAGACCCATGTGAACCTTGTGGGCTTTCATGCTACTCCACCCACTTAGGTCATAAAGAAGCATACCATAACTTTAAAGTTGCATAGCATCACTTCTCTGTTCACTCGACTGCCACATACTGCTGCAGAGGGACAGTTTTTCCAATGTTCTCTCTATATGCTCAAGCTTCCTCCTAAGAAAGGCCCCATGCGTCGTCCTCTCTGGAAGATGTGCTCTTTGGTAGCTCAGACTTAACATGTTTGATTGTTTCTCAACCTGATTTTCATGAAAGCTAACCAATTGATAACAAAGCGCTCACATTATGGGCTTGTGAGTGGGCTTCCCAACGATTTTCCTGTCCTAAATGCACTTCCTGTCATGGGGGCATCTCGAGACATGACCGTCATGACAGCCTTAAGAGATGAGGCTAGGGGTTTGGGGTGGAGGCACTGGGATATCTCTGGTATACCGCGCCTCTGCTATCTCATATCTTAGTTCATCTGCAGCTTATCTCTGCTCAGTGTGTGAGTGAGTTTGTGGAGCAATGATGATATTCCTGAATCTTGCAATCATGTAATATTCTTGAATCATTTGTATATTTTTCCTCATCATTCTGTTTGTTTTTAGAATTCATACACAAAGTGCATCCATCATGGATGGGAACAACCGTCAAATGCACAAAGGGATTGAAGAAAAAAAAACATGTGAACATTTTTTATTTTAAACCTTTTTCCAGTTATCTAAAATGTTTGTTTTAATGGGTCTGAAAGCATTTTTCAATGGGAAAATCCCATTGAAAAACAGTGTGACTCAACAGTGATTTTTAGGTTTGGAGCGCAAGGGTTTTTTGGTACAGAGCACAGTTTGTATACCTTTCACCAAGGTTTATCTTTTTCTGAGTCAGGCAGGACATGCATTATCTTTGGGACTATGCACTTTGTATTTTGACTTGTAATATTTTAACGCTCTACTGATGGACAATTGCCAGATTATCAAACATGTATTTATATTACAATGGTAAACGTTTTTCAGTTTCAAACTCTTATCTGATTGAGGATAGTGTTAATAACCAGAATGTGCTAAACTGAGCATTAAATAGTTTTGAAGAAAGCTCTCGCTAATGTTACATATTCAGCATATTTGTGACTCATATTTTATCTGATATTCCTCTGATAACATTTCCCAGTGAGCTTTGTGGTGATCAGTCAATAAACTAGTGTTCAAAAGCACAAATCTCTTGGCAGGGCAAAGTGCTTCCCCACACCGACGAGCCCGTACACAGGAGCACTAAGCAAATATAAAAACATTTTAAATGCTATAGAAATGCCTTTAAAACATAAAAGGAATCAGTTTGTTATACTGTGTGTGCAATGTATTTGAATGCAGATTTGTACACTATGGATATAGTTGGGTCCCCGGGGTATGCTTCACAAAGATGTTGTCACATAATGAAGGGTGGACAGCATGTGAAACATTTTCTCAGAAACCCTGCAGATTTGCTGCATTTTATTGCTATAGTGTGAGTTGCTGCGGTTCCCATTCCAGTCAATAGGAAGGCAGTAGACATGTCAAAGCATGATTGAGTTGAGGCTGCCACAAAGCTTTAGGAGCTGTGCTGTAGAATGTGTGGAAGACATGTGACTAAGCTGTGATGGAAACTGTCATTAAAGCCGCCAGAAAGCTGTAGGGCAGCTTTGGTATAGGATGTGTAGGAAGCTGTCACCAAGATGTGGCTCATTTGCATATGCAGGATGCAATTAGGGTGTGACTCACTGTCCTTTAGCTGTATTATAGGCTCCACATTAACATTTGTCATGTGTTTGTTGCACACCTATGCTACAGCTACAGCACAAAATGGAAGATGAAATAGCTGCACAGCTATATGCATACTTTCACGCAGCTAGATGTAAGCCTTCAACATTTTGACATGGGAAGGTTTTGTGCAATTGGTGGAGGGGGCAAGTGCAGTGTGAGGCTCCAGGCATGTGTGTGGGAGGAGCAGAGTTCACCCGTACCTGCTGCAAAAGCAGGTGCTACACAGGTAGTAAGTAGAACATGGGTGGATGATAGTACCAGTGTCTGCAGCAATGGGGGAGCCAAGGACTAATGAGACAGGTGGGACAACGACCAGCACAGGGTACAGCGACTTGGAGAAAGGTGAAGAGAAGGTAGTTACGATAGCAACCCTGCTATCTAATCGCTCCACGCTCGGATGGCTCTTGCCCAAACAAGTAAAGGAACGTATTTCAGCAAGAGAATTGTTTGTTATAGTCTCCCTGTTATCCGTGGGCACTGCTGGCCCGGATAACATAATCAGCTAAGAGTAGGAGAAGAAAAGACAGAAGAGGTATACGCCAGATGAGACAATAGAACATTGGACCAAGTCCTTTTCCATATTGTCAGCAGTAATTATGGACAACAGGGTGGCTGGGTTCCAACATGGCACAGATGCCCCGAGATAACATGAGACCAGAAGGACATAGAAGGGTTGGTAGCATACATTGGTGGAAAATAAAGGAATAGCAAGGACTGTAGCTACAAAACGAGGGTACAGAGGAAGACATGGTATAACGAGAATGAGAGCGTCAAGAGAGATGGGTGGCAGCCATTTCTCCAGGCCCATCCAGGAGCAAAGGTTAAAGGTTGGTTTCACAACAGATACAAGGGTGCCTTTAAAAGCAGCTGTGGGAGGATGCTAGGCAATGGCAACGGTTTATAGTGATAATCAATTACAAAATGTCGAAAGTCAAAATAAAAAAATGTCACTTGCTCCCTGATGAACAGCAGGTCTAGCCACTGGGGTGAGAGGTGTAAGTTTGCCCATAAGTGTGAAAAGTGTGGGGAAAATCACCCGGCAACAGTATGTCAGAGAGCACAGGGAAGGGTACGGAGCAAATGACACTATTATGGGGCACAGAACTAGAAGGTGAGAGAAAACGCCATCACAGATTGACAGGGATCGGCTTAAGGCATTACTGACCAACTACCCCAGGGATCGGGAAAGGGACTTATTGTATAAAGGTTCCAGGGATGGGTTTCAGATCCACTACGAAGGGCCTTTTACCATCAGAATGTCCAAAAATGTAACTTCTGCAGACAAACTGCCGGGGATAGGAACGGAAGATTTTTTTGAAAGAAAGGGGAACTGGCCAGGATAGTGGCCCGCTCTGCATCACACCCTATGGATAATTTCATAATATGCCCCCTGGGTGTGGTAACAAAGAAAGAATAGGTTAAATATTGTCTCATTGACCACCAAATTATCTAGCCCAATTAGAACAGATAGTGGGGTATGACAGGGGTGTATCATCACCCCCTTTCTTTTCATTCTATATGTCTGATTTGGTAAAGTGGTTGGAGGAATGGACGTTGGGCAGTCCAAAGATAGGTAAAAATAATACAAATTGAATGGGCTATTCCAATGATATCATCCTATTGGATTACACACAAATAGGCCTACAGCAAATACTTGCTGCGCTCCATAAATATGCATAACTTAATGACTTGAGGTTAATCCCCTCAAGTCGAAGATCTTGGTAATTAAACATCCGTTGAAGGGCACCAAGCTTCTGAGGTGGAGCATGGACAAAGATTTTGAAACTTTTATGTTTGGGAGCAAGAGTTATGGAGCAATGGCTGAATATTTAATTAAATGTCCCTCAACACATGTCCGCACACAATATATGTGGTTTAGACTCAATCTATGGCACACTTGTGAGGTGTTGTGTAGGAGAAAACTGTTATCGCCAAAACATAACTATTGCTGATACTGTTTGAAAAAAAACAAAAGAGAGACCTTACAACATCTCATTGTAGAGTTCTGAATTAGATGTGATACATGAAACGATTTTTAAGAAAGTATTCGTTCTGCATAGTAACCTACATTATGATCGGATATGGTAATTGATCTTCTCAAGTCCAAGACTTGCAGTGAAAGTAACCATAGTGCACTATCTTGAAGCGGTCTTACCGCGATTAGAACATTGATTAAAATGAGGCAAAAGTGTTTTACTTTATTTTCTTTTTTTTTAAATAATATTTTGTGATTAGGGATTTAATATGTCTTCATTTCATACTTTTGAAAAAATTGTTAAATTGCTAATAGATGGATTTAAAAAAAAAACCTTTGTGCAATAATTACTGTAATCATTCCTGTGTAATTTTGTATAATAAGTTTGTAAAGAAAAATATTTGAAAAGTTGACTATGTCGACTAACCAAATAAAATAAAACATTTTTTAAAAAAGGAGCATGGACAATCAAAATAAAACCTATTGCAAAATAAGTTATCTATTTGGGAACAATGGTTAGATCCTTTCCAACTAAATCCCATGGGACAGATATCCTAGAGGCAAAAATCATGTAGTTTGGCTCTCACATGAAAAAGATCTTAAATAAGTTCTGCACATTTTCTCTCTTGCCCGTTATCAGGGATTTTGTTGGCAAAGTCATCCCTGCATTGTTGTTTGGTTTCAATACCAACCCTCAGTCTCATCTATTGGAATGGGATAGATTAGAGGGAAAATATGGAAGCGTGTCCTCTGTCTGCCCAGTTATGTGCCTATTGCTTGTGTAAGGTACGAATTGGGCCTACAGCCGTTTATAGCATGGATGGAGTGGAGGTGGATTTGTCTATACAGGTTAATCTTAGTGCCCCCCACCGTCTCTATATGAAGGTGTGTCCTTTGCTGTACAGGACTGCTCTAATCTAAAAAATTTAATTGCTCTTAAAATGCGTACAAGAATATTATTGGAGGCTGACTGCACGGAAGAGATCCTATCCTAATTGAAAATCCGATGAAGGTTAAGCAGCATCTAGAAAGGATGGATTGGATTATAACTCTAGAAGCTATGCGGTCTTCAAAGGTCTCTCCGTCCTTAACTTCTGTTGATAAACCTAGAACGTTTCTCCCTATGTACTTGAAGAAATTCCAATCGCCCCCTCGGATGGGGGATTTCTTGAGATTTCGTTTGAACCTTTTGCTCACTTGTGAAATCCACCACATTAAGCAAAGAGATGGAATTATTAATGACACTTGTGACTTATGTGAGGACGTAAGTTCACAATCTCTGAAGCATCTGCTTGACAACTGCCCAGGAACATTAAAAATAAGACTACACCCTCTGTCTCGATTTGTTTCCCATGAATAGTGGTTGACTACAGGTTGTTTCTGGGAAAGGGCAGCTTCTAGAAATTAAATTCTGCTGACAACTGAAATTGTAAAACTGTTGAAAGCTGAAATTGGTTGGACTACATTCGTAATATGAGTTAAAAACCACTTGGAATGTTGTGTCGGGTAATTATTTAAAAGTCACTGTCTTAATCGATGAGGAGGAATTAAAAAACGTTTGGTGTAAATTTGCTATCTTTTCTTTAGTTGTTTCTTGTCTTTTCTTTTCTGTTGTTCTTATTAGCAATGTTTTAATTGCTGCCTAGTAATGTTTTGGTTGTATTTTATTACTGATGTATGATAAATGAAGTGTATTTTTTTCAATTTTGTGAAAAGTCAAACTCTTTTGTTTCTGTTTTGACTAAAGCACAATAAACATAAAAAAAGATAATTTCATAATATGCCCCCTGGGTGTGGTACCAAGAAAGAATAGGGTAAATATTGTCTCATTCACCACCTGTCGTGCCTCAATGGGTAACTCAGTGAACGATTGACTTGATCTCGATCACCGCTTGGTGTCCTATACAACATTCAACCGAGCGGCGACTTGGTCTCCGGAATGGGTAAAGGGAGTCTTTTGGTAAAGGTGGACATAGAGTTGGCTTTCTGCCTCCCACAGGTGCACACTGACAGCTTTCACATGGTTGGTTTCCATTGGAAGGAACAGTTGTATTTTGACTGGTTCATGCCAATGGGCTATGCGATATCCTGTGCCCTGTTTGAGGCATTTAGTTCATTTGTGGAATGAGCAGCATGGAAAAGGGTGCAGAGAGGTGGGTTGGTGCATTACTTGGGGGATATTCCTCTTTGTGGGGAGAAAGAGCTCCCAAGTTTGCGCTAGGGCATTGGCTTCCTTTCAGCAATTAATGGGTCATCTGAAGCTACCGCTAGTCCCGGAAAAATCTCAAGGGCCAGAGCAAGTCTTAAAATTCCTAAGGATTGACTTTGATACCCTGAGGGGCAGCTGCAGATTGCCTTAGGACTTGGTAGAGGGTTTGATAGCGGAGATTGAATATGCCTTGTTAAAATACTGGACTATCCTTTGGAAGGTGCAGGTGCTTTTGTGGAAATTAGATGTTGCCTCTAAAGTAATCCCAGTCTTTGCTAGAAGGTTGTCTAGGAAAACAGCTGGTGTGACACAGAAGTATCATTACTTCTGACTCAGCAGTGCCCTGAAAGAGGAACTCTGCATGCAGCAATCTTTCTTACCTAGGATATAACAAGGTTAGATTATGGAGGGCCCAAAGGTCACCACAACTTAGCTACAAACTAATGCTTTGCATCATGAAGGTTTTGGGGTTATTTTTGGGGGAAAGGTGGTGTGTTTAGCGGTGGCCCAGGCCATGGCAAAGGGAGGACTAAAAAAAACATAATGGCTTTGGAAGTTTTCTCTCATTCACCTGCACTTGCGCGATCTCAATGTCACCTGGCCTAGTAGGATCGCTGTCTCTCTCTTCCCTCTGTTTCCCCTCTCTTGCTTTGTCGCGCCTTGAAACACTTGTGTATAGGCGCGTTATAAATGCCATATCATATCATAACACTTGTGAGTTGGCCTGGTAAGTTGTGCTACATGAAAGTGTGTTTCTGGTCAGATAACAAGGTAGTGGTCCAGGTCATGAACTTGCAGGCCGCCTCTTGTCCAGTGTTCTGGGTTTACTAAGGAAACTGGCAAAAATATGCCTGTAGCTGAACATTTAATTTAGAGCATGCCATGTGCATGGGATCACTAATACCGCAGCTGCTGCAGTCTCATTTGCAGTGGGGCAGGTTTCAGAAGGCTTACCCCGACCAGCCCCAAGCTCAGACGATGGGGGATGACCTTCAGGACGGAGTGGTGCAAGGTGATGTCATGGAACAGAGTAAGGTCCAGGTACCAGCAGTGCTACAGTATCTTCAGAAGGGTTGCTGCGGAGAAGGGCTGTCGGAGGAACTCATTGGAAGAACAGGCATAGGAGTTTGTATCTTGGGCAAGGACCACAAGAAGATCGAAAAAGTTGGATTGCTGGTCAATTGGTGGCTCTGGAATTTTACACCAAGCTGAGCGGTAAGGGGGACCCACCCGTTATTTAGTAAGGGCAGCGCTAAATGGCAGGGCCAGGTTAGCAGGGCCAAAGAAGGACGGTCGCCATTCAATAGATTTTGCAATGATGAAGCTCCTGGGAGTGATGCCTTAAGCATGCCACAATGCATACAAGGTGTGTGAGGAAGCCAATGGAGTCATCATGAATTCCCCAGCGGTGACCTCCTCCCATGTGGCATGGTGACAGCAGGCGCTACTGGTTCCTGATCCTGGGGGAGGCTTTATGAGTGATGATCACATAGGAGGAGACAACTACCTGGGAGACGTCATGACTTCATTGGACGAGACACAGTATCGCCCCCGTTCCCATGAGGAAGACCCCTTAAAGCCTAAGACCCTTTTTAATAAAGAAGACCCTCTAATACCGAAGACCCTCATGGCATACTGCCAATAGATGCGAAGAAACCTTATCTTCCCATCTTTCTGGTCAAGTGCCCAACTACGACACACACACAAAACCAACACAACATCATTTTCTTCCAAAGTACCTTTTGGTAAAATCAGCAAGAAGAACTGTTCAATAACTCCTAGAATTCTCCAAGTACTTTGGAGAATCAGATGATTCTCCCCAGAAGCCTGCTCTGGGACCCTTCTGATGTGGCCAGGGAAAGGGAGACACTTTCCTCATCCCAACTCTGAGGGTGGTGTACTGCGGGAGGATTACATGGTGGGTGGGGGACGGACCACAAAGACTGGGATGAACACCTCTAACTTTCCTCGTAATCCCACAATATTGATGGCTGTTTGCCAAGTAACAAAAGTTGAAAAACCTAACTTAGTGGTAAGAAATTACAAGTCGCAGAATCCTTGAGTGAGAGACAATGAAGAGGGCGGAGGATGCATGCAGTTGGCAAAGTCAGTCAATTAAGCCTATTAGCCATTGCAGTAGTCAGGCAATTGAGGCTAATAACCCACACCTGAAAATTATCACTGAACCTGGGAGGTATAAAAGGCCTCCTCAGGGAAAGGAAGGAGTCGAAGGAGCTGGAACGTTGGCTGGAGTGCTCGCATTGGAAGAAGAAGGAAGACACTAGGTTGGCAAACAAAACAGAAGTGGGACAAGAGGGATGTCAGAAAGTGAATACAGCCGATTTCAACAGCGTGTTCTGAGAGAGTCCCATCCTCCCAAACTCAAGTGCAGAGGCTGCACAGTGGACAACGTGCTGCAGAAACTGTTTTCCCCATGATTGCTGTGGCTGCCAAGCTGTTGGCGAGACGAACACGAGGCATGAAGCACTTTGTCAAGTCGAAGGTCTTGGAAGCAGAGGCAACGCCTGAGATGTGTGGCCAGACCAGAGACACCCGTTCAGGAGAAGGGTGTGGGTCCCCAGCAAGCCTGAAGCAGTAGAAGCTGTAGCTGAAGTTGGGGAAGCAGTGAGACCTGCAGAACAAATGCTTCAGAGGATGGTGAACAGTAACCAGCTCCTTTGCCACTCACATAAGACTTTCAGCGAGTCGAAGTGGACCACTATATTCGAAATCCCTTGAACAAGGTCATTGTAATACAAGCATAAAAAGTAAAAGTCTGCTTACTTGCGTAGATAGCCAATGCTATTAAACCCATTGTTCTTATAATTGAAGACTATAATTGTTTGAAGAGTGGTTGCGTGTCCTTAATTAAGAGAAGGGAACGCTGTGAAGACCATCACAGAACATTTAACGCTGACAATACTAAAGTTACAATCTTTACCATGTCAAAACTACGTTAACAAATGGTCGAGTGTGCCTTATTGTGATTCCCCAAGGAGGCCTGAACTCTATCCTTTGATGTAATTTTCAATCTTTAAAGGTGGTTATGAAATTGTATTCCCATGGAAGCAAAGTGTGGTTGCATGTGCATAATTGTGGTTTCTCATGGAAGACCTAACCTCATACTTTGATTATAAGTTACATGCCTTTCATTTGCAAGAGTATAAAAGACAAAAAGAAGAGAATAAGCATTGTCTAACGCCAAGAGCTGCCCATATTAAGTGTGAAGCTGAACCTTTCTCAGAGTATAACACAATCCAGCAATACTGTGAAGTTATTAACAGTTGTTTGGCATAAACCAACAAGTATACCACTGTTACCTGGGGCTAAGACAGTGGCAACAATGCACCTGGGTAATTGTTGGGTTGAAAGCTGGAACAAAGGTGCAGGTAGAGTTGGGGAAGGAGAAATGGCTGTGTGTGAATAACATTTTGAAGCAGACTCAACCTGTAATACCCAAGACTGTGGAGGCCAAAGATAAGCGAGTCTTCAAGGCAAACACAAGTTACCAATGTTGACAGTTAAACAAGAGAGACTGGATTCCAAGATGGCTGCCGGCACAGTGTGACGTGCTGACGGCGCTCTCCGGACCTAGCTGAAGAAAGGGGCCCACCACCCTGGCTACGGAACCGTTGTGACCGCTGCATGTTCCCCCCACGGTGTCGCTGGGAGAGGAGATAAGAGGGGGACCCGCGGCTGGAGCTGAGAGCCGCTCCGTGAGGCTTGTGCGGTGTTGAGGTGTCTCTTCGATTGAGTGGAGGAGGGGCTGGAGCGCCCGGAGCAGACGGGGTCTGCCGCCGCTCTCCCTAGGGAAGTGCTTGTCAGCTGCAGCAGACAGTGGACCTCCGTGGAAGGGGGGGCCAGCAGAGACTCGGTGATTGGTGTCCTGGCTCTCTTTGGGAGGCCCTAGTGAGCGCGGCGCTGTGCCCGCAGAGGAGCAGGGGACTGGCGGTGCCGGCGGAGTCGTCAGCGGCCACAGTCTGGAATGCGGTGCACCTCTGGCAAGCCCTGTGCATCAGGGCACACGAAGGCAGCCGCCCCCCGAGGGGACCGGGCACACAGGCACCCGCCGGCGTTTCGGGGCCGCCATATTACGGCCTGAATTGTTGGAGGAGCCGCGGTGTGGAGTGGGTCCCGGCAGGCTCTTTTTCTTCATAACTGCAGCGAGAGTCATCCTGTCAGCTGTGTGAAAGGTAAGCGGGCAGGGGAGAAGGTGGATGCCCCTGGGCGCAGTGTGATTCACCCAGTGGATCTCAGCAATTTTGGCATGGACTCGCACACACCCCCCTGAGTTGGAGGGTCCTGAGACATTGTCGGTGTAGTGAATGGCCATTTCTTGGGCTGTTGGAGGCCTGTTGGAGCGGGGAGGCTTCACGAGGAAAGAGGGGTGGGCCGGCCCGTGTGCCCGGAGGAGCAACACGAGTACCCCTGATCATTGAAGGGGCTCTCCCCCAAGTGCTGGAAGGAGTCGTCCTGCCCCATAGTGGGTCTTTGGAGGAGTAAAACATAGAGCTCCACCTGGTGCGCCTGTAGGACTTATCAGGGGCTGGGACGTCCCCAGATTCCTAAGAAAGTGACCAAAGCTGGCATAGAGCCCGTTTACACCGGGGGCTGAGGTGCGCTAGAACGGGGCAAGCAGACAGACAATTCACGCTGCAGAGATATAAGCAGTATGTCCACGAAGCTCAAGGGAAAAGGGGGGAAGAGTCCCCTACTCCTCTGGAGAAGCACAGAGCACCCTTCAGGCGATGTGGCCGGCGCAGGCGGCAGGAGTGGGAGCCGGGACCGTCGGAGGGAAGATGGGAGAGGTTGCCATTCCAGGGGAGGCAGAGGATCTGGCACCCTTGCCCAGACAGGAACTCCTGGGGCAGCTCCACGCCCTACAGGCGAATCTAACGAAAACCTTTCAGGAACAATTCCAGCTAATGCACAATTACTTGAATGAAGCCATTGGGGAAATGAAGCAAGAGATGCGCCAGCTTGGGGAGAGGACCGATGTGCTGGAGGAAAGCCTGCAAGAAATGGGCAACGATATCTCGGCTAACAGTGAGGCTATAGAATGACTGGATGTCACCACGAGAAGTCTCGAGATTCAGATGGAGGACTTGGGGAACAGATCTCGCAGGATCAATATAAGAGTGAAATCGCTGCCGGAATCAGTCCCGGATAAGTCTTTGAAGGCGGTGCTTCAGGGCATCTTCGCTTACATCCTGGGCGAGGATGACCCTGAGGCTGTGGAGCTAGATCGGGTGCACAGAACCGGGCGATTGAACAAGGGTCAGTCAGCAAGACCAAGAGATGTACTAGCAGCGTTCTCCAGACACGCCCAGAAGGAGGCGGTCCTCAGGGCAGCAAGACAAAAAGAGCCCATAATGTATGAGGGCCAGCAGATTGCTCTTTTTCAGGACCTGGCGGGTATTACACTCGTGAAACGGAAGCATATGGGCCCACTGCTGAAGGTCTTCAATGAAAAGCGATTCGATATAAATGGACATTTCCGTTTGGCTTGGCCTTCGAATGGGAGGGAGTCCAGCTAAGGGTTTCATCCTTACAGGAGGGGGCAGGCCTCCTGGGATTAGACTTGGAGGAAGCCGCTGCCGCCACGAGCCAGAAAAGCGGGCATGGCCGCCCTAGGCCCCGACCATGGGAATAGACAACTGTCTGTGACAGAAGGCGTAGAGGATCAAGACACGGTGAACTGCAGAATAAAGGAAAGACGGGTTCACCGAGCTGCGAGAATAAGTCAAAGACCTAACTTGTGTTGGGTTTATCTGAGGTGGTGGGCCTCAATAAGGAGGATGTAGGCTGACTGGTTACAGGGGAGCAAACATGTTGGAAGCCGAAAGGGCGCTGTTGTCCGTATTAGGTATGGGGAAAGAGCAGGAAGGTGTTAGCCTTCGTTAGGGGTGGAGAAGAGGGGGGAGTAGCTGGGGGAGGGCAACTAGCAGTTGGCTGAAGCGAAGGGCAAGTGGGCACTCTCAGGTAGCAGTAACTACCCCCGTTGGGTAACATTTCAAGTGGTTAACACATAATGTGAGGGGGTTGAATACCCCCCTTAAAAGGAAAAAACTGGAGCACTTTACACGGAAAGAAAGGCCAGACTTCATGGGGCTCCAGGAGACACACTTGAGGCGCTCAGACCAAGGCATATTAAAACTGCGTGGTTTCTACCAGATCCTCCATGCCTCCGGTCAAAACAAAACGAAGGGGTTGGCTTTAGCTATCAGAAACACAGTGGATTTTAGGGTCTGTGACGTGATCAGGGATAAGGAAGGGAGATATTTAGTAGTCCGGGGGAAATTCCAGGAGGCCCCATATACTCTGGCCGTAGTTTACGCCCCCAACTCAGGTCAAGAGCTATTTCTACACCGCTTTCTAAAAGTGCTGGAGGCGCAGAGCTGGGGTCAGATTGTCTTAATGGGGGATCTCAACATCGCCTGGGATGGGGAGAGAGACAGATCTGGGAGGTGAGGGGAGGGGGAGGGGCAGTGATGTCGGCAGACCTGAAGGAAAGGATTGGCAGCATGGGGCTCCGAGATGTCTGGAGGGAGTTGAAAGGGGAGGAGGACGGCTACACTTTCCTGTCGGGAATTCATGGATCACAGTCCAGGATAGATTACATATGGGTGTCGGTAGGCTTATTGGGGAAGATACGGGAGGTCGCCACTGGGCCGATTGGGATAGCAGATCATAAAAAAGGTCTCCCTGGTGATGAGGCTGGGTCGGAGGGCAAAGGGTTTGTGGGGCTGGAAATTGCCAGAAGCTATATTGAGAGACCCAGAGGTGCGTGAAAGGGTTGAAGAGAAAATCAAGGAATTTTTTTAGAGTAACAGGAAGGAGGACAGCGGCGAGGGTATAAGGTGGGATGCGTTTAAGGCCATACTTGGGGGGGAATTCATAGCTCTATCAGCCCACCGGATGAAACAGGTACAGGCTTTGGAAGCTCAATTGGAAGCCGAGGTGGATGCAGCTAGACAGGCGGTGGGTGACACCCCCTCTCGGATATCAATGCGAAAGTACAGGAAGGCACTGGGGCAACTGAACCTCCTGCGTACAAAAAAGGCGGAGGGAGCCCTATTAGCCGCCAGGCAAAAGTATTATGCTAAGGCCAATAAAGCAGATGCTCTCTTAGCGCGTCTACTACGGGCCAAAAGGGCGAGAAATGTGATTACAGCATTGAAGTCAGGCTCAGGGGCCCGGGTCACAAGACAGGAGGAGTTACAGGAGACCCTTGCAGAGTACTTTAGCTCCCTGTACTATTCACAGCAACCCGATATTGACTTAAAGGAACAGTTCCTGCGAAAGGTGCACTTACGGGAACTTAGCAGAGATACGAGGGAGGCTCTAAATCGGGAAATTTCGGAGGAAGTAGTAAGGGGAGAGATAAGAGGCCTTCCAGCACATAAAGCCCCTGGTCGAGACGGCTTTACTGCATTTTTTTATAAACTATTAATTTCTCTTCTGGCGCCGCATTTGGTCTCATTATTCAACTCCTTCCGCCGATGTGGCAGGATTGCCCCGTCCATGGAAGAGGCTAGAGTCACCCTTATCCTCAAACCAAATAAAAACCCGGAGGAGAGCACGTCTTACCGACCCATTGCCTTGATCAACATCGATGCTAAGGTTTACATTAAGATTCTGGCAAATAGGCTTGACTCTATCCTCCCATCCTTGATAAACCCTGATCAGGCCGGGTTTATTAGGGGAGGACAAACTGCTGACAACATTAGATGGTTGGCCCACGTCATAGAAAAAGTCCAGAAAACAAACACTCCCGCGGTCTTGGTGGCTTTGGATGCGGAGAAGGCTTTTGACCGCGTGGAGTGGACCTATCTGTTTCGGGTTATGGAGAAAATGGGATTTGGTGGGGAGTTTATGACAATGGTGAGGGCCAATTATCAAGCCCCTACGATTAGGGTGATGGTCAATGGAACCGCCTCTAGGCCAATCCAATTGCAGCAGGGGACGAAGCAGGGATGCCCGCTTACTCCAATATTTTACGCGATATATCTAGAACCCTTATTGCAAGCAATTAGGACTCCACAGAGATCCGGGGCATTCCCTTTGGGGGGAGCAACAGAAAGTTGCGGCCTTTGCGGATGACATGCTGCTTATGCTGTCCAACCGCGGGATTCACTCCTGGCGAGTGTGACTCTACTAGATGCCTTTGGGGCAGCCTCCGGTTTAAAAATGAACACTAAAAAGTCAGAAATTCTGAACTTAATGGTAAGGGCAGCCGATCAAGAGAGCCTAGGAAGGAATTCTGCCTTTCAGTGGAGCCCGGGAGGGATTCGATATCTGGGGGTAAAAATTGTGGCGACTTTAGGAGGGTGGTGTGCGGCGAACTTTCCTCCGCTCCTCAAGGCAATTAAGGGGGACTTTCTATGATGGAGGAATCTGAGGGTGTCATGGTTGGGGCGGATAGCCGCGGTTAAGATGGTCACGCTCCCGCGCTTGTTGTATCTTTTTCAGGCGATCCCTCAACCGGTTCCGGTTAGTTTCTTCAAGGAGTTGGGTAAGTTGACGAGTGAGTTCATTTGGGAGGGGAAAAGACCCAGGTTGGGGGCTAGATTGCTGACGGCACCTAGGGATGAGGGGGGGCTGGCACTGCCGGATTTTCAGCAATATTATGAGGCTGCGCAATTGCGCATCATAAGAGAGTGGCTGAAGGGAGACGCGGGAACGCAAGATAAAATATGGGTAAGGATGGACAGGGCTGTGGCACACCGGAACCTAGCCGAAGCTTTGTGGCTCCATAAGGAGCACAGACCCAGGCATCTCTACCAGAGCACTATTACTAAACTGACAGCTGATATATGGGACAGAATGACAGGTCCCAGGGGAATCACTACTTTTCCATCCCCTTTTACCCCCATTTTTCGGAAATGGGAATTTCACTCCGGGTTTGGAGAGGGGGGCATTCGCAAGATGGTGGGAAGGAGGCTTCAGGACATTGTGTGATATGTTTCGGGGTGGGGAAGTATTATCATTTAGCGATTGCAAGAGGGAATTCGCCGTACAAGAGAGTGACAGGTTCCGATATGCACAGATACGTCACTGGGTATTACACCTGGAGGTTAGATTAGCGGCAACTCGGGACCCAACCCAATTTGAGAAATTGGGCTTATTTCCAACATCTATAAAATGTTGTGTGCAGCGAAGGCGGGAACCCCGTGGGCTTATATGCGGGATTGGGAACGGGTCTTGGGGCGAGAAATAGATAGGCTGGAATGGGAGAAACTGTGGAGGAGAATACCCAAATTAGCCAAAGCTTCCCAATTACAAGAGGCATGGTACAAGATCTTATTTGGATGGCACTATACCCCCGATAGGTTACATAGGATATACCCCTCAGTATCGGGGGAGTGTTGGAGGGGATGCGGGATGGCAGGCACGCGAAGCATATCTGGTGGAGGAGCCCGAAGATTCAAATTTTCTGGGAAGAAATACGGGAGGCACAGGAACAAGCCTTCGGTCGGGAGGAGGTAGGAACTCCGGTCCAGATCCTCTTGGGCATACGGGGTGACGCAGAGGCATGGGAAACCAGAGGTAGGGAGAAGGCAAAAGCAATCTTGACCTTGGCAGCAATGTTGTTAATTGCACAGAGATGGAAAGGTCCAGAGGTCCCTAGATGCCAAGACTGGCTCCGGAAGGTTTGGGAAATCGTAGCCCTGGAGTGGGCATCGTATGCCATGGAGGACAAAGTTCAGTCCTTTGCGGCTGATTGGGGCGAGGTGCTGAATGTGCTCAAGGACGATTTTAGGGTGATGTGGTGCCCGCAGCGTTTGAAACTGTTGGATTTACAGTGAACACTGAGTTGCAACCCGAATGAAGGGTGAATTAAGACGGACACGCTAGTTGCCAAAGGGGTAGGAGGCGGGAGAGTGAGGGGGGGGTGGCGGGGTTGGGGGAGGGGGAGTGGAGGGCATGTTGTTAATGTTGCAAATTTCAATAAAAAGAGTTTACAAAAAAATACAAGAGAGACTAAAAGGCCTTTGAAGGCAACAGTTTAAAGGAAGAGTGCCTAGCCTACCGGAAGAGGTTGAAGTATTGTCAAACTCTGTCTAAAAGTCATTGAAGTTGTGGCAGTACTATAAATTAATTCCAGAGGTAAATATAGTCGCCAGTGGATGATACATTGCAGTTGTCGAAACCAAGGTGAACTACCGTGGGACAAAGGTGACTGTCCTCAAGGTAAAAATAAATATAATTGTTGAAGTAGAAGCAGCAGTATTAAGAAGTCATCCTGACAAATAAACCAATTTGACTGTTGATTTGAAGGAATCCTAACTGTTGATCAAGAACTGTGTACCATTAACAGTGGATATTGAATTTTCTTTTGAACTGTGGCATATCTTCATATGGGAGTGCCAATGCATTGTGGCCAGGATTACCACTGGGGTTATTTTACTTGAAGTGAAAAGTGGAAAATTTCACCCAAAAAAAGGAGGAGATTGTTACCATTGGAACTGTGTTGATGATTAACTTTTGCTTTAACTTTACATCTTTAAAAACAGAGTTAGTTCATTTCCTGTCCAAGGTTGAACATTTTGATGAAGTGACTTCAAATCCTGGGGAAGGCAAATCTCCCATGATTTCAGAAGGTTATTTAGGAAAAATACATATTGTTTATGTTCTGTTGATTTGACATACCTTTTATGTATGTGTTTGTTGTTTAGTGTGAGGGCCAGTTATCCTGTGGTAGAGTGTCTTCCCTTAGCTTTAAGTATAGGCAGGGAAAATGAGACATTTGGATACGTTTTCTTTTTAAAATAAAATGGCATATTTTGAAAGATCTTGAAACAGTTATCCACCTCGCATTACTGACCACTCACAGTACTAAGACAAGTAGAATGCAGGAGTTTGAACAAAATTCCAAGCGCCTGAAACCTGAGGTGCAGTCTGGTTGTTTTTCTAAAGCACCTGTGTGCAGACATTTAAACTTGGCGAGCGCACTATTCGAGGAGGCAGTGCAGGAGGAGATCTTGGCTCCTGTCCCCGAGCTCAGAGATGTGAAGATCACATACTGGTATGGCAGAGCAGAGGAGAGGAGAGGAGGCCCCCACGTGAGAGGGAGAGACACTGAACCAGAGACAGAAGTGCTGTGGAGACACTGGGAGCCGCGAGGAAGGCTCTGGGCATTCGCCAAGTCAAGAAGGTGGCGTTCTCCATTCCAGCAGCTGCGGGAAAGCAGGCATGTGGCCATAGCGCTCTACACGCTCCAGTTTGGAAAGAGAGTTAAAGCAGCATGCCACAGAAGCATGAATGGGACCAGAGATGCTGGAGAAAGCCAGCGAGTTTTCCCGAAACCATTGGGGACCCGGGGCATTCCAGCAACCATGCCAACAGAAGTTTGAACCTAATACCTTTGAAGAATTATTTGAATGGAGAAAAGGCAACGTGCAAACCCCAATGAACAATGAATACTTAAAGTTCAAATATGGGGCAAACCTTGAACAAACCTTAGCAAAAACCTATTTGAGACGATTCCCCAATAAAAGACAGAGCTTTTACTAAGATTTCGGCTGAATGTACTACACACTAAAGTCTTAAAGAGGTATGGAAACCACATGGAGAGTGCCAAGTGACGTTTTTGTGAAATATCAGAGACACTGCAACATCTTACTCTGTTCTGATCAGAACAGAGAGACACGAGAAAAATTCATCTATTCAATCTTATGAACGAGAAATATGGACTGGATGCCGAAAGGTGGTGGGAAGCGCTTTATGGGGGCAAAAACCAAAGAATGATATATACCCTTGTAAAGTTCCTCGAAGAGATACTTGGGAAACAAACAAAGAATCAAAGGGACCAGAACTTGTTTAATAAGGAATGGACTATATAAGGATGAGAGCTTCTTTTTTTTTTAGATACCAATTACGGGTTTTAAATTAGTGAGAAAAAGGATGAAATGTATGAAGATGGTTAAACAGTTCAAATAAACTAAAATGGCAATAAAAAGAAAATATTTACAAAACCATGAACAATACATACAGAGTTGTTAACACTGAGAACTCTAAAACGCACGAGAAGTCCTGGCAAGCAAAATACCAGGCAAGAGAGATAAACATAAAAGGTCCTGGCAAGGGAGCATATGTCAGGCAAACTAAGTCCATAAAGTGAAATCCTGGCAGGCGAGTACATCAGGCAGTTGACATTGCAGAAAGAACCCTGGCAGGAGAGTATACTAGGCAATTTGCAAACTCCAGAAATGTTAAAGAAACAGTGTTGGCTGCATCAGTGAAGGAGTGGTCTTTATTTTCTGAACCACTGAAAGATTGATGTTGATTTTCCAAATCAAGGAGAAAGTTGCATTAAAGAAAGACAATCATGAACTTTGAGAGGCAAAGCAGGTAACAAAAGGAACTGCTAGTAAAGGACTGTTTTTACTCTACTCAATAATCCAGGGAAGAGATTCACCCTCTGGAACCAATGGCTTTCACCCTGGAGAACATTTTGTTAGAATTATTTTAACTGTTTTGTTTGTAGTGTGAGGGCCAGGATAGGATGTTTTGGACCCAAGGACTTCTTTTCAGTTATTGACATCCTGACAAAGACAGATCCTTACTTTTGGTGTATAGATAGTGTTGGGAATCCTGCTCATCCCTCACCAAAACCCTGCCTAAAGTCTCCTCTGAGTTGGCCAGGAGATGGCAGACGCTTCCTGATACCAATTTTATGAGTGGTGTAATGCATGAGGATCAATTTGGTGTAGACAAGGCCCAGGGTGGTGGGGAGATTGTGTGGGGGGAGACAAAGTAGTTCTCCTCTGAGAAGGATACGCTTGTCACTGGGTTAAAGGAGGAACTGGCTTATTGTCACTTCGAGACATCTCGACCTCCTATTGCGGCTGAAAAGGTCAACTCCAAAGTGTTAACCCCGCAATGTGCTGCATCAAAAGAACAAGTCTTCTGTATCCATGTAATTAAATATCTTCCTCAATGTCAAAAGCTATACCAAAAGGAATGACGGATATGTAGCCTTTTTAAAACCACCTGTCTCTTACAATGTTAAACCCTACAATCCCTCTTCTAAAAATATTAAGGGAATTAAAATCATGCTTCAAAAGTGTAAAATAAGTGGTAAAATCTAATTTCCTTAAAATTAACTACATGTCCCAGAATCCTTTAGGGACTGTGTCGAAGAAGAGGGCTGAGGAGGCATGCAGAAGTAAAGGACAGGCAAGCAGGCCTGGTATGGTATTGCCAGAGACAGGCAATTAACACTAAGGCCTGCACCTGAAGTTAATTGCCCCATCTGAGAGGCATAAAAGGGTGCAGCAGGAACTAGCAGTAGAAGGAGCTGGAAAATTGCCAGTAGTAGCAGAAGAAGAGCACAAAGGTGGCAGTTCATGAGTAAGTGTGACCACTTAAGGGAAGCCGAGATGAGAGAAGAGCAGATTTCACCTACATGTTCTAAGTTGGTCCTGTGTTCAAAAACCCTATGCTAAAAACCCTATACCCTAGGCTATGGCTGCACTGAGGGAGACTTGGTGAAGTTAACAGTTTCCCTAGTTGGGCCTAATAGCTTTGAGTGCAGAGCTGAGGTTGTGCAGCTATCCGAGGCCCATGTGCAGGAGCAAACTGAGGGAAGTAGGAGATAAGGAGACTCTGTGGTCGAGCCCGGAATGAGGACTCCTGTGCTGAAGAGGGGTGTGGGTCCCAAGAGTGCCTCAAGCAGTTGTAGCAGAAAGGAAAAGTCAAGAATTGGAAGCCGCCCACAACCGCATTGTTTTGGATCCAGTGAGTGAAGCGTTGTATTCCAATTCAATCAAAACTCCTTGCTGGTAACTTAAACTATCTCCATTTGAACTCGCATACAAGTAGGAGCCAGTAAAAGTTTGTTGCCGTGGGAAGTTAGGAAAACAAAGAAAAAATTAAACATGCACATTTAAAACAAAACAAAAGTGCTCGCATGTAAGAAGAGGGAGAATGCTGTTTGTAATCACTCAGGTAGCAGCAGACTTTCCTGAATTGTCACAAGAACACTTACATCAAAGAAAGGTCAAATATGAATGATTGTGATTCCTGATCCACGTTAAAGCAGCATTCTGCATGAATGAAAGGGAACGCAGGTCTTTATAATTCTTTGAAGTTGAAATTCTTCATCAAAGTGTGGTTGCGTGTTCCTAATTCAGTTTCCCTTGTGAAACCTGAATCTTGGAACATCCAGAACAAGTATTTCTTTTTATTCTAGAAGTTGCTGAAGTAAGGAGAAGAGCAAGCATTACCCAAGACAGTAGGGAAACCCGTTCTAACATTTACGAGCCCTATTAAGATCTAACCAGCTATAATTTGAACTGTCAAAGTAGTTGCAAATCCTTTGTCCTCTGTAAGAGTGGCAAGACAGCTTTGGGTTAACTGCTGGAGCCTAGAAGTTGTACATAAAGCTGGTGAAGGGAGCTGGGTGCGTGTTAAAAGGACTGACCAGCAATCTGCACAGCTGAGGCTGTTTAAACTGAGATAGAGAAACAGTCTAGAAGCCAAGGCAGATTCTAGTGGTAGCTACGAGACAGACTGAAGAGGCAAAGAGGCTGTGCCTTTCTTATGCTATAGGAAGTAAGAGTGCCAGGCCCACCTGTGAAGGCCGAAGAGTCTTGTCTTTAAGTTGCCTAATAAATCCTCAAAGTACCAAGTTGCAGCAGAGCTAACAGAACTGTGGTTGTCTATAATATTAACAGAGAACATTATATCAAAAGTAGTGGTTGGAGCAGTAGTATACTGTGAAGCAAGGGACCCTACTTTCACAGTACCTTTAGGAGAAGGGACTTGTCAAGGGGCAAGCAAAGTTATACCAAAGATGTTGCAGAGGTTACAAAGAATATGGACAGTTGCTGAAGCAGAAGTGCTACTTTTGTTTATGAACTTTGTCACCTATCCTGGAAAAGAGGTTATCCAGGATTACCAGTTGTGCTGTTTTCTTTGTGAAATTTGGAACTGGAACTTTTCAACAAATAGAGAAAGAACTGTTGTTACCAGAAGATTTTGGTCTGGATGAACTTTTGTTTCTTTTGGAACTTTTAAGAACTGGTTCAATACTTTACATTTGTTTGGGAGAGATTGGCTTTGGACATTCCTCGGAAAGCGATCTATCTAGGACAAGTGGAAGTTATCCAAGTCACTGGTTATTTGGTTAATATTTATGTTTTTCATGATTTACTTTGAATGTTTTGTTTAGTGTGAGGGCCAGTTTTGTGTATGCTAGGAGATTTTCCCTTAGAACCTACACTAGGTAGGGAACACCTGGGTAGAGGTGGTTTAGTTAGGTTTTCTTTACAATTTCTTTCATTAATAAACTGTCAATCACTGGGAAAACTACAACCAGTCTCGGGAGGATAGCTCAGGGGCAACATGCTCCCCTTGGAAGCAAGACGACAGAGCAACACAGGTTCGATCCCTGGGTCCGCGCTTAGAAACCTCTGGGTATTAAGCGCGTTATAAATATCATCTCATATCGGTTGTCTGCCTCGCATTACTCACAGTAGGGAAGCTGCTCTTTACAATATGGTCAAAGAGGCATTGTCTTCTCTCTATAGGGGCAAGGCTAGGTTAATAAGATCATCCTCGAGGTGGCCATCCCTATATCATATTTCTCTCTAAAGGTTGTGATCGATTCTCAAGCGAGAAATCACACCCCGGGCCCCAATGAGGTCCCTGCAAATCTTAACAAGGCGGCAACAGAATTATGGGTGCCTCTGTTCACTATTTGTCTTAACACATTTCTACAATCAGTGGTATTCCTGCAGTCCTGGAAAAATGCCATTATATATTCGATTTTTAAGAAGGGTGATTGCAAGAGCCCTTTGGCTTACAGACCCATTTCCCTCCTGCACACATTCAACATTTGTGGACGTATTTTACTGGGTCGCATTGAGGAATGGATCTCTCTGAACTCTTTGCTTTCAGGCGTCCTATATGACTTGAGACCTGGCATGGGAACCTGTGATCAGGCACTGAATTTTCATTTTGTGGGGGGCAGTGCTTTTTTTGAGGGATGAAGCGATATATTTGGCTTTCGTGGACCTAAACACTGCCTTTCATAAGGTAGACATAAGCCTTGAACAGTGCTTGGGTCCATGGGATGTCAAGTTGGGATATTGAGGGTCTTGCAGCTGATTCTTGAAGGAACTAGGGTATGTGTTTGTTTTGGGGAACAGGGCCAGTGCATGGGATATTTTAAAGTTAACACAGGAGTTCAACAGGGCTGTGTCCTGGAACCAGTCCTGTTCACCTTAATGGTTTGTATAAGGCCCTTGTAGACAATAATGCAGACTACCCCCATGTTGGTAATAAACCTTTCCTCCTGTTAGCCTATGCTGATGCTACAGTGATCATTACGCGTACAGCAAAAGCCTTGCAAAGACTCATTAATGTGTACATAGATTTCATGACTTCTTTGGACTTGAAAATTAACACCCTGAGGTCTGCTCGCATGGTCTGTTCGGATGGGCGGAAAAAGAAAATAGGAATGAGTAAGATGTACAGCAATGGCTCTGTATTACCACGGATAAGAGAGTTTGACTATGTAGGAATCTGGTTTACAGAAAATGTGGATAGCGGCTGCTCACATTAACCAACAAAGAAACATACTGAACCAGGCTCGGGGGTGTTGGGGGACTTTGGTGGGTACATTGTTTAATGCAATTGTGTCAAGGCAAACCCCTTGAGTTGAAAATGAAAGTTTACAATGCACAAACAAGTGCAGCAAGCAACTATGGGGCTTCACTTTGGGGGCACAAAAATGTTTCCACATTACAAACTATAGAAAACAGGTAAAAGATATTTTGGTCTGCCGTGCTCTGCCTTGACTTTTGCAGTGCATGCCGAGCTGGGAGCAAAACATCTGGCAGACGAATGCCATCAGGCAACTTTATTACACTGGTTGAGTATTTGGTCCAACCCAAGAGCATTTATTTATTTTAATATTTATTACACGCCACATCCGCATCCGCCTCAGAGTGCACATGAAGCATGGACACAAACGAGACAACAAGTCATTTGTCAGGCAGGGGATTCAGGCAGGAACACAGGGAGTAGGGATTTAACCTGGGTTGAAGTTGAACAGATATGTTTTAATCTGCTTCTTAAATAATGCCAGATTCCCTGTCAGGCATATAAGCCCGGGGAGCGAGTTCCAATGAATAGGACGTCAAATGTTGTCCTCCAAAATGCACCAGGTTGCATCTCGGCTGGGCAAAGGTGTGGAAGGCAGAAGAGCTGAGCTGTCTCCCTGATATGTGTGTCTTCACTTGATCCTTTAGGTATGTGGGACAGGCATTGGTACGGCATTTGAATGATTGAATGGCAATGTCAGGATCTTGTGCCTGATCCCATGTTGTAGAGGCAGCCAGTGTAACTTGCTACCCGCATCAGACACATGATCGCATTTAGACATGCCATGAATAGCCTGGACAGCGCTATTCTGTGCAACCTGGAGTGCTTCAATATTCGAGCACAATTTTCCAGCTAGAAGACTGTTACAATAGTCCAGTCTGGAGTTTATTAGCACGGAGGTCAGGAGTGCGCAGTTCCCGATAGTGAGGAATGGGCAGATATAATAAAGTAGCTTGGAGATGAGACCACACGAGGTTCAAATATAGGAAACATGCAGTCTCATGATCAACTCATCATCAAGAACACTCCCTAGTGTTTTATCTTTTAGACACACTGACAATGTTACCCACAACACATAAATGTAGGCTGGGACCAGTCTGTTTAGATGGATTTAGGAGGCCACAATCAAGAGCTCGGTCTTGTCACAGTTCAAGGCAAGGGAGTTGCTTGGCATCCATGCTTGGACTGCATCATAGATTTTACTTATGGAGGCCAAATCTTGCTCATATTTCCCGCTTAGCCCAAGAACGACCTGGGTGTCATCAGCATCATTTGTATACTGCACACCGAGGGAGTCCAACAAGTCAAGCAGGGGTCTGATGTATATGTTGAACAAGATGGGCCACACAGGCAAGAGCCCTGAGGGATGCCACATGTTTGGGGAACGGGTAGAGAACTTTCTTAACTAACTGCTACCCGGGCAGTCTGTGGGGCCAAGAAATGATGACAGCCATCGAGATGCTTGGTGGGATAAATGTGCGATCTCCCTGAGCCTTGTCACTAGTAGAGAATAAACATACAAAGAGGACTCAAGCTACCCCTCCCTTTCGACACTTACAGGTGTATATCACCACACAATGAACATATACTGCAATTTAATCTGAACATGCATTACAATAGATCGCCAATGTTGCGTTTTACAAACGGATTCTTTCTTTTTTCTTGAGTTTTTTATAAAAACCTACTAAAGGCTGTTAACATATCTATGCATGTGTTGCCAAAGTTAGACCACCCGGTTTTCCTGGTGCCCACAATGGTTCATCATGTTATGCAGTCATATTACATCACTTTGATATGTCTAAAGCACTGTGAGAGGGTTAGTATTTTTGGTGACTTAGAGTGTAGTATCAATAAACATACACCTATCAAGTCGACACATTTGGTGTTTCGAGCATGAACAAGGAGTCACTACTGTTATTGTAGTTGTTCTGATGCTTTCCCCAGGACTGGTGGAGAGAAGGGGGTGGGGGCTGTAGTTGGTGTCTTGTACTGCCACTCCTGTTGTTGGCTGGGGAGTCTAAAAATAGGAGAATTTAAAATTAAAACGTGGTGTGTCTATGTGACTATTTGGAAGCATGGGATGTGTGGGTTTATCATACTAGCGCTTATTTCTTCTGTGCCTCGGGTCTGCGTAATTTCTCTTTTGGAGCCTTCAATGCGCCGTGGTTGGAGCTGTCATTGCCTCCATGTGATACAGATGACTCGTGTTGAAAGCCATTTCTTGGAGTCTGCAAGAAACAGTAACACTGTTTAGGCAAATCTACCTTCACACCGGTGACATTTATGGAGTGTCCAGAAATCCTATCATTTGAAAACTAAATTCTAAGAGAAATGGACTCTATCTTCAAAACAAAAAAACATTATAGAGATAACCTGATAAGACAAGAAAGAATGGCCCTACAAAACCTGGCAAACGACAAACTATTCCTAGTCAAAACAGCTGACAAAGGAGGTGGAATAGTAATGTGGGGAAAACAACAATATGAAGAAGAAGTACAAAAACAATTGAATGACATGCGCTTCTACAAGAAACTAGACTAAAAAGTCTGATGCTTTATGCAGAAACACAGGGATGGATAGACAAAGATGAGAAGTCGTTCCTCATCACAGAACACCCAGTGACACTGGCATTCTAGTGTATCCCAAAGTTACATAAACATGAGACAAAACCCCCAGGAAGACCGATAGTTGAGCCTCTGTCTATAAATACAGATGTTTTTCTACGCCCCGGTGTCAACAAAATGAAGTCCTACATCCAAGACACAACAGCTATGATCCATCACCTAGCAAACATCAAACTACAACATAATGACATCCTAGTGACTTTCGATGTAGAAGCGCTCTATACGAGCATCCCACAGAAAGAATGTATAGACGTACTCAAAATCTACCTAGACAAAAGAACAGACTTGTCCACACCGACATCATTTATCCAAGAATGCATCCGTCTAGAACTTAGAGAATTTTTTTATGTACCAAGGACAATATTACCAACAGATATGAGGTACAAGTATGGGATCAACATTTGCACCAGATGTAGAAAATTTGTATATGGATAACCTTGAAACCACGTTCAACTACAACAACAGATACAAGACCCAACTGGTCAGATGGGTCCGATATATTGATGACATCTTGAAAGTATGGAGAGGAACACTGGCTCTACTTCAAGAATTTCACACATGGCTGAGCAGCATAGATCCGTGCATCAAGTTCACTATGCATCATGACACCACCCACATCTCGTTGCTAGACCTAGACATCCAGATCACAGAAAACGGGACAATTGCCACAACATTATATTGGAAACCGACAGATAAAAATACATTGTTGAACTTCAAGAGTTTTCATCCACAAGCACTGAGAGAAAACCTCCCATTCGGTCAATTTTTGAGGATAAGGAGAAATTGCACCACACTACCTAAATATGACCGACATGGAAATGATCTGGAGAATTGCCTAAAAGCTAGAGGCTATCCATCACAAATCATTTGCAAGGCACGGAAGACAGCAAGGCATACCGACAGAGAAAGTTACCTCACCAAATAAAGAGAAGAGCACAAAGAAAAGATGACATGCGTTACAACTTTTACACCAGTCAGTAATTAAATCAGAAGAGTAATCCTGAACAACTGCAATCTTCTTCAAACAGATACTCACTTTCCTTCCAGAGAAACCCAGATTCACCTTCAAGAGGAGCCAGAGTCTAAGAGATCAACTGGTCCACACATATCCAATCCCCCCGAACCAGAGAGCAAACCAAACCAATCTGTGGCACCTCCCACCGGTTGTTGGACACTACAGATGTGGGAAATGTTCAGTATGCAGTCTCACACAAGATCAAAAAGAAGTCATGCTGAATGGAACAATGTGGAAACACAAAGCCTTCACTAACTGTCTGACCAAATGGAGTATTTACGCCATCCAGTGCCCTTGCAACTTATTTTATATAGGCAAGAGCAAACGTGAGATTAGGCAGCGGATCTGCGAACACAGATCTTGTTTGAAGAACTCAATAGAAGACAATCCAATGGTCGCTCATTTTTCAAAACTGAAACATAAACACACAGAACTCTGCTGGTTCATCATCCAGACAGTCAGTGCCAAAGCCAGAGGAGTTGACCGTTACCTAGACTTGAGAAAACTTGAACAGATATGGATCCACTGTTTAGACACAGTCAAGAATGGACTTAATATTTCCATTGAGTGGAATATTTTCTTCTAAAAACTGAGAGCTGGACACCTCACAACCCGATACCATCAGAAAACATAGCCCAAACCAGAGTTATCCTGCATCCAACATGTAGACTATCTTCTTAAAGATGTTAAGTAGAATATCTGGCCTTATGTATAACGTGTATAACTAATATGGCAAGTACATCACCTGGTCTTTATGTGCACAATATGAATAACAAATGCACTAAAATGCACGTTGCATAGAACTTATCCAATTTAATTGGTAAAATAATCAATGGGTTGATTGTAAATGTGTTATATCCGAAATTGGTATATCTAAACTATGTATGTCTGAAGTGACTTGTAAAAATCTCAACCATGCTCCTGCCAACTAGGGTACTCCCCCTGCACATGTGTGGCCAGCGTTCCCCTCACGGAAAACACAGAGTGCTCCGGAAAAACACGGCGTCTTAGCCCTTTTAATTATAAATTATGATCGCAGACACAGGTCCCCAATCTTTTACTATGTAAAGTAATTGCTGCCCGAGTTCTACAAAACCGGTGGCAGCGTCATACACCCTCTCACGCCCCCCCGCCCAAACCAAATCAGGGTACCCACGTCATCCTGACGCCCACATTCACTATGTGCCATTGCCTACCAACCACACTAACCAGCCACGGTATCCAATCAACAATAAATACGGCAGGGAGACTGTATCCGCCAGCAAACATGCGCACTGGACATGGCACGTCTCCACGGCAGTCAACAGATCCTCACGGAATCAAACACACTACATCAGTTAAGCGTTGATACCAGGCAGCTCTATGTCAGAATGCACCAAAGTATCAACCGAAAAGGATACAATATTCAAAAGGATACAGGAGGTAGGGTCTTCCGGATCCCTGTTCACCCGACTTGATAGTCGTGAAGTCAACAAAGACCTTCCAAATGATACAACCCTCTGGCTGATAAAACAGGCAGAGCGATGGATCACTGGAAAGGGCGTGGGTAAGGTATAGTAATCCAGCCTAGGACAAATTAAAGTATCATGAATAACTGCTCCAACCTGAGTATGATGAGTTAGATAATGACAGGAATGATCACACTGACCTGTATCTCTGGGTAGAACAATCCAGAAGTCTCTTGATGGATTTGAAATGAAGAACAAAACGACAGGGAAGGGAAAATTAGTAAGGGAGACTTATCCCGGACGGAACGAGGCTCACGCTAGATACGGGTTGAATTCACCACAGGATAGCGTCCCAAGTTCAGTTCAAAGTCACTTCCAATAATCCTTGAAAGGCTTCCTTCCCACTTAGGGATCAATCCTTCTGTTAATTCCACAGATGCAGGAGTTAGAAGAAAATAGTGTTTGAAGACAACGTGAGCGTGTGGATTTACACGCGGGCAGGAATCGCGCAGTCTGGGCCAGCCGCGTGTGAAGACAACGTGCGCGTGTGGATTTACACGCGGGCAGGGTTCGCGCAGCCTTGGCCAGCCGCACTTGAAGACGAAGAGCGCGTGTGGATGTTACACGCGAGCAGGATTTACGCAGCCTTGGCCAGCCGCGTATGAAGACAAAGAGCGCGTGTGGACTTTACACGCGGGCAGGATTCACGCAGCCTGGGCCAGCCGCACTTGAAGACGAAGAGCGCGTGTGGATGTTACACGCGGGCAGGTTTTACGCAGCCTTGGCCAGCCGCGTATGAAGACAAAGAGCGCGTGTGGATTTTACACGCGGGCAGGATTTACGCAGCCTGGGCCGGCCGCACTTGAAGATGAAGAGCGCGTGTGGAATGGCACGCGAAGGGATAGCTCCAGGAATCAGCGTGTGGCGGAACACACGCTATCGAAGGCCCAAAAGTAGCTGTAGGAATATACCAGGATGTAGATCAGAGGTTCAGCTACACGACGCCAATAGAGACGATCAGAAGCAGCGAGTGAAGTTTCTACGCTGCTTAAATACGTGATACCGTAGTTCACGTGACGAAGCAAAAGTCACGTGAAGTTAGCGACGTGAAAAGTGTTAACGTCGTTTTCCCGGTAACGTATCGAATAGCCTCCATTTGGAGTAGAACGGTCTAGCTGTTCTACGAGCGTAGCGTCCAGCATGCATGACACTCTAGCACGATCGATCAGCTCCGAGATCCCACTACATAGCCACCCAACCTAGGTGGGTGCTGATGTAAGAGAAATGTAACACGTAAGATCTGCTCTCGGATCAAACTGTATGGTCTTTAGAACACCTACGGTACTGTACAGGGCGCCAGGCAAGACTCTGGTTTCCAGAGTAAATCAGCAGAAATAACACGACCCAATAGTAAGTATAATTGCACGGGCCCCAACACCCAGTGCACAGAAGCAGAACTGGTAATTCCACACATAAAATAACATTGTGAATCATGTGTTCTTACCTGTAAGAAAAAACGAATGGAATTTCCTTAAGCAGTGTTACCGTTTCTTGCCAACTCCAAGAAATGGCTTTCAACACCAGTCATCTGTATCACATGGAGGCAATGACAGTTCCAACCACGGTGCATTGAAGGCTCCAAATGAGAAATTACGCAGACCAGAGGCACAGAAGAAATGAGCGCAGGCATGATAAACACACACATCCAATATGCTTCTAAATGTTAAACTCTCCTATTTTTAGACTCCACATCCTACAACAGGCATGACAGTACAAGACACCAACTACAGCCCCCCTCTTCTCTCCACCAGTCCTGAAGAAAGCATCAGAACAACAACTACAATAACAGTAGTGACTCCTTGTTCATGCTAGAAACACTAGATTTGTTGACTTGATAGGTGTATGTTTACTGATGCTAAACTCTAAGTCACCAAAAATACGAACCCTTTCACAGTGTTTTAGACATATCAAAGTGACGTGATATGACTGTATGACATGATGAACCATTGTGGGCACCAGAAAAACCGTGTGGTCTAACTTTGGTATCACATATATAGATATGTTAACAGCCTTTAGTAGGTTTTTATAAAAAGCTCAAGGAAAAATAGAGAATCAGTTTGTAATACGCAACATTGGTGATCTATTGTAATGCATGTTCAGATTAAATTGCAGTATCTGTTCATTGTGTGGTGATATACGCCGATAAGTGTCGAAAGGGAGGGGTAACCCGAGTCCTCTTTGTATGTTCTGTTAAATTACCCTCATGACAAAGGCCCTCCCATAACAAAAAAGAGGGTCCCAACACACCCCACAGTATAAACACACTAGTAGAGAATGATCCACCAGGTCGTAGGCCGCAGAGAGATCAAGAAGTATCAGCAAGGCAGGATAACCTCTGTCTGCTATGCCCGCCAAGTTGGATTTAAGGTCAAGCATGGTGGTTTCTGTCCTGTGCTGAGCTCTAAAACCCGATTGGCTGGAATCTAAGATATGGTGGTCTTCGATGTGCTTCTGTAGCTGTAAGTATGCTAGTTTGTACATAATCTTAAGGACAAATGGCACATTAGTAATAGGTCGGTAATTATCAGTAAGGGGGGGATCTGCGTTAGCATTTGAAGTAGGGGGTGTAATCTAGGCCACCTTGAGGAAGGAAGGAACTACGCCTTCATCAAAAGATAGGTTTATGAGTTTAGTTATCTCAGGGGCTAGTAGCTCCAGGGAGTCTTTGAAGACATCTGCTGGACAGCAGTCACTGAGGCATGAGGTAGGTTTCAGGTCGCGTATGATCTTGGAGACTTGCTCCTCTAAATAATGAGAGAAATTAAAGATAGGGATGTTGGTAGATCCAGGGGGCAGGTCCTGGGGAACATTTGCTTGGATATTACATCCCTGTGAGGTTGACTGGATGGTACTGATGGTCTGTCTATACCCTGCAATCTTAGCAAGGAATCCATTGTGGATTTCCCTACATCTTGTGGAATATTTCATTAAATCATGGTTGATGGGTGGAGTGTCCTGAAAGTCAGCTAAGATTTTAAACAGTTCACTGGTATTGGAACGTGCATTGTTGATTCTATTATTGAAATAGGTACATTTAGAGTTAATGATGCTGGTTTTGAATCTGACTGCTTGCTTATACTGGGCCAGCGTGTCTGTGCTGGGGTTCTTGTGACAGGCTCTTTCATGCGCTCTTGTTATCTGTCTAATAGAAAGGATGTCATCAGACAACCACATATTTTTGGGTACCTGTGGTTTGATGGTCTTACTTTTCAGTAGAGCTAGGATTGAAATGAGCTGATTTATAGAGGTGGTAAAATGTTCCAAAAGTTGGTAATAGTCATAAGGCTAAATGCTAAGAGGGCAGTACATTTGGCAGGGGTAACATTCTTGAGGTTGCGTACAGGTTTCTTAGTTCTAGGTTCTAGTTAGTTCTAGTTGCCCTGTGGTCAGTCAAAATGTCGAAAAACAAAGTCAAATGACAGAAATGTCGAAAAAAAAAGTCAAATGTATTATTTTTTTATTTATATGTATTTTTTGGGTTTGGTAAGTAAAAAAAGGGGTAAAATAAAAAAATAGAAAAAGGGGGTTTGGGGGGGAAGCCCCCCATTTCGAAAAAAAAACGTATTGAAAAAGAAATTTGACTTTTTTTTTCCGACATTTTTTTTTTGACATTTTGACTTTCGACATTTTTGTTTTCGACCAAATTACTATATAACCCATGTGTTCATTCTTGCAGGTGGTGCTGGGAGGTGAATGGTAGCCTTGATCAAATAGTGATCGGACCAAGCACAAGGCAGGACCCTAAGACTGGACACGGAAGAATGGTGGGAGACCAAGCAGTCAAGTGTGTGGCCACCTCTGTGTGATGCCTCTTTCACCCATTGTATACGCCCTGTGGATTTAAGGGAGTCAGTGAGTGAGGATGCCGGTTTTTCTAGGAGATCATCTGCCCAGCAATTGAAATCCCCCATGATAATCAGTGGGTGTTTGGGTTTGAGGATATGAGTGAGGAGTTCAAGAACTGCTCTTCAAAGAGTGGCATGTCTTTAGGAGGCCTGTAGAGGGTTAGGATGCTTAGGAATGAGTTGGCTGAGGTTTTAATCTTGACCCATAGGGATTCACAGTGATCTGGGCTGATGTGGGTGACATGACAATCTAGGTGACTTTTGCACATTAGGGCTACCCCAGCCCCTTTTCCCTGAAATCGATCTGAGCGAAAGATCATATAATTGGGGTGGGAGGGGGGGGTTGACAAGGTGGCATCACTGAGTATACAGGGGTTAAGCCAAGTTTTAGTAAGGGCTAACAGGTGAGGCCTGAATTCACTGATGTGGTCTCCCACTTCAGCTCCATGTAAAACAGCGATCTTGTATTCAGGAGAGATAGCGAAGTAGAATTAAATGCATTGATGTTCCTAGTGGCAGTGTGGTGTATGATGTTGGAGCTATTTGGTACTTCAATTTCATGTAGGTGGGTAGATTCCTCTGTATGTGACAGGGGAGCTATCAGACACATTCTAACAGTAATGTTGAAGATAAAGCAGCATAAATGGTGCCTTGTGATCTAGATGATCCGTGCTATGGATACAGTTCAAACAATAGTGTCTGCATAAGGCAAACTTTGCTGTAAGTGAGGTGCAAAGCTGCAATAGAAATACCAGCAAAGCACAGAATACGTGACGGGCAGGGTATAAATGAGGAAGACACTGACGCGTTGATTCCGGCGATGACTGGGGAAGACTGGGATTGTCGCAGGTGCACTAGCTCAAACTGATTTGAGGAGCGTGGGGCTACTGGGAAATGTAGTTTCCCTGGCCAAGTAGCTCAAGCAGAGTGCACAAAGCCAAATGCTGCTTATAAAGTGAGAAGACTAACCTCACATGCAGCCAGGCACACAATCCACAGAACATGATTGAATCTCACAAGTGATTACAAAAATACTTTGAATTTCAATTCAAGCGTGCCAAACACACATTCCGTTTTGGCAGCAGCAAGATAATACACACAGATGCAAAAAAAGACCTGAAAGCGTGCCCCACAGCAGATTAAGTAGCTCGGGAAGACTGGGTTTATCTCAGGTGCACCGGCACAGGTGCCCCAGATCAAACTGATTTGAGTTACCTGGGGCTGCTGGGAAATGTAGTTTCCTGGGCCAAGTAGCTGAAGCAGAGTGCACAAAGCCAAATGCTGCTTTTAAAGTGAGTAGACTAACCTCACATACAGCCAGGCACACAATCCACAGAACATGATGGAATCTCACAAGTGTTTACAAAAGAACTTCAATTTCAATTCAAGCGCACCAAACACACATTCAGTTTTGGCAGCAGCAAGGTAACACACAGATGCAAAAAAGTAAAAACATGAAAGCGTGCCCTCACAGCAGATTAAGTAGCTGGGGAAGACTGGGCTTGTCGTAGGTGCACTGGTGCAGGTGCGTCAGATCAAACTGATTTGAGGAGCCAGGGGCTGCTGGGAAATGTATTTTCCCTGTCCAATTAGCTCAAGCAGAGTGCACAAAGTCAAATGCTGCTTTTAAAATGAGTAGACTAACCTTACATGCAGCCAGGCACACAATCCACAGAATGTGATGGAACCTCACAAGTGATAACAAAAGAACTTCAAATTCAATTCAAGCGCACCAAACACATATTCAGTTTTGGCATCAGCAAGATAACACACTGATGCAAAAATGAAAGAAGAAGTTATCCAAGCCCTGAGGTGTAGTGATGTTTGGAGAAACATACCCTGGTTGAAATGTATTTCTTTTTGTGAGGCCCCTAGCCTCTATCAACAAAGCGATTTGCTGAGTCAGAGGGAGAGGAATGCCCACAAAAGGAATGTTTGTACCTTAAGCAGGGAGTGACGGGAAACCATGGGGCTTGCTTTGGCTTCGAACCGCAAACATGACAGTGTGACCAAGGTAAACTCTATGCAACCATATTTGACTCATAGTAACAATCCAATAGATAGTTGGGGTGTCACAAGATCCTGTTTTGATCTCTTGCTGCTAAGATCCAATACAGCAAATTGGCAGAACTCTGTGCCGGACCCAGAATGCCATTGCTGTAACTTCAGTTGAAGGTCTTGTGCTGCTTTGACCATAATATTTGGAACTGAGAAGGCAAACAATTCTTCCGATATTGAAAAGAGAAATGCACTCAATGTGGGACGGTACTAACCTTCCTACTGCAGGCAGAGCCCGTTCTTGTTGCTTGGGCATTTTTATAGTATCTAAGGAGGGCATGGAGTGCCAGGAAACACTGTTTGGGGCAGCTTGCGCGAGTCGATTCTATGAAAAGGAATGTTTTAGTGTATCATTTTAAATACATGATTTATTCGTTTTAACGGATTAACTGTTTTATGTGTGAATTTTGCTGCTATTTTAGTCTGTATAAACTTTAATGGATTTTATCCAAATTAACTTATTTGATGAGAATCAGCCCTGATGATGGACACAGCATCTTTTCCTAGCAAAACACAGGAGCAACAGAACATGAAAGAAGGCTAGTTATATTGGCCCTGTACACATGATATATAAAGAATAAAGAATATAACAAGTAATTTCATATTTCAAGCTGCAGAGCAATAATAGAGTGTTGTTTCCTTTCTTGATCTCACTCATAGGTCCCTCTCTACTGTAAATGTAGATTGCTAGTAATTGCCAATGCTTTTGAAATGCTCTCCATCATTCACTGTAATTGCTGCATGGCTAACTTAATGGCTCTGGTTTCAAATTTAAGGGGAGCTGGGAGCTATTAGGTCCTGATTCTAATCTAGAAGAGCCTGGTAAGCTTGAAACCAACAGCTACTTTTGGCTTACCTGGCCAAGGTGTGCCGAAAAAACACACCTTCGTGAATTTTAACTCTGTGCGTTTGGGGCAGTCTATAAATATAAGGACACATCCATATGACATTTAAAGCATAAGGGTTCATAATTAGTGGAAGAATTGTAAATGTGCATGTTATGTGGGAGTTAGATTTGCAGAACGCTGATGGTTGTATACCTGATATTAAAATATTGTTCTTTACAATGTTAATTGATACTTTCAAATATGCCACAGGCAATATTTAAGGGAACTCATTACTTATGCATATATTTTTAAATGGTATTTGAAATTGCAAGGAGTATTAGTTTTGCAATCCAAAGTATGGCTCCCAGTTCATCCTTCTGTAAAATATGTATGATCAGTCCAGTATTCTGCCCCACCCCGTATGCTCTTTGATTGTTTCCTAACATCAGGTTTTATATAGTGCTTCATGCAAGTACTCCCACTTCTGAAAGTTAGTGATACTGTATTTATTGCCCTCACAAGAAAGGAGTAGGCCATTCCAGCATTCAACTTACATCAAGTATCAGAGATCAACAGTGCTTAACATGCTTTGCTATTTCAGTGATGTGATGAATCCAATGATGTCATCACTCCTTTCCCGGAGCTAGCCTCTCGATATGTGGCCAGGGGCTGGCAGCCACTACCTGGTCCTGGCCCTGGGGGACCACATGGGGGGGATGCCACCCTCAGTGGGATGGAGCAACATCATTGGGCGAGCCATGGTATAACCCCATTCCCTTAGGGACACCCCCTCAAACCTTCATGGCATATTGTGGCAGTAACCCTCCATATTCTCCAATACTCAGTCATAGAAGATTTAAACATCACGTAGTTACATAAGTAACAGACTGACACGAGGAAGAGAGCAACCGGAAACAAGATCAGTCAGCTAGAACGATGTGAGCAGTCTAGCTGTTGGAGAAATCTGATTGGTTCTAAAAAGCTTCCTTCAGTACCATGGCAGTTCAAAGATGAAGCCATAGAAAACTGCAGACAGACCAGACTGGCTAGAGACTGCTAGGGAAGCCAAGTTGTTAGATGGACACGTGAACAAAGAAAAAGCAGCACGAAGTACGAGGGAGGCAGAGTGTGGACTGGAGACGCATTCTCTGGAGACGCATTCTCGCAGGCAGGAGAGACAAAGAAGTTAGGCGCAAGGCAAAGTAGTTTTGCATCAGCGAGAGAAAACTGAGCTATGTACAGACCACAACCAGCTGCAGAGGCGCACTGCCCAACTGGAGAGAGAGAGAGCAGAAGCTAAGAAGGACCAGAGCAAATTATGTCAACGAAAAGGTAATTGACTTTTGTGCAGATAACACAAACACAAACTTTGGTGGGAAAGCAAGAACTGGGAAAAACAATGTTTATTGTAAATTGAAAGAGTCAATCCCCGAAAATAAAATTGGTGTTGGCTTTGCATCACACATTGTGCATAATGCAGTGCAAACTGCTGCTGATCAACTCCCCTTGGACATTGAATCCTTCAACTTGAAACTGTATAAATACTTCTGCATCTATACTGTTAGAACAGAACAATTGAAGGAATGTTGCAAATTCTTTAACATTGAACACAGAGCATCCTTGGTACCATCAACGCCGGCTGGTTGGACCTATTGCCAGCTCTTAACAGGGTGCTCAAACTGTACCCAGCCCTGAGGTCTTACTTTGTATCGCAAGAAAAAGGCCCCTACAGCAATTATCACACTATTTGAGATTCTTTCGGCGAGACGTGTCTGTTTTCTGCAGAACCAGCTAGTAATTTCTAATGATACAATTAAGGTTTTAGAAAAGCAAAATTGATTCTAATGATGTTGGCCAAAGGTTAATGAGACTGACAGAAAATATAATGGGCGGTATGACGCATGTTTTTTGAGCAATAAGGCCAAAGGACTCCTAAACACCCTAAAAAAACAAGGGCGACTAATGGAAGCACAATTCAATGAATATATTGGGCAACTAATGGAAGCACAATTCAATGGATATATTGGGCAACTAATGGAAGCACAATTCAATGGATATATGTATTCATTTTATGACAGCTGTGCAAATTACCTCAAAGAATGGGGGGCACATTTTTCAGAAATTAATACCATATTCTGGGTCCTCCTGAACAGTGCCCCTGTTTGGGAAGATGTAGAGGGTTCCCTACAATTTGTGCAGACAACATCAGGAAGATTTGAACTGGATGACACAGCTTTTTTGATGAACCGAGCTGTGTATGGAATCACACAGCTTGCAGACTCGCCCAGTGCAATGAGCAGAAAAAATCTGCAGATGAATGGTGGGTGGAGGTTTTCTCCAGTTTTTCACAACAGGACAGCATCATGAAAATCTGATGGTTCAGTTTGCTTTGTGTTTGTCCAGCACAAATGCTCCAGTGGAAAAAAAGCTTTTTCCATAATGAACAATACATGAACTGATGAAAGACACTGGATGGAATTTGACACCTTGAAATCCCGGTTGATTACTAAGGTAAATGTCAAACTGAGCTGCAATGAGTTTCATAGCAGAGTACAGAAAGCCAAAAGAGTGCAACACAAAATTAATTCATCTGTGAAGTACTCTGATCACAAGTAAAATAAAACATGCCAGGCACATTTTAATTTGTGGGAAACATTATCAGTTTCATTTCAATTTTTACTATGGTTTTTAATGGATACGTGTTTTACTTCTTTGCAATAAAAGCATAGTTCTGTTTTGATTACTAGAAAGTTTGTCAGGTGCAATAAATCCAAACAATAAAGGTTATATTGCCTTTGAAGTGCATTAGTTTTCTGCCATTCAATGATACAAGGGGGTCAGATGTTCTTAATAAATTACATACAGGATATCAGTATTTATTTTGGAAAGGCTTGCTGTAATTTCACAGTGAAATATTGATGGGTTGAAAACAACCCCAGTCCACTCTACCGCAATATAGACATGCCCTGCACAGGTGGATCCCCAAAAATTCACTATAAAAAACAACAAACAGTTCCACATGAATAGTGGTTTCATGGGCATCTGAACATGTATCCAGCATTTTGATAGGAATCATTTGCTCTGGCCCGCACCCAAACTCATGTTGGTCAGTGCTGTCACTAGCCTTGTGTTTGTTGTTCCTCTTTTGTGTTTATAACCGCTACTGACATGTAGTCTTACTTTTGTGTCAGCACCCACAGTTACATTGTAGTCAGTGGCCTGTACAGGTTTTTTTATTTTGAAAATCTGGACACCCTATCATGATCGTTGAAGTTGAGGAAGAATGCAACCGACAAATGAGTGATAGATGTGCATACTTGAAAATGATCTGATACAAGAGATTCTTGGTAATTTAGCAATAATTAAACAGGCAGAAGATCTTGGATGGATTAATGACAAAAACAAAAAAGATACTATGTTGGTTATATCCAAAAACACCTTCCAAGATTTTTAAGTCCCTTGACAAACCATCTGGCAGACCAATTGTGGCAGCCAGCCAGAGACTGTATTCTACAACCCTTAGGGATCTATACTGGCTCCATATTGCAACCACTCATACAAAAACAGGCCACCTCCATTAAAGACACCACCCATTTATCAGTTCATAAATGTCTTGTACTGGAAACAAATGACATTTTGTTGACAATAGATGTTACAAATCTTTACTATGTGGGCATAGAAGCCGTAGAATGGATATTACTCCAAGAAGAAAGGGTTGGCGCAGCCAAGTAATTTGTGATATTCTTATTAGAATTAATTGTGCATTGGTCATATTTAAAGTAGAAGGACAAATACTAACTGGGACGTCAATGGGAGCCACTTTGGCCCCCAGCCTATTCCAACAGCTTTAATCTTAAATTTGAGAACGACCACACAACACACCAACCCTTGTAGCACAAATACATCAAATATTGGGGACAATATATTGAGGAAGTGTTCATGATTTGGAAAGTAGCGACAGAAAAATTGAGCAATTTCTTAAAGTATCAAAAGGCAATTAATGAAAGGATTCAATTCACAGACAAGATTGTGACGGGTAATACATTTTTTAGCTGTACATATTGGACACAATATACCAGGCGTCAATACTAACATGTATCATAAACCCACAGATTGGAATAATTTACTACATAGACTCCTTTTCCACTCCCGACAATCCTTAGGTGTGTTCCTTAATGCAAACTATTAAGAGTCAAAAGCAGAGTCAGTAATGAAGGACAATGCAAAGAAATCATTTGAGAAAATTACAAAAATTCCCTCATAGATGATACACATCAGAAGAACTTAGCCAGGCACAGGCTACAGTTGAATCAAAGACTGGAGACTCACTACTTAACAAGAAAGATGTGAAAGATTTTCCACGACCGAATATTGTACACAAACCTCAAAGGTCAAGAAGGGCATTCTTAAACTCTGGAAAAAAATGTCATGCAACAACAAACTGCGTGATCTTTTCATTGAGACACCCATGTTTGCCCATCAAAGGAGCAGCAATATTAGAGATCTATTGGTGCACACTCATCTGATCAGACAGCCAAGTCAAACACCAGAAGAAAGAGGACCTATCTGTGTTTGAACTGTTGCAATTGAAAAAATATTATCAAGGATAGCAGTTCTTCGCACCAAAACAGGAGAGAAGATGGAATTAAAACAGGACACTTGTGATCGCATTGACACTGTTCTCAGAGTCACATGTCCATGCGGTCTATATGTGGGTCAGAAGTTTCGTAAGGCCAATGTGAGCTGGAATAAACATTTCTCAAACATCTGAATTTGGTTTGTTGAGTCTGAAGTAGCAAGACATTTCAATGAGAATGAACATCAGATAGGACATATGAGATTCCAAATACATGCACATAAGAAACTGGAATAAAAAGAAGCATGTTGGAGACCAGATTGTTTCATATGGTATGAATGAAAAAAATGAGGCTCACTTGTTTTTGTAGATTTGAGCCAGAACAATTATCAAAGGATGAGCAGATGTAATCTAGGTTTACGACTTATCTGGAACACAAATGTAATCATTTTTTGATTATTAATGGAGAATAGTGCTACACTTAGTTTGTGTAATATTACTTTATAATAGTCATCATATGAGCAATGTAACATTATCTATAATGAGCGTTACTAGCACAATTGTAACAATACTCTTTTCCCCTAAACACTTTTTTGATGCAAACATTGATATTGTTTGCCAGACCAGAAAAATCAGTAATTGCTCCATATTTAGCATTAGAACAATACGATCTATATTTTACAAAACGGAATGTTATATCAAAGACCGGCATTGTCCATCTATCAAAAAGTTCTTTTTTTGCTCCACCATTTTCCTATGACTTATATTTCAGCAATTCTTGAAACCATAAAGAAATACTTGAACATTGCTGTTACATGCCATATAATTCACAACAAAATATTATTTGTACAAACAAGATGATATTGGCGGACAGTATCTTGCCCATGCTACTTAACATAGGCAGCATTTACAATGTCAATTGTTTTTTGCATCATGCATAAACACATTATGGTGTGTATAACTTTATCATGATGACCAGTATAGACAGACTTTAAAATGTCTTTGTAACACAGAAAAAAAAGTATCATGTTGTATTCTAAAACAGTTTATTTACTTTAGTTATTCCACGCAGAAACACATTATGCTGTATAAAACTTGACCACTATATGCAGACTGTAAAACAGGTCTTTGTATCACTCAGGAGAAAAAAACATTGTACCATCCTGTATTATAGAACTGTGTATTTGCTTTAGTGTTTTAATTTTTCACATCATCAATGCCTGAACGCAATGAGACGTTTACAATACACGTGTAATGTCACACGCATACAATGTCACCCTTGATTTTGTGTATGATATATACAAGATGGTAGAGACACTTTCTACTTCGCGTCTTTCTCAAGTGATCTGGAGAGATTTTGACACACAATCAAGATAAGCCCTGCTTGGGAACTTAATGGAACCATAACAGAATGCTTGATGAATATACTTAATAATAAGTTACACCACAAACTGGTCTTCTTACAACTACCACTGTTGAACACTTAATGAAATGTACCTCTTTATCTGTTACTATGGATAACGATTTGGTAGTCTTTTTGTCACCAAACATATAAAAATATTTACGTACCCAATACTTTTTATTTCTCTATCACGTGCAATCACCAGATACACATTTCCCACTGTTGACAGGTATAGATTTGTGTGTAGGGAATTAAGAGAACCTAGTCACAAGTTTGGATATGCGTAAACACAATAGACCTTTCTATAACCAATACAAAAATAGAAGCAGCCCCGATTGATGCAGTTTCCGAAATGCATTGGCTAGTGATTCTGCCACTCAAACAATGGTTAAAGGATAGTACCAATAAAGACATTAAGATGAAGCTATCAAGATCAATGTATTCACTAATGTATTACATTTCAGTAGTTTATGCTACGATGGGGTTACGAAATTCTGGTGATGTTTCACGAGTTGTGATAACCTGTTTTAAAGACAACTTTTAATTTGAAGGCCAGGACAGAAACAAATCAAATACTACGTTAACATCCCACATTGGAGGTTTTAAGATTTTAGCCTCTTTTGAGAAGGTGGAAAACCAATGGACAGGAAGCAATGTCTGTTTGGTCAACAAACTCATGACCTGCTGACAACGCTGATCTATACAGATTAAAAGTGGGAAAAGCTTTACTTTGATCAAACAAAAGAGATAAGAAATATAACACCTGTATGAGAGCTGCTGTAATGGGATCCCATGACCGCCACACACACCAATGATCACAAGCTACCCAAGCTGAGGGATAAACATTGGAAGTTCCGGGGGCCCAGTATTCCCTGACAATGGTGGAAGCTAATGCTGAGAGCTCTCCGACATGCCAGGAACCCCTAACATCCTCTGAACCACGATGTGTAGAGACCTAGTGCCAGTTTCTGTAGTTTGTGGTCTGAGTCAAAGAGAACATTAGGAAACTTTCGAAGAAGATGAGGGACATCTATGGACCTTGCCAAAAGAGCTAGTTACAAAGAGTGAGATACGCAAAGCGTGGTCACCAGAATCACTGATGACTCTGTAGCCTCACGTGAGGATCAGACTGGGAATCATGAAGGATAAAGGGAAGACATAACCAATGATGTTCATGCAACTCTGTTGAGAGGCATCCCAGACCTTTTCCTTCGGCACTGGCCTCCAACTGAAAAATCGGGGAAGTTGAACATAGAGAACTGACACAAAGAGGTCCACCTTTAGTGGACCTTCTAGGTAGTTTATCCTGCAAAATACTAATGGGTGAAGCCCCCAAATGCTGGAACCACGAAGTGATCTAGAGTTACAGTCGGCCACAGTATTATGCAGAGTGGTGTGAGGGGCCAGTGATGCGAGGCAGACAAGTGTTTGTGTTTTTGACCAAATAAAACATGTTATTAAAAGTAAAAAATGCAAATAAAACCTTGCTAAACCTACTCTATGCAGGAGTTCCCCGCCTATTCCAAAATCTAAGTGGTTAACTCCTAGCATCAACAAAACTGGCCCTCACACTAAACAACAAAACATTCAAGATGAAACAAACAACATAAAAGACAAAAGAATAAACAAAAATCAATGACTTTAATATCCTTCACTTGTCCTTGGTAGATATGTCTACCATGATTACTCAAAGTGACTTTCTCCCAAATGTTCAAAAGGAAAGGAAAGTCTTGAACCAGTTCTTATAAGTTCCAAAAGGAAATAAAAGTTCAACAAACACAATACCACTGGCAACAGTTCTCCATACTTCTGTTCAAAATGTCCCCTTTCAATTTCAGAAAACAGCACTAATGCTAATCCTGGATATCATCCTTGCAGTATAGGTTTGCCAACGTTTATTAAACAAGGAACATCTGCCTCAACAACTTCCTTGGTATTCTTGACCTCTGCAGTGTCTTTAGTATACTTGTCAGGATGCTTCTTCTCAGGGTACTGCTTCCCTCTTGACAATCCCCTTCTACTACTGTTACTTTGAGAGAAGGCTCCTTGGCTCCAAAGTTTACTACTAACTTCATTCAGCTTCAGGTTAAGATTTACTGACAGTAGTATACAACCACTGTTGAATTAGGTCTACTCCAACTTGATACTTGAAATGTAAAAGGTGTTTCAAGACTCTCAACCTCCACAGGTAGGCAAGGCACTCACCTTTCCTATGGGAATAGGGCAGCCTCTTTGCCTCTTCTGCCTGCTTTATTACCACCAATGTAATCTGATTCTGCTAGACTGCTTCTGTTTTTAACTTCAACAGTCTCAGCCTTACAGATAGTTGACTTGATCTGTTTACAAGCACCCAGCTGCCTTCCCCAGCTTCATTCACACATGTATGGTTCCATTAGTTACCCTTAAGCTGTATTGCCACGTTTCCAGCCTGGGATGAAAAAGTCACACTTGTAGCAGAGGAAACTGGACCTTTAACAACTCCAACAATCTCAGAATGCCGGTGAATAGTTCTTAACAGGGCAGGTTTCACTTTAGGATGGATTCGCCTACTGGCTTGGGCACTAATTGCTCTTTGCATCAGTTTAACAACTTCTATCTTCTTAGAATACTTGTTCTGAATGTTACAAGGGACTTTCTTCAATAAACAAACAGATTTTGGTGCATGCAACCACTTTGAAGAAAGATTTTCAACTTTAAAGACTTGCGCGAAATTGTATTCCAATTTATTATCAGAGATATACTCCGACTCCAATCGGGATTCACAATTATTTGCCCACAACCTCGTTTTGATAGAATATACCTTGTAACCAATTGTGAAGGTCCGCTTTAGTTTTCTGCCTGATCTGGTAAAGCATTTCCCCTCTTAAGTGGAAATACGCGACTTCTCAAGCAACATTTCAACAGTTCAACAATGGAAATGACATTCTTGTGTACGCGAACAGTCTGACTGGCATTAGAGTTATGCGTGATACATTCTCCTTGTTAGACGACTTCTTTAAAGTAATGAACAACTTTTATTCACTAACCAAAGATATCATTAAGCTGGTAAAAGTTACCAGCAAGCTTTTCAAAGTGAACCTGCATACGGAGCTACACTCACCGGACCCAGGAACACTATGCTTGCAGCTGGTTTCCACTTCCCAATTTCTTCGGGCTCTGTTACTACGTTAGGCACTCTTGGGACCCACACCCCTTGGCAGCACATGTGTCTTCAGTCCGGCTTCAACCACAGGGAGTCTCCTTTACTGCTCTGTCCCTTGGCTTGCTTCAATACACAAGCCTCGGGTTGAAGCACGGTCTTGGCACTGTATTCATAAATATTAGGTGAACCTGGGAAGATGTTCAACCTTGACACGTCTCTCTCAGTGCAGCCACGACACGGCAGGGTTTGTGAGCACAGGGCCCTCTCAGGACTTGCAGGTGAAATCTACTTTCCTCCACCCCCCCGCGTGTCTTAAGTGACTACACTTCCTCATGAACTACCAGCCTCATGCTCTACTCCTACTACAGCCAGCCAACTGGTTCCTGCTCTAGCTCCATTCTACTTTTCCCTCTTGCAGGAGCCTTTTTTGCTCCTTAGGTGTGGCAATGAATTTCAGCTGCAGGCCCTTATTGTTAATTTCCTCACCGTGGCAAAGGCTGTTAGGCCTACTTCTCGGTCCTTCACTTCTGCGTGCCTCTACAGCCGTCTTTGACGTGTCAATCCATATGGCATTATGGGACATGTAGTTCACTTTAGTGAAGTTATGTTTGCCATTTCTAGAATTAAGGGTAGATTTAATCCCCTTAGTATTTTCAAAAGAGGGATTGTGGGTTTTAATTAGAGAAAGATGGTATAGAAAAGGCAGCACTTTCACTACTCCTAGCAGTGTACCTTTGTTTAGTTATTACATTTGTTAAACGCCCAGACCCTCGGTTATCACGGCGTTGTTGCAGACATCTTATAATAAAATTCACAGTATTCCAATTACACCAAATAAAGCACTGGTATAAGAAGTTATATCGGTTAATACATTTCATGGTCACTTACATTATTTACAGGTTCTGGTAACAGTCTACCCTAGGGAGGCAAGTATTTAGGCCTACGGTGGGTGCCTATTTCAGATTATATGTAGTTTACCTAGTATTGGTTGAAAAGCCAGGTTTTTAACTGTTTTTTAAAACAATGGAAGGAGTCTTCATTTTTACTTTTTAGTGGGAGCTCGTTCCAGAGTTTCAGGGCCATGACTAAGAAGCTGCTGCCTCCTGCTCTAGAGCTTTTGAAATGGGGGACATCAAGGAGCGACTTATTGTTGGATCTGAGCATTCTCTTGGAGTCTTTTTTGCTTATTGAGTTATTTAAATAGATGGGAACTTTGTTGGTGAGGCATTTGTGGGTAATACACAGTGATTTAAAGATGATTCTAGCCTTAATGGGTAGCCAATGAGTCTCCCTCCTAATGTTGGAGATATGGTCAGACTTTTTGATTCCCAATGCTGCTTGTAGCGCTTTGTTTTGCATTAATTGTAGTTTCCCTAGGTTGGAATTCGAGTTCCCTAATAGGATTACATTACAGTAGTCCAACTTAGATAGTATTAAGGCTCTGGCTAGGGTGACTCAGTTAGTGGGCGTGAGGTACTGGTGACACAGGGCACTCAATTTGGAAGCGTATGATGTAGGCGATGACAGAGCACTTACCTGTCTGGTCATTGTTAGATTAGCATCTAGATAAACTCCTATGATTTTGACCTGTTTCGATAGTGGGATCAGAGAACCATCAATGTTGATAGTTGAATAGTTTGAATGGAGGGCGCTGATTTTAGTTTGGGAGCCCACAGGGAGAATCTCTGTTTTCTCAACGTTGAGGCACAGGCTATTGAGAGCCATCCAATTTTGGATTATTGCATACATCTTGTTAATGATCACCGTATCCTGAGCATAATCCCCTGAAATCGGTATGAGGATCTGATTGTCCTCTGCAAAATTGGTGTAGATGACACCCATGGAGTCCAAAGCCGAGAAGAGAAGCTTAGTGTATGCATTATATAAAGGTGGGCGAGAAACAGGACCCTTGGGGTACCCCAATAGGAACTGGTATGGGATCGGCATCCTCTTCACTAATGCTTACTCTGGACGTGCATTCAACTAGAAAGGATTTCAACCAGAGGGTGGCATCTTTAGAGAAGCAGAAGTAATTTGCTAGGGTAGTGCGTAGCTTATCATGGTCCACTAAATCGAATGCTACAGATAAATCTAACAGAAATAGCATACTGAGTGTACCTGAGTCCCCAATGGTATCTATCTGGATTTTCAGGTCCAGGAGAGCCCTTTCTGTGCTGTGTTTGGGCCTGAATCCAGATTGTCTAGCTCCTTGGCGCTAGACATTGTGTTCAAGAGGGGCTTGAATTTGATTAAAGGCTATTTTGTTAATAGTTTTGAGCAAAAACGGTACCGTAGTTATTGGTTGGTAGTTAGTGGGTAGCGTTGCATCAAGAGATGTTTTTTTCAGCAGAGGGGTCACTCATGCTTCTTTTATACTTGCCGGGACTGTATTTGTATTGAATGAGGCATTCACAAAATTAGTAATAGTAGGGGTGAGGAGCGGGGCGCAGAGTTTAACTAAGTGGGCTGGGAAGTTGTCACCTTTGCAATTGAAGGCATTGAGTTTAGAGATAGTGTCTGCCTCTGTATCTTGGGTTACTGGGGTAAATTGGAATTGCAGGTTCGCATTTTCCTTGGTTTTATTGAGATTGGTATTCGTTACATTTTTTTCGGTTAGGATTTTTCTTTTTGTGCAGATTTTCTTTTTGAGTAGCTCAATTTTGGAGGCTAACGCATTTTAGATGGTAGTGCATTTTGGATGGTATTGCGGAGGGCTTTTGAGTTAAGGGATAAAAAGATTTGTTCTTTTGATGTAATGGGTTTGGATAATACACTCTTAGGTTTTGCCCCCTTGCTTTCAACTAAAGGCTGAAATCCATCAGAACAACAATAAGCCATAACCTCTTCTGGCATGATGGCAAGGGAATCCCTCTCAGAGGAAACATACAGTGTCTCATCCCACGGATTCTCCTCAGTTGTGTCCACCCAGGTATTCCTCCTGCAGTACACCACCCCAGAATTGGGATCAGGAAGCGTCTGCCCTCTACAGGCCACCTGGCAGGAGACTATAGGCAGGTTCTTGGCGAGGGATCCGTAGGATTCTTCACACTGGGCAGATATTCTACCTGGAGCATAATCTCAGCCAAAAATGCCCAAATTCCCTTCTTATCACCACCAATAATCAGGGCTGGGGACCACCCACCTTGTTGATGTATTGAGCCATTGAAATGCTCTTGACTCAAGAGAATGCAGCAGTTCAACCAGTCCTTTGCTAGATTCATCAAGGCAAAGAAACCTGCAATTGATGTGAAGGTCCCTCTCCTGAGTCCACCACTCCCCCATCGTAACGTCCCCGCAAAGTGTAACCCAGCCTAAAAGACTACTGTATGATTCAATTACAAGATCTGGGGACATCGCAAAGATCGATTTGCCGCTCCAAGCTTGCATGCAGTTCCATGCTGCACCCTGGCCTCAGCAGAGAGACTAACGTCATCCACGTCACTGAGACGCTTCATGAGGTGAAGAGCTTTCGACCTCTGCAATGCACGATAATGTAAACTACTCATAAAAGGTCACCTGAATTGATGTGGAAAGAAATTCCACAATCCATGCAAAAGTCCTCAAATGAAATTATTGTGTCTGCCAGAACCAATCTGATTTCCTCTTTAATGTTTTGATATTGGGTGAGGGTAGCTGCAAAGAGAATTGAATCATACTTATCAGTAACCCGTGAGTCACTAGAACACTGTTTAACACTTGCAAGACCTCTCAAAGATCAACTCAAGGATTCCAAACCTAACAAACAAACATGGATTAGCTTCACTGGTGAGGCCATTGGAGAGTTGAAAAGTGCACTTTATCATCAGCTCCTCCTTACCGTCTTCCTAGGTTGGCCTTGGTGTAGTTATATTACAGGAACGCAATTGGTTTTAGCAACCCATACTAAGAATTCAGCCGGAAGCTTTTTTCTTGGGAAAGGAATTCTGTGGTTTTGGAGTTGGTGTTCCTGGCTGTTAAATAAGCCCCTGGTAGCCTTAGGCTTCCTCTCACAGGACAATAATAATAATAATAATAATAATAATAATAATAATTTAGCATTTATATAGCACTACGAACCCTCAGGTATCTGAGTGCTGCTCATTATTATCCACGGTGTGTGGTGCTCATTTATTGACTTCAGAAGGACGGAGTTTTGCCCTGCCGGGATTCGAACCTGCGTCAGTAGGCAGCGAGAGCTCTACTCGCTGTGCTATCGGGCCGCCATACAATAATATAAGTTGATCACTGATCAGGCTTCCCTAACATCGTTAGGCCAGAAGTAAATACATGAATTGGCGACTCATTGTTTCTTACTCGCCAGCCGCATATCATTACTGTTTCTCATAAGAAGGGTGCTATCAGGCTGTGCCAGTCCTTGCCAAGGCCCTACCCCCAACCCTTTATGAGTCCTAACATGCTCTCAGACGGAGAACTGAAGATACCTAGGAGGGACCACTGCAACACTGAGAACGAGGAGCAGATGACCAGAGCCTGAGGAACAAGTGGACAAGAAAGAAATGAGGGGAGCACTTAAAACCTAGGACTGTTAGTGACTGTGGACCAATTACCCTCTCCGGGAAGGGAGACTGATCAAGCCTTTCTACACCAAAAAATCTCAAACCTAAGGAGAACACCTTCTGTTATTGCTGTCGAAATCTTCTTTACATTGCCTTTAATCATTTATTAGGCCCAACCATGTAACTATCACTAATAAACACTACTTGCAGTATATCTCAGTAACTGATGAGCCTGCTTGGCTTTTACAGTGTCATTTTTAATTTACCTACACTACGTTGTGACAAAGTTTTCATCCAGGGGCCTCTTCCATCTTCAGCTCTCTTCCCTTCTCTGTATCGTTGCTTGTTTCCTTCCTTTCCTTCCATCTACCTTAGTCTCAATTTCCCTTCTTGTACTCGTATTTCTTTCTTCTCTTTTCCCTTTTTTCTTTCTTCACGCCTGATAAAAGGGAAAGGAGAGGTAGACTGAAAGGAAGGAAAATGGTGGCACAGGCTCTGGGTTAGATGCTAGGTCTACAGTGTAAGCTCCTCCCCAACCTGCGACAAAGCAGTCGGGCAATTGAATGCATGTGTGGACATGTTAACCCCTTCCAGAATAAACCATTGCAAAATCTGAGCATGGTAATATGCCCGCGATGGGAGGGGTGCAAAGTGTGCAGCATATCCAATTAATCACCAGCTAAGATAAGTACGGCGTCCTTTCATCGCGGGATGAAAGGACGCTGGGTTTTTCTTCGTGGGAATTTTAACGGAAAAACTCAACATTTTTTACGGGGGGTAGAAAAATATATATGGCATGTGGGTGTTCGGCAATAGATAATATATAGGGGATGGGGTTTTGGGGGACGCGCAAAAATAAATACATTCCATGAGTTTTTTCATTAAAATTCCCACTGAGAAAATCCCATCGAAATGTCATCCAACGATGAAATGTCATGGAACCCTAGAGCCACCAAAAATCGCTTTTGTCACCATGTGCCCTGGCCTTAAGCTAAACATGCAAATGCACAATCCTTGAGTCTAATAGGTCAACTCGCTCTATTTTGTTCAAAAACTCACAATTGTACAAAACTATGTTTGAGACAAGATATTAGTGCACATTAAAGGTCTGCTGTGAGTCATGAGGAGAATGCAAAGCATCTTCAACTCCCACATGGTGAAGCAGAACTATTTATGGCACACATTCATGTAATTATACTTGAAAAATCCCTGTGTAAAACTAGTACATTCGGCAGTCAATGTCTAACGTCACAATATCCTTTGACCATGATTGGCCCAACTGTATAGTCCGCCAATCTTAATTCTCTAAGCCAGGTTTCAAAATCTCGGTACACAGTGTTTATATGGAATCCTATAGAAACAACATACATCACATTTTTTATATTGAAAACTTTAATAGTGAATCCATGTAGGGGTGCGATAAAGGGTTAAATATTATTGGAAACTGATGGGGTGGATTTTTAGTGTTGAAACAGGAGTTTGGGGGGACCCTCCCTAAAAAAAGTGCCTTCACTATAAAGGTTTTCAATATCAATATTCGAGATATGTGCATTCAATATAAAGTATTTCGATATAAAGACATGTAACCATCTCTTGGTTGCAGTTTCAAAGGTTTCACGTCTTGGTCGGTCCGCTGTGTTGCATTTGGTGTGCGTTTGTCATCATCTAGGACCTTTAGTGCATTCTCAAATGTCACAAAATCTTCGACGCCGCATCACGACATGCGGCAAATTGAGACAAAGCACTTGTGCTTTTCCTTCCTTCTCCTGCAGAGGCACGTTCTATCCCTGCTTAGCATCACTGAATTGGCATTCTTGTCCTATCCCCTCTCTAGCTTTTTGTCTTCGATGAGTGCCCGGTCTCTGCGCCGCAAGGCAACAAAGCAATTACATTTCTACAATACAGTGTTTAATTCGTTAACCGCGGAGCCCTTATCTCAGCCTTCCCCCACCCCCCCATCAACCTTTCAATTTCTCATGTATAACATGTCACGAATTGCAAAATTAACCCTCATTGTAGGCTTTGTCACGCTACCAGGGAGATCGCCTTTGAAGCCAGATAAACCCTTTGGCACCGGGATGTGGGGCAGCTCACCAATGCCAGCTGCCTCCCGGCGACGCGGTATGCATGTGAATGGCTCCCGTGTTTGCATCTAAATGGCTGCCGGCTTCTTGAAAACATAATTATGGCCCAGTGCTTACTGTAACTGAAGGGCTTCATAAGGGATTAATCTGCTCTCTGCTGAAGTAATTACTTGGCTGCTCGCTGGACTCAAGATGGCTGATAGGCTTAGGAAGTACCCAAGCCTGTAAATGGTGTTTGGTCCCAGCATAGCTGGCATGGGTCCTTCCTGAATCCCAAGCAGACAATATACATCCGCCATGAAGGATTGGATAGGAGTGTTCAGGATGAAACTTTAAACCTATCCTAGCCTCGTCATCATTTGGAACGGGAGTGCTCGTGAGCCCCAATGGACTCACTTCTGTGGACTCCCCCCAGGCCTTGCTCGGCCAGGCCCCTCACAGCCCTTCCAGTCACTTATTTTCTTGGAAGCCGGTGGCACAAACAGAAACTGGGCGCGTCTTTATCTCCTCTGTACACTTATTCCTGGGAATATCGAGCTGGTTAATTGAAACACTGGCCCAGGGGCAGCTTACAGATTCTGGGCCAACAATACACGGCAGGAGAAGCAAAATCAAAGAATATGAAACATAATTCTCACCTGCCTCAGGGCAATGATTTTCTTTATCTCCAACTGAAGAATGGGCAACACAGCCAGGTGTGCAAAAGAGGGGTAATTAAATGGTGCATGTTAGAGGGAGCATCTTTATATACTGGCATAGCTTTAATTAGGTTTTCTAAGACAGGCACGACATTTGAAATTTCCTTTTAGCACAATTGGCAGAAAGATTTCCAAATAGAAATGGGTGACGTTACATGGTGTCATATGTTCTAGAGGCAGTCAATTATCAGTATGTCCAGATGCAATGGGAAATTATGGGATGGCATTTGCCACACGTTTGAGGACAAAAAGATCTTTCCTTCAGCAGTAAGGTTTTGCTGAAGTTTTTTGGACAAAGATATTTACTGCACCTTTGGTGGGTGTATGTTATTTATTTATTTATATGGCGCTCTTACCCAAAGGTATCTGGGTGCAAGTTTACAGGTTGAGATTGTATTGCTAAGTAGAGCCATAGTAGCACGCTGCCATAGACTGTATTAGCATAACTGCAGGCTTGATCGTTCCTGCGGACCCCAAGTACGTCTCCTGTGAGCGACTGATGGTGATCATTACTTTAAGCCAATGGGCCCTTCAGGAACACAGGGCATATGCTGTTAGTATGCAAATTAACAAGGGGGGGTCCTGGGAGTCCCTCTGCCAGACATTAGTCCTGGTTACAAGAGACTTACCCAGAGTCTTTAGCTCACTATCTTTCACAGAGAATAAATATCCCAAACATATCAGTCTTTGTCCTGCCCTGGGGCAGTCCAGCACCGAAATGCTAGGCAATTCTCCTCTGAACAAGAGTACCAACAGCAACCCCAGACACATGTTTCGGTCTGGTTGGACCTCATCAGTAGGGAGGAGCTGTGCCTCTCTAAGAGTAGTGAGCAAGGGGTCCACGTCTGGATTCCCCTAGTAACTTAGAGTGAAACCCAAAGTTACTTGAATATGCAAATTAACAAGGGGGGGTCCTGGGAGTCCCTCTGCCAGACATTAGTCCTGGTTACAAGAGACTTACCCAGAGTCTTTAGCTCACTATCTTTCACAGAGAAGAAATATCCCAAACATATCAGTCTTTGTCCTGCCCTGGGGCAGTCCAGCACCGAAATGCTAGGCAATTCTCCTCTGAACAAGAGTACCAACAGCATCCCCAGACACGTCTTTCGGTCTGGTTGGACCTCATCAGTAGGGAGGAGCTGTGCCTCTCTAAGAGTAGTGAGCAAGGGGTCCACGTCTGGATTCCCCTAGCAACTTAGAGTGAGACCCAAAGTTACTTGAATATGCAAATTAACAAGGGGGGGGTCCTGGGATTCTGCTGTTAGTAGCCTGACCGGGCAAAGCCCAGAGCTGGAAGACCCCACACTCTCCACTCACGCATTTGTCGTAGTCTAAACCTTAGAATTTGTTGGCGATAGACAATATCACAGCTGACCTACAAGCCAATGCCATAAATCTACCTCAACATGAACATCAAGAAGAACAGAAGTCACATGAACTGGCTCGTGTACGTAGGCTGAAAATATTGAGGACATTTTCACTCCCAGTACCATGTTACATTCCGGGAATCTAAAGATGGTTTTTGGGCACCAGCCTGCATGTCGCCGTCCAGATAGTAAATTTCACTTTTTTATTTTAATGATTATAATGATCACAAATGAGACAACTGTTCTTGATTGGATCAGGAGTCTAAACAGTTTTCCCTGTAATCCACATTCAATTTCAATAACAATACTGAACAAAATTAACATTTTACAATTTTAAATAGATTCAGTGCACATTGTTAACCCAATTAAACATTTATTTTTTTAATAGCTGCTTTTGCAACAACAACAAAAAGATCGATCTCTCAAAACAGCTGGTCGTCCAGATGTCGGCAACAGCTCGGGGGGCCTTTGCGAAGGCGTACCAGACAAAGCGACGCTCCCCCATATAGAAAGAGACAAAGAAAAAGGGAGTCAGGCAGAGAGAAAGAGTGAGAGATGGCGAGCTTAGAGAGGGACTGGGGGATGGGGGAGAGAGCACTGAATAGGCTAAGCACAACTAGTCTTGTCTAAATGCCAGAAACCTCCCAGCTTGAACACTGAATAGGCTTGGAGCCAAGGATGCACCCAATCATGCAAACTATTGGGTTCTGAATAATGAAAGAAAAGTCCCTCAACATCTGTGTCTAACTATTTTCCCAGGAAGATTTATATCCTTAACAATTTCATACGCAGGCAGTATCTTGCGCATCTGGAATTATCCCTATGACATGGATTCTCAGTGGTAGTTTCAAGCTGGTCCGCCTTCCAATTTCACAGAGGTTTTCGCTTGCAAAGTGTTTGTATGTTAATTCCACTGCTACAATTGTTTAAAGGTAACCTGGCACCAACTCTCTGATGCAATGGCCTTTGAGCATCAGAACAGTACTCAAGTTATGAGCTTAACATACCTCCCTTTGCTTGCTCTAAAAATACTAGGGAGAAAATCAAAATAACGTTCTAAAACAATTTTGAGGGTTCGTATTTGAACCCCCTCTCATAAGTCTATCTAATTTCCTCCAGTCTCCAAATGACTAATTTGGTCACTGGCTCAGGGAATAGATGGGCAATATAAGGAGAGGGTGGCTGATGTGCCCCTCCTGCATTCCCCACTCCATTCCTGTATGCCAGCCGTGCCCAAGGGCCTTGTCCACATAAGTCAAAGCTTTACTTTTGAGCCCATCCATCAACTACAATTCAATAGATACATCCGTCTTCCATGTGGACCGCCTCATTGTCCGATCATCAGATGTAAAACACACCCTTAGTATCTATGATCACCCATGATGACTCCATGTCCTTTCAGCATTGCCAAAACATGGGTCACAGATCAGAGGCATAGACCGGGCAGGGCCTGAGCAGTCAAGGCCCACCCAAAATCTATAAATGCCCACTCGGCAGCACTGTGTGGGCATTTACAGATGTTAAGATCACTGCGGTGGACCCAACTGCATTCAGCTAAGTCCTCGTACATGAAATGATTCTCTAAAAACCTTTGCATGCTGAAAATTCATGGACAGCCTCCTTGAAAAATGGCAAGTTAAATGAACAAATGCATGCCCATGCCCACAAGAAAGGAATTCAAACCAGGTCTACATTCAAAGTTTGTATCACTATATCTGAAAGCTCCACTAATGAACTGCCAAGAGCCTGTTGGGAATTGTCTGGCTTCTTCTCAGACTCATCCACTGCATTGCCCAAGCCAAAAACTGCAAAATAAGCACATGACCTCGTTAGTAAAAAGCTCTGCCCATTTAGCAAGACTGCCAGTTGTTGACTCTTTTCAGAGATAACCTCCTGATGGATCATGGCTATGCCTTCTCGTGCCCTGTCAAAACTCTACGGTTAGCAATGAGTCATTGGGCAAGATTATTGGCCACCTGACCTCCTCTTTAACATGAACTGCAGTCTGCAATGCTAGGCCAGTCACCCTTCTCTCCTATTCACTATTCACTCTCAAATTCCTTAGGCTGGCTACTTGTAGATCTCTTTCTGAAAAGAAAAAAAAAGCAATATTGACCTGCAGTGAGCTCGTATGCCAATATTGCTAGATACCTCCCCCCCTGCGCTCCTCGGCTATTCAACAAGACTCTTCATGTTGGATCACAGGATTACTAAAAATGTGACCACATCTTCCCCCATCCGAATACAAGTGCACTGGTTACCTATTCCAGGCAAGATACTTTTCATGATAGCCTCGAGGATGGCAGTCTACCTCCCCAAAAATACTCAAAGGCTCATGGTGGCACGCACACCAGCATGGATGTGGGGCGATCAAAGGTATCTAGACAAAACGGTTACCCAAAGGAAACGATCATTCCCTAGAATGCCCCAACAATCTTACTTGTCAGTAAGCACCGCACGACCCTGTGCTTCAGGGAGTAACTAGTCAATACCAATGAGCATGAGCTCCTCTTCCCAGGAAAAAAATCAGCAATGTGGGCCAGGACTCCCCAGATCCACGGGCAGAAGGTCTACCCTCTGCGGGCAGCTTACACTTTTGTCATGATCCTCAACCAATCTTGCACAACCATCTGTTGTCCCCTAGCAGGCTCACTATGAAATTCCAAATACAAAAATGCATTTATATGTATATTTACATATACACACCCTAATTTACCAGTTGGGGCCTGAATAGTAGCTCATCTGCACTAGGTCCCAATTACCTTGGCACATATGTATATTTGTGGAGTCACGCTGGGCCACCAGAGGAGGGTTCGCTCAGAAGGTTACACAGACAGTGGGCGTGATTAAAGAGTATGGTTCAGATCAGAAAGAGCGTAGTCAGAGCAAAAGGACTCTAGCATTTAAGGGGCACAACGTGGCATCATTATTACAGCACCTATATGGAAGAAGGCTAAACAGTATTCCAGTTTTGGGGTATTGAGGAAAATTATAAAGATGTTTGATCCTGATCCAACAGATTAGGACACTCAGTCCATGAGAAGTGTGGAAGCCACAGAGGGACCCAATGGGGGGAAAAAAAGAAAAATAATGAGCGTGGAAGTTTATGGTTTAGCAAGTACCACTGATTTATGAGGTCTGTGGATGGATAGTATGCAACACCTTTATCAGGTTTCGTTTGACAGAGGTTTTAAAGATCAGCCTAGGCCTAAGCGGGGAGCTGCGCATATGTGGAAACCTCGGGGCAAAGAGGGTAGCTATCAATGCTGGAAAGAAGACCCATGGCAAACCATTGTGTCACAGCTGAAACCAGTCAAGGTAATGGTGAGATCTGATAGGGCAGATGGATCCAGGTACCACCAATGGTCAAAGAATTGCAGCACATGAGAGGAGCATCATTGGTTTGCTTGGGGGAGGTGACCTGGTATGGGGCTTCGGACCAGAGTTTGTATTTTGCACGGATTGCTTCCAAAGCTTCCTGTTCTTGGTTTATCTTTAATGAGGTCTACATTTCCTCCATATTTGCATTGCTCTATCCAAATAGACGGGTCTGTAAGGAATGCCTCGTTGAGCACTTGAACTCCCGCAGCACATTGCCCATCTCCTGGGGCCAACCGCCCGATTCTGCAAATAAAATGAAACGACAGCCCTAACACAAGACCCAGAGTAACGTAAAAGCACGGATGCAGGCGGTTCTCATTAGACCTTCCTTCTTGAAAGAAACATTTTCCATTTTATGCAGATGTGCAATATTGGGGTCAAGATGTCGATGTGGTCTGGTTTCACAGGCCACATCAGTTTTGGTAACTTCTGTGGAGCTTCAACCTTGTTCCAAATATTTTTATTGAATTTCAAACATGGGCGTGCCCTACTTAGACCCAATTTGGCCATGGGCTCAGTGAAGTCAATTTTGGGGAACCAGGGTAACAGCTGCTACCTCGACAATCACTTTGGAATCCCTGGCACTGCTAGTGCTACCCCCTCACACACCGGCCCAAGCACGTAGATGACAACAAGTGATTTATTTTAACCCAGTGTGCTATGTTGAGTGAAAAGCACCAGTGGCCTGAAATACATCTCATTGGGTTTGACACTAAGTGTGGCAGATCGTAGTTAACATTTCAAAATTGGCATTGATTGTAAAATGATAGATGCCTCTATGCTAGGTGCACTTAACAAATGTAAACATAAATAAATAAAACATGGGAGTGCCTACCAGAAGCAACTAATGGAGGACTATAAGCTACATCCATTGACCATGGGGGTGAGTCGACCAGTGCTGACTCTGAGACGAGAGTGCCGGTCGGAGCGCGCTGAGGTGGCAAAACGCAAGAGCAGGCAGCAATGTGTGCTCATGCCAGCACTCGACTTGAGTCTTCCTCAGTGCTGCAAATTGTGCAACCATTGAATTTATAAAGTGAAAGTCAATTGATTTCAGGTGAGATCAGCTGGAGGAGTGAGGACAGGACTGGTCCGCCACTGGTGCCGTGTGGCTACTGGCTCTTAGGTCTGGGGGTCACTCACCCACCCTGGTCGGGTGTCACTTACTGTAGACTCTTTTTGGAGCTCAGAGTACACTTTACTTGATTATACTTAGGTTGGTGAGGGATCTGTTGTAAGTGTGTCTGCTTGCATAATGCATTGTGTTGAATTGGCATAGTGGGAATGGAATTGGGTTGGTTTGGGTTATACAGTTAGGTGAGGGAGACGGTTGTGTAGTGTGGTAACTTTGGATTGTGCATGCAGTTGGGGTAGGGAGATAGAATAACAAACATGAATAGATTGATGGAATAAACGTCTTTGTCTGCCACAGAAGGCGTAGCGCCGACACTCTCAGTGGGGGCACGTCTTCATCCACTGCTCATAACGCCCCCCGGATTGCCCCCATTCCTTAACCACTACCCTCCTCCCTTAGAGCCCAACCCGCGTATAGCCCAAATGAGAGGCATGTCCAGTTGACTGAGTGGGAGAAAAAGTGCCCCAGCAAACTTTATTGCATACATAAAGTCAGGAGTTAACTTACAGGTGTTCCGTTTTGCCGCTACCCTCAGTATTATGCCCCCCCCTCTTGCGAACCCGTCGCGGTCCCCGTCCCTGCTTATTAGTCCCTTTCTACCCTTTGGCCATTTCTTTTCATTTTTTCTTTTCATTTTCCTCTCCTCTCTCTATTTAAGTGCATTTTGTTTCAATGTCTTATTTTCGTTTCATTCTCCATTGACCACTTTGGCTCCTTTCTTAGGATGCATCCAGATCTCCCCCCGCCCCCGTCTTGCTTCCCTTTCCCCCAGGATTCCCTCTTCTTCCCACTTCCCCTTTTCCCTTGGTGGCACTCCATTCCTTGCCAAATTTCCCTCTCCCCCAATGATCTTCCCTTAGCCTGTCATGCCAGGCATCCCCCCCTTCCACCGAAACCCCGGGCTGCCCTAGCTCCCACCGCCTTAGTTGTCCCATCCCTCTCGGGCCTCTCCTTCCCCTTCACGCCCTCCTGTTCTCAAGAGCCCCATCCAAAGCTACCTTCACCCCAGAGCCCAACAGCCTTCACTTCCCCATCATCCTCCCCTTACCCATCGCTTAAAAGGGTCCTCCCCAACTCTCCCCCTGCTCCTCTTAGGCCACTTCCCACCGCATTCCAAGGACCACCCCCCAGGTGTTTTTCTGTTCACCTTAAGCTGTCAATTGAAAATACCCCATTTCTCTTACTACCCCCTCTCCCCGACCCACAATCCCAAGTGGGCCCCCTCCCCCCTACTTTTCCAACCTACTTGCCAGAGCCCTGTTTACTCTAAATCCTTTCATTCCTTCCCCCTCCCCTTGTTGACTTCATTGTTCCTCTCCATTTCTTCTTTCCAATGATGCACTTCGCATTTCCCCCCACTCACGTTTGGAGTTGGAAGGTCTTCCAAGCCCCCTAACCCTCCCCTTTAACATGGGCCTCCCCGTAGTCTAATACTCCTGGGCACCGTTCATAATAAACCGATGGCTGTGACATTCCCTTGTGGTATCCGCTAGTACTTTCTAACGGGAACACCGTGTAACATCCGCTAGGCATGTCTGCAAGAGACCTATCGCTCCGACTGGTGACAGCGGGCAACCAGCAGCAGCAGCGAGTTCCCCCTCATGCAACAGGTCGCCTGTGCCTCCAAAACACCTCCCGCTCATTCCAACTCTTTCTCTACCCTCATTCATTCTGTATGCCCCCAGCCAAGCTGGCCCTCCGGACTCCGCCGGTGGCATGTTGGTTCGTGTTGGGGCCGGCCTTCGCACTTTTCTGACGGTGTTCTTTGGAATTGCTGATCCCTTATTCCGTACTCCATTGCAGGAGGGCCAACTGTCCTGGCAGCGGCGTGCTGAAAAGGTCTTCCCTTGACCGTGTGTTTCCGTAATGGAGGCCCCCCGGGGGGGTGGGGAGAGAGCGTATCGGGCCACGTTAAAGCCATTTATTTGTGGGCAACACCTTCCTTTCTCTCTCCCCCTATTCTCCCCCTCCATCCCGTCTATTTGCAGCCCACTCCCTCCAGTGCATCCTTCAAATCAGCCACCATCGCCTCACCCCCACCTCTGATAAGTGCACTTTATCCGCCCCAAAGCAACCCAGTGTTTTCAAAGGAATCAAGGCTTGTTTGATCCAGCCCAGGCCCCTGCTAACCAAACATTTTCCCAGCTTTGCGTTCAATTTCCGCCTGGACTCCTCCACCCCTCTATGAGAATGCACCCCACACCAAGATTGCCTTGATATGATCTCAGACCACAACAACTCTGTGCCCCGGAACCTGGTCCCTACTTGGGTCAGTGCTGCCCTCATCCCCGTCAATAGCCCCTTTCTCCCCCTTGCCACCAAGTCGTTTCCCCCTAAGTGGATCACAATTTTGTCCGGACAGGCATAGCACCGGCTGCAATTATCCAGCACCCCCCACAACTCGTCCCATCTCATGCCTCCTTTAGCTACCTAGGAGATCCGGGTCTGTGAAAAGCCCATTTGAGTGTCCTGATACTCTTTTTCCATGCCCTCTGCTGCCCGGGCCATGAATGAGTGGCTGATGACTCACACCGATTTGTGATCTGTGGAGAGATTAATGTTGCTGTTTGGTGAAATGTCCCCTCCCCTCTTCGGCCCTATCCTCTAGCCCTTTATTCTACATTTAAGCAGTGCTCCGCCTCGACACCCCCTCTGGCCTTAGGTATAGTTTGTACTTGATCGATTCCCACCTCCCAATTCTCTTTATGGCCTCGTCTCCCAATCCCTCTTGGTATGCTGTTGTGGCCGCCCCTATTCGGAATTAGTGGGGTGTGTAGTGCCGATTGGTACCCTTAATGCCAGCTATGGTCAAGGCCATTACCTTTCTTAATTGGAATAGCGTAAGGGGGAAGCCCTCTTCATGTATAAACAAGTAACCTGGGCCCCATGACCTGGCCCCCAAAAATGAGCTCATGGAAATTGCTCTTACCCCAAGCACCCAAGGACCAGAGTTCTCCCTTTTCCCCCTTGATCTGTCTTGGAGCTCCTTATCCTCAAACCCAGAGATCCCTCTGAAATGCTTATGTCGTCCCTCAGTAGGGCCTTGAACTCTTTGTCATGTATGGAGCGGGCGATCAACTCACTGGGGCGCAGAGCTCCAAAGAAAGCCAATGTGATGCAGGCTTTAAAGAGGGTACACTCGTAAGAGGAGTAGCATACCAAACGTAGCCGTGTGAGCATCTTTTTCAACAGTTCGAAATTAATGGGGCGCCTATCATCCCTGCTGGGGGACTCCTCCCTGTCCCAACCCCTCACCGCTGCCCTGACTAGGAAACCCTTGGTCGGGTTGCTCTTGCCTACTAGCTGGCTGTGAAAGGCGATTGCGCTTAGATGCCCCGAGAGCCATGATTTCGACTTGTGGTTATTCCTGGCCCACAGAATGAAGTGTTGGACCTTAACCTCCCACTCCTCGTTGTTGCTTTCTCCCGTGATTTTGAGAAAGGTCCTGAATCCTCTGCTGTATCTTTCCCTTGAGCCCACCCGACAGTGCATTGGCTGCTAAGACCCTCATACCCTTTTCCAAGAGACTAGGCTCAACCACTCGCTGCTGAAAGGCGCCATTGCCTCGTTCGCCCCGGAAGTGCCTTCCGGAATCGACCCATCTGTGAACGAGAAAGTGCTTCCACCGCAAGGTTAAGGACACCTGGGATATGCTGCGCCCCAACCTCAGTGTTAATCTTCAGCCCTATCCTCACCAGGTGTCGAAGCAGGCTTAGGGTAGCGGGGCAATGAGCCAGTGTATTCCTACCACCACTGCCATGTTGTCTGACCATACTGTTAAGCGTCTGTTGGCCAGTTCCTTAGCCCAGAGATGCAGGGCCACTACAATGGGGAATAATTCTAGCATGTTGATGTTTTTGCACCAGCCTTTTTTGACCCATTAATTGGGCCAATCCACCCTACACCACTGTGACCTCAGGATCACTCCAAACCCGTGCCTATCAGATGTGTCAGTGAATAACTGAGCCTTGTTGCAAGTAATCCAAGGGGCCCTCCACAAGCGCACCCCATTGAAGTCAGACAGAAAACCCCTCCAAATGCGCAAGTCATCCTTTATGCCTGCGCTTAAGCGTACCATATGCCACCCTTTGGACCCCTGCCCTGTAGCTGCTGTTAACTGCCTTGCAAAGACCCGCCCCGCTGGGATAACCCTGCCCGTAAAATTCAGCCTACCAATCAGTGACTGAATTACCTTCAATGGTGCTCTGTGGCTACTCAGTACTGTGTCAATGTGGGCAATGCATTCCGCCACCTTCTCCTGTGGCAGCCTACAGCGTCCTTCCATTGTATCTATTTCTATGCCCAAGAAAGTCAAGCGGGTGCAGGGTCCCTCCGTCTTCTGTGCTGCCAAAGGTACCCCTAGCTCTGTGGCTAGTCTGAGGAATTTATTCAATAGGGGGCTACAGACGTCCGAGCCCTGTTCCCCAATGAACAGAAAATCGTCCAAGTAGTGGGTTTTGACTCCCCTGTTTTCCAACTCATTTAAGGCCAATTCTAGGAAAGTGCTGAACGTTTCAAAGTATGCACAGGATATGCTGCAGCCCATTGGCATGCATTTGTCCACGTAAATGCCCCCCCTAAACTGAAACCCCAGCAAGTGGAAACTGTCGGGGTGAACATTAAGCAATCTAAAGGCCGCCTCCTGGCCCCATTTACCGCTTGATCGAAGGAAGCGTACGACACGGCACATACCCTTTGATCTAGCCAGTCATTGAGTCGCCTCTCGGGTGCGACAATCTATGTATTAGGTGGTATTTGCCTTTCTCTTTCTTAGGCACCATGCCCAGAGGGGTCACTCTGAGGTTCTCTAGAGGCAGGGCCACGTAAGGACCTTCCACCCTTCCCAAGCCCAGTTCTTCATCTATCTTGTCCATTACCACTTCAGGGAAGGCCTTGGCTGATTTCAAAATATTTTGCTGTTCGTGGCATAAGGGATTACAAAGCCCATGGTGAAACCATTTAACAGGATATTCCTCTCCCGCTGTAGGGGGTAGCGGGCCAACCAGGGCAGGAGCTTCTGAATTATATTGGACAATGGTCCCTTGGAGCCGAGGTCCCCCTTAACCTGGGGCCTGCAATTTCCTGTTATCTTGTCATGGCGTCCTCCCCCCAATATTGGTGTCCGTCCCTGCCCCACCCCATACCCGCACACCCTCTCCTATCCCCAAACTCAGTGATCTTTCATTACCTGCTGCAGGGACACCTTTGGCCCTTGGTTTGGGTACGCGTCGTGCTCCCTCAAGTCAAACGATACACAAACTGTACTAACTTAGAGAGATAACATTTTATTAGTTATACATACAAAGCCTCCTGGCCACTCACCTTTGTAAAATGGTTGGTCTGCCCCCCATCCTTTGTGGGCCAAGGGTTGGACCCTGCTCCTGATACTCTAAAAAAGTTTGCGGCATGTCCCGTGCCGCCACATGATGAGCATTCGTGCCTATATCGGCAATTGGGCCACCAATTGCAGTGACCATTGTTGAAGTTTCTGCATATGTAGGGGCAGCGCACCGGCCCCTGACTGCCTAAGCCCCCCCCTTAACCCCGTGTCACTGTGCCGATCTCGGTCTGCAACCCCTCCCTACGATCTACTTTCGGTACGGCTGGCAATGCGTGCTGCACCATACGCGTGTCCTCCATAGCTGGCCCTTTATTGCTAGCGCCCCTTGTGATCAGAGTGTCTGCTGACACTGGCCTGGGGTCCAACCAATCCTCCACCAATTTGTGTTCCCATCTTAGGCTGGAGTCGTTCGCCATTCTTTTCCTGAACCTTTGATCCCTCAAAAGCCAGGCTGTACCTCTTCACTTCCTTTGCTCCTCAATTACACATTGGCTATAATTGTATAAGGCTGGCCCTTGGTCTGGCTTTTTCTGCACTATTATCTGTGCCATAATCCTGAAACCTGCCAACCAGTTTTGCAGGTTCTCCTCAGGCCTGGCTTTTACCATCTTCTTGCTCCCACTAGCCTGCAGTGTGTCATATCCTTTGGTCTCATGCTCCAATAGTGAAAAAGTATCAAAGAACCTCCCTTTGGCCACCTCTTTTTGCACACAATCCGGTATGTGCCAGCACAAATAATTGTTCTCTGTGATTGCCGGGAGCCCTTCTACTGTACTGCCTGACGGAGTGGGTACATCTCCCAACCGTTCCCCCTTTGCCTGTCCCCCTGGCCTGACCCCTACACCCCTCGCTGCCCTGAAGCCTCCGCCATTTTCTGTTGCTTTCCCCACAACTGCCCACACCCTACTAGGGCCTGTCACCCCCTCCTCCTCTGGTGTCCCCTTTCCTTGCGCATGGGCATCCCCCAGCACAGTACTTCCATTATAATGTTCATTTTCGAGCCCCAGACCAACTCACCATCTGAGCAATGCCCCTTCGCCGGCCGCGCCCAACCCATCTGCTCGGCCGTGCATCCTCCTGAGCCTCATAGTTGAGGGCCAGGGGGCCCGATCTGTTAGACCGATCCCCAGCGGGAGATGTCGATGCATCCCTATCTCTTCCCTCGGCAAACAAGGCAGTCAATGCAGCCAAGTCCTCCTCCAACTCCTTCTTGCTCTTTCTCCCCCTGGGGCCCGCTCATTTTTGCTTGTCTTTTGCGCGAGCTTATGGACTCCACCCCACTCCGGATGAAGACTGCGAGTCGGAGCTGGTGTTAGGGGACGGGGTGATAAATGCTTGTGTGGTAATTGTCTTGCCAGCTGGCTGCGGGGCCCCCATCTTGACCATCGCCGCTTCCCAACCTATGGACTTGGCAAACGCAGTGTATCTGGCCCAAGCCTCATCGTTCATGGTCTGTCCCTGAGGTGTCTCTGCCTCTACTGACCCTTCTTCTAATTGCATGTCTGCAACTATCTCCAGGTCCGGACTTTGTAAATGAAACATGGCGACCTATAGGAAATATAAAATTGTCACTTTGTGTCGTTAGAGCGAATCCCCCACCTTATGGCTGCGCCTAACTGCCCGGTCCCAATGTTGCTCATGTGGCCCTATTACCTTTTATTCCCAATCCCGTCCGTTAGCTGTAGTACTGTAATGAATCCTGGCCCTGCTGGTTCATATCTGTCCAGTGTATCCTGAGGGATGAAAGAAATCGTGGTGAACAACGGAGGACGCAATGTTTTGCCCCCTGCATCCCTTTTGCCTGGGTGCTGAGCCCTGTGGATGTGCTGCCCCCCCCATAGTTCCCGTTCTCCCAAGGCTCTGACCCTGGCAGCCCAAAACTGAGCTGCCCCACCCCCCCTACTCCCTTCTGTTGGCTCCCCCTCCCTGGCTAGCGTTGCTCCGTATTGACTTGCTTCCAAACCACTTTCTACTGCCCCTAAACTACCTGGATCACAATTTCTGGGGGGGATCCCCACCACTCCCCGTGGCGCTGCCTGCTCTCGCAGCATGGCGCTTGATGTATCATTGTGCCAATAACGCAACCCACCATGAAATCGGCTTGGCACTTGCTGGATACCCCTTACTTGAATACAACCCAACCCCCATGAGGCGGGCCGCTCTTGCGCATGACGCTGGCCTTGCCCGCAATTTCCCGAATACCAACAAAACCCACTCAAACTGGTCGTTCTCGCAGCCTGGCACTTTTGTCTAGAACAGCTTTAAACTTGTAAACAAAACCCTGCTTTGGCCATTGTCCCCACAGCAAATTAAAACCAGCGATAAGCAGACATACGAGAGCCCGTCGGCTGCCCAATCTGGGGCCATGGCATTAAGATTAAGCAAGATTTTTATTTTTATTTAATTTTTTCGGCCTGGCCCTTCTTAAACCCCCATTGCATTGTGACCGTCGTGCCCAAGGGTCCCACCTTCCACGGCAGTATTATACTATGGCCTGTGTCGCGTAAAACCGGCCGTTCCCCAACCAAGAGACAGGGCTTCTGGGGCGCCTTCCGCCAGACCACCCGCTAGTATGCAAACCCTGCTCTAACACCACCTCCCCACTCCTTGCAGTCAGTCCCGGTATGCCCCCTTCCTCCCACCATTCCCAGAGGTTTCCTTTCAACAAAACGGCCCACCCTCTGTGCCCATCGCTTGCCTGCATCACAATTTAAATGCCTCCCAAACAAAACCCGCTGAGCGGTTGCACGCTCCAGCAGCATGGCACTTGCTGAATCGCCGTTTTGTAATACTAAACAAACTTGTGTACTGCCCTCTCCCGAGGGTGGCGGTCAAACACATTGAAACTGCCCGCTCTCTCAGCATGGCGTGTGCCCGGATCATGCTTTCCATTGTAAACAAAACTACCCTAACACTGCCGCTCCTGGTGAGAATCCGGCACTTAATATTGCCTTCGTAATTTGACGCCTTGACGCCGCCCCCGCATTGTCAGCCCCTTTTGGCTGTGGTAAACTAACAAATAACCTGTGTTAAGTGACCATGACAGCGCGGGCCGCTTGACTAACCCGTGCCTCGGCTGGCGGCAAACAATAAACCTGTAACACATTACCCGCCCCATATAGCGTGATCCCCGTAGTACTTAGGGCCACAAAGCACCCGAAGATCGCAATTGTCGCGGCATGCAAACACTGCATACCTCCACTGAAGCAGTGACAAAGCCATAGTATTCCCCCAAAACCTGCGCATACACAGCGTATACCACCGTAAATGGTCCACCACCATCGATGTCTTTCAATACTACTCCTTAGAACCCCCCTCCCCTCGTTGTGGCTTAAACGCCCAGCATTCCCCAACAATGTGGCATCTACTGCCCGCAACAGTCCCCTTAACGGTACCAACCCACAATATTTAGATTACCATCCTACTCCCCCATTGCCCGCACAGTGGTTTATTTGCCTTTATGATACCAAGCATAATTTATTTTAACTCTAACTTGCCACCCACTCCCCGTATTGCACCGTAGATTACGTGTTTCAAGGCCCAACTATATGATTACCTTCTTACTACCCAACCCGCGCCTGCCACGTGGTTCGTCCATTTGAAAACGCGTTTTTAACCCCCCCTTGGCTCCCACTGCTAATGGCCCCCTGTGAAGGCCTGCTGCAAAGCCAGCATCTCATTTCTCCATAAATGAGCGCCATTAAAACAAAATAACGCATGCCTCTTTTCCAGTACTACATAGATTTGGGTCACCAAAGTAACGTGCCACGGCAACAGCAAACAACAACCTTAGTCTTTAGACGAAGCGGTCCATGTCGCATGTTGCCGACCAACATGAAAACTATCACTATATTAAAAGTGCTGCGACACAAGTGTAGAGCAGAGCCCCCGTGAACATAACCTGCTTCTACCATTTTTGTACCTGTTATAATGTAAAGCGCTTTGTCTTAAAGCGCTATATAAACTAAATAAACAAACATTTATATTACGAAATTGAATCCCACACCCATACCGCTGTTCCCAACTTTTAAAAGCACAAACACAATACAAATTCCACTCCTGAAACATGATCACCACACTATGGCTTTAAATCCCTCTAAGATCGCAAACATAGTGCCTGTAAATTACGATATTCGAGCACATTGGTTCAAACCATTTAAAAGCACAACACGATGCCACAAAACATCCTTTCTGTCGCACGGCGGCTCCCCATGTCAAATTAATTATTTGGTTATTTCTTACGCTCACCAAGCAGAATCCACTGCATTCAGGCGCAGCTGTTAACTTTAATTCGACTTTTAACTGTAAAGCACTGTTCCAGCCCATTACCTCTTAGATTCACTTAAATAAGAAGGTTTTAAGTTATTTTCTAAAACCTTCTAATGATGGCATGATCGTATGGCAGTTGGCAACTGGTTCCATAACTTTGGGCCAAACACAGAGAACCTCCTGTCCCCCTTCGAAAACAGTTTGGCTCGGGGAATGTCTACCAGAAGTTTGTCTCCTGACCGGAGATCTCTGGTTGGCTGGGAGTGGTGGATTCTGGTGCTCAAGTATTTAGGTGCGAGTTTATGAAAGCATTTATACATAAGGCATATCACCTTAAACTTTACACAATCCTCCACCATAAGCCAATGGAGCGCTCTCCGTGATGTTGAGACATGGTCCCTTTTCTCAAAATGGGCAATTAATCTAACTGCCACATTCTGGGCCCTCTGGAGTCTCATCATCTGTTTCGCTGGAATCCCTGTCACCAGACTATTACAATAGTCGAGATGGGAGTTTACCAGTGCCCCTACAACCACAGAGTGTGCTATGAAGGGGAGTATGTTCCTAAGCATACGCAAGGAATAGTACACACCCCTTACTTTGGCCCCTACCTGGGCCTCACTGGACAGATTCTCTTGCCATGTGCACCCAAGGTTTTTTCACTTTCTTTGTGAACGGGATTTCTTCATCCAGGATCTGCGGTATTATATTTTGTTCTTCACTTCTCCTTTTTTTCTCTGATCCAAATATCATTTTTTTTTCTAAAACCTAATAGCATCGCAACTCCCCTTGTAGCCCGTGGGTAACACAGGGCGTCATCCGAAAATCAATTCATTTAAACATGTTAGCAGTTATACCTACAAAGTCCCTCTAAGGTCATACCTAAAGCCCAACTGTTCCTAATGCGCATCACAAAACGAAACGGAGTGCGTGTAGAGCATCCCCCACCATTCGGCAACTTGGTAAAGCATATGCAAACAATTAAGCACTCTCGAGTGTGTCGCCTGTTAATCCCTTCCATCCCTCTGCGCATGCCTAGCTTGGCCTCTTTGCTGCGTCTTGACCCTTCACTGCCCTGCTCATCCCCCCCCACCCCTTGAGTACCTGTCCCTCTATGTGTGGTTAACCCTCGCCAAACAGGCTACCCCACCCCCCCTTGCTGTTCAGATTACCAAGCCTGCTACAGAACATGCCCCTCTGAGCAAACAGTTGGAGGGTTAACCTTCTTCATGGATCATGCTCTATGCAAACGTGACACGACCATTGCCTGCGCCTCTTGTGTATCCTGCCTGGCGCCTCAATGCCCGCCCCCCCCCCCCCAAGTGACCCCAAAACCCAACCCGCGCCTGCATCGTGGTCCAACCCCTTCACAATTACACGCAATGCTTTCTAATTGCAGTTTTGCAACCCGTTCCCTTCACTGCACCACGGTTTAACCCATTAAAAGCCCCAACTTGATGCCTTCAACTTAACGTCCCGAAAATATTCCCCGTACCGTGATTCAAACCATTTCAGGCTCGCAAAACCCCTCTGAGCCATCTCCCGCAAGGTAACCCTAAACAGACGCTGGCATGAAACCCGTGGCACAGGCAATAAAGGCAATTCAAAAGCAAAAACCCTGTTTACGCCCCTACAAACAGACATCCTCATCCCAGAACATAAGGACATCCCGCCATCCATTTAAACCGTGCTAATCGCCTAGAATTCTGGGAGTTGCAGTCCCTGTTCCCATCCCTGTAAACTGGTTGTGTCAACCCCTCCCAAATGTTTTTCTTTCCTTGCCGGGTATAGACGGGACCAATGTGGAAGCCTATGAATTTCACTACGACGTGCAAATGAACCCACCTGGTGCATGCAACATAGCATGTTCAGCAAGTCCAAACAGTAAACTGAAAACCCTGCAAATACCTTTGACCAAAGCTGGAGCATAGTTTCCATGCCTTAAACATGCCTTAAACATTAGACCCACTGCGCAGTGATACTGACCCCTTCAATCCTTACAGTCCTGTCCATTGACAACATTTCACTAGCCCCAGAGCACACAGTTTGTTTTCTCCCCAAGCTCCCATCAGCATCGCGGCGGTTATGCAGCCCCTATTATATTCCTCGTGACACAATGCCTCCCTGACCCTTCCCCCATCCTCCTTGAATTTGGCGCTTGCCATTTCCGAATCCGCCCGAGGTGGCCCATGGTGGTTTAAGTCAACTTTCCGTTGATTGCGCCTCCCAGCCGCGTAACCAACCATGCACCCAAACTGTGGGTGCTATGCCCTCTTTAGTAGCTTTAACTGCATTATCAAGTATGGCAACCCACTACCCTGCCTTTACCCCCGCCCCCTTCTTAGCAGCGCGGCGGTCTATGCCCCTTCGCAAAAAGTAGCCATTTGCCTTGAGCTGTACACCCCCATCTTATACTGTAGGGCCGCGCTGTGATCCACCCCAAAAATCTAATCCCTTGTGTGATGGCATCACCTTTCCATTCTTCACAACCCCCCGCGGCCCCGAACAGTTAAACATTTTAATAGAGCCTTGTGCACCATGTCCGTTACCTCCTCACTCTTCCACTGCACTGCGACTCTTCTCCTGACTGGAACCGCAGCACCTTCCTCGCCGGAACTTCAAACTCCTGCAACAGGACCCGCGAGCAGGAACCAAGAGCAACCCGATCAGGAACAGCAACGCAACAGTATCAGGAGTTGGCGGAGAAGAGGCCTGCACCTTGGTGCTGGGCTCTTTTATAGGCATCTCCAGCTGTGATGCGCTTCCCCTGCGTCGCTTGCTGATGAGGTCACGCCCCCCTCTGGGCGGTAACATGCGTGGCTCCGCCCCCTACTCCATTCCCCGCCGTGCCCAATGAGGGCGCTGGCACTAAGGGGGGGGGGCCCGCCAGGAAGCCATTCTTTGAATGGCGCAGGATCCCGTTGTTTCCTATGAAATGGTGGCTTGTATGTGCACTCAATCGAATGAGTCCACATACACTGGGAACCACACTTCAAGCGACCATTCTGTTCTCCGTTAGGTCTGTTTTAGTGTGGCCGGGTGACGGGTCATGATGGTTTTGGAAAGAATGAAAAATGTTGCTGTAGATTTTGAGAGACTCTTTTAGTAGGCAGGCCAGGATCATTATTCCCGAGAGAACCTCTAAACAAAGGCTCCACAATTCCATGAAGGGTATGTGTGTGTGTGCATGCGTGCTGTGTGAACCAATGTGGATGCAATGTATTCCCAATATTTCCTTTGCTTTTTTCCTGTCTGAAACATTTAAATTGTTTGCCGTCAGGTCAGACACCTCAAATTAGTGGCAGATACATGCAGTTTAGCCTGCATTTTTCCTAACAGGCTTTTTAATCTTGCAGCATCAGTGCGGGCGCGCCACTTTGCTCCTTTACAGACCCAGGGGTTCACCCTCTCTTCATCGATCTCTCAAATGCAAGCATTAATGATCTTGGCAGCTGTAAATGACTTTCTCTCCGGAAATGTATCACCCATCCCCGACACAGACCCAGCTCCGGTCTTTGGCACGTGATACCTTTCGAGTAACTATAAGAAGATACATGTCCGGCCCCGTCGGACTCGAACCGATGCTGGTATGCTACGCTGATACGGATGGGAATTGGCTGGGAAAGGGTCTTCCTCCCTGATCCTGATTGTTAGGACAGATTTCTCTTTATTGCACCTTTCCTTCCATTTCTGTGGACCCCCAAACCGTTTGCTTTTATTTTTTATTCTGACCTATACTTTTTACAGTGCAGTGAAGCTTTAAGCTTCACTACACTGTCTTTTGCTCATCTGTTATGGGGAAACTGACATGTCCTTCAGGCTGTTAGTACTGGGAAACATTGTTTCCCTTAATCTTGTGACTTTGTTACTACTTTTAGTAACTTGTTATCACTAGTGGTAACTTTTATCATTGTACAAGCTGGACAAGCTGGTGGCAGCAGTGACTTTTTACCATTTTTTGGTGCTTGTTGATTTAGCCTTACTGTGCTGACTGCATTTGGCTACTAACCGTGGCTAATGTCCAAACATGGCAGTGCCACATGGTCTTTCGCTTGCCCTTTGGCCATCTTGTTCTTTAGCCTTCTTCCTGGCCTTTGAGGCCAGGAACATCTTTATATGGACTTCCAGTGCCCGGACAATTAGAAACTTTTGGCGGGCTACTGGAGGGCTATGTGTGTTTGCTGGCAAGATGTTGGCTGGGACTGTCTGGTCCCAATCCACGAACTGGTTTCAGTGTGTCTGAGTGGTATGCATGAATGTTCCTGCCAGTGGACCTGATTAGACCACTGCTGGGGTGTGTGTGTAGGCTAGTCCTGCTATTTGTCAGTGAGAGTTTTGGCTCTTACCTGGCTTTTAGGATAGGAAAAAGACCCCTGCACTCATTCTTCAGAGATCCTGTAGGAGCCAAAAACTCCTGTTCAGCTGTGAGGCCCATGAAGAGACCGGAGACCCGACTGAAGGAGGCCTGGCAACCAACATCTGCTGCTGTCCTGGTGGGGCCCTTTCTTGCTTGTGACCTCAGCAGTCCTGCAGGGGAGTTGCGACCCTTGGAGTGGAGAAAACATCCATTGCTGACGTCTGCTCAGTACCTGTGAAGAAGAGCCTTCGGAAGTGTCCCAAGACTGTCCTGTGGCTGACCAGCTCTGAGTGTGGGCTACTGTGCTGCCGATGTCGCTGTTCTGGGTTTCAACCTGGAACTTGGGGGATCCTCAGCTTGTCTTACAAAACTCACCTCAGCGAAATATGGGCATCCTAGTTTCAAGAGGACCCGAGATAGGAGGGAAAGTCTGACTGCGACAACTGAGGCCCTTTGCATAGCCGTGCTGTGGTGACCACCCTCCGAAACAGCTTACCTGACCCGAGTGAGGTACTGCATCAAATTTTGCTGCATTCTTCAATCGAGAGTCCTTGCACCAGCGAAAGACATCAGCTCGAACCTGCAACCCCAGCGAATGAAATACTGCGACTAACGGTAGGAAAAGCAACCTCAGACCCTCTTCCATTGACCTGCCAAGTCTGGGGACGAATTGGAGTACGGGGGATGGGAGAAGAGTTACAGTTGTTCTTACCTGCCCCTAAACACCCTTTAAAGGTTTTCCTAACTCTGAAAACACATTTACTATACTTTGGTGGTACCATAGCTTGCTGGCGCAAGCCTTCCGAAAGTTGGGGACACTTCTAATAGAATACATTGTGCTTCATTACGAGCTTGGTGGTAGCCGTGCCCGTTTTACAGGCACGGCTACCGCCAAACTCGTTACCGGCACCCGCGATTGGGCAATAACCGGCCCATTTCTAGTTGAATGGGCCGGTAATTGCCCATTCGCGGGTGGCGGTATTGCCGGGCTCCCGATCCCCATTCTGCCCCAGAGGGCAGAATGGGGGTGGGGAGCATGGTTGCACCGGCACCGTTGATAACGGTGCTGGTGCAATCCCAAGTTATTCTTGCGAGTGCCACACAACCTGGCGGGCTGTTAGACACACCCGAGCAGAACTCGTAATTCGGCAGCACAGTATGAATGGTGCCTTGCCGGCACTGTTCATACCGTGCCCGCCAACATGATAATGAGGACCATTGTCCTCTAACCATTGGAACTGCTCACTGGACCCCAGATACCCTACCTTAATTTCTTCAAGCTTCACAAACATTGTCTGAACTTTCCTGAACTTTTGGGCATAAGGCCCCAGACAATTTAGGGAAGGACAATTGAAGTTAGGGTTAACTCTCTGTGGACCAGAGGTGCATAATCTAATATGTATTTATTTACAGGGGTTTTATTTGTATTATGCCCTCAACCAGTGACTGTATAGATGCAATCTATTATTAGTATTGTGTGCTATTTCTACCTGTTAGTAGTAATTTTTCATAGTGTTGTTTGGCCATAAATAAATAACTGTATTTTTATACATACTGTCCAAGTGTAATCTTTGATTCCCATTGTGTGGACTCATTGTGGACCCTTTACAAGCTCACTACCTCTTCAGGCGTAGACTAGAGCCATGTCACTGCTACCTTGAACTGGTTAGGCTACAGCTCTCAAGAGTTGTCCCTTTCACAATATAGGTTGGCTTTCTATACATCTGTCCACCAGAATGGAGTATAGAAAATCAGTCCTAACAAACTGGTGTACAGCAGTGAGATACACCCTCTCCACTTAACATCTGGGTGTTTTGTGAAAAGGATCAGTATTGGGTACCTCAGTGTAGTGCACAGGTGGTGTGTCCAGATGATACACAGTGCACTGTGATTTGTGATTGACCAGTAGTTTAGTCATCTACTGATATGGATAACATGGAAACCGTTACTTTTACAACTTTAAGTTCTTAGAAAGTGGATCACTTTAAAAAGTTATGTAGTGAAAGGGGCTTAATAGTCTCCAGAACTAAAGCAGAATTAATTGTGAATATTCTTGAATTTGAGAAAAGCTAATGTGTACCTCCCTTATCTAATAGTACTGGGACTGGGGATGGGCCTAGCAGCATTAATGGAGTTGCTGCCACTGCAGTTTCTAATGGCGAGGAAGAGGAGGAGGAAAGTGAGGCTTCTGCACTTTTGTCTGTCACCACCTCAGATGCTGAGGCATTATTTGACCTCAAAAAGGAGAACATCAGGCTCACGGAAAAAGAGCTTGAGTTCAATGGTAATTGTAATTAGTTATTTATAATGTTCTTAATACCCAGAAGTTTCTAAGGGCGGACCCAGAGATTGAACCTACGTTGCTGCTTGTCACCTTGCTTCCAAGGCGACCGCGTTGCCACTGAGCTGTCCTCCTGAGACAATATGGCCAGGTTAGAGTTTGAGAGGGTTGAAAGGTAGAAAGACAGATCACCAGATGGAGCTTGCCAAGATTCAGGCTTCACCAGGTTCTTCCAGAGGATCTGGAGATTGTTCTGGGTCCTCTTCACATCCTATATTCCCAAAAGATCTTCTAAGTATATATGAGGATAAGAATGATATCATTGATTGGCTTGTAACCTTTGAGTATGCACGTGAAGTACAAGGAGTCGGCGATGCTGATAGAATTGCATGGTTGCTCAGCAGATGGCCCATTCTAGCTGCAGTGCAATTATGGAAATGTCTAAAGCTGGCAGGCAAGATTTTGCAAAACCTAATGAAGATCTATTCTTTAAGTTTGGGAAGACTCCTGCCCAATACTTGAGAAGATTTAGAGAGTACAAAAAGAAAGAATATATGACTTTTGTTGCAGATTCTTTGAAAAAATTGTGTGGTTGGGTAGAAGATTATCAGGTAACCACCTTTGAGGGCATGATTCATTTGGTCATGCTTGAACATATTTTTGCCTCTTGTTCCCCAGAGCTAAGCAGATTTTGGCTTACTCAAAGAATTTAAACCTAAAGACATTAGCCATTGCTGCTGACTTTTGGGTCTCACATAGAGTGTCTCATAAGGACAAGCCTTCTTCAGATAAGCAGGAGGAGGGAAAGAAGCAGACGGAGAAAGAGGGTGAGGGTACTGATGAAACTGTCCAAGAAGGCCCACAAAAAGTTAAAAAGGGGACGTCACAAGAGTCAAGTCAGGGTAGTGGGACTAATCCTCCCAAGCATGAAAGTGGTTTTCTCTTAGCCACCCTATGGGTCAAGATCCAATGGGACTTGTTAATTTTGTGGAGCCAGTGACCTCAGGAAGGAGGACCCCGAGTATAAGAGTAAAACCTTGTCTGGATTTCTCTCAGTATGAAGAAGAGCTTGCAGGGGTGTCCTTCCATTTAGATTGCTTCCCCTCAGGTGAAGAGTCTGAAGACTAGATTCAGGAGTGAGACAAGTAATCACATACTCCACAGTTCCCTTTTAGGAGTGGACACAGTTGTACCAGAGGCAAAGCCTACTTTGTTTAGACCTTTGAACCTGGAGACCTCAGGCAGTAAGTTAAAAATGTTGGTTGCTGATCACAACACCATATGCAGTAATGCCAACCCACAAAGGATGATTGCCAAGTCAGTCATTAATGTCATACTGAATGACAGTCCCAGAGTTCGCTCCTCTGCTGTAGTCACTAGTGGTCAGACCCAGTGGAGGGAGAGTGGAGTGAACGTCAAGTATCACTTAACAGTCATCCACAGGAAGGTGGTCTGAGAGAGAGAACTATGGTAATATGTTTTGGTCTAAATAATTAGTCACAGCGGCTTTCTCCCAATATTTATTAATCTCACGCTTGGAAAGACGTTACAGTTTGAAAGACTTGTTAGCGAGAGTATCTGGAGCAATGTTCCTGCTGGGAAATGCATTGCTAGTACTGCCCCGTGGGGAAAAGAGGGCCACTCCATCGTCCTCTTTCTTTTTTTATTGTTGTTTTTGATGAAAACATCTTTATAACATTTACATTACAAAATTTAAAAAGAATTCTTAAAATCACAATTCATCCTTAGAAAAAAAATGAAAAAAAGACGATACAATTGTAAACAACAACAACGACAGACAAAACAACTGGCCTCCCTTTGGCAACATCAAAGAACTAGTGCATTTGCATAGCCTTGGAACTCATGTCTTGTTTGATGCAACCTGGTCCCTGATTATTTTCACCTTTCCTGGCAATGTCACGGTTGAGCAGGGCTCTTTAAGCCACTGCAAGGGGTTCATAGAATGAAAAACATCATATCCGTCTCGTAGTTATATACATTGTCTAGTACCAAATAAAAGCACCACAAATCAGTCAATTTTCCCTCCGTTTTACAAGTATTGACCACAAGGCTCCATTCCTCTAGTCAGAACATTTTAATGCTTCATTTTTTCACAAATTCAGATCTATGATTAACAGAAGGTGGTACAAAGTGATAATCAAGGATTGCCCATATCCCCACATACATTGTATCCATAACAATTCTAGGTCACAGTCAACAGCAAGATTCACATACCTTCCCATGTATTTTTGCCTTTCATTTACAAAGAAAACACAGTATAACACGAGATGTTTCAAAGTTTCATTTACAGAGTCTTTACGAAATCTGCAACAGTCATCTGTTGCGTCAATATCATTTTGCCAATGTTTTGTGTGGTCTGTAGTTGCCAGAAGATTAAATTTAAAGCGCATATATGTTGTGCGCACCTTCTGGCATGGAACCTGCCTGATGTATGGCATATGGGGTTTCTGTTTGTGACGAAACCTTGCGTATTCCATATATGCTGTATAATTCCCAATCGTGTCTGCCGTGCTTGCCCAATCATATTGAAATAATTTCGATTTCACAATTTGAGGCTGCTTGATCAAGTCATATGTCTCCATTGCAATCAGTACAAGACTCTGTTTGCACAGTTGACCCGCTGAGTGGAGAGAATTTGGAATGCCGTTCTTTAACATGATGGCCAGATCTTCATATAAAGAGTTGGGAGTTGGGTTTATCATTTTAGCATAATTGGCCAGTCTACGCCATAAGCATTTAGAGGCGAGTGATGAAAGCCCTAATTCATGAATGATAACATAGTTCGGCAATGAAGATGGAAGGTGCAGAACCTTTTTCCATATTCTACCTTGAATTATGTTCAAGACTGGCCCAATAGCCAAGGTGCATAAATCTAAGCCATATAGAATAATTGCTTCCACCTTGAGAGTACACAATTCAATAAGTGGGATTAAGGAGAATCCGCAGACCTTCAAATGTACCAACTTCATTTGTGCTATCAATGGAGTGCTTATGATGGAAATTGCTGACTGCCATTTCGCTAATGAGTGGGGGTTGGTCAGGTTATAAGAACAAAGGAAGAGGACCCAAGGTTGGAGTCCTCCCGTCCCCTGCACACTCTAAGTCTACGCAACAGGGGCGTAGATATTTTAAGGTAAAATTCAAAATATTTGTTTTTAGACTATCTATAGGAAAATGATTTGTCGAGACTATTAACTTAGAACAGAAGAACAATCGTTTTGGTTTATTAGGTGTTCAAAAGTGGAATGAGCACCTATTTATTAATACATAAAACAATGTGTAGTCAAGGCAGGAAAAACACAACAACATTATAATGTCAACGTAAAGATGATTGATTGAGATTCCACTTTCTGTGGCTTGACGCGTTTCGAGGAGATTCCTCTTCTTCAGAAGCCTTTGTGGATCTACTGTCTAGTCATTGTGTACATAGAAATGAAGATCAAAAAGAAATCAATCAATCAAACGAGAGTATATGTCTATATAAGCTTCATTGATCAATAAAATACAGTTTCATAACTACAATCAGATTGAATATATACACATATTGTGCTCTATATTGTTCAAATTCAGTTTAGTACACCCAGGGTTGCTATATTTTTAGTTGAAAACAACTCCAAAGAATATCAGTCTAGTGCATTCCCTAGCACCTCTAGTGGGAGTCTAGCAGACATGATGACCCAGAGGAGGACAATTTAATTGAGTCTGGTTGACGCGGGCTACTCACCCAACGAAGTTGTTTTGACAAGGAAAAACATTTTCTAGGTAAAGTGTACTAACCTATAGAGGTCTAATGTTGTGGCTGAGAAGCCACCCACAGTGAGCGGTGCGTCAAAAGATTGCATATTAGAGGAGCCAAGTTCTCGATGTAAGTATTTTCCTGATGCCGGTTGGTGTTCCGACACTCTCGATATGACCTGTATGAAATAGTAATCACGTACAGGTCACCATGTGTGATTCGATGTAGCTATACAAGTGTGAAAACCAAAATACATTGGTCGGGATATGCCAAAATACCTTTCTGCGGCACGATTCAATGATGTGGTAGTCTCTGGGAAACGTGTAACATCTCAGGGGGAGCAGGTGAAAATTGATCGGCGAAGTCCTAAAGCCAGCCGTTGTCTGTGAAAAGACAATGGAGTGTAGGTAAGCCTGCAGAACTTAGTAAAGTATAGATAGCGTGAGTCGAGTGTGCAGAAAGTTGGAAGAACGCGTACCTAATCCATCGCGATGTTCTATTGAATCGGCAATGTTCTGCTCGTTGTTAGCACGATCTCCATGGAAACCAGGGACCGTGTAGAAGAAGTCTGGTATTTAGCGGGCTAAATTCAGTGGAGAGACATCAAAGACGGACTAACCCAATCGTAACAGAATGTGGCGGCCATCTTAAGCAGTCTGGGTAACACTAGTAAATCAATGATTTACTAGTGTTACCCAGACTGCTTAAGATGGCTACAATAGAACATTCAATAGAACATCGCGATGGATTAGGTACGCGTTCTTCCAACTTTCTGCACACTCGACTCACGCTATCTATACTTTACTAAGTTCTGCAGGCTTACCTACACTCCATTGTCTTTTCACAGACAACGGCTGGCTTTAGGACTTCGCCGATCAATTTTCACCTGCTCCCCCTGAGATGTTGCACGTTTCCCAGAGACTACCACATCATTGAATCGTGCCGCAGAAAGGTATTTTGGCATATCCCGACCAATGTATTTTGGTTTTCACACTTGTATAGCTACATCGAATCACACATGGTGACCTGTACGTGATTACTATTTCATACAGGTCATATCGAGAGTGTCGGAACACCAACCGGCATCAGGAAAATACTTACATCGAGAACTTGGCTCCTCTAATATGCAATCTTTTGACGCACCGCTCACTGTGGGTGGCTTCTCAGCCACAACATTAGACCTCTATAGGTTAGTACACTTTACCTAGAAAATGTTTTTCCTTGTCAAAACAACTTCGTTGGGTGAGTAGCCCGCGTCAACCAGACTCAATTAAATTGTCCTCCTCTGGGTCATCATGTATGCTAGACTCCCACTAGAGGTGCTAGGGAATGCACTAGACTGATATTCTTTGGAGTTGTTTTCAACTAAAAATATAGCAACCCTGGGTGTACTAAACTGAATTTGAACAATATAGAGCACAATATGTGTATATATTCAATCTGATTGTAGTTATGAAACTGTATTTTATTGATCAATGAAGCTTATATAGACATATACTCTCGTTTGATTGATTGATTTCTTTTTGATCTTCATTTCTATGTACACAATGACTAGACAGTAGATCCACAAAGGCTTCTGAAGAAGAGGAATCTCCTCGAAACGCGTCAAGCCACAGAAAGTGGAATCTCAATCAATCATCTTTACGTTGACATTATAATGTTGTTGTGTTTTTCCTGCCTTGACTACACATTGTTTTATGTATTAATAAATAGGTGCTCATTCCACTTTTGAACACCTAATAAACCAAAACGATTGTTCTTCTGTTCTAAGTTAATAGTCTCGACAAATCATTTTCCTATAGATAGTCTAAAAACAAATATTTTGAATTTTACCTTAAAATATCTACGCCCCTGTTGCGTAGACTTAGAGTGTGCAGGGGACGGGAGGACTCCAACCTTGGGTCCTCTTCCTTTGTTCTTATAACCTGACCAACCCCCACTCATTAGCGAAATGGCAGTCAGCAATTTCCATCATAAGCACTCCATTGATAGCACAAATGAAGTTGGTACATAAATCAATGATTTACTAGTGTTACCCAGACTGCTTAAGATGGCCGCCACATTCTGTTACGATTGGGTTAGTCCGTCTTTGATGTCTCTCCACTGAATTTAGCCCGCTAAATACCAGACTTCTTCTACACGGTCCCTGGTTTCCATGGAGATCGTGCTAACAACGAGCAGAACATTGCCGATTCAATAGAACATCGCGATGGATTAGGTACGCGTTCTTCCAACTTTCTGCACACTCGACTCACGCTATCTATACTTTACTAAGTTCTGCAGGCTTACCTACACTCCATTGTCTTTTCACAGACAACGGCTGGCTTTAGGACTTCGCCGATCAATTTTCACCTGCTCCCCCTGAGATGTTGCACGTTTCCCAGAGACTACCACATCATTGAATCGTGCCGCAGAAAGGTATTTTGGCATATCCCGACCAATGTATTTTGGTTTTCACACTTGTATAGCTACATCGAATCACACATGGTGACCTGTACGTGATTACTATTTCATACAGGTCATATCGAGAGTGTCGGAACACCAACCGGCATCAGGAAAATACTTACATCGAGAACTTGGCTCCTCTAATATGCAATCTTTTGACGCACCGCTCACTGTGGGTGGCTTCTCAGCCACAACATTAGACCTCTATAGGTTAGTACACTTTACCTAGAAAATGTTTTTCCTTGTCAAAACAACTTCGTTGGGTGAGTAGCCCGCGTCAACCAGACTCAATTAAATTGTCCTCCTCTGGGTCATCATGTCTGCTAGACTCCCACTAGAGGTGCTAGGGAATGCACTAGACTGATATTCTTTGGAGTTGTTTTCAACTAAAAATATAGCAACCCTGGGTGTACTAAACTGAATTTGAACAATATAGAGCACAATATGTGTATATATTCAATCTGATTGTAGTTATGAAACTGTATTTTATTGATCAATGAAGCTTATATAGACATATACTCTCGTTTGATTGATTGATTTCTTTTTGATCTTCATTTCTATGTACACAATGACTAGACAGTAGATCCACAAAGGCTTCTGAAGAAGAGGAATCTCCTCGAAACGCGTCAAGCCACAGAAAGTGGAATCTCAATCAATCATCTTTACGTTGACATTATAATGTTGTTGTGTTTTTCCTGCCTTGACTACACATTGTTTTATGTATTAATAAATAGGTGCTCATTCCACTTTTGAACACCTAATAAACCAAAACGATTGTTCTTCTGTTCTAAGTTAATAGTCTCGACAAATCATTTTCCTATAGATAGTCTAAAAACAAATATTTTGAATTTTACCTTAAAATATCTACGCCCCTGTTGCGTAGACTTAGAGTGTGCAGGGGACGGGAGGACTCCAACCTTGGGTCCTCTTCCTTTGTTCTTATTTACTATAGGGTTGTTGTGCCAAAACCCTCTATTCCTCCTCTGCACCTCATAAGAATATAGAGATCACTCCTTGTGGGTGTTTAAACAATACTTCGCAATACTTTCTCTAATTAGGTGTGCATTTACCTTACTACTATACCTTGGTCAGGTTATAACCCAGATATAGCAAGCCCAATGCATGAAGGATTACCAACCCCTTGAGATCCCATTGAAAAGGGATGAACTTTCTTTGATTCGTAAACACAAGAATGTTTGATTTTTTTTGAGTTTAACTTCAAATTGTGTTTGTCACAAAATTCAACAAGGAGTACTAATTTATTTTGAAGGCCAAAAGGAGTCCGGTCAAACAGGATAAGATCGTCTGCAAAAGCTAACCAGTTAATACGCAGGACGCCTAGTTTGACCGGAAAGGATTTACAATTGGGCCATAAGTTCTCAATCTCCGTCAAATACAAATTAAATAGTATGGCCGCTAAATTGCACAATTGTTTGACACCTATAAAGGTGGCAATGGGGTCTGTTAATAGCCCAGATTGGTCTATTCTTACCCTGTAGTTTGTGTTAGTATGCAGAAGAGCTATCATGGCTATAAGATGTGCTGGAATATTCAGAGCTTGCATTCTCCACCATAGAATTTCTGTAACAATGCTGTTGAAGGCACCAGAGATATCTAAAAAGGGCCATATAGATTGGCCCATGCACCTTCTGCCGCGAGACCTTTAATAGGTGTGCTAGGATGGTAGCGTTCAATTGTGTACCCATTCCTTTCCGGAATCCTGTTTGGAACCGTGACAGGATGTGCTGTGACGCAATAAATTCATTTAGTTCTCTTAAAATGAGTGCAGCAAAAATCTTCACAGACACATCTATATGTGTGATGGGTCTAAAGTTACCCGTGTCGCTAAGTGAGCCCTTTTTATGCAAGGGAATCATGATTGCAGATAACCAGGAAGGTGGTAACATTTTTGTTTGAAACAAGCAGTCCAAGCGACGTAACAGGCAAGCGGCCCATAGCTTTGGATCGTCTTTTAAGACACAGGGTGGCATGCCATCTGGGCCGGCAGCTTTCGAGGCTTTCAAGTTCCTTATTATTATTTCAATGTCATCTACTCACCAAGGGCAACGTAGTGGAAGATCTGTCATTGTTACTTGGGTTTGACCGAACATGAATTTCTGTGGCAAAAAATATTTATTACGAAAAACTTCTACCCAGACCTCCCCACTCACAGAAGAACACAGTGTAGGAGGGGCTTTCATTAAGGGTTCTCTTAGAGTCGCCCAAACTTCTCGGGTGTTTTTGCAAATGAAATCAGTGATCATTTTTTGATTGTTTTAAATATAGTTACCAAACTTTAGAATTTTAATATCATTTTTATACTTTGTCAATATTGCCTTTTTTACTATTGCATTTGCACTTCTGTCCATAGAGTTCTTTAAGATGTTACGAATTGCAATGTTTTTCTGCTTTTTTCTACTCGCAATTGCAGCACTATATATTCCAGGCAAGTCAATAAGTTTCATAAAATATTTGCACTGCAAGCAGCTCTAGATGCTTACGTATCATGATTTCATTCATCAGGTCACATGACTTGCATTCACCTGTAGACATCAGGGTAGGATTCATTTTTACAATATCTCGATTAACTAAAACGTTCAGTAGCCTGCATAAACCTGAATTACACCTGATAGATAAAACATGCCTGTCCATTTCAGGTAATGACAATGATGTGATAGATTTGTACACAGGCAAAGTCATCTCAATGCGACACTCCAATATGCAATGATCACTTAGGTGGGGATTCAAAATTCTACACAAGGATGTCATATTAGCTAGACTCCCTGACAACACAATGTAATTGATCGTCGAGGCTTTAAAGCCACGGGACCATGTGAACAATGGATCTTTGCTAACAAAGGGTACTATTTGCATGTCCCATTGTTCAAAAAAATTGGCCCATAATTGCCCTCTTTCATATGAGGACATGGCATATGCATAATTAGATGTTTTGCACCCACGATTACTTGACATTAGGTTGAAATTAAAATCACCACCTAGGATGATTTGCACATTTGGTGTTTCAACAACAACATCCATCAACAAATGGTTTAGTTTGTCAATTATACCATCCATATGAATAGCAGAAGGATTCCAGTATAGGGAAATAATTAGAATGTGATCGCTCAAAGGAATGCATGGCGCCACTTCAATCGCAAGCATTTCAGGGGAAGAGAAGACTTGCCGCACTTTAACACAATATATGTTCTTGACAAAAATAGCAAGACCCCCCCGAGGGACGCCCGATGCGCCTCTCGGCATGGGAAAAAAAGGAATACCCTTCAAGTGAATCTTCTGCATTGACATGGTTTCATTTACCAAGATTATCGCGGGCTGCTTATCATAATGCAGCTTTCTAAACAACAAACCAAGATTTTTAAATCCACAGCAGTTCCATGAATTTACCACTAATACATTATTTTATAGATTTTCCTTGACTGGTAGCTCGCTAATTAATGATTTCATCAAAGGTTCCAAGACTTGTTACAATCTGTGCTACCGACTCTGATTGAACTCTTATTTTTTTCATGCAAACTTGCCATCTGAAAGTCCCTTGAGTCAGCATTCGACTTATTTGAGAGCACTGGGGCCTGATATTCAGTAAACTTTGTGGCCTCTTCCATTGAGTAACAAGCTGTTACGCCCATTTGGTTCCCACAGGGGCGTTGATCGGACCCGGACAGCTGCGGTGTCCACCAACGTGATGCGTAGTGAAGAGTTGACAGTCTGGACTGGCCCGCCTAATCTTGTCTGCTGGACTCGTAGAAGTATTCTCCTGCAATTGGAGAAAGGGATTTAGCCACCCGTGGACTTTAGTGATGGCCCCCAAACAGTTCTCATTCTCCCCACTAATCACCTCCGATATCCCCTTTTGGTAATCTCACCTTATGTTTTTAAATGATGAGCTCTCCATCCTGCATGGCATGCAGGGGTGCGCAGATACCAGTTACTTCACTGGGTTGAAGGTACTGGAGTAGTTGCGGAGGAATATTAACTCCAGTGTCTATAAAGTTCAAAGAGTTCAATATGTCCGATGTTCACTCTTGTTCCATTCCCTCGTTAGGTTGCAGCTGGGTCCAAAAGAATATTGCCTGGAGGCAGCTGATGGCGTTCAGGTAAGAGTCTGTATTACCAAACACTGTCCGGTAAAAGTTGCATGAGTTTAACTTGCTATTTTCTCTCCCTTTATAGGTGCGGCATAGGAAGATGCAGCGAATTAAAGAATAATACCTCCGGTGGTAAAGCAGGTAAGCCTATGGTGGCAAAGAGATTGTCTTTGTTGGTTTTCTCGGCTCACCTCGTTATTCCTTTTGTTTTCCCCCCAGGTGCTGGATTTCGACGAAGAAAATGATGGAGGCAGCGCCGAGTCGAAAGATGCAGTGGACTGGTGAGTATAACGCGGCGCTGCTGCTGGTGAAGCGGCGCGTGCTGAAATAATGTCATTTCCAGGCTCGGAGATGTGCTGGGTCCAGAATCAGATAAGGAATCAAATAATGTCCGTGATCTAATCTCTTCTCCTTTCTTTTCCTTTTGTCTAGGAGCTCCGGATTCGAGGCGGGCGTGGCAGAAGACTGGATGCTGACTTGCAGACACAGTGAGCGTCACGCTGCTGGATGCAGAATAACGCGAAGCATGGGCTGCTGTTCGGGCGTGGTTTAAATAGCCTGCAAAGTAGTCCCAGGTAAGAAGTTCCCCAGAACCACACCCGAGTGAAAAATAGTCCCTGTAATAAAATAGTCCCATCCAGGCCTCACATTGGCTTGGACTCATTTGCAACATGGTCTGCATAAGGTAAGTAAAGTCTATGAGCCTGGCGCCTATGGCGCCAGGACTGTTTTCTATGATGAGCCTGGTGCCTAAGGCGCCAGGGCTGAATCCAAACAGCCCCCAGCCGGGGCTGTTGGGGTTTTAAGGAGTATCTGGATGCCTGCTCCCGGGGATGATGGACACGATCCGGATACCCGGGGGTAGGCATCATGACACAGGCAGCTATATTATAACCTAGCATCTAAAAGTCTTTCTGATGCTTCCAAATTAGTGAGGCAATCAGAGTGGTTTGAAATTTACAAATCATTTGAAAATGTGGTGCATGTGGAAGTCTATTCCAGTCAATATCATCAGACACCAGATTGCAAAATGCTGGTATCTGATGAAAGACTTTCATCAGAGAGGCATGGTTTAAATGGGGTTATCGATGTTGGGTCAGCCATCCACCCATCACCAATTTCATATCAGGTGGAACTGGTATATCCACACCATGCCCCTCAGAGTCAGTTCTATTGTTTGTGGCTTGATCCTTTTTTAGAGAGACGGGGCCAGGCGGGACCATCTTTGTATTTAACCCAAGGACACTTGGGGCAGCCCATTTACTTTGTCCGCCATTGGTTCTTGATTTAATTTGTTAGATATGATTGGGTCCCTTAAATCAGAACCAACCCCATTAGTCTCATTACAATTTTAGCATTTCCCTCCTCTTTAGTTCGAAGATGATCAGCCATAGTGATCAATCTATAGGTCTCGTTGCACCCTCCTAGCGAATGTGTAGATAAATGCTTGCAGGATATCTAGATTGAGAGTGCGCTGGGACCAGACATGTAATACGGTATTCTGAACGACCAAAACATAATACCATGGGGGTCTAAGAATCTTCATCTTTCCTGACTTCACAAACGCTGAAGACCAGGATCTGGCACAACAGTGGAAAAAGAACATTACCCTAAGTTCTGAAAAGATGATACATCTATTAATTCAACATGAGGAACAAGAACACTCCAGGGTTACTAAAGAGATCGATATCCTCAAAATTGAAATAGAAAAAATGAGCAACCAGGAGACGTCTAAAGTAAAGAACTATGAAAAAATGCATCTATTGCTTAAAGAATATCAAGATGTTGTTAAATTGAGGAAATTCCCCAAATATTATCGGAATGAACGAGATTCCAATAGTGATAGGGTATATACCTTCCAATCAAATTATGATTTTGACAATAAACTCAGTGAAGTTAAGACACCAACTGGTACGCCAGTCACGTCAGATGCTGAATCTGAAGGGGAAAATTTAGCAGCACCTGAACAAGGGAAGTCTAGCACTGTCCCAAGATCCAAACATGATAGAAGAGGATTCCTTGCTGACATTAAACAGTACAAAAAAGGCAACCAAGCAAATTTTAATTCACTCACTAAGCAAGTCAGAGTCCAAGCCCCTTTAGGGCCCAATATTTCAACTACACCAACTTCTTCAGAGGAAGAAGAGGAAGGGGAGCGAAGAGAAGGTATAAGACAACACCAACACAAGACTCACCAGGTCCAGCACAAGAAACCAGATGGGGAAATCCATTCTGAAAACGTAGTGATTAATTTTTCCGACAGACAACTCTCGGACAGCGAAACTACAATCTTGAATTGAGACCTCTTATTTGCGCCAACCAGGACCTGGGATATGAAAGAAGTTCAAATTGATCTTTATTAATTTGCAAGAAAATTAAAATAAAATAAATACTTTCACAGTAAAGTGGATATGTATCAACTGGCAATCAGACAGGAACCACCAAGTGCATTGAGTATTGCTGACATTGAAAGCACACATTTGTTGCTCTCTCTTGCCAATGATACTCCCAAATCAGCTGCAGAAATACAAGCAGAGCTAGGTGTTCATCAGAGAAATCTTGACATTCAAGAACATCGCTTAAGATCTAAGTTCACACCACCTTCTTCGACCGAAAATGTGATTGATACCTTCTATCAAGCAGCGACAAATGACATTCATGATTATATTGCTGGAGATACTAGAGGCTATAAAAGCCAAAAATCCAATTTAACAAGGGCTGAAAGAATTGCCTTGCGAGAATTAGCCCAAGATACTCAAATTGTAATCAAAGAAGCCGATAAAGGTGGGAACATCACCCTCTTGAATAGAGACGACTATATGCAAATGGTCAATGAACATTTACAGACGCCAGGTTGCTACAAGCAATTAACTACCAAGCCTACTCAACACACAGTTCAAGAATTGGTAGATCTGGTACAAGAATGGTACTCTAAGGCGTTCTAACAGATCATGAAAAAGTATTCTTAATTAGATCCAAACCAATGATGCCTACGATGTATTTTTTACCTAAAGTGCACAAAGACTTTGACCGCCTCCCTGCAGTCCGTCCGATAATGAGTGGACAAGGTTGGGCAACAAATGGCATGTCTGAATATATTGATTCGGCAATTAAAGATTTGGTGCCCGGATTACCAGCATACCTCAAAGATACTACACAAACACTTAATCGATTACATCAAATTTCTTGCCAACCTCAATTTTACTTGGCTACACTAGATGTAAAATCTTTATATACTTCCATTCAGCACAATTTAGCATTAGATACCATTGACTTTTCCTTTCGGACTTTTTCTGCTTCGCATACCACTCATATTCAAATGATTAAATATTTTTTAGAATTTACTCTCAGTCATAATCAATTCCTTTTCAATAAACAGTACTTTCTCCAAACTAGTGGTGTAGCTATGGCAGCAAAGTATGCCCTGTCCCTTGCAAATCTGTTCATGGGCGCTTTTGAATACACATACATTTACAATACTCATGAATACTCACAAGTGATTTACTTATGGAAACGATATATTGATGGGATTTTTGTAATATGGAATGGCTCTAACGAAAGATTTGCCTCCTTTCTCCACTATCTCAATAAAAATACCTTTGGTACTTAATTTACTGGGCAAATAGATGCAGGAACCATTGTCTTTCTTGACCATCACATTTATACAGAGAATAATACCTTGCATATGATTCATAGGAAAGCAACGGCAGTTAATTCAATTTTGCATGCCACTAGCTGCCATAAAAAAAGCAGTTATCAATAATATCCCAATGGGAGAATTCCATCGTGCTAGACGTAAAGGCAGCTTGGATCAAGCTTTTCAATTAGAATGTGAACTGCTTGGGCAAAGATTCAAGAAACAAGGGTGTTCCGGAAAATGCATAGACAAAGCTCAGTCTCAAACAAATCTTCTCAACAGGAATACTTTGTTGATTAAAGAACCCTCACAGAAGGGCGGATATCCAGAGGAGATTAGCTTCATTACAAGACATTTGCAAAACCGTAGTTGTATCTATGGGCTACTAAACAAATATTGGAATCTCCTCAAGCTAGATACGGATGTCACAATATATTACATCCGTCCAAAAATAATTTTCACTAAATCACAGAGACTGAAAAATAAACTAAGCCCCTCATTTCTGGAACCTAAACCCGACAGTGGGGTTGTGTCCAATTGGCTAAGCAGCCAGATTAAGTGGTTCCACAAATGTGGAAACTGTAATTTCTGCCAATTTGTGCTTTCACCTATAAGAAACTTTGTCTGTCATGGAGGTCTGCAAATTGAGATTAAGGACTTTATGAATTGCAAAACTAAATATGTTGTTTATGCAGTCCTATGTGTATGCAAGAAAATCTATGTAGGAAGCACAATTCGGGAGTTATGTGTTAGAATATGAGAACATCTGGCAAATCTGAACAGCCAAGACCCCAAGCTTCCCTTTGCCACTTATTGGCAAACCCATTACCAAAGTGTCAATCAAAAATACATTTGCTTTGTGGGCCTACAACAGGCCTGAGTACCCATAAGAGGAGGTGACCGCCAATTGCATCTTCGTCAGCTGGAGGCATGGATGATTTGCAAATTGAGATGCACCCGACTTCGTCTTAATAAGGAACACAAACTGAATGCGTTTTTATGAAAACATTTCTTTGAGAGATGTGGCTTTCTCTGTGTGTAACACCTGGTGAAAAATTTGAGGATTAAGTATCTAATCATCTTTGCATGATTACTTTTGTGAATTTCGAATAATGCCAATATTCAAAGTGTATAGTGTTTATTAGAGCTGCCAAAATGAAGGGAGTAATAGACATTGTATTAAAGGATAGTTCCGGGACTTTTTTTTTATTGTCCCTACGGTTCGGCCATGTGTTTTTAAGCATAAATCGGTAGATCGTAGAAAACTTTCCTATGGACCATACCCGACTTTTCGTCCATTAACGCACTCGAAATCAGCCGCCATTTTCTGATAATCCTCTCACTTGCCGCATCGCCCTGGCTCACCTGCTTTTGCGGCACTAAATCAAATCCCCCGCCCCTGAAACAGACTTTATCAAAACATTCATATTCCCCGCCTCTATCCGTGACGTGACTGAGCTGCGTAGGCAAACGCGCCCAGGCGTCTTCTACGCGACTCCACACAGAACCCGGAAATCAACACAGATGAGCTCACACAACACAGCGCGCCACAATCGGGAATATGAAACTGTACTTTTAAATTAAACTTCAAGATTGTAAATTTGGTAAAGTACATTTATTTGACATCAAATGTTTTGAGAATATTCTGGGATTTGCATTTTTCTTTGCTCATGTTCCAAAAAGTTCGTTTTGAGGCACGCGATGTTCCTTTGCTGTACACAGGGTCTTAGATCATCTCACAATACAGCGCCACAATTCGGAATATGAAACTGTGGTTTAAAAGCAAACAGCAAGATTGTACATTTGGCAAAGTACATTTATTCGACATCAAATGTTTAGAGAATATTCTGGGATTTGCATTTTTCTTTGCTCTCGATCCAAAATAGTTCGTCTTGAGGCAAGCGATGTTCGTGTGCAGTACACAGGGTGTTGGTTTACGATAAAATAAGCTCTTCGGTCGCACTGATAATCGCATGGCTGTTCCAACAACGAGGCACTAGGCCACCACAAAGGTCTGTATGTTGCATCTAGCCATTAGTACCGCGTAAGGGCATACTTGTACTTGGCGAGCGTCCCATAAAATGGTCAGGGTGGTAACGTTGTTCACGCGGAGAAGCAACTGGCGGTTAAAAAAACCATCCGCCGGTGTCTGGTACTCGTGACACATGCAGTAATGCATGATGTACCTGTTTGAAAAACATAAAAAATGAAATTAGTCTCACCATCAGATCTTTATTAAAATTATTCATTTTATATATTAGGTCGGGAAATTATTTCATAGCTAGGACAGTGCAACTGGGTATTATACATCAAGGGGTGGCTGTAGGATACTGAGACAGTCCCCCAGTGCAGGGGTTGACAGGGAGGCAGTGCAGGTGGAGAGTGGAAGGGCCCAGGACCGAGGTCGCAGACAGTGGACCAGTTGTAGCAGGGGAGAGGGAGAGAGAAAGCAGAAGCAAAGAGGAAGGTTTTGAGGTGCTTCCGTAAAAGGAGATGGTTCTCCTCAAGATAGTGGCGGTACAAAACAATATGCCACATAGAACGAACAAGTACAACTTAACCCGTCTTTAAAGCTACTGTATAGTAATTACATTGCGGTATAAACTCATCTAAAGAGTTACTTACATTATATTAGCATTTTCCATTGTGTCTGTGCGTAGGGCAGCCCCGAAATACCACTCCTTCTATGCCGACGTTATTTCTTCTAATGAACGAACATGAAATGGCTTCATTATCGTTTCTTACGTTATTGCCCCACACCCCCAAAAAGAAGTCTTTCGGGATGGTCCCGGCCTGTCAAGGTCAAATAACAATACAACCTTATACTGAGTCGTGGGCCATTCCGGCACCCGAGCAAAAAATCAAAGCAGCTGACCTTCACTTTGAACGAGCGCACATTCCTATTTAGCAACATTCAGTGTAAGGCCATCTCACAGGACTTGAAATTTACACTCCATTTTTGCATTTTGTCTGCGTGCTTTGCAGCCCCAGAGAACCATAAATACGGAGACATTCTATATTTTTTGAAAAATGATTTATAATACTGTTTGGTTTAATTTAATGCGCAGATGAACAAGGTTGGATAGACACATTGCATGTACACTGAGCAATCACTTTAATTTACACATTACATAGATACACATATTCAATGGGCCTGCGACATGAGGAGACTCGAGAGAACAGACAATCAAAGTACAATCATTTAAACCGTGATGTGTATTTCTCAATGAGCTCTTCTTTAGGTGGACATGGAACAGAGGCAATGTTGGGTGGCAATGCAGTTGTCCCCTGCACAGGTTCGTTCACAACTCCATTTATGTGCCTATCTAGGACGTCAACAATAAGTCTCTCAATAAACTCATATTGCATATCCTCAAACACTGGTTTGATCACCCATTGTTTACTTCTTTTAGTGAAGGCCTTATTGTAGCGAAGCGTCCCTAAAGTTCCGGTCGTCCTACTTTGTTGACGTCCAACATTATGGTTATGTGCCAAGACCGCTAGAAGAGTCCGATTTATCATGCCCTCCATGCCAAAATGCAATCGTTTTGGCCTGTACTTTAGGCACATATTGTGGAACACCTCCAAATCTCCTGTGTGGCAGAATTCCGTGAGTCCCCTCAAATCTCTTGTTATAGTTTTATCAAATACAATCTTTTCAATGGCTTTGTGAGTGGGTGATGAAGGAATCAACCACTTCTTTTTCCGTGCCTCCTCTGTGGACAAATGGCCATGTTCACAATTGTGGAAATGTTGGTTTGTGTTCCAACGGTGAATATTTGTGCAGTGTAGCATTACTGACCGCCATTTTTCCAGTAGAATTTCCAACGACCCTCCACATGTTTTTGAGCTCCACCAAAGATGGTTGCTGATTGACTTGGACCACTGTGAAATACCTTGCGTTTCTTTTTTTTTTACCTGCAGCAGACATTTTTTTATTGATTGTATTTGCAAGATGCCAAACGTCAAATTGGTGATTTATATTTTTGTACTCTTCTCTCATTGTCTTGCCAATTGAAACGTGTCTGTCCGTGGCTATCAGGTCGATCACCATTCCCCGCGATTGTAGTTCTTGCAATGATGCTACAAAGCCAACTTTCTCCATGGCCACTGAGGATGTACTTTGTGACACCTGCACGACCACCGAACTCACAATTTTCTTACTTTCCATGTCCTGAAAGTGGTAGGTGCAGTACTTGGCTGAAAATCCTGGGCTGTCGCACTGTCCATCACCGGCTAGCCTGAACCGTTTGCCCGCGAATGTACTATCAATAGACATTTTTTCCATTCTCCAAGCTTCGCTAATGGCTGGAAATAGATAATCGGTTTGGTATTTGTAGAACTGAGTTTTCGCAATGAAATGGATTCCCACAAACTGAAAGAAAGACTCTAACTTTTTAAAACTTGAACCACTAAAAAGTGCAGCCGCTGCACAAAGTAGATTGCCTGCTGGCAGTTGCCCCAGCATGGGTTGTGCAGACCATGAGAAAGGATGATATTTTGTACATGTGGCATGTATTTTAAGGTTAGTGCCGCGAATTGCACGAGTCACATTAATCAATGGCTCCCCACATACTTCCCCACCAACCGAATGCCCACATTTATTCCGAATAATAATATCAATCAAACAACTATCGAATACAATGAATTTGGCCTCTTTCCTTATACTGTCACTCTGCATCCCAGCTGGTTCGGCCTGTAACGTTGAGGACATGTCACTCACATGAAAGGTAGAATCTATGATATCGTCTTCCGCTATGTTCAGTGATATTGATGGTGTTTCATTGTCGTCCACTTCATTCTCTTCCATTGCAACATCTGTTCCTTCTCCGGCGATGGGCGAATAAGACAATTTCTTCAACTTTCTCGCGGTCTTAGTTTTTGCGGGTGTGGATTCTGTGAACTGATCTCCGACTGCATCCGAACTACCAGGAGGACATTCACCATCAATGGCTGGATGTGGTATAGCTCCGTTGTCAATCACTTCATATTCTTCCCATTGGCACGATGCATCTCCAGTCTCAAGTCCCTGCCAAAAGGTTTGACAAGCAACATCTCTCGTTCGCTTCACTGTCTGTGTAGATCTAGTTCGTACACCCACTCGCAACTAGAGGACAGATTGGAAAAGGGATGTTCAGTTTAAACACAACTTACAGTATTGAACTATTAACAGTGAAAAACAACATAATATAGTGACCAGGACACTAACCTTCTTTTGCTTTCTTTTCTTTGAAACTTTCTTGCCTCGAACTTCAACATCAGGACGCTGTTGCTCCGACTCGTGTGTGCATGTCTCCACTTCCTCTTGCGCTGCAACGACTATATTTTCATGATAAGCACATCCATCACGCACTGACGCTCCATCGACTCCCTGAAACATAGAACTTTCATTAGTATGTATAATAATATCGAAAACACAAAATGTACTTGGGGACCAATACCCACGTACATCTCAATAGCAAAACACGAATGAACGCTTTGTGTAGAACATTCAAACGACAATTATTCACGCATTGTTGATCTAGTTAGATGGAACTGTCAAGATCCACACCTCGGGCTCCTCATAGACTTCCATTGATGATATTATTGAAGATGATGCTTCAGTAACTCCCTGAAACACAGTAATTGCATTAGTATGGTTTTCTATTTTGTTAAAAAGAACATAAACTTTGTGCAGGTGTCAACGGCTCATCTAAATAGACCTGCACAAATGATCAGTTGTCTAAAATAAATAATGGATATGTAAATATGATTCGATTTGCTCGATCGTTGGAAGTGTCACCACCCAGAGATCTGCATCAACTACTAGGGGTGATGTCCTTGTAGAAGAAGCTCCGTCATCTCCCTGAAACATAGTACTTGCGTTAATAAAGATGGAAGTATAGCGGATATAATCACGTCATATGATTTCGCTTGATCGAACTGTCAGTATCCATACCTCGAAATGCATAAGAACATCAAGGGACGATGTAACTGCGGTGCACACTTCTGCAAGCTGTTGCGCCGACCCGTAACTGCATGCTCCCCCTTCTTCTTGGACTAATGCTCCATCGACTCCCTGAAACGTAGGACTTTCATTAGTAATGAACACAATATTGAAAAAAGAAGACACATAGGAGGGCGACGACAGAAGGACATATCAATGGCTAAAAACGAAAGAAACATTGTGTGTAACAATCACGCTACAAGAATGCAAGATCTGATGATCTCCATCGATGGAACTGTCCGGAAACGTACCTCGAGCATCTGAGTGACATCAACGGTTGTCGTCAATACGTTGGACTCCTCAGCATCTCCCTGAAAGACAGTACTTGCATTATTCTGGATAACAATAATTATAACTGAAAACAAAGACTAGAGGACGAGTACAAGGGTGTACCATTAGGTAAAATAATTACACGATAAATTAAAACTATTGATTTACATGCCTAAAAAAAGTCAGTGGCAGAATAGCCAAGTAAGATTACCCGATAGGCGCTTGAAGTGGCTGATGACTGCAATAACGACACGGATGGAGAATCTTCCGCCTTCATATTGAGTGGATACATAAATGGGGAAATTATTTTTAGCTAATGCTACACACTACCGCAAGGCCGAGAGATAAATACGTAAACTTGACTCACCAGTGGAGGGATGTGGACGAATAGAGTGGGAATAGCGGTTGAGAGCAATTTTCGCCTCGCTCGCGGTGTGTTCTTCTTTATTAGCAATGATGTGGAGTACATGTCTGAACTAAAGTGCCTGCTGCAGATGCGGTATCGATCACCCCTCTTGTCCGCAAAGACTTCTAGGACTCTACTTTCAAGCTCAGACGGTGGATATCCGCAATATCGGACCCATTCTCTTATCTGATCTATTGTCTTAGGGAAAACATGCATTATAGTACCTTCAGATTTATTATGGGTCTTCGAAGGGCAACCGCCAATGGAACAGGCAGGCATTGTGGAAAGTTCTGAAAAGTAAAGATCAACAATTCTCTATGAATACCAATGTAAACTCATAACATGTGACTAGTTCCTTGCATGTACTGTCTTGAACAAAAAGAAATTGGACGCAAAATGATTATGGTACATGGCCTTACCTTGACGAACAAACAGTTAGATGCAGGGATCAGAGTACTTTCTTGTCGTACAACAGGGAGCAGTTCACCGGTTGCAAACTGAGGAGTTTCCTCGGAGTGGTCACGGAAGTTCACAGAGACGAAGAGCAGATAACCAGCACCTTCACGGGTTGACTAGCAAAGCGCAAAGAAGTGCTCATTAGAAATATGAAGTGGGTTATAAAGAATTCGAAACAGGGGTGTGTTTGTGAATGAATGACGTCTATATGTCGTGGCATTATGTGGATTGCAGGGGGCCGTCCAGCGTGAGGGGGGATGCTTGGCAGGAGACACGGGGTCTGGAGGTAGACATAGGAACAACAACCCATGCTCTATAGACCACTTTGAAGTGTACATGGTCTTTGGCACCTCTTGGCCTTTATCGCTCCCTGACAGCTCCACTTGGCAGCACAAGTACCCCGGTGCGAACTGCCTTTGATAGGGCGGGGGGTGGATTGGGGCGCTGGTCGTGCAGACAAGACACAGGAAGACTCGTGAATGGAGACACACTTATGTGGATTGCAGGGGGCCGTCCAGCGTGAGGGGGGATGCTTGGCAGGAGACACGGGGTCTGGAGGTAGACATGGGAACAACAACCCATGCTCTATAGACCACTTTGAAGTGTACATGGTCTTTGGCACCTCTTGGCCTTTATCGCTCCCTGACAGCTCCACTTGGCAGCACAAGTACCCCGGTGCGAACTGCCTTTGATAGGGCGGGGGGTGGATTGGGGCGCTGGTCGTGCAGACAAGACTCGTTTGCCGCAGGGCCTCACCAAGGAGAGGCCAACTAACTGCATGTAAGAGGCAGGCTGCAGGATCTAGTACATGGAAGGCAGGGGGGTGACTTTATAAATACCTCACCCTCCCAGGAGAATATATGGGTGCAAAGGTTATGTGGATTGAAGGTGGGCGGCCAGCGTGAGGGAGGATGCTGGCCGGAGACATGTGGTGTGACAAGACAAGGCACAGGAAGACTATTCAATGGAGACACACTAGATTCATTTAAAAAATGAAAACAACCATTGTTAAAATATATGTTGGGTTTTATTTTAGATCTTAATTTCAATTGAACATAAATAATAAACATTACACATTGTAAAGTTCCGGTTGCAGCACATCCAGGGAAAATCCGCGGTATTGTCCACTGTCGCTTGGGAAATGTTGTCTAATGGCAAGTACCGCACAGGCAGGTATTACTCTCCGAACGCGGTGTCCGAGCCTCCCGTGAAGCCACCAAGTGAAGCAACGATAGGCCACCAGCCTGTACCACCTGTGAAAATGAAAGATGCAAACTGTATTAAAATGACAAAACTTTCTTATCATTCTGCTTTGAAAAAAATTCTATCTAGAAAATGCACAATATGGACCCAATTTACATGCATTCGAATGATATGTAGATGTAATTTTATATGTGGGAGACGACCATGACATAGTAGTGGCATCACTGACATCAAAACCAGAGTATACTTACTCGTTACTCGGATTACGCGGACGAACAGTGCCGCGAAGTTCGTGCATAAGCACCATCATCATCCTCAACACGGTCCGTGAGAGGCAGGCTTCCCTGAACTCTGGCAGCTCGGTGATGCATTGCGGACTTGGCTCGCCTTCCGAAATGTAGGCCAAGCACCCGGAATTTTCACGGCAGCAGCAGTTCTCCTCCTCAGTTGGCATTAGCTCGCACCGATTGCACGTGCACCAGGTGGAGACGCCGTCCATGCGACATGGTCCAGGCTCTTCATCCGTTGACTGGTCCTCCCAACTGCCGTCCGAATCCCCATCGTTTTCGCGTGCTTGCCTTTCCAGTAGTTCTTCCTCGGTGTACTCGGGCTCGTACATATACGGCATTATTGTAGCCATTGTGTGGTAAAGAAAGTAAAATAATTTACAGAGATGGTACAGGTGTTCACAAGGCCTAGAAGTGGCGAAGGTAGCTGACCAGAGCACAGAAACGAGTCACAGAATACTCAAAGTAACACAGAGAGAGGAATGGAATCGAAAATCTGCTGCTGTGTGTTGTGAAACGGTGTGTTTATACTTATTGAGGAAAGAGGCGTCCTGCCATTTCCATGGCGACACTTCATTAGCTGAGGCGCAGCGATTGTTGACACGAAACGTGCTTTGGCGTTGGGAAATGGGCGGTACGCGTCTGCTGATGTCAGGCTCAGGGGCGGGGGATTTGATTTAGTGCCGCAAAAGCAGGTGAGCCAGGGCGATGCGGCAAGTGAGAGGATTATCAGAAAATGGCGGCTGATTTCGAGTGCGTTAATGGACGAAAAGTCGGGTATGGTCCATAGGAAAGTTTTCTACGATCTACCGATTTATGCTTAAAAACACATGGCCGAACCGTAGGGACAATAAAAAAAAAGTCCCGGAACTATCCTTTAACCTTTTGTGGAACTTTGGTGATCGGCTAACTACTAACAGTCAACACCTGTGAGGTTAATGTACATCATTTATATATCGGACAGTGAACTTGTGCCATTACTAGAGCATTCTAACACTAACTCAACCAGATGTGGAGAACACAATTATATCAGGCAATGAGCAGATGACATTACTTTCACATTAGACACAATAACATTGATGATCGGTAACGGGTAACAAACTTTATTCATTTTCTTATTTACTTTTTATGAAACATCTGTAACAATGGGGAGCTTATGGTTATCCCAAATGGAACCCTGACTGGCGGTCCATTGGTCAATATCATCAATTGAACCACATGTTTATGCACCGGAATGTTATTAACATAGGAGTAGTGTTAATTATGCATGGACATCACGTGAGGTATCAGCCCGATATATGATTCTTACAATGTAAGTTCTTGACCGACCTATAGGTAATTTTGAATGGAGTAACATGTGATGTGCAAGTGATCACATGACCCCCCCACGTTGGGTTATAAATTAGTTAGACCATAAACTGAAAATTAGTGTAATTATAACAAATATTGAGATAATCACCATGCCAAGATAATACAATTTGGGCCACAACATGGATTTCTATAGGAGTCTGATTATAAATAAATGTGTTTGTAAAATCACACACCATGTGACAAGTTAACAAATGTACAACAACAATGAAAGTTACTGACGAGTTTGCGGAGCTAATAATATTTAGGCTAAAACATGCACCTCCACAGGATTATCATTACAAATAATTTCTCATGTGAAACCATAAGTCACGTGACTCATCACGTGGCAAACCATCAAATGTATAAAAACAATCAAGGAGCAGTAACGGTTGCTGTCGCTGCTCGGAGCTAGTATGACACAATGGGAGTATTTATATGTCTTCAAGCATGACTACTGGTAAGAATAAAATTTGCTATTAAGATACAGTATCTGCTCTCTTGCCAAGCCCATTCAGGGCATGAGAGTGATGCATGCACTATGTGTTTACTCTATTCCAGTTATTACATGAGCTGACTCTAAAAGAGATGGACAAACACACCGTTCAGGCAACAGTGCAAAAGTAATTGCGAAAGAAACTAACAGGAGTTCCCTTTTGCGAAAGTGTTGCAAGCTCCATTTAAGGCGGAGCATATATGTATCTTCAGAATTAACTATTGATAAGGACACTTCACGAAGTGGATATATAGGATGTGCTACTTGAATTATTAAGGGCATATTCACAAAAGTACACATTACATGGTTGTTTTATTTTACTGCAGAAGTTAAATGAAAATCTCCATCATGAGATGAGGATTTCCCTCTAGTTTGGTTTCAACGCCTGGGCAAGGAACAAAGATAAAAACTAAAGTTGCTCTTGTTGATATTCTTATCTCTAGTAATACGGACTAGTTCGAACACAGGACAGGAATAAGGTAATTTTAATAAGTTTCCACTATTATGTTTTTATTGGTCCAAGCAGAATCATGGATGATGGGGTGTTTGACTAATGAGGTACAAACAAGACATGAGCTGTATAAATGAACCTTGGCAATTAATTACCAGTGCTAGAATATGGACTTGGGAGGACACATTTGCAATATTATTGTATACCCTTTCAGTAGGCACTATTTGCTAGCCAGGCTTAATTTATCTTCTTTTACTTGAATGTCCCTACAAGACTATGTGGACCTATACAATGCCTGCACTCTTCAAGATGGCAGACTCTATATATAGTTAGAGCTTTTGAAGTTAAGCAAAAGCATTTTCAATGATTGAGTTTAAATGTGTGAGATTTTCCTCATGAAATAGATTGGAATTAAAGTAGCAATGTAGAATAAGCATTATGATAAATTTGAGGCCGGACGGGTTATCTGATGATTAAGAATTGATACAAGGTCTGTTGATATAATAAGTGACAAATGATATTCATCATTGCTCATTATTACTTTCCTTTTTTGTCTCCCCTTTCCTCCTACCTCTTGATGTTTTTATTGTCTAGTTTTATGAAATGTTATTTTGGATTATCTCAGAATGTAATTTGATTAAGATACTCTGCCCTGAGGAAGACCTAGCAGGTCGAAACATGTGTCGGCGGCATTTCTAGTTACATGAGACTCTCAAATATCTGACTTAGCACTTGTAGAAATAAATGGTACACATTAAATGGGTTTCATATTGAATACTGGAATTGTATTTGTCATTATACCCAGTGTGCAGCACGTACCTGTGGAACTGCTGTTCTACTATTTTAATAGTTATTGGCTGGGGTAGCCTTTAAGTTCCACTCTAATCGCAGCAGACTTATTCACATGATCTAGTTCAGACTACAGTACTATGTGTCTAGTCTCAGTGCACTCTCAATCTAGATACCCCGTAAACATTTATCTCCGTTTTAATTGCACCTTTTCTTTCACTGATCTTTCCAGGATCTCAAGCGTGCAAAGTGTTTTTCACTTTTGAGGAACAAAGCAATACTTTGGGGAGTGCTTGCCATAAAAGGACAGGCACTGTGGTCTGCAGAGAATGCCTAATCAGGTCACTCTGGAGTCCATTTTAGTGTGCTTATTTAATAACTAATGATTTTTTATTTTGTTTTTGTTGCAGTTTCTTGTCCTAGCTTGAGCATCATGGACACATTCGGCATTAGAAGAGGTTCTGTAGAAGCCACCCACAATGCATCACAGTTTCCATCAAGGCCTCTGTCCGTACCACCCTCTTTTCGTGCAAAAGGGATGAAACAGCCTGATCAGCTAGGAGGTATTCACCAAGTACAGCATTAATCTTGTGCTAACACAGACAATATTAATGGTTTGAAAAAAAAAAAACAACGCTGCCTTTACTGAAGTTCTATACAAAAAGTAGATTTGGTACCCATGAAAGAGCATTCAGTTCAGAATGGTACAAAACCCGAAAAAGGCTGGAGTATTCTGTAAGCAAGGATGCTTGCTTTTGTTTCCCTTGTGTGTTTCCCAATGGAAAGAATGATAAGGACATTGTGCCTCATTACAAGTATGGCAGTGCAGGAAGAAATTGGTGCTAATGGAATTTCTACTGCTTTTCCCGCACCACCATACTACAAGTAGGGCCCTGGAGTGTGGGGGATTTACCTCCAGCATTATGCTGGCGGTAAATCCTCCCACTTTCTGCCAAAAATTGGCAAATTACTACAGAGTAATTCCGCCTGTGGTAATTCCGCAAAAAGGCCTCATAGAGTCTAATGGACTAATAAAATGGGGACTAACTCTGCCACCAACACTTGTAATCCAAAAGTAATACCGCCGGAAAAAGTGGCGGTAACAGTATTTCCGTTGGGTGATATTCCAGCGGATTTACAGCCGAAATACCGCCCACCTCGTTATAAGGCCCATTGCCTTTACTGTAACTGGTTTCTGCAATTGGTAACATGCCTTGGAATCTGACAAAGGTTTTGTTTTAAGCCAAACACACAACTATGCTGCTCTTGCTTTGGCAGAGAGTGCAAAAAGAATGGAAAATTTAGACTCAATATCCTTTGTATTAGATACAAAAGCAATTGAAAACAATAGGTATTACTTAAAGTACATTGGAGAAGTGATTAATATAATGAACTTCCTCTTCGTGGTGGCACAGAGGATGTGCTGGATTTCCCAGGCTTGTTCTTAAAGCATTTTCAATACACTTTGATAAAAGATAAAAGCTGGCTGATATTGCACAATCTGATCCCAAAAAGGCCAGATATACCTCAATAGATATTCAAAATGAAGTAATAGTTACTTTAACAAGCATGGATCTCTCTAAAATTAAGCAAAGGTATGACAATTGTGAATCGAAGAGTTTTTGTATCAAAGGTGCAGGGACGTCATTTAGGGGTCACCAGAGGTCGCAAGAGCGACCGCTGCCAATTGGCCAGCGACCTCTGCCAATCTCTTGCAACCTCTGGCATTCCTCCAATCAAAGAGAGGGGGCATGGCCACAGCTAGCTACGCAGCAGTGCTGCGTACCCTCGTTCCTCCATTTTGGGAGAGCAGCCAGCACTGTCTGCACGTGTGGTTTGTTTGGTTGGTCTTGGTTTATCTGCGTCAACGGTGTGCCTCCAACTCCTGTGTGTGTTGTGTGTTCCAGGAGAGCAGAAATGTATTAGTAAGTTAATAATTAACTTAAGACATGACTGTATCTGTATGACTGAGGTGGCCGCGGTAGGCAGGTGATGCTGTGTTGGGGACCAGGACGGTCAAGCCGCGCCACGGCCCGTCTAATGCCGTCCGACTTGCCAATGCGCCGCGGCCCGTCTAATGCCGCCCGACTTGCCAATGAGCCGCGGCGCAGCAGTATTCCAAATGGCCACGTGGCACCGGCCCGGCCACGCAGGCCCAGGTCCGAGTTGCCGCCAAGCTGTGGCGCTGATGCGGTGGTATCCCATGCCGGTCCTGTGTGATCCATGTTTGTTAATATGTTTACACAACCTTCGCCGAAATCCATATCACTCTTCTTTCAAGCTCACGCCGGCCCTTTCTCTTTCTGGCTGTTTAGTCCGAATGCCTCTTCTCTCAGAGGAAATGCCTCTATTCTCGTGTCTCTCCGTGGTTCTCTCTCTTCCTCTATATCGATCCTCACCCGCTCTCTGCGCCTCTATCTTATTGCCGCCTTTTTAGATCGCTGCATGTTTAGCCGACCATGTAATAAAGCTTGTTCATTTTAACGGTGAGATTAGGCGGGGGTGAATGCAGGAGAAGCCCTTCCCCAGTCACTGTTCACCCCCTAATGGCTACGCGTTCTGGTCCTCCCAGATGTAGGGGTTCAGATGATGATCACACTGTCCCTTCTGATGGGGATTGCGGGTCCATGCTGCATTATTCTCTTGTGGCCCCTTGTTACCACCTTGATGTTTTGCCTATCTGATGCCCATTCTTCCATGTCCTCTTAGCCCCTTGTTATCACCTTGCTCCTATGTGTCTTTGGGTTTTTGAGACTCTGTGTGATGTTTCTCTTGTGGCCCCTTGTTATCACCTTTATGTTTGCCCTTTGGTGGTATTGGGGCCACTATGTGAAACACTTGTGTATAGGCACGTTATAAATGCCATATCATATCATATGCTCATGCTGCCCTGTCCTCTTGGGTGTAGGTGTTCAGGTGATGATCATTCTGTCCTTTCTGTTGGGGATCGTGGCCCATGCTGCCTTGTCCACTTGGCCCCATGTTATAACCTTGCTCCTATGTGCTTTCGGGGACTGTGTGAAGTCCATGATGCATTGCTCTCTTGTGGCCCCTTGTTGCCACCATTATGTTTTTCCCTTTGGTGGTATTGGGGCCTCTATGTGATGCCCATGCTGCCATGTCCTCTTGGCCCTTTGTTATCACCTTGCTCCTATGTGCCTTCAGGTTTAGGGGACTCTGTGTGATGTCCATGCTGCATTGTTCTCTTGTGTCCCCTTGCTACCACCTTGATGTTTTACCCTATGGTGTCTTGGGGTCCCATGGGATGCCTGTGCTGCCCTCCCAGCTTGGTGTCACTTGTCATACTGATATTTTACTTTTTGTGGGTCTTGGGACCCCTTGTGATGCCAATACTGCCCTGTCCTCTTGGGACTCTATGTGATGCCCATGCTGCTCTGTCCTCATGGGGCACCTTGTTGTTCTGCCCTTTAGGGGTCTGGGGTCCTATATGCTGCTTGTGCTGCCCTGTCCTTTTGTGGTCCCATGTTATCACATTGATGTTTGCCCTTTGGTCTTGGGGTCCCACGAGATGCCTGTGCTGCCTTGTCCTCTTCGGATACCCTGTGTCCACCGTTAATGCTTTACATATGTTCTGCAGTTGTAGGACTCCTCACGTGCAGACAGATTTGCCCCAGGGGCTGGGTGTGTGGCGTGTAAGGGTAACAGGCTCCCTTGGGATCACTGTGGTGTCTTCATCTCTCGTTGTTGATCCTTTGTGATAGGGTGCTGCTGTCTGAGGATCTTGGGGTCCCCGGTGATCACGTGATACCATATTCTCTGGGGTCATGTGACTCCTAATCACACAGCTACCATCACCTCTAGGTGCCGCGTGTGATCACCGATCTTCTTTAGGGGTCCCATTTATCTATGCCCATGTACTGTCCCTTACCCCTTCACCCTGTACTTTCCCCTTTCCCCATCCCATGCACTTGCACGATCTGAATGACACCTAGCCTAGTAGGATCGTTGTCTGTCCTCCCTTTGTACCCCCTCCCTTGCCTCATCACGCCTTGAAACACTTGTGTATAGTGGCATTATAAATGCCATATCATATCATATCGGCCCGTGGGTGTGGAAACAAGTCCATTGGTGTAATTTGTACAGAAATGCAATTTAGCCCAGCAATGCTAACATGCACTAGGCGGCGCAGTCAGTGCAACAGTGGCCCCGATTTATAAAGCATCATGTGTGTCCCTTGCAATATTCTAAAATGTCATTGATATAATATGATATATAATATGGCATTTATAACGTGCTTATACACAAAGTAAAACACAGTACCATTGGAGAATGACAAAGCTTCTCTCAGCCTCCTTCCATAGAATTGGGGGTTTTGTGAATTTACCTCACCGGCGAAGGAGAGTGCATTCAATACAGCAACTAAGTGCGCTGCACACATCTGCAATACCTCAAACACTTACACACAATTGGAGCTAAAAGCGTAAAATCTTATTCCTGATGCAGAATATAATCAGGGTCCCAACACACTCCACTCGCAGGGTGCCTTTGGCCAAGGACAGGGAGCTCTGCTTTCTGTGTGTGCGTTTGTGGGATGTGGGGGGCCTGTATCTGGAGTGCTGCAGGGCTTGGTCTGCCCAAAGCAGGGGGCTTTATCTGGAGTGCTGCGGGCTGTGCGCTACCTGATAGCTGGAAGGGACCCCTGTACCTGGGGTGCTTCTCTGGGTCCGTGCTGTGGAGATGTGTCTGGAGTGCAGGGTTCTCTGTCTCTCTGTGGCCCCCCCTTCTCTCACGCCTCCTTGACTGGACAAGTGTGGTGGGAGTCGTCGGACCCTGCGGACCGGATCTTCCATTATTTATGCCGTCCCTCCCACAAAGGGGACAATGCGGACACACAATGACCTGCTCCCACTGAAGGCCAGAGGACCCAGAGACACTTTCCCTGCCGAGTTAACAGTTAGCAAGTGCCCTGGCATTTTAACCCCCAGTCCCTTGTTCTGCCTTTGTCTGGGGACTGTTATTCTTTATCCAGCTCTATGCATTCAAAATATCCCCATAAAAATAATGGGCCAATGAATATCTGCCACAATAATCAGTTCTGCATCTGGGTAAATAGTGAGAAGTTACGCTGCACACCCCAGTTTCTCAGTGTAGGGCCTCACATGGTGATGGGATGCTGACATCCACCTCTTCCCTGCCACATTAGGGTCACTGGGTATAGGGTATTCAGTTTCAGGAGGATACTTTGATAATATCACATCACCCCAAGTGCTTATGTGAGTGAGGTGAGGCTAGATGTGCCGGGTCAGAAGCAGGGCACGGCAGTTAATGGCAGTCTGGTAAGCACACGCCTCAGTGCGTTCAGTCAGTGTCTTGTCTCTATGATAAATGATAAAATGGTGTAGTGTTGTACAAATGATTCTTCCATTCTGACATTTTGTTTTTATTTTCAGACCTGCATCTTCGTGTGGGAGTTCCTTCCTTTCTGTGTTCTCAATGCCAGCAAACAGTACCACCATTGAGCAGCTGACATCCAGCCTTATCTGTGACCACTGTGGGAGGTAAATGAACATGAAGCAACATATTGAAAATGGACAGCATATGTTAATGATCTGATCTGTTAGTCCATATCTATTTACGCATTGCAGCCTTGTCCTACTTGTTCCAACACTAAAGATTGCTGTCTCTATTCCATTGAATCAGAGAATACCACAAAATTAACTTCAAACTGTATGACACTGAACGCATGCTTCACTTCAATTTTTTGGGGCCTAGGGGTTTCCTTCTTTTTAGGGGCATAGTTTGAACAGGTTGCAACTTTGAATCTCTGAAACTAAACTACAACCCAGATGGGACTGGCCTAAAAGTAAGCTACGAAAATAAAAACTTGAAATCACTGCTTAGGTATGTACTCCGTGCACCAGATACGGTTTTGAAGTGGGACTATTTTATTCCCTATTTTGTTAACCTGGGAGTAAAAATGTAAATCCAGTTCCCCACTGCAGTATTTTGTAAGCAAGTAAAAAATGGAAAGGTTTTTCTAATAATTACGTTGCACGTAGTTACTCGTACACATTAAAGGATCAATTGCATGTCTACCGATTGGGCAGTAATAATAGTACTTTCTTCATTTGGTCATACGTGCGCTACCTCTCCAAACATCCATGGAGCTGTGTGCGTGAAAGCAGGGGCTCAGGGTCCACAGTGTTTGTTTCTTATTTTTTGTTGGGAGTATCTGTAATCTCTATTTGCATTTTTGGGGAGAATTAGCTTATTTTCAGGGAGTACAGTCATATAGTTGTAAGCCAAAGGAATACATTTCATATTTGTCTCCTCTTTGGTATGCAGCGTAAGTGGTCCCCCAAAGAAGCGTGAAGAGCAAAAGAAGATGGGAGGACACCCAGGAATCCATCATTTGCTTGAATAATAGCTTCTGATTTAGCAGCACTAAAAGAACGAACATGTCTATACCTACAGGAAAACCCAAGGATCCAAAACAGAGGTCAATCCGTGATATTGTTCTGTCAACCCTGATATTAAGGATTGTTCTTCCAGTATTGGCATGTTTGATGATCCCCCGCTGTTGCTTGCTCTCCCGACATTTCACTCCTCGGGGAGAGCACAAGCAGCTCTTGGTTGCAGAGCGATAACAGTATGCAAATGTGTCTAGCTGAGCAGGGCATTCCAAGAAGATCTCCAGCTCCCAATTTAGATGACAGTGTGGTGACTGATCTGTCACCAAATCCATGCAGTGACCCTGTACAGCCAATACTTCCTACATACCTTGTAACTGGTTCCCGTAAGTTTAACGGAGACTACAAAACATATCCTTGGGTGGAGTATTCAGTTCTGAAAGATAAAGTATACTGCTTTGCATGCAGACATTTTGGTTCTAATTCTGGAGGAGGGGGCGTGCATGTGGCAATGTTCCATTTGTTGACATTGGCTTTGCTAAATGGGAAAAGACACGTTTTTCTTAGAGATGCACTTAGATTCTGATAAGCATAAGTCTTTGTGGTAGCTTGGACAGACTTTAATCGTGTGCAACAGACTACAAGCCCTCAACACTCAATTGTTTCAATGCTAGAAAAGGTTGGGAACCAAGAGATTGAAGAGAATCGTCAACATGTGCTGCAGTTACTAAAGGTTGTATGTCTTTTGGGTCGTCAAGGACTTGCTTTCCGAGCAACAGACGAATCGCAAGACTCCCACAATAAGGGAAACTTCATAGCAATATTGCGTTTGCTCTCTGATAATAATGAACTTCTTAAAGTAAAAATGGCTAGAAGATATGGGCACTACACATCTCATGATTATCAAAATGACATGATCATAGTTGTGGCAAATCTTATACGTCAGAATATCGTTAGGAAAGTGACAGAGCACTTTTCAGTGTTGGTTGATGAAACCAAAGACATTTCACATAAAGAACAGATGAGCTTTGTGATCCGGTTTGTAGATAAAGATGGGAACATTCAGGAAAAAGCCATGGGATGTTACCACATGGAGAAGTTGGATGCCTCCAGTTTAGCTGCAGCCATTGACAAATCTGTACGCAATGCTGGCCTTGAGTGGAAGAACTGTGTGGCACAATGCTATGATGGGGCATCAGTTATGAGTGGCTGCTTCAATGGAGTGCAAGCAAAAATAAAAGAAATTGCTCCACAGGCAGTTTACATTCACTGTCATGCACATTGTCTAAACCTTGCGTTAGTGCAAACTATCACTAACATACAAACAGTGAAAGATTTGTTCTCAACTTTTCAGGCTGTGTATGTGTTGCTTTCACAAAGTTCTCCTTGACACAAACTCTTAGTAAAAGCTCAAACAGAAAGTGGTCTGGCAGTACACGAATTAGAAAGACATTGTGGTACTAGATGGTTTTATTGGTACGCTTGTGTTAAAAAGAATACAGGCTCGATTTGAAACCATTATAGATGTTCCCAGTTTAATAGAATCATTGCAACAACGTGACAAGCAGGCTTGTTCAGAAGCCAGAGGACTTCTCCGAAATATGCAGTGCTTTCAGTTTTTGCAAACTTTGTTAAGTATGGAAGCAATTCTGAAAAAGATTAGTGTGTTATCTGATGAACTTCAGAGAAAGAATCTTGATTTGCCAGATGCGAGTCACCTAATTCAAGTGACAAGAACTTCCCTCGTCAACCTTCGACAAGAATGCCATTGGGTGAAAATCGTCAAGGACGCAACGGAATTGGCAGAAAAAATGTGGTATTGAAACAGTTGAAGACCACGACTGCAGAGCTTTACCAGAAAGGCAGCACCAACTGGGCAGCAAACTAAAAGAATACCTTGTTGGTACTACTGTAGGGAAGAGGCCTAGACATTATGAGCACTCCGAGGATCGAATGCCACAGACTGAACAGATAAAGCAAGATATGTTTTTCTCCACCTTGGATAGGTTTGTAAGAGAGTTGGATGCTCGTTTTATAGATAACTTGGGGCTTATAAAGGCTGCCGGCATGTTCAATCCAAGGGCTAAACATTTCTTGGAGGACTCATCTGCAGATTTTCTTTCTGAGCACTACCTAGGGCCCCAAGTAAATTATGTTGGATTGCATTCAGGCCTTGACAATGCAAGTAGCTTTTTATCTGACAAGTTTTTAGCAGGTATTTACTCGGTCAAGTACTATCTCAATGAATCTCAAAGAGGCTTTTCTGAGGTAATAAACCTGTTGGATCTGGTTCCTGCATTGCCGAATTACAACTGCAACAAATGAGAGGTTCTTCTCCTGTTTCAAAAGAGTTAAAAACTATTTGCGAAATAGATGTGGAGACAAGAGACTCAGTGATTTGTTGATAATGGCATGTGAACCTATGGAGGTTGACGAGGTAAATTTGAGTGATGCCATTGACCGATTTGCTGACCTGCGACACAGGAGGTATCCTCTGAAAAGATGAACCATTATATTCTTTGACACTGTTAGATTATAGCTCAATTTTCCAGTTAGGTTTTTCTTTTCGAGTCACACAGACCTAATCAGCACCACATACAGTCTTCAAAACCATCGGCTAGATGCCATAACTACTAATGCCAAATCAAGTACTGGGCTGTCTGTATATGTCATTTTTGTTGATTTTAGGTCCACGTTTGACAATGTTGATCAAATTAAATTGTGGGATATTTTATTGAAACTGGTCTGTCCTAGTTGGCTGGTTGACATACTTGTTAATCTCCATGATAACAACACTGTGCAAATTCGTTTAGACAACGAGGGCAGCCTGACACAGCCCATAAATGTGAATAGAGGAGTCAAACAAGGCTGTCTCTTGGCTGCCCTCTTATTTAATCTCTATCTAGCAGATCTCATTAGACGCCTAGTTACTAAAGCCAAAAGTCCAGCGAAATTTGAAAAAGCACTAATATCTGCTATGCTTTATGCAGACAATTTGGTGATTATTGATCATACTATAACTGGCACAAAGGCAATTCTGGAAGAACTTGGTTGTTTCTCAAGAGAATATGGCCTAACAATTAATTTACAAAATACCAAGGCAATGTTGTTTTCCCGTAAGAAAGTTAATAGAGTAAAAATAGAAGGCTCGTGGGGTACTGTTGACTACATTGAGGAATACAAATATTTAGGTGTCCTCTTTAATTGTACAATTGGGTATAAAGATTTGATTGAGCATAAACTTAGACGAGCTAATCAAATCACTCTGATGGTACATAAGTTTGTCAAAGAATATGCTGGTTATTCATTTAAAGGTATTCTTATATTATATCGTCAATGGTTTATCCCGACTTTGACTTATGGGTTAGATGCCATAACTATTTCTGACTTATCATTTCTTGATAAGATTGAAGGTTTGTTTTGGCGGACCATATTGAGAGTACCTCGTTCATGCCCCATTCAATACATTAGAGTGGAACTTGGTTTACAATCTTTGAGTTCCACAGTGCGACAACAATGTGGCCTCCTCAATTTGAAAGCATTATGTCATCCTGAGAGTGATGTGTTACAAATTATTGGAACCAATGTGGCAAAACTTGGAAGCCGATTCATGGAATAATTAGCGCGGCGCAAGTGGGCAAAAACGTGCGAATCGCAGTGGAATAGCGAAAATCGCAGTGAACGTGTGAAAATCGCACGAAAAGCAGCGCACGTCGATTCATGGAAGGCCGTGCGCGAGAAAACCAGCGGATGTGCGAAAAAAAATTGCGCGGCGCACGTTGGCGCACGTTGGCGCACAGGCCATCTAACAGCGTGCGCCAGGTCACAGCGAAAATCGCACAGGCCACAGCGAAATTCGCACATAGCGCGGCGCACGCAATAAAAGTAGGCGGAACACGGGCGTAACACTCGGAATGGGGAACAACTTGCCAAAACGTGGGCGTCACGGGGGAAGTACAGGGCACAAGTGCGCGGAACGCCCACACGCTCGCCTACAACACGTATTCATGGAATAGAATAGGGGAAAAAAGCGCACGCTCAAACCAGCGCACAGGCACAAACACGACCGCCACAAGAAAGGAGGCGGTAGCGTCTCTGCGGCTGTAAGAAATGTGCGCCAAAAGGTGCGCCAACAAATAGCACCTATATACTGCCATGATGAATGTCCCATACTGTGGCCCTCCAGGAAAAATGACGTGCAAAGGGGTACCCACAAACACGGACACCCGCTGACAAAAAATACGTGTGCATGTATACCGGGGTGCGCGGGAAGTGTCACACGCGATTTGCAGGGTACGTGCATCACAGGGGTTCGCGTGAAGTTATTCACACGATCGGGCCTGGGGGAGCGGGCTACGTGTATTACAGGGGTTCGCGTGAAGTTCCTCACGCGATCGGGCCTGGGGGAGCGGGCTACGTGTATTACAGGGGTTCGCGTGAAGTTCCTCACGCGATCGGGCCTGGGGGAGCGGGCTACGTGTATTACAGGGGTTCGCGTGAAGTTCCTCACGCGATCGGGCCTGGGGGAGCGGGCTACGTGTATTTCAGGGGTTCGCGTGAAGTTCCACACGCGATCGGGCCTGGGGGAGTGGGCTACGTGTATTACAGGGGTTCGCGTGAAGTTCCTCACGCGATCGGGCCTGGGGGAGCGTGCTACGTGTATTTCAGGGGTTCGCGTGAAGTTTCACACGCGAATAGCCTGGGCGCGTGAATTTGAGGGGTGCGCGGGAAGTTCCACACGCGATCGGGCCTGGGGGAGCGGGCTACGTGTATTACAGGGGTTCGCGTGAAGTTCCTCACGCGATCGGGCCTGGGGGAGCGGGCTACGTGTATTTCAGGGGTTCGCGTGAAGTTCCACACGCGATCGGGCCTGGGGGAGCGGGCTACGTGTATTACAGGGGTTCGCGTGAAGTTCCACACGCGATCGGGCCTGGGGGAGTGGGCTACGTGTATTACAGGGGTTCGCGTGAAGTTCCTCACGCGATCGGGCCTGGGGGAGCGTGCTACGTGTATTTCAGGGGTTCGCGTGAAGTTTCACACGCGAATAGCCTGGGCGCGTGAATTTGAGGGGTGCGCGGGAAGTTCCACACGCGATCGGGCCTGGGGGAGCGGGCTACGTGTATTACAGGGGTTCGCGTGAAGTTCCTCACGCGATCGGGCCTGGGGGAGCGGGCTACGTGTATTTCAGGGGTTCGCGTGAAGTTTCACACGCGAATAGCCTGGGCGCGTGAATTTGAGGGGTGCGCGGGAAGTTCCTCACGCGATCGGGCCTGGGGGAGCGGGCTACGTGTATTACAGGGGTTCGCGGGAAGTTTCACACGCGAATAGCCTGGGCGCGTGTATTACAGGGGTTCGCGGGAAGTTCCACACGCGAATAGCCTGGGCGCGTGTATTTCAGGGGTTCGCGGGAAGTTCCACACGCGAATAGCCTGGGTGCGTGTATTTCAGGGGTGCGCGGGAAGTTCCACACGCGAATATGCAGGGCGCGTGTATTTCAGGGGTGCGCGGGAAGTTCCACACGCGAATAGGCTGGGCGCGTGTATTTCAGGGGTTCGCGGGAAGTTCCACACGCGAATAGCCTGGGCGCGTGAATTTGAGGGGTGCGCGGGAAGTTCCACACGCGAATAGCCTGGGCGCGTGTATTTCAGGGGTGCGCGGGGAGTTCCACACGCGAATAGCCTGGGCCCGTGTATTTCAGGGGTGCGCGGGAAGTTCCACACGCGAATAGCCTGGGCGCGTGTATTTCAGGGGTGCGCGGGAAGTTTTACACGCGATCGGGCCTGGGGGAGCGGGCTACGTGTATTACAGGGGTTCGCGTGAAGTTCCTCACGCGATCGGGCCTGGGGGAGCGGGCTACGTGTATTTCAGGGGTTCGCGTGAAGTTTCACACGCGAATAGCCTGGGCGCGTGAATTTGAGGGGTGCGCGGGAAGTTCCTCACGCGATCGGGCCTGGGGGAGCGGGCTACGTGTATTACAGGGGTTCGCGGGAAGTTCCACACGCGAATAGCCTGGGCGCGTGTATTACAGGGGTTCGCGGGAAGTTCCACACGCGAATAGCCTGGGCGCGTGTATTTCAGGGGTTCGCGGGAAGTTCCACACGCGAATAGCCTGGGCGCGTGTATTTCAGGGGTGCGCGGGAAGTTCCACACGCGAATAGGCTGGGCGCGTGTATTTCAGGGGTGCGCGGGAAGTTCCACACGCGAATAGCCTGGGCGCGTGTATTTCAGGGGTGCGCGGGAAGTTCCACACGCGAATAGCCTGGGCGCGTGTATTTCAGGGGTGCGCGGGAAGTTTTACACGCGAATAGCCTGGGCGCGTGTATTTCAGGGGTGCGCGGGAAGTTTTACACGCGAATAGCCTGGGCGCGTGTATTTCAGGGGTGTGCGGGAATTTTTACACGCGATTTCTGCACGGTACGTGTATTTCAGGGGTGCCGGGGAGTCCCACATGTGATTTGACAGTGTGGGTCCTCCCAGGTGTACCCTGTACACCCTCCACGGCCCCTGCAGGCAGCCCACACCACAGGGGACTACCCTGCATCCCTGGTCATGTCCCGCAGGCAGCCCACCCAACATGGGCATGCCCCCCAGCAAAGGCACATGTCTCCTTGAACACCAACACATGTCCCCTTGCACCCCCACCCCCCAGCACTGTGGGGCACCTGCCAGTAGGCCCCCACCCATGTCCAACTCATGTCTCCCACCACCCCCACCCCCCAGCACTGTGGGGCACCTGCCAGTAGGCCCCCACCCATGTCCAACTCATGTCTCCCACCACCCCCACCCCCCAGCACTGTGGGGCACCTGCCAGCAGGCCCCCACCCATGTCCAACTCATGTCTCCCACCACCCCCACCCCCCAGCCACCAGGGTCACCCTCCACCAGGGCCCCACTCATGTCTCCCACCACCCCCACCCCCCAGCACTGTGGGGCACCTGCCAGTAGGCCCCCACCCATGTCCAACTCATGTCTCCCACCACCCCCACCCCCCAGCACTGTGGGGCACCTGCCAGCAGGCCCCCACCCATGTCCAACTCATGTCTCCCACCACCCCCACCCCCCAGCCACCAGGGTCACCCTCCACCAGGGCCCCACTCATGTCTCCCACCACCCCCACCCCCCAGCACTGTGGGGCACCTGCCAGTAGGCCCCCACCCATGTCCAACTCATGTCTCCCACCACCCCCACCCCCCAGCACTGTGGGGCACCTGCCAGCAGGCCCCCACCCATGTCCAACTCATGTCTCCCACCACCCCCAACCCCCCAGCACTGTGGGGCACCTGCCAGTAGGCCCCCACCCATGTCCAACTCATGTCTCCCACCACCCCCACCCCCCAGCACTGTGGGGTACCTGCCAGTAGGCCCCCACCCATGTCCAACTCATGTCTCCCACCACCCCCACCCCCCAGCACTGTGGGGCACCTGCCAGCAGGCCCCCACCCATGTCCAACTCATGTCTCCCACCACCCCCACCCCCCAGCCACCAGGGTCACCCTCCACCAGGGCCCCACTCATGTCTCCCACCACCCCCACCCCCCAGCACTGTGGGGCACCTGCCAGTAGGCCCCCACCCATGTCCAACTCATGTCTCCCACCACCCCCACCCCCCAGCACTGTGGGGCACCTGCCAGCAGGCCCCCACCCATGTCCAACTCATGTCTCCCACCACCCCCACCCCCCAGCCACCAGGGTCACCCTCCACCAGGGCCCCACTCATGTCTCCCACCACCCCCACCCCCCAGCACTGTGGGGCACCTGCCAGTAGGCCCCCACCCATGTCCAACTCATGTCTCCCACCACCCCCACCCCCCAGCACTGTGGGGCACCTGCCAGCAGGCCCCCACCCATGTCCAACTCATGTCTCCCACCACCCCCAACCCCCAGCACTGTGGGGCACCTGCCAGTAGGCCCCCACCCATGTCCAACTCATGTCTCCCACCACCCCCACCCCCCAGCACTGTGGGGCACCTGCCAGCAGGCCCCCACCCATGTCCAACTCATGTCTCCCACCACCCCCACACCCCAGCACTGTGGGGCACCTGCCAGCAGGCCCCCACCCATGTCCAACTCATGTCTCCCACCACCCCCACACCCCAGCAGTGCAGGGTCACCCTCCACCAGGCCCCCACTCATGTCTGTCACCACCCCCACCCCCCAGCCACCAGGGTCACCCTCCACCAGGCCCCCACTCATGTCCCCTATCACCCCCACCCCCCAGCCACCAGGGTCACCCTCCACCAGGCCCCCACTCATGTCTCCCATCACCCCCACACCCCAGCAGTGCAGGGTCACCCTCCACCAGGCCCCCACTCATGTCTCCCACCACCCCCACCCCCCAGCAGTGCAGGGTCACCCTCCACCAGGCCCCCACTCATGTCCCCCTGCACCCCCACCCCCCTGCCACCATGTGCAGCCCCCACCAGGTCCTCACAATCCCCAATCATGTGCGTAATGGTCATCCTCCACAGCCAAAAAGACCTACCAAGTAACCCATTCACCCACATGGAAATGGAAATCACATGTTACACCCCCAATGTACATGAAGCAAATGAACCCATGTCCGTCACACACATATTTTCAAATTGAATGGGAAAACACACAACATGACATGCATGAAACCAATGAGATGAAACCACACAGTGAACAATAGAAAAAAAAATGTATTGAAAAAAATACAAATGCCAAAGAAAGAAAACTAACTGCAATGTAAATGTGAAAAAATAAGCTGCATGTCCGCATAAAAACACAAAACTAGAAAATCAAATCCAAAAAATTATGTCCAAAGTGAAATGTAAAAACTCTCCATGCAACAAAGAACTATGTACAAAAATAACAAGGGTCCATCATCACAACTGAACTAAGGAAACCTCCTAAAAAACCTACCTAAATATCAACTATATACAAAAAGTGGAGCAGTGTCCGTCGACTCCAAATAATAATAAGAACGAAAGGAAACCTAAAACTAAAGAACTATATACAAAGGCGGCGGGCAAGTCCAGCGGCTCACTCTGTGGTGTTCCGGGCCAGGGCATCATCGAACTCCTGTTCGATGTCCCGGAGGCGGTCCAGTTCCATGGCCCCGAGGGTCCGCAGGGACGACGCCGTGTCCTCCTCCAACCCCCTGCGGATTGCCTCGAGGCACTCGGCCCGCCTCAGGGCCCTCCGCATGGAGTTCTCCGCCCTGACCATTGTGAGCCGCGCCTCTTCCGCCCGCCGCCGCTCCGCACCTATGGCGTGGCCCAACCGCTGCCACACGGAAGACACTCTCTGTCCTGGGTCCTCCTGCCCTCCGGCCGATGCCTGCCCCTCCGATGTCGAAGGCCCCGAGCCTTCATGGCTCCCACCATCTTGCTGCTGCTGCTGCTCTGCCTCTGCCCGTGCACTGCCTCCTGCTGCCTGCACATCCTCCGCCGGCTGGGGTGCACCTGTTGATGTGGCCACCCCTGCTGGACGTCCGACTCCCGACTGTGGCAGGGATGCCTCCTCCACCAGCCTGGCCGCACTGTCAGAGGCAGCTCCACAGGGCACCCAGGTGACTGATGGGTGGGAAGATGGCACAGAGGACGACTGGCGCGTAGGGGGTCCAGTTGAGGAGGGGGTCGGAGCAAGCCCCATCAGACAGCGGAATCCGGCCTGGGTGACCTGTCCCAGCAGGCTGACGTGGTCAACGAGCCATTCGAGATGACGTGCAGTCTCTCCATGAAAAGACTGCAGGTCACCTCGCATGGCCCGTTGACGCAACGCCACGCCAGCCAGGACAGGCTCAACCCGGTCCTGGATGGCCACGTCCGCAGGCAGAGGAAGGCCAGTTGACGTCAGCTCATCCCCTGCCTGAAAACGGGTCTGGACGTAGGCATCCCTGCTGGTGCAAGATGATGCAGGGACAGGATCGGGGACAGGATTGCACACAGGCACCTCCGCGGCCGCCTGTGCTGCCTCCTGTCCCTGGTCCTGCACTGCACCACTAGCACCAGTGGGATCCCCACCTCCAGACCCTGTCTCTGGTGCTTGCGCGGCCCCCTCCTCCACCAAACCCCCCACCAACCTGGATGACTCTGTGCCATCTTCCCCTGTTGGGCCCTGTGGGGTCCCAGCTGCCCCTTCTGCTGCCGAGGAGTCCAACTGCAACCTCCGCCTCTTGGACCTCCCCCCGGCAGCTGCGGCCTGGGACGCGGCACCGGACTCCTCACTCCCCGACGAGATGACAACACGGGAGGGGAGCCGGGCCTTGCGTCTCCGGCTGGCGGTCGGATCCCCGCCGCTGTGCTCCACAGCACCTTCTCCGCCCTCTTCATCAGTTGACGCTGCAGACAGGGAGAAACAAAACACAGGCATCAGGGCACTGTACAATGGACACATACACGCATGACAGTTGCACATGAGTGGCATTGGCAAACCTCAGACATGTCATCACAATCCCCAACACACATGTCATTGCAACTGGCACACATGAGCCACACCACAGCCATATCGCAACTGCCACCACCATCCCTACACATACAACAGCATCAGCAGCCAAAGGGGAGCCATACATCACATGCAACACAGGAAGTGCACCACACATGTACACACACCACCACACTTGCATGCATGTCTACACCTCTGCCAAGTGTCGCACTGTTCAGACGGGCATCCATGTCACATCTGCCAATCAGGCTTCCACATACCGCTGTCACATGCATCCATGTAGCATCACTGTTGCACCTTTGACAAATACACACACATGCACATGTACACAGTGCTCATACATGCAGCCGAAAACAACATACATGCCTGACATCACGGACATGTCTACTTACATACACATTCATCCAAACATGTGTGCACGCACAACTGCATTTGCCATGCAAGCCCACACACACAAGCACCATCCATGTCTCACACATTACAGCCCTCGCATGTGTCAGCCCCACGGCCCTGTACACCCCCACCCATACTCCACCCCATACAAACAGATGTGCAACCGGCACAATGGGGAATGATCACCACACGCCCTGCTCACAACCAGGATGCATGTACACTCACCGCTCGACTCCAGACGGCTCTGCTTCTCTAGGACCTGGAGCGCTGGGGATATGCGTTCCAGGACCCCCATCTGTTCTTCCGACAAGTGGCCCCGGCGCCCCTTGGCATCCACTGCCTTCAAGAGGCGCCGGGCCTTGTTCAGGGTCCTGGACCTGAAGTCCTCCCAGCGCTTCCTGACATGTTGTAAGTCCCGGACTGCCACCCCCTCCGCGTTGATGGCAGTCACGATGTCTGTCCAGATCCGAGTCCGTCCTTCCTTGTCGGCGCGGGAACTTCCAAAGAGGGCATCATACTGCCCCAGGACTTGCTCCACCAGGACACCAACTTCGGTGGCACTGAAGCTGGTGCCCCTCTGCCTCTCTGGCCGGGGGTTGTCAGTGGTCACAGATGGTGTTAGCCCCGACATGACAACCCCAGAGGCAGGAGTGGGTGGGCAACTGGGTCCTGGGGCTGGGCTGTGGAGCGATGGAATTCCAGTCGGGAGTCTTCTGTTCCAGCAGGGGTGGTCACAGCAACAGCACCCCTGGCTGATGTGCAGGCAGCAAATGGCAGTGCACGTGGGCAGCAGGCAGTCAGGCAGCAGCAGATAGCAGGTGGGAGCGTGCTCGGGGCTCTGGGGGGCAGTAATTCGGCCTTCTGGGCAGGAGCGTGGTCTCCCGTGTGCTCACGCGTGGCCAGCTTGGTACGGAGTGAATTGGCACGTGAAAATCCTGCACGTCAGCGTGAAAACCGAGGAAAGGCCCTTAGCGCGTAAGCGCGTCAGCACGCATACGCGATTCCATTGGACCAAAGGCCCTCAGCGCGTAAGCGCGTCTGTGACGTGACCCGCACGGGTGTTTCCCACACAGCACGTGATGACAGAGCACACGTGGAAAGACTGCACGTCAGAGTCTCATCGCGTGTAATTGGACAAAAGTGCGTGTACACGCGATTGGCCTATGTACGTGTATATGAGGTGTGCGCGGACACTTACACACGCAAGTACGTCAGCGCACCTGTATCCCGGTGTACGGCCATTTCCACCAATCACACGCAATGAGACTCTGACGTGCAGTCTTTCCACGTGTGCTCTGTCATCACGTGCTGTGTGGGAAACACCCGTGCGGGTCACGTCACAGACGCGCTTACGCGCTGAGGGCCTTTGGTCCAATGGAATCGCGTATGCGTGCTGACGCGCTTACGCGCTAAGGGCCTTTCCTCGGTTTTCACGCTGACGTGCAGGATTTTCACGTGCCAATTCACTCCGTACCAAGCTGGCCACGCGTGAGCACACGGGAGACCACGCTCCTGCCCAGAAGGCCGAATTACTGCCCCCCAGAGCCCCGAGCACGCTCCCACCTGCTATCTGCTGCTGCCTGACTGCCTGCTGCCCACGTGCACTGCCATTTGCTGCCTGCACATCAGCCAGGGGTGCTGTTGCTGTGACCACCCCTGCTGGAACAGAAGACTCCCGACTGGAATTCCATCGCTCCACAGCCCAGCCCCAGGACCCAGTTGCCCACCCACTCCTGCCTCTGGGGTTGTCATGTCGGGGCTAACACCATCTGTGACCACTGACAACCCCCGGCCAGAGAGGCAGAGGGGCACCAGCTTCAGTGCCACCGAAGTTGGTGTCCTGGTGGAGCAAGTCCTGGGGCAGTATGATGCCCTCTTTGGAAGTTCCCGCGCCGACAAGGAAGGACGGACTCGGATCTGGACAGACATCGTGACTGCCATCAACGCGGAGGGGGTGGCAGTCCGGGACTTACAACATGTCAGGAAGCGCTGGGAGGACTTCAGGTCCAGGACCCTGAACAAGGCCCGGCGCCTCTTGAAGGCAGCGGATGCCAAGGGGCGCCGGGGCCACTTGTCGGAAGAACAGATGGGGGTCCTGGAACGCATATCCCCAGCGCTCCACGTCCAGGTCCTAGAGAAGCAGAGCCGTCTGGAGTCGAGCGGTGAGTGTACATGCATCCTGGTTGTGAGCAGGGCGTGTGGTGATCATTCCCCATTGTGCCGGTTGCACATCTGTTTGTATGGGGTGGAGTATGGGTGGGGGTGTACAGGGCCGTGGGGCTGACACATGCGAGGGCTGTAATGTGTGAGACATGGATGGTGCTTGTGTGTGTGGGCTTGCATGGCAAATGCAGTTGTGCGTGCACACATGTTTGGATGAATGTGTATGTAAGTAGACATGTCCGTGATGTCAGGCATGTATGTTGTTTTCGGCTGCATGTATGAGCACTGTGTACATGTGCATGTGTGTGTATTTGTCAAAGGTGCAACAGTGATGCTACATGGATGCATGTGACAGCGGTATGTGGAAGCCTGATTGGCAGATGTGACATGGATGCCCGTCTGAACAGTGCGACACTTGGCAGAGGTGTAGACATGCATGCAAGTGTGGTGGTGTGTGTACATGTGTGGTGCACTTCCTGTGTTGCATGTGATGTATGGCTCCCCTTTGGCTGCTAATGCTGTTGTATGTGTAGGGATGGTGGTGGCAGTTGCGATATGGCTGTGGTGTGGCTCATGTGTGCCAGTTGCAATGACATGTGTGTTGGGGATTGTGATGACATGTCTGAGGTTTGCCAATGCCACTCATGTGCAACTGTCATGCGTGTATGTGTCCATTGTACAGTGCCCTGATGCCTGTGTTTTGTTTCTCCCTGTCTGCAGCGTCAACTGATGAAGAGGGCGGAGAAGGTGCTGTGGAGCACAGCGGCGGGGATCCGACCGCCAGCCGGAGACGCAAGGCCCGGCTCCCCTCCCGTGTTGTCATCTCGTCGGGGAGTGAGGAGTCCGGTGCCGCGTCCCAGGCCGCAGCTGCCGGGGGGAGGTCCAAGAGGCGGAGGTTGCAGTTGGACTCCTCGGCAGCAGAAGGGGCAGCTGGGACCCCACAGGGCCCAACAGGGGAAGATGGCACAGAGTCATCCAGGTTGGTGGGGGGTTTGGTGGAGGAGGGGGCCGCGCAAGCACCAGAGACAGGGTCTGGAGGTGGGGATCCCACTGGTGCTAGTGGTGCAGTGCAGGACCAGGGACAGGAGGCAGCACAGGCGGCCGCGGAGGTGCCTGTGTGCAATCCTGTCCCCGATCCTGTCCCTGCATCATCTTGCACCAGCAGGGATGCCTACGTCCAGACCCGTTTTCAGGCAGGGGATGAGCTGACGTCAACTGGCCTTCCTCTGCCTGCGGACGTGGCCATCCAGGACCGGGTTGAGCCTGTCCTGGCTGGCGTGGCGTTGCGTCAACGGGCCATGCGAGGTGACCTGCAGTCTTTTCATGGAGAGACTGCACGTCATCTCGAATGGCTCGTTGACCACGTCAGCCTGCTGGGACAGGTCACCCAGGCCGGATTCCGCTGTCTGATGGGGCTTGCTCCGACCCCCTCCTCAACTGGACCCCCTACGCGCCAGTCGTCCTCTGTGCCATCTTCCCACCCATCAGTCACCTGGGTGCCCTGTGGAGCTGCCTCTGACAGTGCGGCCAGGCTGGTGGAGGAGGCATCCCTGCCACAGTCGGGAGTCGGACGTCCAGCAGGGGTGGCCACATCAACAGGTGCACCCCAGCCGGCGGAGGATGTGCAGGCAGCAGGAGGCAGTGCACGGGCAGAGGCAGAGCAGCAGCAGCAGCAAGATGGTGGGAGCCATGAAGGCTCGGGGCCTTCGACATCGGAGGGGCAGGCATCGGCCGGAGGGCAGGAGGACCCAGGACAGAGAGTGTCTTCCGTGTGGCAGCGGTTGGGCCACGCCATAGGTGCGGAGCGGCGGCGGGCGGAAGAGGCGCGGCTCACAATGGTCAGGGCGGAGAACTCCATGCGGAGGGCCCTGAGGCGGGCCGAGTGCCTCGAGGCAATCCGCAGGGGGTTGGAGGAGGACACGGCGTCGTCCCTGCGGACCCTCGGGGCCATGGAACTGGACCGCCTCCGGGACATCGAACAGGAGTTCGATGATGCCCTGGCCCGGAACACCACAGAGTGAGCCGCTGGACTTGCCCGCCGCCTTTGTATATAGTTCTTTAGTTTTAGGTTTCCTTTCGTTCTTATTATTATTTGGAGTCGACGGACACTGCTCCACTTTTTGTATATAGTTGATATTTAGGTAGGTTTTTTAGGAGGTTTCCTTAGTTCAGTTGCGATGATGGACCCTTGTTATTTTTGTACATAGTTCTTTGTTGCATGGAGAGTTTTTACATTTCACTTTGGACATAATTTTTTGGATGTGATTTTCTAGTTTTGTGTTTTTATGCGGACATGCAGCTTATTTTTTCACATTTACATTGTAGTTAGTTTTCTTTCTTTGGCATTTGTATTTTTTTCAATACATTTTTTTTTCCATTGTTCACTGTGTGGTTTCATCTCATTGGTTTCATGCATGTCATGTTGTGTGTTTTCCCATTCAATTTGAAAATATGTGTGTGACGGACATGGGTTCATTTGCTTCATGTACATTGGGGGTGTAACATGTGATTTCCATTTCCATGTGGGTGAATGGGTTACTTGGTAGGTCTTTTTGGCTGTGGAGGATGACCATTACGCACATGATTCGGGATTGTGAGGACCTGGTGGGGGCTGCACATGGTGGCAGGGGGGTGGGGGTGCAGGGGGACATGAGTGGGGGCCTGGTGGAGGTTAAGCCTGCACTGCTGGGGGGTGGGGGTGGTGGGAGACATGAGTTGGACATGGGTGTGGGCCTACTGGCAGGTGCCCCACAGTGCTGGGGGGTGGGGGTGGTGGGGGACATGAGTTGGACATGGGTGGGGGACTGCTGGCAGGTGCCCCACAGTGCTGGGGGGTGGGGGTGGTGGGAGACATGAGTTGGACATGGGTGGGGGCCTGCTGGCAGGTGCCCCACAGTGCTGGGGGGTGGGGGTGGTGGGAGACATGAGTGGGGCCCTGGTGGAGTGTGACCCTGGTGGCTGGGGGGTGGGGGTGGTGGGAGACATGAGTTGGACATGGGTGGGGGCCTGCTGGCAGGTGCCCCACAGTGCTGGGGGGTGGGGGTGGTGGGAGACATGAGTTGGACATGGGTGGGGGACTGCTGGAAGGTGCCCCACAGTGCTGGGGGGTGGGGGTGGTGGGAGACATGAGTTGGACATGGGTGGGGGCCTGCTGGCAGGTGCCCCACAGTGCTGGGGGGTGGGGGTGGTGGGAGACATGAGTGGGGCCCTGGTGGAGGGTGACCCTGGTGGCTGGGGGGTGGGGGTGGTGGGAGACATGAGTTGGACATGGGTGGGGGCCTGCTGGCAGGTGCCCCACAGTGCTGCGGGGTGGGGGTGGTGGGAGACATGAGTGGGGCCCTGGTGGAGGGTGACCCTGCACTGCTGGGGGGTGGGGGTGGTGGGAGACATGAGTGGGGCCCTGGTGGAGGGTGACCCTGGTGGCTGGGGGGTGGGGGTGGTGGGAGACATGAGTGGGGGCCTGGTGGAGGGTGCCCCTGCACTGCTGGGGGGTGGGGGTGGTGGGAGACATGAGTGGGGGCCTGGTGGAGGCTGCCCCTGCACTGCTGGGGGGTGGGGGTGGTGGGAGACATGAGTGGGGGCCTGGTGGAGGGTGCCCCTGGTGGCTGGGGGTGGGGGTGGTGGGAGACATGAGTGGGGGCCTGGTGGAGGGTGCCCCTGCACTGCTGGGGGGTGGGGGTGGTGGGAGACATGAGTGGGGGCCTGGTGGAGGGTGCCCCTGGTGGCTGGGGGGTGGGGGTGGTGGGAGACATGAGTGGGGGCCTGGTGGAGGGTGCCCCTGCACTGCTGGGGGGTGGGGGTGGTGGGAGACATGAGTGGGGGCCTGGTGGAGGGTGCCCCTGGTGGCGGGGGGTGGGGGTGATAGGGGACATGAGTGGGGGCCTGGTGGAGGCTGCCCCTGCACTGCTGGGGGGTGGGGGTGGTGGGAGACATGAGTGGGGGCCTGGTGGAGGCTGCCCCTGCACTGCTGGGGGGTGGGGGTGGTGGGAGACATGAGTGGGGGCCTGGTGGAGGGTGCCCCTGGTGGCGGGGGGGTGGGGGTGATAGGGGACATGAGTGGGGGCCTGGTGGAGGCTGCCCCTGCACTGCTGGGGGGTGGGGGTGGTGGGAGACATGAGTGGGGGCCTGGTGGAGGCTGCCCCTGCACTGCTGGGGGGTGGGGGTGGTGGGAGACATGAGTGGGGGCCTGGTGGAGGGTGCCCCTGGTGGCGGGGGGGTGGGGGTGATAGGGGACATGAGTGGGGGCCTGGTGGAGGCTGCCCCTGCACTGCTGGGGGGTGGGGGTGGTGGGAGACATGAGTGGGGGCCTGGTGGAGGCTGCCCCTGCACTGCTGGGGGGTGGGGGTGGTGGGAGACATGAGTGGGGGCCTGGTGGAGGCTGCCCCTGCACTGCTGGGGGGTGGGGGTGGTGGGAGACATGAGTGGGGGCCTGGTGGAGGGTGCCCCTGGTGGCTGGGGGGTGGGGGTGGTGGGAGACATGAGTGGGGGCCTGGTGGAGGGTGCCCCTGCACTGCTGGGGGGTGGGGGTGGTGGGAGACATGAGTGGGGGCCTGGTGGAGGGTGCCCCTGGTGGCTGGGGGGTGGGGGTGGTGGGAGACATGAGTGGGGGCCTGGTGGAGGGTGCCCCTGCACTGCTGGGGGGTGGGGGTGGTGGGAGACATGAGTGGGGGCCTGGTGGAGGGTGCCCCTGGTGGCGGGGGGTGGGGGTGATAGGGGACATGAGTGGGGGCCTGGTGGAGGCTGCCCCTGCACTGCTGGGGGGTGGGGGTGGTGGGAGACATGAGTGGGGGCCTGGTGGAGGGTGCCCCTGGTGGCGGGGGGGTGGGGGTGATAGGGGACATGAGTGGGGGCCTGGTGGAGGCTGCCCCTGCACTGCTGGGGGGTGGGGGTGGTGGGAGACATGAGTGGGGGCCTGGTGGAGGCTGCCCCTGCACTGCTGGGGGGTGGGGGTGGTGGGAGACATGAGTGGGGGCCTGGTGGAGGGTGCCCCTGGTGGCTGGGGGGTGGGGGTGGTGGGAGACATGAGTGGGGGCCTGGTGGAGGGTGCCCCTGCACTGCTGGGGGGTGGGGGTGGTGGGAGACATGAGTGGGGGCCTGGTGGAGGCTGCCCCTGCACTGCTGGGGGGTGGGGGTGGTGGGAGACATGAGTGGGGGCCTGGTGGAGGCTGCCCCTGCACTGCTGGGGGGTGGGGGTGGTGGGAGACATGAGTGGGGGCCTGGTGGAGGGTGCGCCTGCACTGCTGGGGGGTGGGGGTGGTGGGAGACATGAGTGGGGGCCTGGTGGAGGGTGCCCCTGGTGGCGGGGGGTGGGGGTGATAGGGGACATGAGTGGGGGCCTGGTGGAGGCTGCCCCTGCACTGCTGGGGGGTGGGGGTGGTGGGAGACATGAGTGGGGGCCTGGTGGAGGCTGCCCCTGCACTGCTGGGGGGTGGGGGTGGTGGGAGACATGAGTGGGGGCCTGGTGGAGGGTGCCCCTGGTGGCGGGGGGGTGGGGGTGATAGGGGACATGAGTGGGGGCCTGGTGGAGGCTGCCCCTGCACTGCTGGGGGGTGGGGGTGGTGGGAGACATGAGTGGGGGCCTGGTGGAGGCTGCCCCTGCACTGCTGGGGGGTGGGGGTGGTGGGAGACATGAGTGGGGGTCTGGTGGAGGCTGCCCCTGCACTGCTGGGGGGTGGGGGTGGTGGGAGACATGAGTGGGGGCCTGGTGGAGGGTGACCCTGGTGGCGGGGGGGTGGGGGTGATAGGGGACATGAGTGGGGGCCTGGTGGAGGCTGCCCCTGCACTGCTGGGGGGTGGGGGTGGTGGGAGACATGAGTGGGGGCCTGGTGGAGGGTGACCCTGGTGGCTGGGGGGTGGGGGTGGTGGGAGACATGAGTGGGGGCCTGGTGGAGGGTGCCCCTGCACTGCTGGGGGGTGGGGGTGCAGGGGGACATGAGCAGGTGTGCAGGGTAGTCCCCTGTTTTGTGGGCTGCCTGCAGGGGCTGTGGAGGGTGTACAGGGAACACCTGTGAGGACCCACCCAGCCTAATTGCGTGTGATAATTCCCGCACACCCCTGTAATACACGTACCAAGCCAAATCGCGTGTGATAATTCCCACGCACCCCTGTAATACACGTACCTGGCCAAATCGCATGTGAAACTTCCCGCGTACCCCTGTAATACACGTACCCTGGCCAATCGCGTGTTGAACTTCCCGCGTACCCCTGTAATACACGTACCCTGGCCAATCGCGTGTTAAACTTCCCGCGTACCCCTGTAATACACGTACCCTGGCTAATCGCGTGTTAAACTTCCCGCGTACCCCTGTAATACACGTACCCTGGCTAATCGCGTGTATGACTTCACGTGTACCCCTGTAATACACTTACACTGGCTAATCGCATGTTAAACTTCCCGCGTACCCCTGTGATACACGTACCCTGGCCAATCGCGTGTTAAACTTCCCGCGTACCCCTGTAATACACGTACCCTGGCCAATCGCGTGTTAAACTTCCCGCGTACCCCTGTAATACATGTACCCTGGCCAATCGCGTGTTATACTTCCCGCGTACCCCTGTAATACACGTACCCTGGCTAATCGCGTGTTAAACTTCCCGCGTACCCCTGTAATACACGTACCCTGGCTAATCGCGTGTATGACTTCACGTGTACCCCTGTAATACACTTACCCTGGCTAATCGCGTGTTAAACTTCCCGCGTACCCCTGTAATACACGTACCCTGGCCAATCGCGTGTTAAACTTCCCGCGTACCCCTGTAATACACATACCCTGGCCAATCGCGTGTTAAACTTCCCGCGTACCCCTGTAATACACGTACCCTGGCTAATCGCGTGTATGACTTCACGTGTACCCCTGTAATACACTTACCCTGGCTAATCGCGTGTATGACTTCACGTGTACCCCTGATATGCACGTTACCCGCTTTGCGTTCCTTGTTTGGCTGCCCTGTAAACTGGTCCAGGGTTAGCGCAGCCCTTTGCGATGATTTAGCGATTTTGCTGGCTTTTCCTTGCGCGAGGGCGTTCTTGGGGGCTTTACTGGCGCTGCTGCAGGGTCGCTGCGATACTCTGCGCCACGGCTGGTTTGGGAGCATGAAATCCATGAATACGCTGTGCGCGGAAATCGGTTTTAGCGCACGTGCCTGGCGCAGTCAATCGCACGCGGACACTCTGCGCCAGCCGCTTGCGACACTTTTCTGCGAAATTCTATGAATTACCCTGTTGATGTTGTTGCTTCTAGGTGTAAATATATATCTAGTTGCTGCAAATATTTTGAAGAATTACAGTGGGAGGCAAAAATGAACCAATGTGGATTCTTTCCAGTTATAAAAAAAGCGTTTAAAGCCAAAGCATAAAGAGTTGATTGGGAAAGGAATTTTACTCGAATGTATGAACTGAAAATGTTTTAATATATTGAATGAATTGTACATGAATATAATATGCCGCAAAGATATTTAATACGATGTCCTGACCACTTAGTAAGACATTTTAGACTTTTAATGCGTCCTAATCCACTTCCGGTGAAATCTACCTTTGGTTCCCAATGGAAGATTCTGAAAATAGAAAAATATTGTTGAATGTGTTTGGACAAAGATGAATGTGAGACTGTTAGACATGTTTTAACTTTATGTCCAGAAAGACGAGCTCACTATACGTTGAATTATGATCGATTTGTCCATAACATGAGTTATATACAGTCGGAGGATTTCTGGAGATGGTGCCTGAATACACAATCTGAGGCAGTTCATATGGCGTTATATAGAGTATGGAAGACCCTTCCGCCTAGAAACAGTGAAAATGAAAATTATTAATTGGTAACGATTTATGTCAACAGTGACTTAGGTAATTCTCCCCGCATTGTATTTTGTTTTAAATATTGTATTTTTGTATTGAGTATGAATGAATATGTATTGTATTAGTATTGTTTATTGAGTTTCTATGCAACGAATATGAATGTATTTAAAGTTGTAAAAGTTTTATGAACTGAATACAACTTATTAATAAATTATTTATTTATAAAACCATCTGCTACTCTCCTACACTACCAGCCTCTTCTCCTCATGAAGTCAGCCATGATACATCACTCATGCACAACAACCAGTTTGTCTTACCTTCAAAACACTGCATGGTATGCTGTTGAGTTTTGTCAACATCCTATTTTTTACCAATGAGCTAATCAACAATGGACCATTACATCAGAAACATCATGTGTGTCTTTAAAATGGCAGCATCTGCCACACTGCCGGCATCCTACAGATTTTCAGTCTAAGCAACAGCAAGACATTCAATTAGCATTTTCCTGTGAAGCCAGACAGGCACTGCTAGTAGCACAGCCACAAGCATCTGTCAACCGCCAGTCTCTTAGAATTTCTGTAGCCTCCATCAGCATCTTCTTGACAAGTCAGCCAGAAGCTGAAGCACAGCTGGAGTTTTGTGTCATGAAAAAATGTGCTATCCTATTCCCGCCTGGCTCTTCTTCATTTCCAGTCAATGAAGCAATGATGAGCCATCTAAGCAGCAACTTCCTTTAAGCCAGTCACCAGCTGCCCCACAGCTACAGTTCTGCCTTCACAATGCCAGCACCGTATCCTTGATTTGTAGTCAACCAAGCAATGATGACACACCCAGCCAGTGTCCTCTGTTAAAAAAAAGCCCTGCACCATCGGCATTACAGCCAGTATTCTGTGACCTCAAAACAGCACCTGCCATACTTGCAGCCTCTTCTCTGCCAAACACCTGCAGCTCCACTACCAGAGTTCTGTGTCTTCTTGATCTGTTGCCATTGAACACTCACAGACCTCTCCTCTGGTTTCCGGTCACCTAAGCAACAACCTGCCTTCGAGTCAGAATCTTCACCTCACATGTATTGAAACAGCAGCACCGGCACGTCTGTCAAGCCACTGTTCTGCTCAATCTGGCAAGAAACTACATTTTAAGTCTTATGATCAGAGTGAAGGAAGAGCAACTGTTGGGCATTATCCCAAAATCTATATAATAGTACTAATTGTTGGAATGTGTACCATTGTGGAGAGGTGCGGGGTGTGGAAGACAATGAACATATAGGAACAGAAACCTAGGCATATAAAGAGTGTTGGTGAGTGTGGGAGTAATGCAAAATGCAGCCAGGATTTTTTCCCAAATAAAATATGGGGACAGGACTGATGAGGCGTTTAGTACTGAAGTTCGTATCACTCAGTAATGCACAAATGTCTTGAACACATTTTGAACTAATCTTTTGGCAGCCAAAATAACACAAGAAGAAGAATCATTAAAAACTGAGGATGCCATACATGTTTTCTGGTGAAATATTCTCCCTCTCCCCTTTTATCCTGACTTTCCCCTATCCCCATGCCCGCCTATCCGTCCCTGTCCCCCCAGAATGTGATTTCGCTCTGTAGTCCTATTGAAATAACAGGACAGAGCCACATAAAGAGGGGATTGGGGTTCATACACTTCACGTGGCAACATGGACCTTGACACTGCTACATATGATTATCCATTCTTGTATGAAATGTCACAATACACTGATATCGTAACCATTCTTTTCTTAGTGTACTGAGGAATAATGCTTTATGCGGCCACTTGCTGTGATGTCATGGTGGGGGGGTCAAATCAAATCACTCCCCGTGGGGTGTGGTCTAATGACATCACTTCCCATCATGTCACTCTTGGGACGTGGCACTGTGATGTCACTTCCGCTACCCCTGGCATTTTGGTGAAATGACGTCCCTGCAAAGGTGATGGTACTCGTGACAAATGCAACATTGAAAATGTGTCACTTTTAGTGCGTTTTGTAAGTAAAGCCTAGCCAGATGAGTATTTAAATCAGCCTTTTACATTTAGAACAGTTGGATGCAGAGCACATTGCTGAACAGATTTTAAGCAACCTGACAAAATGTAATTTTAGACCAGCGCACATTATAGCTCAGTGCTATGATGGAGCGTCAGTGATGAGTGATTGTAACGGGGGCGCTCAGGCTGTCATACAATACAAAGAAGGTAAATTTAAGTATACCCTATATTCATTGATATAATCATCGGCTCCATCTTGTTGTTATACAGTCGATTCAGAGTGAACCAAGTGCAAAACGTTTCTTGATTTATGTAATCTTTTGCATACTTTCTTTTATCGCCATTACGTAAGACAACAATATAATGAGCCAGCTCTTAAGAGATTGATTGAAATCAGATGGACTAGCCATTATGAGGTAACCAAATGTGTAGTTGAAAACGGATACAATTTCTGAACTTTTATCAGAAATATATTCATTTATTTATTTTATTTTTTCATTTGCAGAGCGCACACAAACTCTTAGGGCAACAGGGCATATAATGATGAAAGTGCTTCATCGGAATTGCCTGCTGAGTTACATAGCATATTGTCTCCCATACGAAGAGAAAATGTATATGTTATGGGTACATTTTTATGACACTTGCTGTTAATCCTGATACCAGCCAATTCTGCATTCCAAGCAGCGCAAACAAATCTTTCATTTGCTCTAGAGATTGCACAATGTATACTCAAGGCTCCAAAAAGCATGCGTGCTGCTCCAATGTTGTATGTTAAATATTGCTTTCCAACCGCTGAAAATATTTCAGCTGATGTCACGCATATAAACAATGGACCAAAAAGACAAAGAACCCTAAATTGCAGATTCTGTGGTATGTACCACAGTCGGACAGTCTGGAAATGACAATGATTTTTCAATTTCAGGACAACAAATATTAAGGAAACCACTGCTGCACACTCTTGACAGAGCAATTGCTGAAATGGAAACTAGATTCTCCCAGAAAAACACTGTGCTAATAGAAGCCATTGCTGCTCTGGTTCCCTCATCACTGCATTTTTCGGGATATCAGTGTATGTTCACCTCTTTTAGACCTAAAATAGGTCAGCAAATGGGCTTTGGAGGCAGAACCAGCAGTGGCAAAACCATTGCTGCAACAAAAAAAAACAAAAATAGAAAATCACAGCATGTTGCCACAATTTGTTAAGTGGTAAATAATTATGCAGACTCTTTTCCAGAACTGCATGAAATGTATGTCTCTGCACTGGTCAAAGGCATTTGTACGGCGTCCTGTGAGAACTCATCTACTACTATGTCCCTTGTAGTCGTACCCTTGCGATGCTCCATGCATCATGATCGCAAAGCAAATCTAACCATAGAAAATCTTTGCATGGATGACTTTGTAAGGGAGTTTTCAAAGATAAAGAGACCCATTACCCCTTTAAACCAGTTGTCAAAGGACTATTCTCATTTGTCAAGAATACAGCTTTTTTGAAAAACAATCGAAGTGTCTTGTTAATTTTTTCCTCTAGTTTAAAGTATTTTTGTTTTCGGGGAATACACCTTGAGTGTTTGACATCAAACAAGTCTAAACTAATTCATCATAAATATTTATGCAGTTTGAATTCTACAAATTATACAAAAAAAAATGGAAAGAATCCAGTTAGTCTGCTTAGTTAAATAAGCAAGAGCAGAATCGACGGTCTGCGCTTTTGGTTGGGTATGTGATACCAATTTGCTACGCACAGATATTATGATATTATAGGCCGGTAAGATAGCCAAGCGGGTTGAGCGCTCGCTGCTGTGATCTTAGCGTGATCTGCAGGTCGCAGGTTCGAATCCCGGCAAAGACCAACACAGTCTTTCATCCTTCCGAGGTCGATAAATGAGTGCCAATTTCGTTGGGTGATATTGTATGTCAATATGTGCTCTTCAAAGTGCTTTGGATTAAGGCATTATATAAATAACACATTATCATTACTACCTGGCCATAGGATTGAAACAGCTGGAAAATGATGCAATTACCTATACATTTGATAGAAGTGCTTGGCAAATTCCTATTGAATACCTATACATAAGCCCCTTGGCTTTGTCAATGCTTGTTTTTAAAAGGACTTCAGTCCAAGGAACAGATAATAATCAAGTGGCTAATAGAACACTTGGCTAAATCATGTTTTATTACACCATTAGCCATTTACTGCTGCCATTAACTCTAAGCAGACTACTTAGAAATAACTCTGGCAAGCAAAAGTGTGATGTTTCGGATTGATAGAGTGAGCTCAAAGACATCGAAGGGGGATGTGTTTTGCATGGCGAGGGGCAGGTAGTGGGTGAGAATGTCCATAGGGATTAGCATAGCCCTGGGCAGTCCATGGGTGTGTAAATAACCAACTAACTACAAGATGTGTGTCCTTCCTCACTTGCCAAATCCCACGTAACTGTACTGTAATATAATAGTTTCAGCTTATGGGTGTCACTGAAGCGCCACCTGATAGCCCAAACTAATAATGCAGTGGCTAAGATGTGCAAGTATGGACTTTGTAGAGTGCTTACCTTTTACCCAAACAGCCTGCAGAGTGCCAACCTAACAACTATGCAGTGCCTTACAATGAATAATGTTCCTAAAGGTGTTTTTTTTATTCCTGCCCTAAATAAAAATGCTAAGAATGGGACCTTCAGAATGTATCTCCTATACTTGGGTATCAAGAAGCCTGCCCTGCCTGAAAATGTGTCAGAGCAAGAATGGCGAGTTTGGTCCTCTTCACTCTAAGGTTACCTCTCTTAATGATTCCTACCTAATCAGAACGTATCCTTTGTACTCAAAGGTTAAGCAGCTTGCCCTGCCTGCCATGGACTAGGTCAAGATGTTGAGTATGGGCAGTGTTTCAGTGCTTACTGTTGTACGTACTTACTGCAGGGTTTCTTACCAAACGAGTGATGAAAACTACCCGGCCAGAGGCTGGGACTGTTTATTAAGTACTGATCTTCATTAGCTAATGCAGTTTGGATAACTGTCCATATTGTCTGTATGGAACCAGAAGCTAACCTGTGTATTGTGCCAGAGGCTTGGAAAGCTATATGATGTAGCTCCTGGGTGGTTGGGCTAATCCCACACCAACTGGAAATTGCCCCCCGCCCCCAATAACACCCCTGGCCCACCTAGATTATACATTCTGGAGCCTGGCCTGATGTTGCCTTTTAAAACTGGTTTATCTACATCAGCCATCAGCTTTCAGTGGGCATTTAATGTTTCAGCTCCCTGCTGGCTGGCCACAGAGGCTTAGACAGGGTAGGACCCGACCTACGCAGGCATGGCCCACCGAAAATCGGTAAATGTCCACTCAGCAGCACTGAGTTGGCATTTATAGATGTTAATGTCACTGCAGTGGGCCCAACTACATTAGCTTCAGGCCCCACTTGTTAGACAATCCTGGCTAAGCCTCTGGCCGTCTCAAGATGATTGAAGGCTATGCCTCAGACTGTTTTCTGCTCTAAGCACGACTGACCCCCCTACCCTCAACTATGTTGAAATGGGCCTGACACATCGTCAGCCAGGCCTGGAAGTGCGAATGTGGGGACAGACTTCAGAGTTTCGGCAGGAGGGCCCCTCAGTTTCATCCTCCAAAGAGCATGCTAGACACTTTCTCAGCTCGGTGGTAACGGGACTAGTTTAATCCTTTGATTGCTTGTTATGTGGATTAATGGCGCGTGCTCGTAGCCAGAAGTGGGGCACAGATACAGTATCTCATGCCACTTCTTAGTAACATTTACCTGCTAGAGCATCTTCTTTCACACCAACCCGGAAATATAGATGAGGAAATGAATGGGGCTCTAATGAAAATGAGCACCAGAGGACAAGTCTCCCTCCCGTTTTCCTGATAATGTCACTCTTTGCACTTATCCGCTTGCCTCGCTCCCTTTATTTCTTCCACCTTTTTTCTTTTCTCTATCTCTATGATTTTCCTTCCAGGTTGCCATTTTGGTTTCTGTTTTCCTCCCTTTATTTTTTAATTTGTTCGGAATGTCTTGTTAATTCCTCTATCATTCCATATATTCGCCCTTCCTTTATTCATTTGTTTGCTATTTATGTATTTATTAATATACAGAAGAAACAATGCTCTTTTGATCACAAAAGAACATACAATAGATAAGAAATCAGATTTGACAGGAAGCAGTGAGTTTCTTACACTGGGGTGATTTTGGGGAAGATTCTGATCAGGTTGTGGAGGAGAGTAAATGGAATAGTCGCCAGGGACAATACATAAGTGGACATACATAGATTAAGGACAACCAACATTGGACATTTCTAAGTGCAGGTAGGCGGTACAGCCGGCTAAGCTCGGGATATGACCATGGCGGTTGAAGTGCTAGAGTGGAAGTAGAGCAAGTAAGGGACTTAGGCACGTTAGAGCCAAGCAGAAAATGTTAGGTAGCAGGCAGATGAGAACTAGGTTAAAAGGGTAACTGAGGCGAGGCTGTAGGCTGTTAGTTTGGTTTTGAAGAAATCCATGTGGACTGTTTCTCGGATATTTGGGGCAGAGAATTCCATGCAAGTGGAGCAAGAAGAGAGCAAGTGCAGAAGTGAGACGAAGCGCAGAGAGGGTGAGATGCCACAATGATAGTCAAGGAGGCAGAGCGGAGATCACAAGAAGGCTTGTAGAGTTGGATAGAGGAAGATAGATACAGTGGTGCCTTCCCGTGGATAGATTTATGTACCAGGAGAAGGAATTCAAATCTTGCCCCGTTTTGCCTTATCAGCCATCCAGCTCGGTGACAGTATGAGGAAGTAGGTGGGAAGTGAGGGAGTTGAAAAAATTCAGGTAGCGATGCTAATGATCTTGTTGAGAGGACAGAAAGCAAAGTTAAGTAGACCAAAGAGGATGCTCGCACAGTAGCCCACTTTAGAGAGGACAAGAGTGGTTAAGAGATAAAGAAAAGGTGCCTGTTAGGAGGTTCAGGCGAGCTGCTGTTCCAGTTTTGGAGATGAAAGTAGAGATGTGGTGCGAAGGGTCAGAGATGACGCTGTGGTTTATAGCTGAAGAAGAGTAGGGGAGAGTGTTAAGTGGGAACTGGCTTGGCAGAGGAAGAGAAGAGGGGGAGCTTTTTGTGGGTAAGAAGAGCACGTGTGTTTCAGTAGAGTTTAAGACAGTTGGAAATTTCAAACAAAAATCTGGGTGTCGTCTGCAAAGAGTTGGTACGAGAACCCCAAGGAGGATATTAGTGCCCCAAGAGCAGAGGTCTAGAGTGTAAAGAGGAACGGACCCAAGACAGAGCCTTGTGGAACACCAACAGATAGTGGCGTGAGTTGAGAAGTATTGTTACTTCCAAGAGACAGTATTGGCGAGGTGAAAGGTAGGATTCAATCCATGCAAGGGCTCAATCATGATTCTCAAAAAGAAAGAGTATTAAGGAGATCAGAGTGATCGACAGTGTCAAAGGCAGCAGACGAGTCAAGGAGAATTAGGACAGAGGATAGGTTGGAGTACTTACCAGAGGCGATGAAGTTGGGCACATTCATGAGAGCAGTTTCTGTGGAGTGACAGGAGTGGAAACATGCTTGTATGGGGTCTCGAAGGTTGTGGATGTCTAAAGAATTGATAAGACGGTTGGTACAGAACCCTTTTGAGCACTTTAGGAGTAGTGCGGAAGGCACAACACAGGATGAAAGTTAGCCGGCAGGTTCGGGTCAGCCCCTTGCTTTTTTAAGAGAGGGATGAACATTGCTTGCTTTCCCTCTGTTTTCAAAACAGCAGAGTCTGACACGTTGAAGAGTTCAGTGAGGGTGAAGGAGGCAATAGGATTGACTAGCCGAGGAGCAAGAGGGTCCGGTGGGGCACAAGAGGGGTTAGCCTTCATCAGTAGAGATAACACTGTCAGTATTAGTTTGAATAAAGACCTTGGCCTAGAAGTCCATCTAATCAGAATCGGTAGATTCAATTTTGACTTTGAAATCATGGCACTTACCTAAAAAGAAAGTTAAAACCTGGTACTCCCCAGACATACATGGCCTAAAAATAGTCAAGCGAAAGGCCTACAATATATATGGAGTAAATCCAGAACACCAGAGAACAGGGAAGCTTACTCCTTAGCAGCAAAAAACATAAATTAGCTATTATTGAGGCAAAAAAGGCAGAGTATGACTCAAGGATCACGAATGCAGGCTCAGACACGTGGGAAACTCTTTAAGATCCAATGGATAGTAAACTCACGAAAGACAGAGCATGGTGTACTTCCGTCCAGCTAGAATGAAAAAGGTTAATAAAATTAGGGAGAACATTAGTAATAAACGTAAGCTTGAGAACACTGGTAGCGCATATAAAGTTGAACGTGCACTGGCTGCCTCACTTGCCCCCATTGAGGGCAATCGGCAGGATTTGTTTATGTTTAGGCCAGTGTCAGAAGCTGGGGTGAGACATTGTGGCACAACACAAGCCAATGTCCTGTAAAGGGGATGACTGTCCAGCAGTTGCGATTAAGGCCTGTGCTCCAGCATTGATGCCCCAGCCTCGCACCATTGATTGCGGGTTCTGTGTCCGCAAAAACAAAGGTTTCATACAAAATGTCCTCCAGGGAGTTCAGGGCATTCTGCCGGGAGCAGAAATTGGGGGACATTAAACAGGGATTCACTAATCTGCTAGCTGGGCCATTAGTGCAGATAGGGAAGATCTGGTGGGGTTAGAGGGGGCACAAGGGTGAAAGGTGTTGACAGTAAGATTCTTTGCAGGGCTGCACAGGACACATTTGCTGAAACAAGGGCTTTGTCAGGGTGGAAGAGGTCCGAGGTGGCACTGAAGGACACTAGACAGCATCTGGACCCTCAGAAATTGGGTGTAATGGTGCAGGGGATTTGTAGGAACTAATATGAGGCCACATTGTTTAGGGCAGCGTCAAAGTGACATCAGAAGCTCCACCACCTGATGCCCAGGAGAACCACCACCAATCCAAGAGAAAAAAGAAAGTCTGTACTGCCCTTTTTGGTGGTTTCAAGATAGGCAAGCTGGTGGGGTCCTCGAAGGGGACAAAGCAGGTTGATTTGCTTGATCTAATGTGGTCATTGCTGGGGGGAGGGGTCACCCTACATTTATGGGTGAGGCGGTCCAAGACACACCAAGAGGGCAGAGGGGCCAGCGTGTCATTAGGTGTGTATGGCGAGGTGCTGATTTGCCTCGTAAGGGCTATGAGATTTCATCAACCTCATGGGTGTGATGGTGGGTCCACTGCTTCCCTACCAGGATGGATCCCATTTGTCACGATTCCAATTTGAAAGAGTATTTGAGAAAGCCCTCAAGGTGTCAGGGCTCAGCAGTTGCCCCCATTCATTCTATTCTGGATAGGAGCAGCTACCACGGCAGCAGGGTTCGGTTTAGATAAAGAAGACGTGTTGGGAATAGGGCAGTAGAAGTCTAACGCATTTAGGGTATACATCAGACCGCACCTGGCTTGTTGAATCGGTAACGGAGGAGCACGCGGACAGACGGGTGGTGGATTGGAGTGATGAGGGACATCAGGCTTGGTCTCCAACTTTCTCTTTTGTCATCTAAAGAATGCTGTCAATGGGAGTGGTGTGGATCATTGGAAACTTGTTCATCAAGAGGATGGAATTGAGAGTGCGATGTCCAGGTCTGCTGTAGTGTCCAAACCTGAACGTGTGTTGGATTGGCGTTGGGGGTATGAAAGTCTATCAGGTTCACCAAATTGTGCTGAAACAAAGTATGGCACACCAGCTGCCTGACCAGGGCCTCATCATTCTGCAGATCGGGGGCAAGGATTCAATGCCCTTAGGGAGAAGAGAAGTGAGGGGGAGATTGGTGTCACTCTTCTCGTGGATCAGCAGCTTCTGTCCGAAGGTGATAATTGCATGGTTACAGGTCATACCACAACCTAGATGGGGACTACCTGGGTCGGCACATCCCTTTAACATTTCTGCAAGGAAATTAAACAACTAACTGGCCCAATTGGCATCCTGCCATGGGCGCTTTAGGACTGTGGCCAATGGGCTAATGAGGGGACCATCATAATTTCACCAGGATAGAGTACACCTGTCCGACCAGGGTACTGAACTTTTACTCAAAAACCTCTTGGCCTTCATCCTCACAGCATGGCAGAAGGGGAATGCCCCAGACCGGGAGGTCCGGGTCCTGTGGCTGATTGGAGGGGACCATATGGACAGTGATTTGCCCCAGTGCCAGGACAGTAGCGAGGGCTGGCTGCCTCTCACTGAGAATTTTGTGTCGATTGGGGCCCTGTGGACCAGGAGGCAGTCGGTGTAGGTGCAAAGTAAGGGGCCTCCTGGTGTCAACCCCAATGGATGCATGGAGGGGAGGGCCAGCTGGGGTTATAAGCCTCACCGCCATGCACCACCCACGGGGCGGAGTGTATGGTCCACCTGTAAGAATATAATGAACATGTGTTATTGTGATGATGTTTTTTGCCAGATTTTAATGTTTAATGGTAACGGGTCACACTTAATGAGTGGTTTGGATTGCAGTTAAAATCAATGTGGCCAGATAAATCCATAAAATTGCGACATGTGTAACTTCCGATCTTGCGCGCTGCCACATGTGGAGCCCACTGAGGCAAGCCCCCTGTAAAATGGATGGGCTACTGGGTTGGGCTGACCGTGACGGCAGGGCTCCAGATAAGGCGAGCACTAGGCCGTTTTACACATGAAAATCTTGTAAATACGCAGCTTTATTATTTTCCTGGGTACATTTACACACAGGTTTAGAGCAGCGGGCAGTGCAAAGGTCAGGTTACTTGACAGAAACCAGAAGGCTTCTTGTGATTTTTATCTACATGGATGTAATTGCAAGCCACCTCTGAAACAGAATGTATTTCTCTGAAGCCTTTCAAAAAAATAAACTGCACACTGATAAAAGTAATGGTTTCTTTCCATTCAGCTTCAGAAGCACTGTGCATGTTTTCCTAGAATGTTAGGATTGTATAATTAATAAGATGTTAAAAAAATAATTCTCAATTGCAACTTAGTTTTCCAAGTTATGCTTTATTTCCAGTGAAAGCAAACCAGTATTGCACAACTGTATTTTTCAGAGTTCCGGTGCTGTTTGCATAATCGTGCAGAGGCAGATCATTTTAACACTTTTAATTACATTTACAGTCTAATTATAAAATCAGTGTGTAAAATGATGTCTAGTTTACATCCATTCAACCTTGCAGTCAAAGGGGTACATTACTATAAATGGTCAGTGGCAGCAGTGTCTTTGCTCAATGGTGAGTAATTGTCATTACATTGATCACAGGTGTTCTAGCATCTCAAATCTTCAAGACTACAAATAAAACATCCAAAACCTGACTCTCAAGAAAGTGCAAGCACTGTTCAAAAACAAACAAATGAAAGTTGCATTAGTAATTGTAATAGAAATTTAGCAAAACCTGTCCCTGTGATAATCCAGATAGGTATTTAACTTTATGTAAATGGTTCGTCATACATCTAGGTACTGTGATCATTATGCCTCAGTCGATACTCAGTTAACCAACCTCTGAAGGATGCTAGCCAAGAAGGTAGCTCAGCCGGTTGAGCACTCATTGCTGCAATCTCTGCGTGATCTGTGGGTTGTGGGTTCGAAACCCGGCAAGTCCAACTCAGCCTTTCATCCTTTCAAGGTCGATAAAGGAGTACCAACTTTGGTTTGGTGGTAATTGTGATAAATTTTTTCTATGTACAGCGCTTTGCCAAACGAGCTATATAAATAACCATTTGACCACTAGATTAGATATAGAATTTAGCATGGAGTCCTTGCCTCTCTGCACTGTTGTATCATAACATTGGCATACCATTAGGTAGTAATAGCTCCAGGAAATTAGGACTTTCATTAAATCAAAAGACAATTCTGCTATCAAATCTCAAAACACACAATACAAATTCATTTATGCTTTACTATATAATTGGCTAGGTTTTTGTGATTTCAACATTTAAATATATACAGGACGGATCAAATGGCCAGAAATAATGAAAGGTGTATTCTGTCACAATGTACAAAGCTGCCGCATAGTAATGATTTCCATAAAGTTTTTTCACACGTTGGCTGGATGTCGCATACATTTTACTCTCTTGCGAAGGAGAAAAGTCATTTTTACTCTTAAAATCACATTTACTCTCAAAGTTTAAAAATAGAGAGTAAAATACTCCCACCTCAAAATCTTATCTGGAGCACTGCGTGGCGGTCATAGTGGAAGGTGCGGGAGGACTTTAGGGGGGCTGCCTCCACTCCGGGGCTGTGCACCATGCCCCTCGCCATGCCCCCTTTGCCTCTAGGCACAGCCACAAAGACGCAAGGCATTGGGCTAGAAATAAATGGCATGGCACACCAAGGGGGCTGGATTGAGGGGTGCGAGCCAGATTACTTTTCGCGGACTTGGCAGGAGACCAGCGGTAGGAACATCTGCATTTAATGGCTGGCCCAAGAAGGCGTGAGTATCAGCCTCCGCCTCCTCAGGGTTCCTGCAGCCGGTTACTGCTCCATGCCTGCTAAAGCACCACACAAAGAAGTTGCGTTTCCATCCCACCCACCCTTCATGATCAAATGGGGGCGGGGGGCAGGAGAGGGAGGACCATATGGACAGTGATATGCCACTTTCAGGGCCCCGAGTGCTGGAATGGGACAGTGGCGAGGGCTGGCTGCCACTCACTGAGGGTTTTGGGCCAATGGTGGTCCTGGTGGCAGGGGCACAGGTGGATCAGGAGACAATCAGTGCAGGTGTGAAGTACAGGGCTGCCTGATATCTCCTCAAAAAGGGCATGGCGGAAGGCCAGGTGGGGTTAGGACCCTCACTGCCAAGGGAACAGAGTGTATGGTCAACCTGTCAGAATATAATGAACATGTGTTATTGTGATGATGTTTTTGCTGGCTTTTAATCTTTAATGTTAACAGGTCACATTTAACGAGTGGATTGGTTTGCAGTGAAAATAACTGTGGCCAGATGAATCCGAAAAATTGTGTCATGTGTTACTTCCACCCCTGCGCGCTGCCACCTGTGGAGTGCAATATCAGGTCTGGCCGCATTCCAAGGCACTTCACCTGGATGTCACGGATCATTCCACCAGTCCTGGGAACGGTGAGACCGGTTAGTCACAGGACCAGTGCATGAGGTGTGGACATATGACCGGTTCATAGACTATTTCACTTTGGCCTGTCCTAAGAAGGCCTCTTGACTGCTTCCTGTGGGATCCCCTTGAAGAAGCAGGCTTCTTAATGCACCAAGCCTTGTTAGAGGTAAACAGTGACCCTCCCCTCCTCTGTTTGGAGGATCACCAGACCGTGGCCTGTGGGGTGAAAAGGAAATGGGGCAAAGGCGAGCAGGGAGGAGAAGAGTGGGAAATGTCAGGGAGACCAAAACGTACAGACTTAACTCACAACATATGACGAAATTAAAGCGTGCGATAGTGGTCTTTGGATTGAATGTATAGTTTTTGATGTTTTGACCAGACGAAAATGTAATTAAAGTGGAGATTTGTCACCTTTAAAGCTTTCATTTTATTTAATGAGTCCACTTTTCGTATACTCTTTCCCTCTTACATTGATCCCCCATACATACTATTTTCCATTTTAATGCGACTTTTGGAGCCAACAATGTTTTGCCTGGTTAACCTTTGAATGAGACGACCTTCAGGAATATTGTTTTAGAGTGCCACTGTGTTGCATGTCAGCCTCTGAACCATCTACCATCATAGTCAAACAGTGTCTCCTTGTGCCTGGATTTTTAAAGTAAAACACAAAGAACAATAGAAGGAAATGACATCACAGCCTGGCAGATGATTGAAAAGACCAAGGGCAGCAGGGGATGATGGAGAATGAAGACAGTAGACTATTTCTAACCCTGATTCCTTGTAATCAAAGGGGAGAGAAAGAGAGAGAATATATATATATATATATATATATATATATATATATATATATATATATATATAGATAGATAGAGAGAGAGAGAGAGAGAGAGAGAACGAACCTAGGTGTCGGGGAAGGGCATTGCATTAGTCCTTGTTGTACCAAACAGACCACCATCCTTAATATTTCCCGATTCACATCTGATGATCTCCACATAGCCTACCTGCCAGATAGTTGGTGATCCAGGGTTAAATTGTACAAGTATATCAAAATACTCAATTGTGTTGTTTTCAACCAGAGTGAAGGATCATCGCCATTCCTCTGGGTCACCTGTGAACACAGTTCTTCAAACACCATCAATATCATCGTAGGTTTAAAATGTAAGTTAAAACAATACTTCCACTATATAGAGAGGTAGTAGGTCATTTTAGTTAACTAGGAGCCCATGTCACAGGGCCACCTTGTATGTAGCCATCCCTGGAAGTTCACCTGTGGGTCAGGGCCACAGAGCAACGCAATAATGGCATGCAGCTTAAATTAAATGCTTGCATTTGCGCTCCTTTTGAGATTGCCATTTTTTGTAAATCAAGGGCAGCACTATTTTACACAGAGTTTTATCAAGCCAAGACCGACCACTGTCAAGGATACACAAAATGACAATACACATTTCACCCTCAATGGCGATCCCCAGTGCATTGCAGTTGGATGGGCAACAGAGTTCTTTCACATCCCAAATGATGCCCTCAGAGACAGAGCCTATTACATTTCAAATACAGTTGTTCGTGTCGGATTGATGTGCCCAATTACTGTATTTTTGTTTGAATGTCCATGATTCTCAAACACCCTAAAGCAATGTGCATGTTTTCCTCATTATCAACGATCCATGTTTATCCGCTGAGACTTTTACCCTTAGGGCAGGCCTCAGTCCCCATCCAGCTTTTGTTAATTGGGAGCACTTTGCCAAATACTCAATCGCTCGTTTCTCATTAGGTGTGGAGGTGCCAGAGAGCAGATGGTGTCACTCCTGAGGGCACTGTCAACCAGGTCTACGGCAGTGGACGAATAACAGGCTCAGCACTGCCGTGCTTTAAAACAAGATGACGGTACTTGATCAAGTCATCTTACAGATGAGTTTAAAAATGCAAGTGGTGCAGTGTGAGTAGTGCCATCTACGAGTAAGTGAGGGGACAATATGACCCTGCGTATATGCCTGCCACAAATCCATGGTTGCTATTTATTATGCCAGGGCTCCAGAGAAGTCAGTATCATTGATAAAGGTTTCCTTGGTCATGAGGGAGCAGGGTGCAGTCAGTTTTGAGGCAGGCTCTCAGGGTATATACCTGCATTCGGGCTAGGTTTCCTCCTTGCGCTTAAATACAAGCAAAGAGGGAAGAGGTGGGATACAGAAGTTGCAACAATCTTCTTTTAAGAGAATGTCAACCAAGTTTCCACTATTTTGATTCCAACCTGCCTAGTTAGAGGCGGACCAGCCCCCCTAGGGGGCACTAGAGGGACAGCCTACATAGCGGTCTGACCCCTCTGGCCGCCACCTTCTGGGGGGGTGGTCAGCTTCTACTCTTCATCCCCAGTGGAGGCGGAAGAGGCGACCCACAGGGCCTGACTTCCGGTGTGGGCGTCTGGGGTACGCATATAAGGCGGGGGATGCTGGGAGTCAGTCTCTTGTCCAGCAGCCCCCGCCGTGTGTTGATCCGCTTGCGTTCCTGAGTTCAGGATAGTCTTTCCGTTGGTACCCATGTGCTCACAACGGAAAGTATGCAGGCGCAGACCAGCGCCTGGGGTTCGGTGGATATGGGGGGGTTTGCCTCTCGCTGGCCTCAGAGCCAGTTGAGCTGTTTTTATGTATTCATGGATGGGTTCTAAATGACTCGGTTAAGCTTTTGTTCCTTCTTTGTCTTGCTGGTGGCCGTGCTGGTGGATATTGTTTGAATCTTGTTTAAACTATTTTCATGGCCGCCACGCCACATGGAAGGGATTTATGCAGTGTTTTCGGTTGCGATGTGTACTGTTACTCTGATAATGTTTTGAACTGGTTTAAACAGTTTTTCATGGCCGCCACGCCACCTGTAAAGGATTTATGCATGATTTTCGGTTTGAATTGGTGCTGTTACTCGGACCGCTGCGGTGGGCAATGTAACAGGTATTACATATGTGCAACACATGCCCCTGGGCAGGATGGTTGCGCCATCAGCCTGGTGTATTATTTCTTTATTTGGCTCATGCCGTCGCTTACCACATGTTTCGATGTATTCCTTATTGCATTTGATCCCGGTGGTGCAAATTTCCCAGAAAGGGATGGTTGCGTCAACTTTGTGCCTTCATTTTTTCTTGGCTTGCCTCAGGCCTGCACACGATGCAGTTCAGTAGTCGGGTGCAATGAAATGTAAATATTGCGTATTTTGTGATGGTGAGGGGGCCGCTCCACGTGTTTTCTTTGTATTCGCCGTTCCATTGCATCACGGTTCGGCACATCGAGATTTCATGTCTGTTTGGATCTATGTACATGAAATTATTGTACTTTCTGCGATGCATGCCTATGCTTATCCCGTGCAGGGAAAGGAAATGGTCACTGTTGGTATGATTCGTGGTTAACCTGCTTACTAGGGATTACCACGTGTTTCGTTTTTATACCACATTCTGTTTTACTGTGGTGTGTTACACAGAATTATTGTATTTACTGCGATCCACGCATATGTTGGGCCTACCCACAAGAAAGGGTAAATTGTTACGGTTGGCACTAATTGTGCAAATGCAATCATCTGCTTTTTATGGGAACATGCAGTGGCAGGATCAGGGCCGCAGCCCGCAGGGTCCCAGTGAGCCTTCTGTTGTGAGTTGTGAAGTTACAAGGAAATCGATGGGTCACCTGCTTCTACACTCAGCACCACTGCCGCCATGCTGAACCAGAACAGCAGCATGTTGGTGGTCACACCGAATTTACCCTGACATCCGGAAGAACGGATCAGCCTGCAGTTACCATCTCCCCAGTGCTTTCTGGCAGGTCCTCATTAGTTTGGCACATCCCCCTGCAGATGAAAGAGTGATAATGGTCTGGACTGATTTTTACAAAGGTGATAAGTGGTGTAAGTATAGTAAGAAAGGCCACAGAGAGAATGGTCACCCCTTTCACAATGCCCTACGGGAGGACGGGGGGGGCATGAGCAAGGAGCTGGCAACTCAAACACAAACAAAGCACAAGAAGGGCAGAAACCAGGCGGCAATACATGCCGTTTCTTTAACAAGGGCAACTGCACATGGGGCCACAAGTGCAAGTACCCCCATGAATGTGCAAAATGTGGCAGGGGTCACTCGCTGGTTAAATGTGTCAAAGGAGAAGGTTCCACCCATGGTAAGGGACAGTGCAAAGAAGGACAGTAATTGTTCCCATGTAAAATGTCCCCCCCTGCGGCCAGCCCAAGGATACACAGGAATTGTTTGCAGGTTAAGCGGCCCTCCCCTATTATTTTGCCTGTTTTAGTGGAACATTTGAACAAACATCCCAAGCACCTTGACAGAGATTTGCTTTTTGGGGGTTTCATGGAAGGATTCTGCATTCCCTATGAGGGCCCATTGACCGTCCAGTTAGCAAAAAATGTACCCTCTGCTATCGATCAGCCATGGGAGGTTAAGAGAAAGATAGTTAAGGAACTGGAATTGGGAAGAATTTCTGGTCCTTTTCAATGCCCCCCCTTCCAAAACTTCATTGTATCACCGCTGGGCATAGTCCCCAAAAAAGTTCCGGGTAAGTTCAGACTTATACACAATTTATCCTACCCAAAGGGGGAGTCTGTTAATGATTGGCTGAACCCGGAACAATGTTCCGTGCACTATGCCTCTTTTGATCAGGCCATGGTAGTAGTGGCAGGCATGGGTAGGAGGGCTTTTCTGGCAAAGGTGGACATTGAATCAGCATTCCGCTTATTGCCAGTGCACCCAGACAGCTTACATCAGCTAGGATTCCAGTGGGAGGGTAGTTTTTATGTGGATAAATGCATGCCCATGGGTTGCTCAGTGCATTGTTTGAGACATTCAGCACCTTTTTGGAGTGGGCCGCACGCAGATTGGAACAAAGGGGTGCCATCGTCCACTACCTTGATGACTTTATGTTTTCAGGCAAGGATGGCTCTGAAGACTGCACCCTTGAGCTGTCTTCCTATCAGAATTTGATGAGGAAGATCGGCGTACCTTTAGCTCCTGAGAAAATTGAGGGTCTGTGCAGGGTCCTAACTTTCCTGGGCATTGAGATTGACACTGTGGAAGGGACTTGCAGGTTGCCTAAGGATAAGCTCAGAGGGTTGGTGACAGAGATCTGTATCAATCTGGCGAAAGACAGGACCCCTCTGGAAAAAATGCAACAACTCCTGGGCAAACTTAATTTCGCTGCCAAAGTGATCCGACAGGTAGGGTCTTTGCGCGCAGGGTAGCCAGGGCGACTGCTGGGGTTGTCCAAAAGCAACACCACATTAGACTTAGTGCAGCCTTAAAGGCAGATTTAAGGATGGGGCTCCAATTCCTGGAAACGTTCAATGGGGTGCAGATTTGGAAGTTGCTGTGGGAGACAAGTGTTGAGCTACAGTTGTATTCAGATGCTGCAGGGAGCGAGATATTTGGTGTGATCCTGGGACCAGGGTGGTGTGCCCAACGATGGCCACAACAGTGGCACAAGAAGGGCAAGACAAAACACATCATGGTTTTGGAAATGTTTCCCATTGTGGTGGCACTGATGTTGTGGCCCAAGGCATTGGACAACAAGAGAGTACGTTTTTGGTCTGACAAAAAGGCTGTTGTGCAAGCAATTAATTTACAGTCAGCATCATGCCTGGTGGTACTAAGCCTGCTCAGGAAATTGGTGGAGGTTTTCCTTTACAGTGACATTGATTTTAGGGCCCGGCACCTGCCGGGCACTATAAATGTTGCTGCTGACGCTCTTTTCTCGATTTCAGTGGACCAAGTTTCGGAAGGCCCACCCAGCGGCCAGGCTGGAGGGCGCGCAGTTTCAGAAGGATTGGTGGCAGCTGGTAGCATGGACAGGGAGCTCTGTGAGTTAGGTGAGCGTTCGCTCACACCGGGCGTCAGGTTCAAATACCAGCAAAGCTATGGTAAGTTCATGAGTGTGACTGTGGCATTAAACTGTATGGAGCGCACTGCAGATGAACAGGTGCACACATTTGTGGCGTGGGCGCACAGGGAAGGTAACTATAAGAGCTGGGCTGCATCACCTGGCAGCGGTGGCTTTTCATTTCAAATTGGAAGGTAAAGCAGATCCCACGCAAGGATTCCTGGTGCGCACCGCCCTGAAAGGCTGGGCCCGGTCGGAGCCCAGCAAAAAAGATGGGTGCAAACCCATTGACTTTGTTTTATTGATAAGGTTACTGTCCACCTTGGCAGGCGTATGTTTTGATAAATATGAATTGTCCATATTCAGGCTTGCATTTGCATGGGCTTTTTTCGGGGCATTCAGGATCAGTGAGTTGGTCTCAGCATCCAAGAATGACACATCGGGTATGGCTATTGCCTTGGGTGATGTTTTTCTGTTCAGTGAGGGCATGGGCGAGGGGGTCAGGATCAGGCTGAGAAAATGCAAAACGGACTAGCAAGGGAAGGGCTTTAGTATAGAGTTGCATGGGTCTCCTCTCAAAGGCAGCTGCCCTGTTCACCTCCTCAAGCTCTTTTTGGAGACCAGGGCCCTGGGGGCCGGCCCCCTGTTAATCCATGCTGACACTTCACCCCTCTCAGTGTTTCAATTCGGGAAGGTGTTGCCAATGTCCCTTGGGATGTTGGGCATACATGGGGAGGGGTGGTCCACCCACAGCTTCCGGATAGGTAAGGCTACCACAGCCTTCCAGCAAGGCATGTCCCCCTGGGCTATAATGAAGGTGGGCAGATGGGAAACTGGCCGCTAACGGCTTTATGTACGCCCGCAGATGGGCCCTCCACCTGGTAATTGTTGACATGTTGATCAACCTCCCTCCCCTCGCCCCCCACCATTGTTCAAAGTGCCATGTTTGCAAAAGCAAAGGGCCAGGAGGGGTTAGTATGGCTGATTTTTGACACTCTGTTTGTTCCAACAGATGATGCAGTGTGGATGATCGGCCATTCATTCATAACACGGGCTGAGAAGAAGGCCTTACAGTGGACGGTTGGCCCCAACCTAGGATTTAGGGGCACCAAGTTGGTATGGCTTGTTACACCTGGGATGAGGTGGCACTCCTTGCTAGCCGCCATCCATTGGCAACTCCGGTGGAGGCGGGCACCAAGGTGGATGTTAATTCATTTGGTCGGCAATGACCTGGCCAAGTTGGGTTGGGGTCGCTTGCTGGCCCAGATCCAGGTGGCCCTGCGCATAGCAGCCCAGGAGTTACCGGGCACTGACATTTTTTTAGTCAGAAGTTGTACCGAGACGGCTCTGGCGGGATGCCATTTCCCCGGCGGGAATGGAAAAGTCCAGGAGGTGTCTTAACAGAAGCGTGGAGAAATTCACAAAAGCAGAAGGCTTGGGTTATGTAGGGCACTGCTGCTTAAACACCTTACCTTCACATTATGATACAGACAGTGTTCACCTGTCAGACAAGGGTATGGATGTTTCTTGACGGCTATACAAGTAGCACTAAGAAGGGCTGGCTGCAAATAATTAGTTACGGTGAGTTTGTCCTAGTGTGAAGGGGCACGGGTGACAGCGTAAGCCACCCCCAAGGCATGGCGAAGTGTCAGGGAGGTCCTAGCCAGTGAGGGATTTTCACGCTGCGGCTTCGGCTGTAGTGGTTTAGGATTGGCTGGGTCCGAGCCAAATCAAGCGACAGGCACTGACTCACCTTCCAGGGCTTTAGGCTAACAACACCTCTTGTCAGTGTCCCGAAAGTGTCTGACTGGTAGTAACCAGAAGCAGAGTCCGCTTGTGTCTTTGGCAAACAGGGATGACATGGTTCACCCTTTTTATGTAATGTGCAGTATGTGGCTGGCACTGTCCGATTTATGTTTGCTCCAGAAATAAAACTGTGACCTTGTTTCTTCCAAATAACCTTACAAAGTTGTCTGTGGTTATTTCATGATGTGATTGTAACACACTTGCCACAGGAGGTGGGGGTGGCTAATGGGGATCTCCCCGCTAGGAGAGCCTAAAGGTGCAGCTGGAATGCAGATTTCAGTAAAACGAATCAAGTTTAGAAACTCCCCAGATGCCGCTCAGTCCGAATTGTTTCTTGGGGCAGGCAAAGCATGCGGCTGCATGCGACAATTGCCCTGTGGGATGCAGTGTCAACAAGTGCTGCCTCGTCCACTTCTGGCAAGCGCGGCGTGGCACTTCTGAAGGGAGTTGGCCTACATGTCTGCCAGCCCACCATTTTATCAGGTGCAATGCTTGGGAGCATAAAATGGCGCACAAATGCTAGATCCCTTTAGTGATGGCAGGCGGAGCTCACCAAGCCCGCTTCTATCACCATCAAGCTGATTCATGATCGCCCTTTTCAGGGCGTGCAGTCTTTTTATGGGCTGGAGGGAAGGGAGAGCTGCTGGAGCCTGCTTTACAACCAATCAAAAGAGCTTCTGAACATCTTGTGCATTCTTCACAACTGTCCTTTTTAGGGCGATCAAGACCTGTCCTATAATTTAGAGCTTTTCTATACTTTGTAATCACCCGTATCAGGGCAAACAAGGGTTGGTGCTCGCTTTGCAACTGCCCTTATTAGGGCAAACACTGTCCTTTCCAGGGCAACACAGCCAGCTACAAACAAACCAAGGACCACCCCAGCAACAAGACTAATGGCAGAACAGGCTGTGAAAAAAGAAGAGATGCAATACAAGAGAACTTCAGAAACAAGAACGCATGACCTTGGGCAACTCTTACCTGTTGGGCTCGCCATTCAAAGTCAAAGTTTGAAAGTACTTGAAATTTAGCAGCCTCAGCAGAAAACCGGTTTGCATCACTTGAGGGCGCGGATGGCTGCCCAGGTACCAGCAACCAGCCTACACCGGCATCTACGAAACAGGCTTGCATCCCACCAGTGATCATCAAAACATGAAGACCAAGAAGGACTTTTTGGATACCCCTGGTGAACTATGCTCTTCCGGATTCACCATCAAACCGTGCCTGGACCATGCAAAGATTACTCTCACAACTGTGGTGGGCTACCAAAGTTTGATTTATTCTTTTGATAAGCAGAACAGTGAGTACTACACCTTCCCTATGACTAGAGTAAGGCCCCAGAGGTTTGCCATCCGTGGAATACCATCATCAAATGCCTTTGTGGGAGGAGATTTCACAGGGTATAGCAGAATATAGATAGCCAGTCAAGCGCGTTCTCCAGTTGACATCCCTAGTAGACAAGGAAGTACCCACTGTTTGCTAACACGCTGATGGCAAACCACGATGGACGGCCGGCAGATCTCACCAGGATCCTATTTAGACACATATAGTAAATCCTCAGACTCAATTTACCTGAGATCTCCCAGGAGCCCAACCCCACTGGAACACATGGATTATATACGAAACACTGAATAAGCAGGGTGTTCGCTTCACAGGCTTTTCTGTATGTACTGTTGGGTTACAGCACTCTGTATGTGTCTATATGTATACTAATCCTATGCACAGTTGATTTATGCTTTATGTACTGTTGAATGTGTGAGCATAAGATGTTAAATGCTCTAAAATGATGTAATTGCACTTAATGTGTTACACGCTAAAATATAATTATTCTTGAAGATGTAAGAAGATGATGTTGGGAAATTGATAAACCAACCCTCTCAGTTCATCTATGTGTACATAAAAGAAGTTGCAAAATGCATACATTGTGAATGCATTTAATTGTTTCTAGCAGAGCTGGTAGTCTGGAGACATTAAATGTCATAGCGAAAAATGAGATACTAAATGCACATGACAGTGCTGTAGAAGCAAACCTATTAGGACAATATTTGCTATGTACCACTTTCTCCCCAGGTCCTAATATTGGGGGATTTACCGTCTAGCTAAATATGATCGCACCAGGCTCTGCAACTGTGTTGTAACCACTGAAGCACCCAAGGCAGATGAGGACCAACCATGTGTTTTAATTGCAAATGCCTTGGGCACACTTCACCCTTCTGCCACCAGAAGCCACGCAGTGCGTTCTGTGGGGGATGCCACACCTCAAAAGAACAGCCTGTGCGAGAAAAAAAAATTATCCAACAATGGGAGAACTGCAACAGCCCACACCCAGCAGGTTACTGTGGCTGCCTGTACCTTGCTATAGCAAAGAAGGAGCAGCAGTGAAAATAAACATCCCAGCCACCGCAAGCAACACAGACGAGGCCACTGACTACCAAGCACCAGGATCCCCACCCATACAACTCCGAGGACAACTACACCACACCGGACTACGGATCAAGGCTCAGCAAGGTCCCCAAAGACAGCAATCACAGATGGTCAAACCTATGCAGATGTCTGGAGGTTACCGATCATGGACACCCTTCTGGCAAAATAAAACGCTGCCCAGTTTCTTACGCTGGGCGAAACGGGCAGCTGCCCAGGATGCAATTGGTCTAGGAGATGTAGTGCAGCAAGTCCTGCCTCTTATGCTTCTGAACGGCGTTGCATGGAGTGAAGCAAGTCTGCCCTCACGTCTGCCAGCACGCTATTTCTTTTTCCCAGGCTTTGTTCTTGGGCGCATTAAAATGGCACAGAAATGCTGGTTCCCTCTATGGCAGCAAGCAGAGCTCACTGAGCCCACTTTTACCACCATTGAGCTGATTCCCTCTCACCCCTTTCAGGGCACGCAAAGTCCTTTAAAGGGATAGTGGCTGCGGGCAAGGGAAGCTCCTGGAGCCTGCTCTACACCCACTCAAAAGTGCTTCTGCACAACTCCTATATACTTCACATCTGCCCTTTGTGGGGCAATCAAGAGCCGTTTTATACGCATATAGATAGATAATCCCTCCCAGCGGCCTAATATGCACTGTGGGCTTCATAAGCATTGCCTATCACTTTCTTTCTTAAAGCACTGCATTTAAAGTGGGTATCATTTACACGTCGTGGGTTATTTAAGAGACCATTGTTTTGGACAAGATGTTCTTATCGTTTCCGTGTTAAGAACTGCAAAGGAAGATTTTTATTTTGAAAGCACGTGCAAAGCACCAGTTAGCTGCCTAAAATCTGCGCCCTCCTTCAGGACATTTAGACTTAACACAAAACTGTTTAAGCCATCTGCCTTTTTTCCCCCCATGTTCCATGTTCCCCACCTGCTGGCCGTACTTCTTGTTATTGTTTTGATTCCATGTACAGCACTGTCCCCCCTCCTCTTTCCCCTAGCACTTTTCCCCTCCTGCCTCGCCTGCACTTGTGCAATCTCGATGTTACTTGGTCTAGTAAGATCGTTGTCTGTCCTCCCTCTGTTCCCCCTTCCTTGCTTCGCCGCACATTGAAATACATGTGTACAGGCGCGTTACAAATTCCATATCATATCTACCAGCTAAAAAGTGTTTATTTTAGGTAGAATGTAACATTTTACTCAACTTTATATGAAACATGCCTTTGAAAAAAACATTGAAACACAAGCCAGTTACCTTTTCACACATTTGATGTTATGAGTCTAAGTCTTGAAAGTAGATTTTCAAACACCACAGGACATCGTTTGCCTTCTGCTGAATTGCATTCTGGTATTTGCAGTCTTCCATTCAGGGTCGGGGAATAATGACACAATTGTAAACTTTTTGCCTAACATATTGTGTACTTTTCAAGCTATCTTTATAAAACAGGATATAGTTGAAAGGCAAACGTGGGGGTGAGAGTGGAAAGGATGAGAGTGCAAATGAGCCGTGAATATTTGCACAGGATGTGATGAGATGTCATCCTGGAGGGGCTATTTTCTATGGTTCTGGCCACGTGCTTATTTTCAGGGCACAAACATACACACAAGATAAAGTTAACGATGGGGAAACGCCTTCAAAAAGCACAGTCAAATTCATTTAGCAAAAAAACAATCACCATATTTCCACAATACCTCCCATAGTCAGAGCAAAAAATAATTTTGTCCAGATTTTGAAGAGTATACATTTATTTTTCACAATTTTAATAGCTGTGAGACTGCACCCAGTTCAATGCCTATTCGGCAGAGCCTGTACCTGAGAATCTGCATCTCCAGGTACATGAGTATTGAATGGTAAAGCGCCAACAGTGTCCAGATGTTTCAGTTTGTGTGTTGCATATTTTGGCCTTGCCCGTGTTCAGTGTCAATGTGGAAAGATCTATTTCACAAATCAAAGTGTTCGTGGGAAGAAAAGAAAGGGCAAGGATGGGCAAAGAGTCACTAAAAAAGTATTGCATGACTTACTAGAATAATTTTGACTTGTAGAAATGTTAGATATAACTGCATTAACATATTCCTCTTTATTCTCAGAAAAAATGTCATAACATCTTGCTCACAGCCATTATCCTACTTATGCACGCAGTGAAACAATACAAGTAAATTTGTGTGTTAACATTGGAAAAACAGTTATCTGCAATTTTCGAAAAAAAGAGAGAAAACACTGATAAACACAGGTTCTTAATATGTTTCAGAACTCTGGAAAACACCACTGAAAGTAAAAAAATAAACCCTGAAAACAGGAAGCCCTAGTTATAGATGAACCCCTGACGACTGTCACCCCAAATCCTGTAACACTCTCAGCTGCCATCCCCTTGTGACTGCTTCCCACTTCCGTGTCATCGATCTTTGCAGCACCTTCTTCAGGGTCCGTCTGCATCTGAACATCTGGCATCTGTTCGCCTTTTCCTTTACAGGTGTCCAGATGATTTGCCCCTACAGTGTTCTCCCAAATTCTCCACCAGGACCTTTCAATTTATGTGGATGATCTGCTGATCTGCTATACGACAGATGACTGCAGTTCTGCAAAACTGTGGTGAAGTATCGGGGGCATATCAGCAAAAGTTGCAGGTCTCTGGATCCCGAGAGAGTGGAGGCTATCTCAGCCCTACCGCCCCCAAGTAACTCAGAGCAACCCGTGCTCCTTCCTAGCAATAGTCGGATACTGCTGGTAGTGGATCTGTGATTATGCCACCTTAGTAAGACCAGTGCAGGAGGCCATTGTGGCGAATCAGCTAGGCCACGTGACTAGGACGAGCAGAGGGAAGCCAGTGCACCTGCATTGGGAGGGCCCGACTGCAACACACTTAATTCTGTCCTGAGAGGAAAGGAATAGCTTCAGGGGTACAAAGTCATTGCTTTGCACTGCATAATCTGGCCTACTACAGCACTCCATTTGACCCCGTCACTGCTGCCCTACCCTCTTGTATGCATTCTATTGCGAGTTCTGTGTCCATCAGCAAGTTACCGTCCTCCCTAACCTGTCCGACACTCCAATCCCTGGAGCCCATACAGTATTTGTGGACGGGCACACCCAATGGAGAAAGTCTGATGGGGTTCTAAGATCCAGTTATTCCATTGTGTCCTGGGATGAAGTGAACAACACCTTCACTGTCCTAGAAGCAGAGCACTTATCTCCCCCTTGTTCTGCTCAAGACACAGAACTTGTGGCCCTCACCAGAACCTGCACTCTGATGTCAGAGAAGCAGGTTGCTATCTTGACTGACAGCGCGTATGCACTAGGCTTGTGCCTAGAATTTGCCGTGATCTGGCGTAAAAGGGGCTAGCTCATCAGCTGGGAGCCCAATCAGAAATTCTTCCCATGTCGCTGCCCTTTTAGATGCCTTGCTCCTACCTGACAAGATCTCATTCATGCATTGTAAAGCACACTAGACCGGAAAATCCTGGCAGGCAACCGGTAACAACGGTTCCATGTAATAATGTCGCCACAAAAATCTTGCCATGCAAAAATATCCCCGAAAAATGGCTGTTTTTTGTGGCTACATTATTGCATGGAACATGCGGGGGACACCCCCGCAACCCCCAAATTATTCTTTATTTTTTTTGCCCCTGTCCCCATATATATGGTCACCTAAATAATATCGCCACTACATTTTCCCGGCAATATTATTTACGGCGACCATATATATGGCGATATTATTACCTGATACCGTAACAACTTGGTAGAACAAACAGCTGAACAGGCTGCCCAAAGCACTCCCGAGAGCACACAAGACACGGCTCTCATTCTCCCCAATTTGCCAGTACAAGATCTTGTCACAGAACTCTCAACATTGCTACACACACTGCAGGCTACCCTAGGGATACAAGAGCAGGAGGAACTTGGAAGGATAGGGTGCGCCCGAGATGAATCAGGTGTATGGCACTGTAAAAAGGGACACCATCTGCTCAAACTTTTGCCCAGGAATACCTGATTCGACTGGCACATAACACTGCACACATGGGTAGAAATGCCATCACCAGCTATATGAGGAGTTACAATTTCACCCCTGGGGTCAGAGAGAAAGTGAAATGCTATGTTCTGTAGTGTCACATCTGCCGGCTTCATAACATTGGTAAGTCAGTGAAGGCTGCTCTTAGCTCCGCCCACAAGCCCTCTGTTGGGCCAGGTATGGGATCCAAATGGATTTCATAACTCTGCCACCAGTGGGAGGTGTTCTGGTCCCTGTTGGGATGTTAAGTGGATATGTGGAGGCCTTCCCATTTATCAATGATGACGCTATCACAGTGGCCTGAAGATTAATTAGGTCAATTTGGCCATGGTGGGAAGTGGCTTCTGTTCTTTCTAATGACAGAGGCCAACATTTTGCCAACCAGGTGATGGCTTACGATTGTGAGGCCCTGGGGATTAATAAGAAGTTGCATGTACCATAGGTTAAGATTAATTCAAAACCTTCCAGCCATCACCTCTTTTGTTTTGCTTTAGTCACACCGAGTAGGACGGGTATGCCCAGACATGGGCCCCATGCTTGCTGGGCCTAGAGACCCAAGATACTCCTCACTGATGATGCCCAAGGAGGCCGAAACATGTCTGGCGATGCTTGTGCCTGCAAAAGGTGAGGCCTGGACTAATGTCTCCCTCAACCGGGTTTGTAATCTATACGAAAAACACCTGCAGGAGATACGTTATACTTCCGATATCATAGTTTGAACATCGGGATCACATTTCTGTTTTTGTCCTGATGAAGGCCTAAGAAAAACAGATTGGCGCTTGACTCAAGATCAGACCTCACCTTGTATACGCCGAAACACTGTTAACATTTTGCTGTTTAGCATGAACACAGTGCATGAGTGAACTAATGCAAGTCTGAGATAGAGAACACAAAGTTAACCAATAGCTTTTTCTTTTTGTGTTTTCCAATGACATTTGGCCCATGGAAATGTTTTAGATTATCAGGATCAATCAGTAAGGCCAGGTGTGATGAGTTTAGGCATCTAGGCCAGACTAAATACTGTATTATATAGAGTGACATTTTGCCATTACTGAATGTAATATCTTTGTAAGAACATTAAGGCACACTTGTACTAACCCCATCAGAAACCATCCATGTTGAAGACTGCACCAGAGGTGGAACAGAGATTGAATTATGTTTTTTAAAATTGAGATTTGTTTGTATTGGAGTTTTGGGTTATGCTATGTGGGGGAAGACCGTTATGAATGGTTATAGACTGAACATTTGGGTACAAGAGAGGAATAGCCATAGTCACATAGTATAACATGTCTCCTGAGCACGTATTTTCGTATAAATTACAATCCCGGTTGAGGGAGACATTAGTCCGGGCCCCATCTTTTACAAGTTGACTAGGACAGCCCGTTGGCAGTTGGGGTTTGAGTGAGGATTTGTTTTTCGCTTCAAATAGAAACCAAAAGCTGAAATAGAGCATGGAGAATGTTGATATAGTTTCTTTCTCGGAAGAACACTTCCAGAGATTAATGAGAGGAGTGTGAGATTTGTTTCTGCGGACAGACACAGCAGACCCCAATGGTGGCAAAAATCTGTTAGAAGTAATGAACAAAAATACAATGTAAGAATTTCGAACTGAGCTCCGTGGGAAGATAATGCTCGAGTATTTAACAGCAGGAATAATCCCAGAGGGTCTGCAAGTAAAGAACAACCTCTGAGTCTTCATAGATAATCCCAAATTCAAAAGGTAACTTCAGCGGAGTAGGAAACAAATGTACCAGAGATTGGATTATCCTAATTATCGATACGGCTGAAGAAGAATTTAAGAAACAGCTCTAGAGAGCCAGTTTACCACGGATGCAGTGGTGCGAGATGCTAAAGACAATCTTGACAAACATGGCGAAAAGATTGTCAAATTTAGACAACTAAATCTAGACAAAAAAAATCTTGAAATTTAAAAAAGGCCTGGCTAATTACAGGGAGGAGAGAACATAGACCTTTTTGCAACCAGATTTTTACCAAAATGCCAACCAATTAGGAAACAATTTTGCACTAAGGGTGGGAGGAGAGAAGCAGAGAAATTTACGTTTTGTGACTTTCTCAGAAACAAGCGCTAACACTAGTGGGAGTGACCAAGATGATAGAGAACAAGAAGCAATGGCATCCACCTCTTAACAGTCCAGACCATCACAGCGACAATTGTCTTCGGGAGAGAGGCGGAACCAGAGGAGATTACAGACAGGAAACCCCGAGGAGCACAAGACGGTGGGAGAAGAATACAGGGAGGACAAGGAGTCTGTTGCTGATGCTGGTCTGTAATCTATCAAGCCATATGCTCACTGAATCTGTGATATGTGTATTAAAGAAAGGCCTGAATTTTGTGCCCACCAAAAGTGCAGACATTTTTGAGACAGAAATCGAATTGGGGAAATTTTTTAGACTAATCAGATTAAAATGTTTCTTCAAGAACACCACATATAATCCGCCACCCAATGTTACTGGCCTCAAGATTCCTTCTTTTTTTAATCCCCCACAAAGCACCATAAGTCCAGAGATAGTTACTTTTGAGAATGAAATTCTCAAGGTGTTAAAAGAGAAGGGCGCAGCATTTAATTCTCATAAAGACAATTTAACTTTCGATGAGTGAAAAGCTCTCACCACCCTGCAAGATGAGAAAATAGTGATTAAGCCAGTCGACAAAGGCAGCAGAATTGTAGTAATTGGCATACAAACATATGAAGCTGAAGCCCTAGTCCTACTGAACAATGAACAGAACTATGAGAAACCTAGAAAAGATCCCACACCACAACTAAAACGAGAGATACAAGGTTTATGTGAAAAAGCAGAGGGCTGCTTTTGTTTGAATGAGAATAAACCCCAGAATACCTATTTTCTATATCCTACCAAAGGTTCACAAGGGAGAAACAGCTCCTCCATGGAGACCCATCATATCTGCTATTGGTTCCCTTTTAAAACCTCTATCCAACTATGTAAAGGTCTTTATTAAACCCTTTGTGCTCAAAACACTGACGTACATTAACGATACTGCAGATATCATTAAGAGTTTGGAAAGGATAAAAGTAGAGGAGAATGACTGTTTGGTATCCTTTGATGTAGAGTCTCTCTACACGAATAAACCACAAATCTACAATTTAAAAGTTTATAGAAACGTGTCTTAACAACAGGGATACGGGACAAGACACTGTACCCACAGCCTTCATAGAATGTGCAAGGATAATCCTTACAGAAAAACGTTTATGTTCAAAAAGACTTTATACAAACAAATAAAAGGCACCAGTATGGGGGCAACTTTGTTCCCAGATCTGGCAAATGTGTATGTAGCTTGTTTTGAGGAGACCTGCAGTCTAAATGAGACCAACGTTTTTCGATCAAAACATATAGTTTGGAGGAGATTATCGATGACATTTGTACGGTGTTGAGAGCACAGTTGAGAGTTTTAATGACTTCCACGTGTGGATAAATGAAAGAGTGCTGAATTTGACATTCACTAAAACACAGCACAATCAGGCATTACCGTTTTTGGATAATTTGATCAAGAAGTCGCAGGGAGAGATTTACACCTCTCTTTATAAAAAACCTACAGACAGAAACAGTCCCCTCCATTTTGAAAGTTTTCTTCCTAAGGCACTGAAAGCAAATTTGCCATTTGGTCAGTTTGTACACATCAGGAGAAACTGCTACAAAACAGACTTTATAGTGTAAGCTGCAAGATTAGAGTCCAACCTAGTGTCCAGAGGCTACCCAAAAAAAAGCTGTTAGCAGTGTCGAAAGAGGGATTTGCATAACATAGATGAATGTTTGGTTCATCGACAAAGGGAAAACAACAAGAAAAAATTATGTGTTACCACCTATAGCTGATTCAGTAACTTACCAATAAAAGAAAATCACAAAAATTCGAATTTGCTTAAAACTTCAGATTTTGATTTTGGCACTGTGGGGTCTTCCTCCAATCAATGGCCATTTCAAATGTGGCCAGTTTTCGGTCTGCAGTTTACCAAAAAAACTTTAAAAATGTGGACATTAATGGTAGCCTGTGGCAGCTGAACAGTTTCACCAACTGTAGGAACAAGTATATAATTTACGGGAGCAAATGCCGATGCAATCTAGTCTATTTAGCAAAAACCAAACGAGAAATACGCCAAAGAATATGTGAACATAGGTCGTGCGTTCAAAACAAGGTAGCAGAAAAACCCTTGGTGGATCACTATATAGAAAAAAAGCATTTGGACGATGACATTTTTTGGTTTGTTATTTGGCAAATCAAACAAACCAGAGCTGGGAATCAGGATATGATCCTTCAAAACATGGAACAGAAGTTAATGAAAAAAATCTAACAGTGTGCAGAAAGGCATTAATGTATCTATCGAGTGGGGACCCCTCATGACGAGACCCTGAGTAGCATGAGTGCATCTGTGTTAAGCATCATGGGATTGGCGTTTGTGTATTGAGTGCTCATCTTGCAATACTTTATGCACACACAACAAATCACAATAATGTATATTGAGCCATTTAAAATCCAGATAAGAAAGAGACACACAAGTGCAATATTTATCCAATGTGAACTAACAGAACGAGATCAACATAATTACATTCTATATAAATATGCTTTTTTTGGCCAAAGATTGACAGACAAGTTCAAGAGAAATTTAAAAAAGAGACACACAAAAGCAATGTCTAATCGAGCACTGTGGAGTTGCAGCGTCCTCAACACAGAAACAAGTGAACGCATCATGGACGCAACGCAGTATTCGAATTTGATGTAAGAGACACGTAAGTGTAACATATGATCCAGTGTTGTGGATCAGCAGCGTTAGCACCATGGAAACAAGTCACTGCGTCATGAACGCATCCCAGTTTTCTATTTTTAGTACACTGGGCAGCGTGGCAGACAGCATTAGTGAGCAGACGCCGTGACGGGAAGGAGCTCTGAGAAAGTCACTGTTACGGTAAGCTCTGAACCCTGAGAAGTTCATGCTATTAAAAGTGACATGCTGTCTCATGCTTACTAGTAATTTAGTCTCAAATGGATAGAACAAGTTGATTATGTAGCTTTTATTTTATTGCGTTCGGTAGGATCCATTGACACACTCTAGGAATAGTGTGGTACCTTGCCTTTTTCCTTTGTCTCTTAGAAGTAGAAAGTGCCATGAGTGAACACACACACACACACACACACACACACACACAGACACACGCACGCACGCACACACAAGAGCCCCCCCCACCCAACCCCACCCCACCTGGACCGGGATTCTCTGGATGGGAAACTCACCTATATAAATGAACAGCAAGGTCAAAGTGAAAGAACCGATTCACAAGTTTTGAAAAAATACATCATTAAATTGCTTTATTTTGACACTACATTTTTTGTTTGGTGATGGGACACACATGTGCTTCCTTTACAGAAACTGACATTCAGGTGCAAAAAACATTAAAAGTGAAACATATTGAAAAATCAGAAACAGCAAACAACAAAGGGTATCAAATTTCTCTTTTTGTCCTGATGAAGGCCTAAGAAAAACAGATCGGCGCTCGACTGTAGACCAGACCCCCACCTTACATAGGCCGAAACACTATTGTTGACATTTTGCTGTTTAGCTGGAACACTGTGCATGAGTGAACTAATGCAAGTCTGAGACTGAGAACACAAAGTTAACCAATAGTTTTTTCTTTTGTGTTTGCCGATGATACAGATGGAAATGTTTTAGATTGTCAGGATTCATCAGTAAGGTCAGGTGTGATGAGTTTAGGCATCTATTTCAGGCTAATTACTGAGTTGTATACAGTGAAATGTTGCCATTACTAAATGTAATATTTTTCTAAGAACATTAAGGCACACTTTTACTAACCCCATCACAAACCATCTGTTTAGAAGATTTCACCACAGGTGGCACAGGGATTGAAATATGTTTTTAACGTATTTTAGAAAAACATTAATACATTGAGATTTTTTTGTACTGGAGTTTTGGGTTATGCTCCTGCGATGAAAGACTGATATGAATGTTTATAGACTGAAAAATTGAATATGAGAGAGGAACAGCCAGAGTCACGCAGTATAACGTGTCTCCTGGGGGTGTTTTTTCTTATAGGGTTGCTTGTGGTCATCGTGCAGAAGGGATGTGACCAATCAGTCCGGTTTTGGGGTGGGACCAAGCCTGATTTGCATATGGTATTTCCCCTTTTGTAAAGGGTTGGTAGGCGAAGAACGATGATCTGGAGGGTTGCACAGAGTAATGCCAGAGGTTAAGATTAATTCAAAACCTTCCATCCATCACCTCTTTTGTTTTGCCTGTACCATTCAGACCACAAAGCTTGGGTAAAATGGAAAGGAGAAATGGGGAGCTCAAGAACAAGCTGGCAAAAGTGTGCGCACAGACTGGACTACATTGGCCAAACACGTTGCCCCCTGCCATCATGGACATGAGAGGTATGCCCAGGCGCTTTGCTGGACTATCTCCATTGGAGATCCTGGTGGTAGACCAATGCCACTGCCGACTGCAGCTCCTCCCTCTGTGAACCGGTTGCCTTTGGCACCGACTGATGTTTCAGTTATGGCGTATTTTAAGTACCTTAATTCCGTCATGAGACAGATCTACCGCCAAGTCAGTGAGACACAACCTGTGCCAGGCCAGAAAAACCTACAATCAGTGCATCGAGGGAGACCTAGTGATGCGCAAAAACTATCCCATGGAAAAAAGTCTACAGCCCAGGTGGAAACGACCATTTACTGTCACCATTACCACAGCCACCACTCTAAAAGCTATAAGGTGTAAAATCCTGGGTTCACAGTACTGACTGTATTCAATGGTTGGACTGACTGACTCGACTCACCTGGAGCAGCCGCTCGGAATGATGTGGAGCGCCTGAGGATGGGAGGAGAGCTGAACAGGAACGTAATTTCTCCAAAATGCCAGGGGTAGTTTAAGTGACATCACATGACCATTGACCTCTGATGACATCACAGGAAGTGATGTCATTTGACCCCATCCCAAAGTGACATCATGGGAAGCGATAGAACATGACCTTTCACCACTTTAATGAGTCTAGCAATTACTGTATGCAATTCCAGAAATACAAAATATTTGTTATTCATATTCTTTCTTATTTAGGGTCACTGCTCAAAGTGTCATACTTGTGGAACCCGTTTTTTCCAGTCACTCCAGAAACAAAGAGCCTCATGGCACTGGCTACAGCCCAGGAGCTTCAATGTAAAGAAAATAAAAACAAAATAAAATGAATCTTTTTAAGGGGTAGCAAGGGAGACCACAGGGGTATCAAGGAAAAGCTCAGGGGTGGGTAGCAAGGAAAACCTCAGGGGTCGCAGTTGCGACCCCCGACAACCCCCAAATGAAGTCCCTGGAGCTGAACTCAAGGAGTGTCTGTTTCCCGCCTGCCTACAGCAAGGGACGACTCCTTCCTGAACAGCAGCAGTCCTGATGAGCAGCAATTCTTTAAGAGCATATCCTGCGGCAAGTGCCCAGCCTGGGGGAGCCCTGCTGACACCTAGTGATAAAATCGAGTAACTCCACTGACTCAACCTGCAGTAGAAAACCAAAGGCCCTGCTAAGGGCAAACAACCCCTTCTCTGGTGAGCAGAGTTGACTTCTAGCAAACTGCTCTGATAAGAGCAGGTACCAGCCCCTACAATGGGTGTCAAAGAAGCACTTGCTTTACCTTCCTCCCTCTGTCTCCCACCTTCTACTTCCCTCCTGACCTTCATCCCTGTCTTCCATCTTCTACCCCACTCCTCTCTCCTGCTTTCCACTCCTCTCTTTCCCACTTTTATCTCCCTTCTCTCCACTCTTCTCTCTCTTTCCCTACAGTAATCATGGCTGCAGAGATGGCAGAGACTCCCCACCTCCAGGACAGGATGTTATGGACACAGTCCGACCCAAGAAGAGAGAGAACGGAAGGCTTCTGCCAATACAGAAGCAGAAGTTAGCTGGACCACCAGCTTTGGGGCTGATCACCAGCAACCACTATGCTGCTCTGGAGCAGGAAGAAACTGGCACTGAATCAGTCGACACAGTGGGCAAGCAGACGCCTCTTCCACACAAAAAGATCTGGATCCCGCGAGTGTTTGTGAAGAGCCTGAGGACTCACAAGGACCTGGACGACCTGATCTGTGAGCTGTGTGCCACACCTGCCTTCACAACCAAGTCCCATGGTAAGGATCTGAAGATATTCTTTACCACAGTGGAGGACTACAGGAGCTTGACCGAAGGGTCTGCAATACTACACCTTCCCATTGGAGCAAGTGAGGTCACCGGCGCTAGAGATATCTCGGAAGAGCTCAAGGAACACGGCCTCCAGTGAAGAGCATCATACAGCTGACATCACCGGCAGACAAGAGCAAAAAATAATTCCCTTTATTTGTTGCCACCCTGGCATCAACCAACAATGGAAGACCCGCTGACATTTCAAAGGCCACAAGGCCATGCAGCTTTGCAGTCACCACGGAAGCACCGAAGGGCACACTAATACGGATCATGTGATTAAACTGCCATTGTATCGGCCACACATCTGCCTTCTGCCACAGGAGCCACCCTGCATGCGCTGTGGGGAGAACCACACATTACAACACTGCCCACAATATCAAAGCGAGCTGGCAACCTATGCCAACAGCAAGGGACCTCACCTTGCCAGCTACCGCAGATTTCAGGCCCTAACCAGGGCCAAACAGGATGAGCAACAGAGGGAACCACGACCACTACAGACAGCACGGAACTTAGCAGCCACTGCACAGGAATCCCAAAAGAAGAGTGTCATGCAGAGGAGCAACAGAACCCACGTACCACACCAAGGCACCGCACATCACCAGGACTCTGAAATGACAACTGGCATGCAGAGGAACAACCCACATCACCCATCACCAGTTCAAGGCCCAGCAAAGACCCAGAGGACACGCACCACAACCAGGCTGAGGTATGCTGATGTCCTGAAGACGCCACCCAACCCGCCACAAGCTGCCGTCCCAGCTCAGGAAACACGGGCAGCAAGCACCATCAACTAGAAGACAGTCATTATGAAGACTGACCTGTTGTCGCAGAGCTGACCATCAACCCCACTATGACAATGATGGCAGTGCTCATCCCAAGCCTATTCTAGAGTGAAGAAATGAACCAACATGACATCTAAATCCAGCTACACGATCATGATGTGGAACCACCAATGGTAACCAGAAGAAGACAAGCTCCTTCAGCTGATGGAAACGAGGAATATGAGTGCTGCCAGAGAACCACCTGCAAGGAAACGAGAAGTTGAGCCTGGCGTACCCCATTGTGTACCGGCCTGACCGACCAGCAGGGGTCAAAAGAGGGGGGACAGCAGTGATAGTGAAGACGGTGATAGAGAACCATGAGATTGTGCTCCTACCCCTCAGAAGCACCGAAGCCACTGGAGTCAAGACTGCGACAAGACCACTCTGGTCGATTGCAACTTGCTGCACTCCGAAAGCAAAGCTGGACCTTGGATGCTTTGCTGGATTCCACTGTCCCGACAATCATCGGAGGATACAATGCCAAACATCTGTTTTGGAATCCAGGGCCACCAACCACAGAGGATGGACACTGCTAGCGTAATCCAGGAAGAACATCTGTCTGGTAGACGGTCCCACTGAGCCCACACTCTATCCAGATGCAGCAAGTCACAACCCAGATCTGTTGGTCAATATGCTACTGAAGAACCTGCAACATTCTGTGGAGCTTTAAACAATGGCAGAGCTGACCTGGGACCACGACCCTGTAACAATCACTGTGGCAGATAAGATGAATCCCTACCAGCAGACTGAGAGATACAACTTCAGGAGAGTAGACTGGGGCCGCTACAAGGAAGAGCTGAGCAGCACAGTCACACCTGTGGAGAAAGGGCTGTGTCTAACTGCTGTTGGGCTGTGGCGAGTGGAGAGCAGACTCATACTCTGTGTCCAAAGAGTGTCCACAGGAGAGGTGCGTGTGCCTTTAAGGGAACAAGAACTGCTGATCAGCTGACCTTAAAAGGCCGCCTCTAGTGCCCTTGTGGCGTAAGCCCTGTGGAGAAAGGGCTGTGTCCAACTGCTGTTGGGCTATGGAGAGTGGCGTTGGCGCAGACAACTGATGGCTACACCAGTATTAAGAACAAGGGCACAGAAGAAACGTGATATGGAAGAAACCGGTGCCTGCAACATGGTAAATCTGCCTTGTGTAAGGAAAGTAAGTCGCTTTTACTCATGTACATCAACGACTGAAGATTCATGCGTGGCTGAGTATAACATTGACACTAGCATTAATACCAATAACTCTAGAAATGCTACCGATATTGCTAACGGAGTGTGTTCAGACGCTTTGCACGAACAACCAATGTTAAGTCGTGAGGAGAATGTCGAAACGGAAAAGTCTTTGATGCCCACTCCCAATGTGTATAACATTAATTGTGAACATACTCTGAGTCACGCACCACGCCAAACGGCCTGTAGCTTTGGTGATGGTGATGGGCCGACTGGGAGAGGTCCCGACAGAGCTCTTTGTACTTTGATGGCAATGCGCCCAATCTTGAAGATCACTTACCGGGAGAGTCTCCGGCCTGCGATGGTGCGAGCGTGGCGCTGGATGTGTGGGAGTCGATGCTGGAGGCGGGTGCAGACTTCCGGTGCTCGCCGCCCTGGAGTGAGCCGCTGTGACTGCGGTAGCTGTGGTGACTGGGGGAGCCGGAGGTCCGCTGGTGGAGTCGCGCACGAGTGACGGTGTGTGCATGCGCGTGTGACGCCCCTATTGACGATCACACAAATCATTTAGTTTGCGAGGGAGGCACGTCACCGTGTATGGTGGGGATGGCCCCTCCTCACGAGAGGCAAAAAGCCGAAAAAGGTGTGTTGGACGATGCAGAGCTTGCTGGCGAGGCACTGCGGGCGTGCTCGATTGCCGGTCCCTCAGTATCTTGCTCACAGGCAAGACCCGAGGCTCTCTCTTTTGAGTCTGTCCCGGGGGAGCTCCATGATGAGGTATTTTGTGCCTCAACGGTCCTGCCGAATGATCACGGTTCAACGGCCTGGCAGGTAAGATTACTGGCAACGGAGGAGTCAATTGGCCTAAGAAGTGATGAGCGCAGAGACTCCATGGATGTAATTAATAACATACTGCACAATATGACCATAATGAATAAAATATGTAACAATAAATTAAAAAAGGGTAATAACGTGCAGAACGAAACACCACATATGCAGAAAATAGCCCTAAAACGGCAGAATACTCAATTTATGGAGTCAAATGAGGACATTTGGGAAAACGTTCATTATAAACGGACAAAGCAGGCTGTCTGTGTTTCTAATGAAAGGATTAGCGAGTCCCCCTCAGAGGACTCGTCATTTAATCATATGAATTCACAGAAGAGAGCTGTTAATGGACAACGGCTCGACCCACAATCAGTACCACAATCTACGCTATTGAACATGCAAAATTCACAGCTCAGTAGCTGTATAAACTCACCAGACGATTGCGACCTGTCTGATTCATCGTTCATAGAACGTCCGTACCCGAAAATAAGGAGGGGAAGACCTATTAAGCAAAAGAAAGTGATGAAGCGGAATTCCAAGTCCAGGGCCATTGAGGTTAGTTATGTTGGCCTAAAAGTATATCTACAAGCAGTTATAATATCCTCGCTGGCGATTTCCATGGCCCCTTTTATGAAGCTTTATGACAATTTGAATGACTCAATGAAGGATTTCTCAACTTTGATGGCCCTATTGAATACTAAAGTTGCTCACTTGGATCAAATCTGTGATCAATCTTCTTGTAACATCAAGGAAAGTCTAAAAGGCCTGGATGCATCACTTAAAGCCTTATGTGAGCAAAAGAGAAATTACTCCCTGGACAAAAAACTTTTGGCCAAGGTGGCTCGGGAAGCACTAGCCTTATACAAACACGAAGGTTTACCTCATATTGGATCACATTGTGATAACAAATCAGATAGTAGTAACACACGACGAAAAAGTACAACACCATTGAGGACAGTGTGCACTGAGACAAAGTTAGTGTATACTGGAGTGGGTAGCAAGGTATATCCTACCATAATGGAGGAGGTATCTCATGAGTCAGATCGGGGGGTTTCAGCTGCCTGGACTCAAGTGATAGACCTCACTAACAGAAAAGACCCGGTTCAAGTCAGTCAAACTCACTCAAATTCGGTGGATGCTGTGTTACGTCCACAAAGACAAGAAATAAATACTTTACTTGAGTGCGAAAAAATCGTGGATGTTTCTTTTAATACTGCCTTCGAACAGGCAAGGGCCTGCAAGAGGCAGTTGGGCTTCGAGGATCAAAGGCCCTCAACTTCAAACACAGCACCTCAAACAAGTAAGGATGAAAACGTGCTAGCTGTTAGCAAGTGTGCAGAGAAGCTAAATGTATGCTCGATTTTTGGAGGTACTCAAGTCAATTGCAAGATCGTGGCCGAATTCAAAACCAAATCCACAAAGATGGCCAAAAACCAAAGAATTTAATGACCAAAAGAATTAATAAAAACACAGGAGCAAGAACATTTTTGTGAAATTTGAACTTCGTTCAAATGGTGACAAAAGAGTTAACTAAACCAAAAATGAAAGAAAACATTCAAAGACCAGAGCAGACTAAGGAAGTGGTCTCTCTCCAATCAGAGAAGGAGGCTGTTAAATCATCGGTCGACATTTATGAAGAGCTCCTGAATATGTCCACATATGACGATATAGAGGAAGTGGAGGTTATAAGAAAACCAGAAAAAGGCTCTCTGAAGAGAGCTCACTCAACAATCTTTCAGTAGAGATAGTGAAAGAATCTTCTATAGCTCTAGGTCAGAGGGTTCCGAACTTGGATCTGGCCGCCTCTCTACAGAAGGCGAGTTTAAAGATCTCAAGAACATGCCATCTTGTCAATGAACCCGCAAATTCAGAACTGGACTACGAAATATTGAGCAGTCCGACGTTTGTGACTCTGTATGAAAAAAGGATCAACTTAGGTAACAGATTAAAAGCTGCGCAAATGGATGAAGGAGAAGGCTCCCAAACCATTACGAACTGTCAAGAAAAGGTAATCCTCGGCGAGAACAGAAGAGCTGTGGTCGGTGTGGATAACACACTTAAGGGAAGTACAAAGGAACCTTCAAATACTGCTCATTTGGCCTCACAAGTGGATTACCATGGGAGTTTCAGAGGCAAGGCTAAAAGAGAGAACGTAATGGACCAAGGTTTAAAAGTGATGATTGAGAAGATTCACTCGAAAGATATGTTGATTTTAAATCGCACAAACATCACTAGGTTATTTGACTTGATTCCCAGTTTACGTGCTATCACATCTAAAGATCTAAAAATCGTCGAATTTCCAAATGAAAGCCGAAATGATAAAGTAATTCTACATGTCTGTTCTTCGTTGATAGCTAATACAATCATTGAGCCAAATGTTGCGCTATTTTCTTTGGTATTTGAAGTTTACAGGTTGGATTCTTCTAGTCCAAACCACTGCGTATCGAATCCACAAGATAATGGAGAGGAGCTAAAATGTCTGCATCAGAGCACTGTGCTGCGACCTTGAACAAAAAGGAGAACTTACAAACCAATATGATTGAAGTAGGCCGAAGGTGGCGGTCAGTGGACAAACTCATCCTGTGAAGGTTATTGGACAGACGATCTAAATCCCAATCCCAAGACAACGAATGACACGAGTGTTTCTGAAGCACCTAAAACGGAGATCAGAATCACCATAAGTGGAAACCAAAGGCCTCAACTGCCTGTAGTTGAAATGAATAATTGTATTGGCACAGGCAAAGACAACAGTGATTGGGGATGGCTCGCTGCCACACTCAACAAAAAAGATCGACAATAATGCTAGGATGAGTCAACTCTAAATGAGTGTTTAGTGGCCTCTTGGAACACGCGAGGCTTCATACATCTTTTTTAACACACATTGGCTGGAAGGAATAGCGATCGCATGTCTGCAAGAGACGTGGCTAACCAAAATGCCCCTAGTTAGCAACTTCGAAGTGGCAGTGAATCCAGCAATAAAACTGGCGAAAGGGCGACCAATGGCGGGGTTGCTAACATTAGTAAATAGGACCTCGGGCTTTAGAATCTTAAAGTCCCACAACCATTCTCCGTTTATTCAGGAAACTACCATTATAAAACGGAGTATGAGTGGTGAGATCAGTGATGAAATAACACTTCTAAATGTTTACTGGAACCACGAGAAAGTAGGCAAACGGGAATTAATGGAGAAAATTGCTGAAATTCTGGAAGTCCTCTTTGAAGAGAAGGCTAGGGCAAACATCCTGATATGCGGGGATTTGAATGTTGACTTCTTTAAACTGGCAACTGAAAATAAAAAGGCGATCGCCAATGACTGGCTTGAAGAAATGGAAATTAGACAACTGCAAATGCTGAACGGAAATACGACTGGAAACATGCCACCAGCATCAACTTGGCAGCGTGCCGAGTCTGCATCAATAATTATGTCTTTGTATCAACTGACCTGCACACAAGAATAAAATCTTTCGAGATCAAGAAGCAAACAAATAGTGATCACAACATGTTAACAAAACTCTTCACATCACTAAAGGATCGATCTTTCAAATGGCAACACACTATTTCAGCAGTAGCAAATAGGGTAAGGCTGTGTCTTGAAGAACAAGAGGTCAACCGATTGTCAATAGCTTACTGCCAAGACCAGACTGACCTGGAATATGACCAACTTTTGTTCCAATTTAAGACCAATAGTGCTGGAGTGGAAAAGTCAAATTCGGCTCGAAAACATTGGTTTGACCCAGAAGTTCAAAAACACAAACGAAAGATGTGACAGGTCATTCGACAAGCTCGAGTATTAGACTTGAACATTAGAAAGTCGCAAATTAAAGCAGCCAAGCAATCATATAAGAACTGGCTGAAGGCCAACACACATATGACTCTACAAAATGATGCTGAGAGAATGTTATCCATCCTAAAGAACAAAAACACAAGAGAGTTTTGGAGAATTACAAACGACATGCAGGCCCCGCAAAAATTGCTGCAAACATGTTTGGTAATGGAATCAGCATGGACGTCCCACTTTGAGGTCCTCTATAGGGGGACCAAATTGATAGGTGACGAGGTAAAACCAACATTTCCACCTAGAAATCTCACATATTGTAAAGATGAGATTGTGGATATAATAATGAGGGCCAACAACTCAAGAGCTCCGGGCCCGGGAGGCTTAACGAATTACACCATAAAACATCATCCCATAATTTGGGCTGAGATATGCGTTGCATTATTCGAAAGAATAAACAACTTAGGCAACTCTCCCAAATCATGGAAAACGGTGATCATTGTGCCAATTTTTAAAAAAGGGGATAGGTCAAATCCGAAAAAACTATTGACCAGTGGCTTTGTTAGATGTTCTGGGTAAAGTTTATGCCACTACCCTTCAAAAAAAGCTGGTTCAATGGGCTGTAGACACAGGTCACGTTGATGCCAGACAGGCAGGGTTTGTTAAACAGGTTGGCTGTTCTTTAAATGTATTGTTACTGAACCTGGCAAAAATGGAGGCCATAAAAACTAATACTGCGGTATATTTAGCGTTCATAGATTTTTCAAGCGCATTTGACACTGTCGATCGCGTCCTCCTGTGGGCTAAATTACGGCGGTGGGGTTGCCCGAAAGAGCTAGTATCTGCGATTCAAGAATTACACACGGAAACATCGATTAAGATTCGCTTAGATCAAGCGGGAACATTGTCAACGGCAGTACCAACAGGTAACGGTGTAAAACAAGGTTGCCCGCTTGCTGCAGCCATTTTTAGTTTGTTAATATCTGATATTGGCATCTCGATAGATGCAGTAAGATCATTCCCACTGAAATTTAATGGATCATACATAAGCTTGCTTCTTTACGCCGATGATCTTGTTGTGATGGATGTAACGCCAATTGGCTTACAAAGAAAACTGGACGCCGTACAGAGGTACATAAGCGAGAATCGGTTGCAAATTAACTCAAATAAAAGTAAAATTCTAATACTTAAGAACTTGAAAGGAGGTTTCTCAAAAACAGCAAAAAAATTCAGTTGGAACTTGGGTAGAATTCCACTGAGGATATCACAGAAGGTGAAATATTTGGGAATGACACTAAGCTCCTACATTAATGATGGTCCATGGATAGCTGACACCAAGAGGAAATGTGTTCAACTATCGAATCAAGCGGTAATTATGAAAAAGAAATTTGGAAAGTTCTTATCAACAGAAGGTTATTCCAGTATTGATTTATGGGGCCGAAAATGTGCTGGGCTGTACACACAAACTTTGGCCCTCATTAGAGAATCAATTCTGGACGAAAGTATTGGGACTTCCAAGAGGAACGAAGACTGCTTGTATCAGATATGAACTTTCCCTCATCTCACTCCAGGCTAGAATCACTTGGAACCTGTTATCTTTGTTTCGAAAGACCAGAATACAAGAAAACATTCTACAGTTTGAAATTCTCCACAGTGCATCGGACAAAGGTCAGAACCTAGTTGCTATGTGGATTCAAAGATGTAAAAGTTTATTAACTGAATTCAACATTAAGATCTGTACACTACACGAAAACCCGAACACTGTAAAAACAAAAATTTGGCGTATAGACTGGGAACGAACTTGTGCAGAAAGAGCCGCAGCAAAATTAATGATAGATATTCCAGTTGAAGCTCGCGCATTTAACAAGGCTCAATGTTACACTAGTCTTTTCCCAGACCCTGAGGCACGCAGACATTTCATGTTATTTCGCATGAACTTATACAGAACTAAAGAGCAATTGCAAATGTGGAAAGATAACAACAACATGGACCATAGGTGTAGATTTTGCACAAGGGAACCAGAAACATTGAAACATCTGGTACTTTTTTCTCCCAGCCTGCGTAATGAAAGAACCATACATCTAGGCCCGTGGAGTGTTAACCATCCTTCCTTGGGTGCAGACGATTGGTGGGGCCATATGTTTAATGGAATTGACTTCAAATTGTTAATTCCCTTGACATATTTTTTAAGAACAATTGAAGAACGCCTAAGTCTGGTTGATGTTGTTTGAGAAACATGTAATGACCAAAAGGAGGTTTGGGTAATTTGGATGATGGAGGGAGAAAGTGGACGGGAGGAATATGCAGATGTCTGCAAAATGATGTATGTTATATGTTGTTTTGTTAATGCTTGTTGAAGATTTTAAAGGTTTGTAAAAACCGTATAAAATAACAAAAATAAAAGTATCTTCTTTCGCTGTGTAGAAGTGACCTGTGCTCAGAAAGCAGCACTGTTTGTACTGTGATATTTTCCGACTGACCTTTTGAACTGTGATTGTTAAATTTTGATATTTTGACTGAACTTTTTTTATTTTGAATTTAACCATTTTTAAATTTTGATTTTTGAATTTTACTATTTAGAATTTTGAGTTTTGAAGTTTAGTTAGTGAATTTTGGTTTTGAATTCTGAATTTTGATTTTTGTTGTCTAAATTTAAATTTTAGAATTTTCATTGTTGAATTTTGATATGTTGTAAAGGAGATATTTTTGAATGTTGACATTTGTAAATTGCGATATTTGGAATCTGATATGTTTGGAGTTTGATCTGTGTTTGGGGTGTGACAGTTAGAGAATGGGAGAAATTCAAAGCAGAACTGAGTGTGACAGTCGTACAGCTACAGTGTACCAAGCTCACTTTGCTTTAAGTGTATTGTATCTTTACATTTTCTGTTCCAGCATTCCAGCCTTGCCCTTTCATCTCTCGTTATTGCATTATTCCATCATCCTGTTTTTAGGTACCTGCTTTTTTATTTCTTTACAGCTTGCTTTCTTATGAGATCTTGGCTTACCCCTGGAACTAGTGAACTTTTCATCTGCCCTAGAAGGACTTGGAGGACAAAGGGACTCTGACTCATCTGCACACGCTCTGCTACAACTGGGTGTTCATGCTCCCCGTAGATCCCCTAAGCCAATCCGTAATGTCAGACTTCAGCCAGTTAATGATACTGTGTGCTCCCTCTGCTCCTCCCTCCTGCGTTACCGGACTCCCAAGCAAACTCTTTCCTCTAGATCTGCCATTTAGCAGCCCACAAACTCAATCAGACCCATGCTGGGTCTGTACCCATATGCCTCCCCATCAGGTTGCAGAGTTCCCGCTCCAAGACAAACTTGCTATTGTTTCCAATCTATTCCTCCCCCATCCTGGAAAGCATGGTGCACACCTAGGAAAAGCGACTAACTGTGCGGTACAAGGCCAACTTCCCTGTGTGCTTTGAGTAGGAAGGCCAGTCGATGTGGGCACCACCAACAGTCCACGGAGCTCTGGTCGCACAAGCGCTTCATGATTATGAAGAAACAGGCAGGATCCAACACCGACTGCCCTGAAGACCCAGTAAACTGGACATCTTCCTGTGAGACTGCCCCAACTAACTTTGACAAAACAGCAACGCCTCCTACCTTACCTGCCTGCCAGGTATGGAAGCTACAATTGCCTGAGTGCCGGCCATCAAACACCTGGTTGGCACCTGAAGACCTCAGCTGCCTGAACTCTGGAGTGGTAGCTGCGCCCTAGGCCACATGCTGCTTGCCATCAGTGTCACCAAAGACCTCCCAGCAAAATCTGAAATGCCTGAGAACTACAACAAGCCAGTGACATAGTGAACACCTACACTCCTCTGACGGACGCACAGCTGTATTGCACTGCATTAATACCCCAGATGGGTGTCTTGAGAGAAGGTTGGGCTATAAATTGGTTTCACACAATTCTAGAGCTGGTGGCGAATGAGACTGCTGTCTCACTGGAATCATTGGCCACTAAGCAGAGGGGAAAACTGGATCTCCAAAACTGTATGGCACTCGCCATGATATTGGCATTCAGTGGCGGAGTGTGTGTACTTATTGGATCAGAGTGTTGTGCATTTGTTCCAGGCTTCTCTGATGAAATCTTTGACCATTGCCGCTCACATCACCTTCCTTGGGGCCACCTCCAAGGACACATCCAAGGACTTTCTGGATGGAATAAAAAAGGCTGGTTCTGCTCCTTCTGGGTAAAATTGCTTCCATATGTGGTATATGCTGTTGGGGAGTTGATTGCACTAATTGTCATCTGCAAACTACACTGTTGCCTCATATCAAAGTGTTGCCTGACCCCCCGGGCCCTACTTGACCATGGCTCATATCCTCCTTACATCCTGGAATCCGGACTCTCTAAACCAAGAATACAGATTGGTCCGGATCGAGGTGTGACACTGGTCCCCAGCCCAGTTGATGTAGCCCCTTTCAGGACCTGAGGATGGTGGGCGGTCTGTGGTTATGGCAGTCTCTGCGTATGGATCCCTGCCAGCCATCACGTGTGTTTCACATATAGGTAACTTGAGTTCACAGTGAGTTTCTGTATTTTTTATTTTACTAATGTATTGAGTGACTTTTCACTTTTCCCCAAATGTGTTTTTCACTTCCTTTTCCCTGCCTGTGATTCTACCAGACTCGCCCTGACAACAGTTTGTGATTGTGTTTATTTTACCAGTTCATGCACGTTTCCCTGTATTTTATTTCCATTTAAGGCAAGCCCTGACTGCATTTCCTGTCCTTGTGATTTATTTCTGCCCAGAGCTTGCGCACTCTCCTGTATTTGTATTTTGTCCATGACAGAAGTCTGGTCACTATATTCTGAACCTTCTTGCCTCTTTGTTACTGCATTTGGTTATTGCATCAAGGCTTAACTGTACTTGGTTACAACATTAGCAAAACAGAAAGGTGATGGCTGGAAGGTTTTGAATTAATCATAACCACGGGCACAGCTCTAGGCAACCCTCCAGACCATTGTTTTTCAGCCTGCCAAGCCATTACAGAAGGGGAAAAATCACATGCAAATCAGGCTTGGTCCTACCCCAAAAGGGGCAGTCCAGCCCGAACTGCTAGGTCACATCCCTTCTGCACGAGACCACAAGCATCCCCATACATGTTTCAGCCTTGTTGGGCATCATCAGTGAGGAGTAGCTTGGGTCTCTAGGCCTGGCAGACTCCGGACCCACGTCTGGGCATACCCGTCCCACTCGGGGTGACTTTAGCAAAACAGAAAGGTGATGGCTGGAAGGTTTTGAATTAATCATAACCACGGGCAAAGCTCTGGGCAACCCTCCAGGCCATCGTTTTTCAGCCTGCCAAGCCATTACAGAAGGGGAAAAACATATGCAAATCAGGGTTGGCTCTACCCCAAAAGGGGCAGTCCAGCCCGAACTGCTAGGTCACATCCCTTCTGCACGAGGCCACAAGCATCCCCAGACATGTTTCAGCCTTGTTGGGCGTCATCAGTGAGGAGTAGCTTGGGTCCCAAAAGGGGCAGTCCAGCCCGAACTGCTAGGTCACATCCCTTCTTCACGAGACCACAAGCATCCCGATACATGTTTCAGCCTTGTCTTGGCATACCCGCCCCACTCGGGGTGACTTTAGCAAAACAGAAAGGTGATGGCTGGAATGTTTTGAATTAAACATAACCACAGGCAAAGCTGTGGGCAACCCTCCTTTCAGCCTTTTCAGCCTGCCAAGCCATTACAGACCCGGTAGACTCGGGACCCACGTCTGGGCATACCCGTCCCACTCGGGGTAACTTTAGCAAAACAGAAAGGTGATGGCTGGAAGGTTTTGAATTAATCATAACCACGGCAAAGCTCTGGGCAACCTTCCAGACCACAACATTGCCTGCTCACTATTTTTTGTACTTTTATGATCTCTCTAGTTGCTTGGCTCCTGGCACACTGGACATTGCCCGCCTTTTACCCTGTCTCCCTGCACTGTACGGATAGCAGACATTGTGTCTTTAGTGTGTGGGTGTTTATGTATGTATGTTTGACCCTGCCATGCTATGTGTATCTTGCTATTTGTACCTGTGTTGGGTTCCTGCTATTATGTTTAGTCTTATGTTCCTCCACTCTATGTCCACTGCACTGTTTGTATCTGTGCATGTATGGGTATGTGTGGATGCAGGAGGGAGGGAGTGGAACTCCAGCCATGCTCCTGTCCGGACAAAGGGACTCCATTCACTCCAAAACCCAGCCAACCTTCCAGAAAACTGAAACTGTTCCCAGCCCAGGTGACAGCTGCCAGCCTTACAGCCAGTGTAAACTGCATCCTAGTGCAGGCCCTTTCATCTCTTCCTGGGAACTCCTCCCACCCCCCAGTAACACCAGTCTAACAATCTGGCCTACCGTTTTCATCTATTGCACCTGCCTGCATTTGCCCACTTGCCCTACACCCTGTGATTCCACCCCTTCCTGTCCCCTTGGGCATTGGAAACAGCCCAGAAACCAGTCCCCCTGGTGTGTTTATCATGGGGGCGGGAGAAACAGCCTCATAAGCGCATGAAATTGCTGGCAGTGGTGTACTGAATGTGTGAATTGTGGTAGAAAAGCTGAGGAGGTCCTTTAGCAGGTTACCCTCTTACCCTCCACGTGGCTTTGCTTTTCAGCCACATGGGCCTGTTGCCTGTCTTTCAGCCCCTCTGGACCAAAGTTTCTCCCTCTTCTCTTAGCTCTCACCCTCTCTACCACTCTCTTCTCTCCCCTGTCTCGCCATCTCTCACCGGCTATTTATTCCTCCCTCGCTCGCTCTCCACTTTCTCTCTCATTGCTCGGTGCTATGCATTCTGTCTTCTCTCCCCTCTCCCGAATCTCTCTCTCTTGCACTCTTCTCCTTCCCAGCAGCCTCCCCACTCGTATTTTCCCTCTCAAACCCTTACTTTACTTTATTTATAAAGCGCAACCAATGACCCGGAGGCTAACGGGTGCGCATGAAAACAAGAGACTACACAAACGAACATAAATCATAGAAAATCAGATCAGAAGGGAGAAAACAAAATTAAACTTGGAATCAACCAATAACAATTCTAAGACTCGTGGAAGCAGCCAACTTTGCTAATGAATTAATACAATTAAGAAACACAGGGAGATTGCTACAACCACATCCAATGACAATACAATCAGGACTGTACTTTGAAGTAATTCCTTAATTTGCACCTTCTGCAGAAATATCAGATATTGGGTTCTAATATAGCTCCAACCAGTTTAACACTGCAACCATGTCAGGACTTTATTCCAAAGTGCCTCTCTCGGTTTGGTACTCTTTACATGGTTTACATTCATAATGACCATGTTTGTTTTATCGGCCAGCAACACTTTAAGATATGGATTTACAATCTCAGGCATAGAAGCCTTTCTCAAACAAATGTCTTTACTCGATGAGAAGCGAATAGGATTGAACACAGGACAACTGGGTACTGATGGCTGTGAGCAATTTGTTGTCACTTTGCAAACCGAGGGAGTGAGACCAGATGAGGTGATTACATGCCATAAAGGCCATGTGAGATGGTATAACTTACGGTTGATTCAACAATCACAGATACAGAGTCATTGGATGGATACCACTTAGTTTGGCAGCTTACGTCTGCCTTATTGACAGTTATTGGGACAGCTGGATTGTCTGTTTGGCACTGTTAGTCCATTCTACCTGAGGAGTTATAGCATCAAAAGAGTGAATTGAGGCCTGGAAGTCCAAAACCATCTTACACTTATCAAGGTCACAGATAATCCTCTCTTGACCAAACTGTCAGCTTGTGGCCAAAATCCATTCTTTATCTTGATCCATATTAGCAAGGGCTTTAGAGATGACAGTAGCCATACTATTAAAGGGGAATTCCATGGCTTTGTTCACTACTAGATTCAAACCGTTTTACCTTTTTACGATACACAGGTGACTTGCTCCTGTTGATCTTGATAAACCTGTAAAGGGGACTTGGGGTTGGGGGGGCAGGGGGTCAGCAGTCGAGTCTATGATATCATTATCTTGCAATGCATCTATGTCCTGATTAATGGAAGGGGAATCTGAAAAATGGCAAAGTTCATTATTCCTTAGTTCCGTTTTTTCTTTTTGAGACGCTGTCTGCACTGAGTTCTTCTAGCCAAAACATCCAAGATGCAGAGATCACCTGTAGACAAAGGGGCACCAACTCGCCCCTGTCAGGAATGGTGAAAATCTGATGTAACTTTAAGTGACTGCGGTTTGTGCCCGACATTATACCATCTTTAGCCAAATAAATGCAAAAAGGAGCTTCCAACCCAAAAAAGACACAGTTAAAGTGGGTAAAGCAGGACACTTATAGGAAGCTTACAAGCTATTGCATGGCCATGCAGCCCCCCGCCAGGACCGAAAAAAGAAAATCTCCTGATTAAGCTATTCCTTCTTACCCTTCACTCCAAAGTAAGAGCTGGCATACAAGGACGTCAGAGGCACGAATATCAGAGGCACGACAATGCCAGCTCCAGGCCAAGCCCCGAAGCACAGTAGACGCTGGAGCTCGCTTGCGTTCAGAACCCCCTCTTCCTGGATAGATAAAAGAACCTTCCATATTTCCCTTGGTGTCCATTCCACCCCCTGCATCCAAGGTTACTCTGCAGGCCCCTAGGTGCCACGAAAGTGGGTGTGCTTTACGTGTAGGTCTACCGTTGATGCTCCGCCTTGTGCAAGTAGCCCAGTGCAGACCCTCATGTATGTCCAGTGTGCCAAACATAATCTGCTGGCAATAAGTCTACTTCTCTGCCATTAATAAATCTGTTCTCGATTTTTGACCTGTAGAAAGACTTTGGTGCAGTCATTAGTGTTCCCACTCTTTGGGGGAGCCTGCCTGCTCCTGCCAGAAGAGGAACCCAATCCTCCTTGCATACACAATGCACCTTCTGTTAATCTCTGGCCCAAAACTGTGGCTCTGCCTGGGGTCTACCATCCATAATTGTCACGGACTGCTAACTTTGCCTTTGCAGCTTCACCTCACACTGGTCCCTTGTGACTTTCTGAACACCACCACAATCATTGATGAATAGGTAATCATACACAACTAATAGTATGATCCAATTTAGACTGGTGGTTACCCCTCCTGTGTTATACCTCACGCTTCAGCCCAAGGTTTCGCCATTCGGTGCTGTCCCTCTTCTTATAATATTTATTGATACAGTTTTCATTCTAATAGGGATCTTTTCTCCTAAACCTTACAGCCATTTGCCAAACCTCCTCTAACCTTCTGCCTTATTCAGCACCTAGTAGTAGCTCACAGCCCTGTGCCCTCTGGTCCGGGCACACACACACTTTCCCCCCATCCCACACTTCCCTTACCCATGGGGCAGACACTAAGCTTCTCGGAAGATCAAACAAATTACATCATACAAGGCCCGTCTCGGTGCCTTACAGCTTACCACCTCCACGGCCTCGGGAGATGAACTCTCAAAACCTAGAAAGAAATGTTTCCGAACGGAAGTTCATGGACACTTTCTGAGGAAATACCTGAAGGCGAATCTGTTAACAATGGAACAGACTATTCGAAATGAACCTGCCCTCTTTTTGGAAGACCAAGAGTACATGATCGGGTCCAGCCAAATTGCTACTAAATGTAGCCGGGACCTCATGGTACTTATCACCACAGCCCAATGTATCCATCTGAAAATCAAGGACGAACTTGAAAGTGAAGAAAGGAAATTCCTGAACAACACCGCACTGGATAATGCACATGACAAACTTAAGGAAATTAACACCATAATGGACCAATTTATGTCCATCACGCTAGAAAAGAAACATAAGAAACTAGCAAAAGATATGAGCACATTCAAGCTAGAAAGATTATACCCATACCTAGCACCGGACTATAAAGAAAACAAGGACAAAGAAAGGGCACAAAATACAGAAGGGGCCACAAGACAGAGAAAACGGTGGGTCACTTTCTCAGATACTTCCAGCTCAGATTCTGGACCCGATGACCAACACTTCAACTATGGAATTAATCTACACCAGAGGCCTTATTACCCACAGCCACTGCCTTTTTTAGGGAGAGGGGGCCCTAGAAACACTTTCTGGATGCCCCCCCAATGCCACTGTTCGGATACCCGACTTGACGACAACCGAGGGGGCGCAGGCGCAACCAGCGCCGCCAGTAAACACGGATGAATTACCAATGTTCAACCTTTCGGGTTTCGACTTGTCCAAGGAAGAAATCTCAGTGCTTTCCAGGGGCCTCCAACCAACCCTACCAACTGGTTCAGCATAGAGAATGAGTTTAAGAGCTTTTTTCACACAATTCGCCTAAAAGCACATTTTCTGGATTCCAATCATACTCCTCCAGATGACGACACAGGCTTCAGAACCAAATCCACTTATTGTCCCAATGACAATGAAACAGATCCTTCCCTCATCACTTTTGAAAAATGTGTCAAACATGAAATCTCCAAGTTACAAGCAACACAGAAACCTATTAGACACAACCTAACCAACAGTGAACAGCAGGCGCTGAAGGAGTTATCCTCCAACCATAAGATTGTTATCAAAACAGCAGACAAGGGAGGTGGCATAGTTGTCCAAAGTATCGACCAGTACAAGGAAATGGTGATGACCCTTCTCAATGATGAGAACAACTATAGGAAATTGGGGAAGGATCCCTACGATGCCATCAAACAGGAAATCACAGCATCCACCAGATAGGCCCTAGAACAGGACTGGATCACGGAAAAAGAAGAGACGTTCCTGAATAGCTCGAAGGGCAGAATCCCATCATTTTATCCACTACCCAAGCGACACAAGGACGCCACCAACCCTCCCGGGAGACCTATAGTCTCAGGCTGTGGGTCCATTCTAGAACCCTTATGTAAGTTTATCGACTTCTTTTTAAAGGCTCTAAGTCAACTTACTCTGACATATCTTAGGGATACCATGTAGACTATTAACGTCTATGAAGACACACCTTTTGACAACACCAAGGAGATCCTTTTAAGTCTGGATATAAAAGCATTATATACCAGCATTCCTCAGACAGCAGCGTTGAAATGTATACGCAATCACCTCACTCACCATATGAGCCAAAGAAGTGTGAACTTCTTCATTGAACTGGTAGAAATAGCCTTGACCAAGAACGTCTTTAACTTCGACAAAACATTTTTCCTTCAGATCAGCGGTAATAATGGGGGCAGCATTTGCCCCAAGTCTTGCCATCATCTATATGGCAGAGTTTGAGGCCACATATGTACTCAATATGCACAACCCTTTTCAGAACAGCATAACTATGTGGCGTTGATACATTGAGAATGTTATCTTTATCTGGAACAGACCACCACTAGAACTCCTGGACTTTTACACCTGGCTGAACACACAATCCACGGAAATACAATTCACTATTTGCAGTAGCCAGTCTTCCATCAATTTTCTGGAAATGTCCATCAAGGTCCAGGAGGCCAAACTTATAAACACCCTCTGCAAAAAAGAGACAGAGAGAAACACGTTACTCCACTACAGAAGCTACCACCCACGGAATCTAAAGGATAACTTGCCCTTTGGCCAGTTTCTTAGACTGAGAAGAAACTGCTTGGAAGTCCAACTGTACCGACACCATGCAGAACAACTAGAATCCAGACTATCAGCATGTGGGTATCTGAGGAAACTGCTTAAAAACACCCGTAAAAGAGCACTGTGTACTCTTCGTGAAACACTCCTTGAACCAAGGAACAGAAATACTGGGAATGACATTACATGTGTCACCACATTTGGGCCCAATACCAACAAGATTAAAGGCATCGTCAAACGATTCTGGCCACTGATCCGCCAGAGCCTACTGAACGAACCTCTCCCGAGAATGGCACTTAAACGCTTTAAGAACCTCTGAGTGCCTAACACATGCCCAACGACCGAAGAAGCTTTCAAGATCAGGGCTTTGGAACCTCAGGGACCTGTCAGGACATCACACTTGTGGCACGTGTTCTGTGTGCCATTTTACCTGTAAAATGAAATCATTCCATATAGCAGGCAAAGACTGGACCCTTCGCAATTTCTCCAACTGCAAAACATTCAATGTCATTTATGCCATCAAATGCCCGTACGGGCTACAGTATGTGGGCCAGATCAGCAGGCCTGTGAACAAACGCATTGGGGAGCACCGCTGCAGGATCAGATGCAGGTCGGCAGCTGCACCCCTGATATCCCACTACATGGAACATAAACATAACCAGGATCAACTAAAATGGTGGATCCCAGACAAGGTGCAGAATACATCGAACATCAGAAATTCATTGAACTACAAAGAAGCCTGGTGGATCTTCAAGTTGCGATCGATCGAGATGTGCCTCAATGAAGCAAAGCCCTCATGCCCCTACCGCTGAGATGAACATGGGACTTAGATGCATGCTCTACACTACATGGCCTCCCCGCACCATACCACACACTTGCAATTTCTGGGTCACAATTCACAAACTGTGCATAAGCCTGGTCACTACTCCTCACCACGCTGGATCCACCAACACCTCGCAACATCATGCCCGTTCGAATCTGGGCAGCTGCATTGCCAACGTCTAGCATTTCTGCTCTTACTCACAGAGCAGTACACTCCGCCTGGCGCTCACACCATTTGAGCCTTCTGAATATGTACATACAGCAACCACTAGAGACTCAACCCTAATTCCTTCCCACACTGTTGCAGGCTCCGGCAACCCAGACTCCCCAGTCAAGTGCTTCCAATTGGCCAAGAGCAGTGCATGCCCTCAACTGGCCTCTCTACCACTGTCTAACTGCACTCATAAACCTCCACAGTGGTTCTAGCCTTGAGCCCCCCTTGACCAGCCAGACTCAGCCAAATATGCAGTCTTCACTCCCTATTGGCACGCGCACATTCAAACTTAGATATGCACTCGATACTTCATGTCAGGCTGCAGCAGACCTAACCATACAACATAGGTACCAGCACAATCTCTAAAAACAAGACGTAGCCATAATGCTTTTACTACCTATGAGGACTTCAAACTCCTCACAACTACTGAGACACTATCCGGCTTCATGTTTTAAAATAATGCGCATGCGTATTAGCAAAGACACCTCAGCTGGGATGCCTCGTTGTCTCACAACATGCTACTGTATGCTCCCACCATCTCCCCATTCCGGACTTGTCCCTGTAGCCCCAGTTTAACGTAACCCAACCTGTTCCAACTTCCACGCGCAGCCAGTAGCCCCATACACGACACAGAGACATGGGGTGTTACATAATTTCACTATATCACGATATCTCTCTGCACTTTGTGGTGTAAGCGGGCTACAACTCCCCATAGCAATGTTTCTAGGGTGGTGGTAACATCACCACTAGCAACGTGTAAAGACTCAGACTGAGCTTCTGAATGGCGCATGCGCTCTGACTACACACAACTCGCCCGAGCATGTGCCCTATGGTCCACCTTCAATGCTTAACACAGCTCCTCGGGACACAACCGTCTCTTTCCGTTACGGTGGCCGCAGCTTGCATCATTATTCGGCCGGAGGTAAGCGATACACTCATCAGGGGCTCTAAACCATTTACTAGCCACTCGCAAGCAGCCTGCTATTTTGCTAAATCGTAGATGCACGACCTTGACAGCCTCTTGCTGTCTCTTTCTCTGCACAGTGCTGTGTATCGACCCTCCACCAGGTGCCATTAAGGGCACAACGTCCATCTTTCTCTTTCCTGGGTGAAGAACACTGCCCCCTGCACCGCGCATAAGACTGCTTGGACGTGGACACGCTGTCATAACCCGTGTCACCCCCTCCACAGGCGCTCAAGACAAGTTCTGTTTGCATCGACCACCTTTATTGTATACATACACCTGACTGGCTACAAACACAGCTACCAGTGCCTTGAGGTAAGCGCACCGCCCTTTTTAGCTGCCTCGTACACCCGACTCATACCCGCTGCTCCCCTTTAATTACATGCCCTCTCCACCCACAGATTGAGCCTGGACTCTGGCCAGACCCTCGAGCCTGGACAAGCCACCCACTACACAGAGTGCAGCATTACTCAAGATAGATTCTGCTGCTTCTATCTATGGGCGACATCTACGAGCCCACTCCACCCCACCCATCCCCGCCCGGGACCCAAGCACAAGGTCTGAGCCACTACTTAAGATAATGTAATTATCCGTGATCATTGTAGATCTTTACCCACCTTTCCCTTAATAATCTGAGGTTATTTTGCTTTTAAGATTCCTTTGTGTGCTCACAATTGTAGGCAGACGCGATCCTGAGGCACGGAAGAAGGCACAACTGGGAGCCAAAACAAATACTTAATCTTGGGAATCCTGTTCCTGACATAGACCTAGGATTGGTCACCATTCAACGGCAGCAAGACCCACATTCTGTGAGGCTTTTCTGAGAACACACTTTGTTCCCCCCACACCCCTCTCGTTTCCTTGCATAGTTTTCTTGTACTGACTGTGCACTTGTACCAATGAGTCTATTTTGCAAGGGTATAGGTCTATGATGGCATTGAATTATGTGATGCGCTTGCCCCCACCTGAACTGTGTTCAAATCAAATGTGGAGCTTCAAACTGTTGTTTGTTTAACATGTTTGGGTCATTACAAGTATGAGACTCATGCTCTGATGTACTTGTTTATTTACGGCAAACTGGTATGTACCACCTTTATTGTCTTACAACCAGAACTATGATCAACATTAAATAAATCCCATGTTCTAGCCATTGAAACAAGGCTAACAGCAATTTTGTAATTGTCGCGGACTGCTAACATTGCCTTTGCACCTTCACCTCAGACCAGAGTGTGGGTCCCTGGTGACTTTCTGAACACCACCACAGTCATTGATGGATAGGTAATCATACACAACTAATGGTATGATCTAATTTAGACTGGTGGTTTCCCCTCTAACACAGGGGGTTTCCCCTCCTGTGTTATACCTGGGATCTCCCATACGGCTTTCCCCATTTCGGCCTGCCTCACAAGTCCACAATACTGTCAGTTTGAGGTATGTTAAATTGGTAAATGTTGCAGGTGGTGCCAAGCAGCTGGTTTGTGGGCAGTAGGTTCCCCGTTTAGGTTTACCCAAGGCTTTGGACCTTAATTATAGGATTGTCCATGGGAGTTGTTTTCTGTAAGGCATAATAGTTGCTTGCTCGGAAAAGAAGGTGTTAGAGCAGGGGGAGGTGGGGTTATGATTTAACGCTGCTGGAAGCAACAAAGCATATGTGGAGGCACGTTTGGGCATTGTTTATGGCATTGTAGGGACATGCTCTATGACACCTCCTTCCCTATTTTCTTGAGTGCGTCCCGCTGTTTTGTCACGGTAGCCCATGTTGCCTTTTCTCCTACAACACCCCTCACGTTTAGCTCCTACTCCAGCTTCACTCCACAGAGTGTCTAGTGTGAAAGGGAGGAAGGGTTCTCGGGTCTCCGTGGTGCCAAAACCCTTTCTTCCCATAGGTGCAACGTTCATCTCTACTGCCTGCCAACAGATCAAGCAATGGCAGCCCTCGTCTGTCGTGCTCCTAAAAATGGGATGTCTAAAGGTAAACAAGCATTGTAGTTGTGAATGGAGTGTGTGATAAGTGGGGTATTGTAAGTATTTTAAATATCTATATCAAGGGAAGCTACCCCCAAGCATCACGGGAGTGTCGGGCCATTTTACATTCCATAACTCCTTTGATGGGTTTCAACCAAGGGACTTTGGGGTCATTGGCAATGCGACCACATCGTCTTAGTGTGTTCATAGCATTGGGTATAGGGTGTATGGGTACACTACCGTAGGTTATCTTGTAGCAGGGACCACTAACCATAGAATGGTAATGCTCAACAAGATCTATGGAATTAGGGCCGTTTGCGTTTCTGAGATGGGAAGGAATATGCCTAAGTTACTGATGAGTCCTCACGTGCATAGTACGAAGTTGTACTCACAATGCCTTGCAGTAGCCCCATTGAATGCCTGCGTAACAGTTTAACACAGAGCTATTTGTGTGCATGTCATAATTTCTTAAAGAGGCTTGCCGTTAATTTGATTTAGAAGTGGTGGGCACTCAGCTGAGTATGTATGTACTACAGCTGTTAGATTGTCTCCAAGCAGAGGAGGCAGAAATCACGTTTTTCCACCTCCCACCATGCCGAAAACATATAATGTCTCGGAGCAAATCTGTTGGGATGTATGAAGAAGGAAGCCCCCGCATGGAGATCAGAGGATACTCAATACAGGAAGCAACAGTTCAGGTCGAACCATCAACAAGTGCCTCAATGATGGGTCCGGATGCTGTGGTTCTGGCAGAAATATGTGGCTTTGGCCAATGACAAGGGTTGGGAAGTTATGTTATGTTATGTTACCTTCACTTATAAAGGTCACGGTCGCCCAAAGGCATCATGGCGCTGATGAGGAAGCTACCGAGCAGGAAGAACAGTAGTGGGCAGGGAGCTAAAAAATAGTTGTTTTCAGGGCTTTCCTGAAAGCCAGGTGGTTAGAGGTAGACTTGAGTGGCGGTGGGAGGGTGTTCCACAACCTGGCCGCAGCGATGGAAAAAGCTCTGCCACCAAGTCTTTCCCGGTTGTACCTAGGAACCACCAAAAGGTTGGTGGTCGAGGAGCGAAGATTGCGTTCCGGGATATATCGGACACATTTGGTTTGAAGAAACTCCGCTCCTAGGCCCTGGATTGCCGATGGACAATACACAGTGATTTAAATTTAACTCGCTGAGCCACTGGGAGCCAGTGAAGTTGGCGAAGCACTGGCGAAATATGTGCTCCATATAGAGAGCCTGTGGCCAGTCTAGCTGCCAGGTTTTGCATGCGTTGGAGACGCTGGAGAAGGCCCACCGGCTGAGCGAGATACAGGGAGTTACAATAGTCCAAACGTGAAAGGACTAGTGCGGCCACCACAGGAGGGCGCATAGCTTCTGGGATCATAGGGAGGACCTTCTTAAGTACCCTAATCTGGTGGTGGGTGGATTGGCAGACCGCTGAAACCTGATTTGACATGGACAGGGAGGTGGAGAGAATATAGTGAGGCAGTAAAAACAAGTTAAAGGGTGAGGCCAGTAGAGAATTTAGAGAACTAGTTAGGAGACTTAACCTTGGCTCACACAATTGTGGAGAAATTCCCAGAACAGGGGCCAGCCATTTTTGGGTACTACATCATTACCGAATATAGAAAGTTTGGAGTTTCGGGTTGGTCATTAAGAGACCAGAGATTCAGAATGTGGATGCAGAGCGACACACAACTCCATCTGGAACACAAGCTGGTAGAGGAATGGTTCGAACCCAAGGGCTGGCATCTCGGGCAGCGTGCAAAGCGGAACTTAGCTTGGGGAGGGGAAAAGATGGCGAGAAGTCAAACGGCACTGAATAGGGGAGGAGCAGCTTGATACAAAAGCAGAGAGGCCAGCTGCTAAACTTCATCTGGGGGTGGGGGGGGTGGGTCAGGGAACAGCTGGCGATGAGGCAAGGTGGTTAGTATACAGGGCTTACATTGAGTAATGGGAGGCCTGTGGCACACAGCTCACAGCTGGGGATGTGAGGAGGGAAGAGTACAAGACTATGGGAGAGGGGCACAGCTAGCTTGGAAGTCAATGAATTTGTGCAATAACTAATGAAGGTGTAGTTATGGAACGACATGCCGTTTTCGGCACATATGTACGGTCTGCAGGCGGGCTCTCAGAAAAGTTCTGTGGCACAGGGACTTGGAGCACTAACAGGGAGCAGGAAAGGAGTGGAACAAGGAAGTAAGGGTTAGGTGCGATGGAGGTGGAGTGAAGTAAGGTAGGAAGACATAGCTGAGGTAAAGACAACACAAGAAGTGGATGATCGCAGGTAGGATTAGAGGTTTGGGTTAGTTTAAGTTAAGCTTCGGCATAGTGGGATACAAGCTCGGGGGCAAGAAGAACTCTTACTAAGGGGGACTCTTTGGTGTCTATATGCATTCACTGGTGGTGACATTGGTGATACTGCAATAAAACTATGTGTCATTGTCTTTCTTTATCGTACACAGACAACTAAGACAGAATGGAAGATGGAACTATAAATGTCCTGTCTCTGTAATGACACCAACAGAAAGGAAGAGGATGTTGGAGTGGGGGGGGGGGGTTAGTTTTTTCTTTTATAGCGCAACACTCCTTCAGGCCTCAGTGCACTGACAACATACAACAGACAAAAAACATTAAACATGGAACATGTGAACAATCGGAATACAATCATCAAGGGAGTGCTATGCATGGTCCACCACCAGTCTTAAATTCGTAGGATTAGTTGTAAAGTTTTTATAAATGCTCAGGAAAATGTCAGAAATTACTACTACCACAACTGACAAATACACAGTCTATATTTCCTTCGTCACACCATTCAGTTATATGGATCCTACGAATAAACTTCAGGTCAGAAGATCTAAGAACGCCAGGGCCCATCCTTTGGTGAAGCCAGAATAGGACCTTGTATTATTTCTAACATCAAAAGACCTGTAAGAACCTAGGGAGGCCCTTAAAAACAATTTTTATTATCAAGAATAACACAGTTTAAACTTTTATTTAAAATCTCTTGCATGTGAATCTTGTCAATACAATAATGTTCAGAAGAATGGGGATTTGACTAGAAATTTGAACGTTGACCGACGGGGTTCATTATGTGTCAAATTCTCTGCAACCCCTAACAATTGCAGACGGAATTAATGATTGGGCTTGAGTTGGAGCAGGCTGCACAGTTGGAGCAGGCCAAAGGAATATTCCTTACTTCAGGTCCAGCTATTAAGCACACGCTGTGAATTTCCACTTGAGGAGGGGTATTCTCGCAGCTTTCAATTAGCTTAAACCAGCATGCAAAATCGTCAAAGGAACTGGACGTGGCCAAATTCAAAATAATACAGTCCTTCGGGGCAGCTTCTTCAAATCCCTGGCTTGTTGATAAGTTTGTGAGGCACTGCTTTGGGTAATCCCCAGATCAATCGGTAGAATGGCATGCACTCCCCCAGGCAGTTCTCCTGTGAACTGAGTGGAATTATCCCTCGTATCCAGAACTCCCCTGGGCTGAGTCGGTAGACTGGTAAAATCTGAAACGTCCACGATGGGGCGGGTCAAGTGGGGCAACAAAGGGTCGGCATTCATAGATTTCACTTGGCTCTCACTTAAAGTAGGAAACTCACAGATACCGAAATCCATTAAGATTAGATTCCATGAGCCGCTGTTTGCGTCTGGCACTTAACAGAAGTACCTTAGTTAATCAGCTGCCCCAAGGCAGTGAAGCGACCAAAGGGCTACCATGTTCCCTGAGGTCTGAGGGATCCAGCAATTTCTGGGCAGCAAATTTAGGGGGTGTTAGAACACCCACCTGGAGGACTGTGGGTGGTGTCATCGCTCCTGGCAGCTCTATTCCAAATTCCAGGATCTCCCGACGGCCGAACGGGCTGCTGTATTCCAGTCACGGGTGCGCGCATGCACGGACCACGGCGGTCGACAGCTTGTGTGCCAAGCCTCGTTCCCGCTCCAGCAGGGCCACGGGGCGTGCGCGGCCCGGTCTGCGCTCCAAGCCTCGGCTTCATGCCGAGTGGTGTAAATAGCGCTAGAGTGCAGGGACGAATCGAGTCTTAACGCGGTTCGTTCCTGACTCTCCGCTGCTTCGCTTTGGGCTTGCCCGCTCCAGATTTACATCCCTGGGGTTCTGTTCATATGTCTGCCTCTATCCAGCTCCCACTTTTGCCGGGTCTGGGTTCCTGGATCTCCCTGGGCTCTCTACCTTCCTGAGTGGGTTCCTTCTTTCCTGGGGCCCAGTCCTCCCTGGTTCCCCTCCTTGGGTTCCATTTCAGTCTGCCTTGCTGGGTACCAGTCTCTGGCCTGATTTCCTGCCTCAATTCTCAGCTCCTTTTGGATTCCTGCTCCTGGACTGTGGTGCTTCTCCAGATTCTACAGCCCTTCAGTGTCCAGTTTGTGACTGTTCCCATTGTATTCTTCCTGAACAGTGTGTGCTTCCCTCTTCACTGCAAGTATACGGAGGGTCTCCTCTTCAGTCCTCAACCAGCATATCTGAATTCTTGGACTTATTCTCAACCAGCATACCTGAATTCTTGGACTTATTCTCAACCAGCATACCTGAATTCTTGGACTTATTTTCAACCAGCATACCTGAACTCTTGGACTTGCCTTCAACACCAGTTATCTTCCCTGTCAGTGCTTGACTGTCTTGATGACACGTAAATCCGCAGGGAAGAGTCCTCGTGGCGTCAGGAGGTGGTCCCCGCCCATACCTGTACCATCAGGGCCGGGTTGGGGTTGTTTCCTTGCGTCACTCTTTCATCTACCGGTCTCCTGATCAACCAGACTGGCTTCCTCATCACGGGCATCCTCCGGAAATACAGGTACCTCACGGTCACGTGACGCTTGCCTTAACAGATTAAGACGCCTAACTACCAGTTCTGACCCCGAGATGGAAGACACCGAAGAATTAAAAAATGAAATTAGGGCCTTACGTGCCGAGATGACAGCTCTACACCAGGAGAACCTTTCTTTGCGACTGATGGTGGCCCAGGGAGCCAGCTCCAGTATCTCGGCTGAATCAGTGATGGCCCAGACCAGTCCAGTGAAATTTGATGGTGATCCTCGGCAAGTTGCCGAGTTTTGTAATCACTGTAGGATCCATTTCTTGTGTCGTCCAACGCATTTCAACCAGGACAAGGCCAAGATAGGTTATATTTTGGAGGAATTTGGTTGGAAATGCGTTGGCCTGGGCTACACCCTTGGTGGTAGCCAAGAGCCCCTTTTTGGAGGACTTTGTTGCTTTTGAAAAAGCCTTTTTGGAAGTGTTTCAATCACCTAATCTTTCTGCGACAGCCCAGAATCAGCTCATGGACTTAAAGCAAGGTTCAAGTGACATTATTTCCTAAATTAGTCATTTTCGACAACTGGCCACCGACTCACAATGGCCAGAAGTTACTCAGAAAACATTGTTACGAAGGGGACTAAGAGAGGAATACAAGGACGAGTTGTTGCATATTCCTGAACCTGACACTCTGCAGGCCCTCCAAGAACAAGTCTTACGAATTGACCATAGGTTGGCTGAAAGACGGAGCGAGAGACGTCATTCGGAAAGAACAACTCCACGATTTCTGCCGGTACCATCCAAGGCTTCTGGCTCCTCTGAGTCGGCACCTGAACCGATGCAATTGGGAGCTGTCAGAGGCCCCTTATCGGATGTCGAGAAGAAACGAAGAAGAGACCTCCAATTATGTTTGTACTGCGGGGCCTCCGGGCATTTCCTCAGCACCTGTCCTCTACGACCACTCCGGAAGTCGGAAAACTAAATGGCATGTCGTATGTAGGGAAGGCAACGACAGGCCCTTCACCCTTTTATTCAGTCCTTCCGGATAACAAGCTGGATCGGCAACCCATGCAACCAGTGGTACTTATGGCCTTGTGTATCAAGGTCTCTTGGCCGGGTAAAGAACCCATCGAGGTGTTTGGGTTGTTGGATTGCGGAGCTTCTGGCAATTAAATTGATATCGATTTTTTGGCCAGAAATGGGATCTCCTTGCTTGAGAAGAAATGTGCTTCAATGGTGGAAGTTATAGATGGGACCCCTTTGTCTTCTGGTCCAGTCCACCAACATACAAGAACCCTGCTACTACAGATTGAGGGACATCAAGAACAGATTTCTTTGGATGTTATCAAGACACGCATGTATCGCATAATCCTGGGGTTACCCTGGTTGCTATATCACAATCCAAACATCAATTGGTAAACCCGAACATTAGTATTTGGTTCTGACCGTTGTGTCCAGGAATGTTGTGTTAGTGATTCCTCTGTCATGCCGGTATCTATCTCAACTCAAACTGATGGAAGTGGTAGACCTTACCTTTATTCAGTTGCTTCAATACCTTCTGAGTACTCCAAATTCCAGGGTTTGTTTTAAGAACCTAAAGATATTCCTTTACCACCTCACAGAACCTTTGATTGCACCATCTACCTATTACCGGATTCCGTGATTCCACATGGCAAGGTATACTCTCTAACCACACAGGAAAAGGAAGTATTACAGGAGTATCTACAGGAATGTCTCCAGAAAGGATATATTTCTCCCTCGAATTCTCCAGCGGGATTTCCCTTCTTTTTTGTCAAGAAGAAGGAGGGTACCCTACGACCATGCGTCGATTACAGGCAACTAAATGACATCACCAGGAAAGACAGATATCCTCTTCCATTGATACGGACAATCATGGAATCCCTGCATAATGCCCGAGTGTTTACAAAGTTTGACCTCTGAGGGGCTTATCATTTGGTGCGCATAAAACCCAGTGACGAATGGAAAACTGCATTCAAGACACTGTTGGGACATTACGAGTATCGGGTTATGCCCTTTGGCTTATGCAATGCCCCTTCAGTCTTCCAGAGCCTCATGGACCATGTATTTGCAGATCTAATCGGGATTTCTGTTTGGGTGTATTTGGACGACATCTTGGTATTCTCGAAAGATCTTAAGAAGGAACACACAGTTCAGGTGAAAGAGGTTCTTAAAAGGTTACAAAAGAATCATTTATATGCCAAGCCCGAGAAGTGTCTTTTTCATCAAGATCATATCGAATTCCTTGGATACATAATCAGTACCCCTGGCATACATATGGACTCCGCTAAGGTCCGAGCAATTTTGGAATGGAAGCCCCCAGTGATCGGCGATCTCTTCAACGTTTCCTTGGTTTCATCAATTTTTATCGCCGTTTCATACCATCTTTTTCCAAGTTGACCGCCCCACTATCCAGTTTGACCAGTGTCAAGAAGACCTTTGAGTGAGGGCCGGAAGCCGCCGTCTCTTTTCAACAATTGAAGGAAGCTTTCAGCACTTGTCCGATACTTCATCATCCTCAAGAGGATAGGCCTTTCATAGTGGAAGCCCACGCTTCTGACTTTGTAGTAGGAGCCGTTTTGTTACAATAATCCAGGATTGGAAGCGGAATTCCCACTGGCATACTATTCCAGAAAACTCACAGCCTGTGAACGAAATTACCCAGTAATAGAGAAGGAACCTCTGGCTATTATCACCGCATTTGAGGAATGGCATCACTACCTCCTGGGAGGCCAGTTCCCAGTGGAGGTACGCACAGACCATCGTAATTTACAATTTCTGCGTTCTCTTCAGTGCAGGACCTCACAACAGGCTCGGTGGGCTTTCTTCTTTTCACATTTTGACTTCAATATAACCTATGTACCTAACACCAGAAATGTAAAAGCAGATGCGTTATCTCACTCCTTGGAGGATGATATCAAACAAGAAGGCCGAGATCAACCTGTGTTAGCCCAGAAGCATTTCCTCTTGGCTCTAGTACTCTATCTACTGAAAGTTGCTCAAGAAACCTCAGTAGACCCCAGACGGTCTGTCCTACTGAAACATCCACAAGTAAGCGAAAGGGACGGACTACTATTCTTCTGGAGTAAGTTCTATTTACCCACTGAAGGTCTCCGTAGAGCTGTGTTACATGGTTTACATGATTCCAAGATAGGAGGGCACCATGGTATTCGATCTACGCAGGAAGTGATAGCTCGTCAATTCTGGTGGCCAGGATGGGCTACTCAAGTTAAGCAATATGTTGAGTCCTGCCCTGTTTGTGCCCAAGTCAAGACCTTGCGCAAGAAACCCTTGGGCCTGTTGCATCCGACAGAGAGACCACCGTACCCATGGCACACACTAGCCACAGACTTTAATCGTGGATCTTCCACTTTCCGAAGGCAACACTTGTATCATGGTCGTGGTGGATTGTTTTACTAAGATGGCTCACTTCATTCCCTTTGAGAAGATACCCACAGCAACTCGAATGGCACGATCCTTTCTACATAACATCTTCCGTTTACATGGCTTACCAGAAAAGATAATATCCGATCGGGGTTCTCAGTTTGTTTCGTCTTTCTGGAGTCAGCTCTGCCAACATTTAGGTATTCATCGAGTCCTCAGTTCTGGTCACCATCCTCAAACCAATGGGCAGACCGAAAGGACAAATCAGACTCTGGAACAGTACTTGCGTTGTTTCACCAACGCCTCTCAGTCTAATTGGATGTCGCATCTAGACTTGGCTGAAGTGGTCTATAACAATTCTGTTCATTCTGCAACTGGATTCAGCCCCTTTTACTGTTCTTCTGGTCTTCATCCTGAGTTACTGCCTATTCCTCCTGTTCAGTCCAGCATGGTTCCCTCTGCTGATCTACTGGTCTCTGAAATCCAAAGTCTCCACCGTCAGGCGTCTGGTACCCTGGCTCAGACACAAGAAAGTGGGAAGAAGAGTGCCGACAAGCGTCGTAGCCTTGAGCCTTCGTTTCAGGTGGGAGATCTGGTGGGGCTATCTTCCAAGAATTTGCCAGCCCGAAACCTCCCACTGAAATTGGCCCCCCGATTTCATGGCCCCTTCCGCATAACGAAACAGGTTTCCCCAGTTGCTTTTCGGCTAGCCCTGCCTGCATCCTGGCGGGTTCATCCGGTGTTTCATGTTTCCTTGCTAAAGGTTTAATCGACCCAATCCCTATGGTCGTTCCCATTCCTGACCGGCTGCCATAGATGTGGAGGGTACACCTGAATTTGAGGTCCAGGAGATCTGTGACTCCCGTTATCATAGGGGAAAGTTGCACATTTTAGTAGACTGGAAGAGTTATCCCACCTGTGATCGCACTTGGGAGCCTGTGGCCAATGTACGTGCCCCCCGTTTAGTGCGAGAATTCTACAGTCACCATCCCTGGAAACTGAGTTTCCCTGGCCTTTCTGAGGGGGGTTATAGTGTTAGAACACCCACTTGGAGGACTGCAGGGCGGCGTCATCGCTCCTGGCAGCTCTATTCCAGATTCCGACGAACTGGCTGCCGTATTCCAGTCGCGGGCGCGCGCATGCGCCGCGGACCACGACGGTCGACAGCTTGTGTGCCAAGCCTCATTCCCGCTCCAGCAGGGCCGCGGCACGTGTGCGGCCCGGTCTGCACTCCAAGCCTCGGTTTCATGCCGAGTGGTGTAAATAGCGCTCGAATGCAGGGACGAATCGCGTCTTAACGCGGTTCGTTCCTGACTCGCCGCTGCTTCTCCTTGTGCTTGCCCGCTCCAGCTTTACTTCCCTGGGGTTCTGTTCCTGTGTCTGCCTCTATCCAGCTCCCACTTTTCCCGGGTCTGGGTTCCTGTATCTCCCTGGGCTCTCTACCTTCCTGAGTGGGTTCCTTCTTTCCTGGGGCCCAGTCCTCCCTGGTTTCCCCTCCTTGGGTTCCCTTTCAGTCTGCCTTGCTGGGTACCAGTCTCTGGCCTGATTTCCTGCCTCAATTCTCGGCTCCTTTTGGATTCCTGCTCCTGGACTGTGGTGCTTCTCCAGATTCTCCAGCCCTTCATTGTCCAGTTTGTGACTGTTGCCCTTGTATTCTTCCTGAACAGTGTGTGCTTCCCTCTTCACTGCAAGGATACGGAGGGTCTCCTCTTCAGTCCTCAACCAGCACACCTGAATTCTTGGATTTATTCTCAACCAGCACACCTGAATTCTTGGACTTATTTTCAATCAGCATACCTGAACTCTTGGACTTGCCTTCAACACCAGTTATCTTCCCTGTCAGTGCTTGCACTGTCTTGACGTCACGTAAATCCGCAGGGAAGAGTCCTCGTGGCATCAGGAGGTGGTCCCCGCCCATACCTGTACCATCAGGGCTGGGTTGGGGCTGTTTCCTTGCGTCACTCTTTCATCTACCAGTCTCCTGATCAACCAGACTGGCTTCCTCATCACGGGCATCCTCCGGAAATACAGGTACCTCAGGGTCACGTGACGCTTGCCTTAACAGGGGGTCAAGTAATTGGGGCATTAAGCAGCACAATACGGAATTCTGCAGCAGTCAACAAGGAGCAAATGGGAAGCAGTCCAAGGTGATTCGATCTGTTGGTTAGAGGGCCATCTCCAATAAAAGTGGAGAGGATTCTAGGGTGGTTAGCAAGTACCCATTGGCTAAAAAGAGGGACTTGTTGGCTGGGGGCTTTAAAATACCCTACAAGTGACCACAGCAGGAAAGGTGGGCCAAAAACCTGAAATCAGCATACGAGAATCATACAGGGATTTCAGTGAAGATCGAAAAACAGAGGTGTTTGGGAAGAGTGGCAGGCCCCTTTAAGGATCCACCACTGGACAATTTGATAATTTCACCTTTGTGGGCAGTAACTAAAAAGGAGAGGTAAATTCTGCTTGATGCATAATCTGGTTCTATCCGAAAGGGAACTCAGTAAATGACTGGTTGGAAAGCAAAGGATGCTGGTAAAGGAGCGCTATTGGCCAAGCTAGACATAGACGTTGCATTTAGACGTATTTGAGTGCACCCTGGGAGCTTCCATGTGTTGTCATTTCAGCATTTGAATGAGATTTTTATTGATAGATGTATACCAATGTGTTGTGCCAATTCCTGTGCATAATTCAAGGCTTTTAGCTCTTGCCTGGAGTGGATACTGATGGAGCAGGTGCCGGTAGGGGGGAAAACACTTTTTATATGACTTTCTATTTGTATCGGAAAAGGGGTCAGTCGTCAGTGAGAACTTATTAATGGGTTTTATTAAACAATTTGAGCAACTGGGGGTGCCACTGCCATAAGGAAAAACAGGGCCAAGGCATAAAACTTTCATACTTGGGGATAGCAATAGATACCATTGAGGGGACGTCAAGGAAAGGTGGGAGCATTCAGACAGCATTGAGTTTGTTCTCGGGAAGGAGAAAGCGACCATGAAGGAGTTCCAGGTACTGCTGGGGAGGCTGAATTCTGCAGCTAGTGCGATCCTGCAGGGACAGCTTTTGCACACAGGTTAGCAGCTGCCACTGCAGGTGTTACAGAAGGAAGGCATTTTATTTGTTTAAAAGCAGGCTGAAAGGAGGATCGGAGGATGCGGGGGGATTTCATAAAAAAAGTTCAATGGTGTACGGTGTGGCAGGTGGCTTGGATCCCCTGCATTCAGGTAAAACTGTTTGCTTGGCAGGTGAAGAACAATGGTCTGGAGGGTTGCCCAGAGCAATGCCAGTGGTTAAGATTAATTCTAAACCTTCCAGCAATCACCTCTTTGTTTTTGCTTTGTCACCCGAGTGGGACGGGTATGCCCAGACGTGGGTCCCGTGCCTGCTGGGCCTAGAGACCCAAGTGTTACGCTCACCTGGCTCCCAGAGGGGCGTCGGTCGGACCCGGACAGCTGCGGTCTCCACCCACGTGATGCGTAGTGCAGCAATGACTGACTGGATCTGCCCTCCTAATCTTGTCTGCTTAACCCGTAGAAATATTCTCCTGCAAGTGGAGAGATGGATTTAGCCACTTGTGGATTCAAGTGATGGCACCCCCACAGTCCTCCACAACTAATTACCTCCGAAATGCCCTCACAGCAATCTCACCTTATATTCTTGGAAGATGAGCTCTCCATCCTGCGTGGATTTGCAGGGGCGCGTCGATTCCAGTTAGTTCACTGGTTTGAAGGCTCGGGAGAGTTCCGGAGAGTATTGACTCTGAGGTTCCTGGTGAGGACCAGTAAGTATTAAGTTCATAGAGTTCAATATGTCCAATGTTCACTCTTGTTCCCCCCCTTCCTTTGTCTTGCAGCTGGCTCGTGAAAAGATGCTCTTGTGGCAGCTGGTGGCGCTCAGGTAAGAGTCTGTATTACCCGGCGCTGTCCGGTAAATGTTGCACGAGGAAAACGTGTTGTTTTGTCTCTCTTTACAGATGCGGCACGTGAAAATATGGAGAGTCACAAAAGGATGCCTCCGGTGGTAAATCAGGTAAGTCTATGGCGGTAAGAATTATATTTATTGGTTCCCTCGGCTCACCTTGTGGTTTTCTTTTGTCTCCTAGGTGCCAAAGTTCGGCGAAGGATGCTGTAAAGACTGGTGAGTATGGCGCGGCGCTGCACCTGGAGGTGCGGCACGTTCAGAAATGATGTTCTTTACAGGTCCGAAGACAAGATGGATACAGAATCAGGTGTGGAATAGAAATAAGTTTGTTTTCTAACCTTGTCCCTTTCTTTCCTCTTTGTTTTAGGAGCTCCGGATTCGAGGCGGGCGTGGCAGAAGACTGGATGCAGGCTGCAGGCACGGTGAGTGTTACGCTGCTGGATGCAGCATAACGCAAAGCGTGTGTTGCTGGTCGGGTGTGGTTTAAATAGCCTAAAAAAGTAGTCCCAGGTAAGAAGTCCCTAGAACCACACCCGAGTAAAAAATAGTCCCTGTAGAAAAATAGTCCCTTTCAGGCTTCATGTTGGATTGGAGTCATTTGCAGCATGGTCTGCCTGAGGTAAGTAATGACTATGAGCCTGGCGCCTTAGGCGCCAGGACTGATTCCTACTATGAGCCTGGTGCCCAAGGCGCCAGGACTGAACCCAGATAGCCCCTAGCCGGGGCTGCTGAGGTTTTACTAAATGTCTAGATGCCTGCTCCCGGGGCTGATGGACTTGGTCCGGATGCCTGGGGGTAGGCATCATGACACCAAGCTACTCCTCACTGATGAGGCCCAACAAGGCCATAACAGGTCTGGGGATGCTTGTGGTCTCGTGCAGAAGGGATGTGACCTCGCAGTTTGTGCTGGACTGCCCCTTTTGGGGTGGTACCTAGCCCGATTTACATATGGTCTTTCCCATTCTGTAATGGCTTGGCAGGCGAAGAACGATGGTCTGGAGGGTTGCCCAGAGCAATGTCAGTGGTTAAGATTCATTCTAATCCTTCCAGCCATCACCTCTTTGTTTTTGGTTTAAAACTGTTTACAGAAGTATCCGGATGACACAGGTTTGGGGGAATGTTGGGGCGGGCATGGTGTAGGGCCAACTGGCCGAACAAATGGGTTAGAAAAAGTTGGTGTAAAAACACATGCGTGTTGGAACTCTTCCCAGTTCTGGTGGCCCTATATACATGGCCAGGTGAATTGGCAAATAAACGTCTAACGGTAAAGTCAGATAACATGGACGTGGTGCAAACGATTAACAATTAATCAGCACAATGTAGAACAATGGAGCGTCCATGTGGACTCCTAAAAATCCACCTTAGGTGGAGCTTGATGCCCATTTCCTCCTACTTTTAAGCACTGTGATAATAACATTTGGGTAGTATTCAACTCCTCTTTTGGGTTTGATGGATGGCTGGTTAGCGCATATTTAGGTATTGCAGGAGTTGGCGGGTGGGTTTCGCCTTCTCAGGGTTCCTGGGCGATGCACTCCACCTGCGGTTCTTGACCGACCTCTGCCCACCTTTTGAGGTTTTATTCTGGCGCGGCTGGCACAGTTTAGCCTGGCCCTTTTGATTTTGTGGGTGCTTGGGTGATCCCTGCACTTGATGTGGCCTTCTCGTGCATGGCTCAAGATGGGTAGTTTATCAGGTTTGTAGGAGAATACGGGTGGCCCACACTAGTTCAGACGTCAATGTTTGCCTGCTTTTCTGAATATTTGGGTAATATTTATACTTCACTACCAATCCAAATAATATTTCAATTCCATCGCTCCCGATGCTGCGGGAAGCCATAACGAGTCTTATTGATTCCTTCAGCTGTACTTTGACCCAGTATGGTGCCAAATATCCCCCTTTTTCATGTTCAGTGCTTTATAAGACCCCCCAAAAAAAAAAAAAAATTGTAAGTTTTACATCCACCAACGTTTCCTGACTCCTCGCCTTTTCCTCCCTGCGTCGAGGTTGACATTGTTCGGGATGATAGGTTTATTTTCTCAGGTCGAACCAGATAATGTTATGCTCTGGGGTGCTTCTTCTTTATCACCCCCCCCTAAAGCCGTGTCTTCCTCTTCACTCTTTTAGAGTATGGCACACAGAACCATTTCTAGGCCCGGGTGAATCAGCTGGCTTCCCGGGGCACAATTGCCCCAGAAGCGCAATTGCCCTGGGGATGCCTTTGCCCCATGGCTACTAGCGGCAGCAGTTTCAGCAGGTGCCCCAGCCTACGCAGGGGGCGCTAGAGGGGCAGCTGGCATAGCGAGCCACCAATCCGGCACTCTTGCGCAAGGCTTGCCTCCTTGCCTGAAGGGGGAAGAAGGGGTATGCCCCCCCAAAGCCTGGCCTGGGGGCGCATAAAGGGCATGGGCTGAGAAAGCTAACCCTCTTTTCAGCCCGAGCACCATCAGCGTCAGCAGCTCCAGTCCAGGATTGGAGTTTCGGGATCCAGCTTTCCAGGGTCGACCAGCATGCACGTTTGCACACTGACACGATCGTGGTTCCAGCTTCCAGGGTCGACCAGCGTCCACGTTTGCGCACCAACGAGATCACAAGGTATGAGTGGGGTCGATGGGGCGGACGTGCTGAGGACGCTCGTCCTTCCTTGCAGGCCTCCGGGCCCGTTGACATTTCCTTCCCAGTGCGGGCCGAGTGTCACTGCTGTAGCTGTCGTTGTATTATAGTGGTGCAGGCATTAGATTCGCTGTACCAACGAATAGCTGGTGGCTGGTGCAGTTTCATGAAAAAAGTATATATGGAGGTGAATTGGGTGGGCTGGGGGGGGTTCGTGCATTCCTGGGGAACAAATTTACAACCCTGTTTTGTCTTGATCTGATTAATGGGGGTAGATGGTAGGACTTATAAGGCATCCCGCAATCGTTGCCGAACGAATGAGATTTGTGTGTCAGAATTACTGTGCGGTTCACGCAGACATTCGGGTAACGGATAGTAAAGGGATAAGGTAACAGAGAACGCACGTTATCAGCTGTATGTGTACAATTGAGGATGGCAGAAAGGTCCCAATGCTAGCAGGCCCACTCAGTGATGGACTGTATGCTGCTAAACAGTGAGAGCGAAAAGGGAGATTTTGTAAACATGCGCTTAGGAAGTGAAGGCTTATGTATTATTATGAATGCATTTCTATGTTTTGTGCCTCGGACGGTTTGCATCCCGTGTGGGCCTTTGTATAATGAATACAATGTTGGGTAGTGCCTCAGACGGTTGTAGTGCAGGTTGGGGGCTTTATAAAATGATAGCATTTTAGGTTTTACATCAGAGGTTGCTGTGCCTTGTGGGGCAAAGAAAAAGGTAAATACAGGCTCATCCACCATTTGTCACATTCGAAGGGAAAGTCGGTCAATGATTGGTTGGATCCAGACTACTGCTCAGTGAACTATTCCTCCCTCGACCAGGGTATGGACCTTGTCTAGAAGGCAGGAAAGGGGGCGCTTTTGGAGAAAGTGGACTTTGAGTCTGTCTTCAGACTTCTTCTGGTCCACTCCGACAGCTTCCACTTACTGGGGTTTCAGTGGCGAGGGCAGTTCTATTTTGACAGGTCTATGCCAATGGGTTGCACAGTTTCATGTGCCTTCTTTGAACAGTTCAACTCATTCCTGGAATAGGCCAAAGGTACGAGGGAGCAAAAGGGGGCCATCATGCACTATCTGGATGATTTCCTGTTTGAGCTAACGAAGGGTTGGAAGACTGTGGTGCTGCACTGGCATCCTTCCAAAAACTGATGGGAGAATTTAACATTCCACCAACGCAAGAAAAAACAGTCGCCTGTGCAGGTTCTGGCATTTCTGGGGATATAAATTATCATAGGAAAGGGCACTTGCAGGTTACTGAAAGACAAAGTGGACAGGCTCATTGAAGACATTAACAGCAACTTAGTAAAAGACAGGAAAACGCTGGGTCAAGTGCAGCAACTTTTAGGGAAGCTTAACTTCGCAGCTAGGGTAGTTCCAGCTGGCAGGGTGTTTGCAGGAGGTTGGCAAGGGCCACTGTGGGAATTACATGTAAGCATCACCACATCCGGTTAAGTGCACCAGTAAAAGAGGATTTGTGTATGTGGCGGCGATTCCTACTGAGGTTCAGCATGGGTTACCAGCAAGGAATTACAGTTGTACTTAGACGCTTCTGGGAAGGAAGAATTTGGGGTCATCCTGGGCGCGCAGTGGTGCACCAAAGAAATGGCCTACACAGTGGCAGAAAAAGGGGAGGTTGGTCAATATAATGGCGCTGGAACTATTCCCAATTAGAATAGGGTTCATTTTTGGTCCAATAACAGTTCGGTTGTTCAGGCCATTAACCTACAAACTGCTTCATGTCCGGTAGTCCTGGGATTGTTAAGGAAGCTGTTGGAGGTGTGTTTGTACCAGAACATTGAATTTAGGGCACGTCTTGTTCCAGGAATTGTTAATATTGGAGCTGACGCACTTCCTTGTTTTCAATGCAATTTCAGTGTTTTTTTCATTCTCAGATTTCGATCGCATTAACGAGAGACTTCAGAATTGGTCTCCTTTTGGAGACATTTCAACACAATGTGAATTTGTGGACGCATTCATTTCACAGGACTCACCCGCACAGTTTGTGCAGAAAGTTGTATTACAAGAGTTTACAACATTCTTTACAAAACTATGCCACTAAAGAATGGCGTGTCACAAGACTGAGAGCGCAGCCTTGACGAAGGAGTATTACACTCCGAAATGCATTGGCAAAGGAGCCCTTAACATGTTGACGCTACAGCCGGCCTTCTCTTGTTTAAGAATGAAACTACTAATTTGGTTGAGCACATTCAAGAATTTGACTCCACTTTGAGAATCCTACAGCCAGAAACAATTGGAACTTAAAACTTTAGTATTTTGAACTTCTGCAAAGTTTGCGGTAGCCTGAAATGGGGCACAGTATGTGAGCAACTGATTAGCTGAGTGTATTCGCATTCAGTTTTCTTCGAGCTACAGAGGTTCCGGAAGGCCCACCCACGGGCCCAGCAGCTGGGCAGGGAGTTCAGGACGGAATGGTGGCACCTGGTCTCGTGGATCCGGCGCCAGGGAACTTTGGGAGCACTCGCTCACACCAGGGGTGCGGTCTAGATACCAGAGAGGTTATGTGAGAAAGGGAGATGGAAGATTAGGTGGTTAGGTTCCTTTTGTGGGCTCACAAGCAGGTGAGGACCAGGAGCTGTGTGTCGGGGCACTTGGCAGCAAGAGCATTTTAAACCAAGCTGAAGGGAGCAAGGGCTTCTCGGTGCGGGTCGCTATGAAAGGTTGGGGAAAATTGGAGGGACCCAAGAAGGATGGTCGCAAGCCCATTGATTTAGAGGTACTGGTGAAATACTGGGTGCATTACAAGGGGTTTACTCAAACAGAATAGGAGGTTGGTGTGATGCAATATGTGCTCGGCCAAAAAAGTCCAATACTGTAAAGTGCTGTTAGCCATTAATAAGCTTTCAAATGCATATGCAGAGTCCATTCAAGGTTTTGCCTATTGTTTTTAATCTTATGGTCAGCTGACACCTGTTTCGGCCCTGCAGTCATTCTCAATGCTAAGGAAAATGTTCTATAACCCAAAATGAGGCCTTATATTAAATATGATTGGGTATTGGGTGCTGGATCATGTCACAGCATTCAAGTCCCAGATATTTATCCAAGTGAAGAGAAAGTCACTGGGTCTAATCCCCGGCATCTCGCATCGGATTGCACTGGGTGCATTACAAGGAGTTTAACTCAAGCAGGTTTGAAGTCACAATCTTCAAGGCGGAGTTTGCAGTGGCGTTTTTTGGGGCACTACGGGTGAGCGAGCTGGTTGCGGCTGGGAAACAGGATACATCAGGAAGGGCACTGACAATGGGGGATGTGACCTTCATAAAGATGGGTGTAAGTATATTGGTAAGGAAGTCTAAGACAGATGAGATGGGAAAAGGTAGCTCGATAGTGCTATACCAGGTAGCGGATCAGGAGAATTGCTCCACCTGGTTGCTCTCTCAGTACATATTGGCCCTGCCATCAGGGGGGCGGGACAATAAAGTCTGGTGCATGCGGGTGGTTGCCCTTTAACCATGTTACAATTTAGCAGAGTGTTGGCAGCATCATTAAGGAAAGAGGGATGTCATGGGGACAGTGGGTCTTCGCACAGGATCAGGACAGGGACAGCAACCACGGCATTCCAGGCTGGAATGCCAGGGTCATCCATAAAAAAAGTTGGTAAATGGAAATCAGAGCACTACAGCTTATATATCAGAGATAAAGGGACAGCACATCAATTTGCCACCTCTGAAGTGAGGGACGCAGTGAGCTGGGCCTTTGGGGGAGGGGTGGCCTGTGCAGGGTTAGGAGGTTGTTGTGTGAACAGGATAGATGAATAACGTTTGGTTGTGTTTTGTTTTTAACCAGCAGGTCATGTGGGTCATTTGCCATTCTTTCATCACACGGGCAGAGAAGACAGCCCGGGTGGGGCCAAAGTGAGGGCTCCAGTTAGGACTTCAAAACATCGAGCTGGTTTGGCTGGGCACACTGGGCATGCAATGACACGCATTGCTTCACGGGGGTTCACAGACAACTGGCGAAGTTGAGAGCACCCAGGATGCTCATAATGCACCTTGAAGGGAACAACCTTGTAGGCTTAGGTAGAGGTTGGTTATTGAAAGAAATGTATGATGGCATCTGAATATTAGGGCGAATGCTCCCTTGTACTGAGATAGTGTGGTCTGAGGTGCTCCCAAGAAGCGTGTGGCGAGGAGCAGGGTCCAACTCGGCCATGGAAAAATCCAGGAGACGTATAAATAAAAACATGGAAAATTGTATGAAACAGGAGGGATTGGGTTTCATCAGGCACTGGATGTTGTGTGAAAGGGACCCAGTGAACTTCGCAAAAGACAGAATTCACCTGTCAGACGCTGGTACAGATACTTTTTACCTAGGTCTACGTAGAGCTCGGATGAAAGCAGGATGCTCATAAAGTGTGATGGTGAGTATTGTGAGGGAATGTAGGAAAGTGCTTTTGGGTCGCGGGGAGGGGAACCCCCAAAGCTTGGCAGAGTTACAAGGGTGGTCCTAGAGAAGGAGGAACACTGCGGTCTTGCCGCAAGCTATAACCACTGGCTGCATCAGCTGGGATGAGGTGAGATGGGCACCAATACCACTAGGGATAGTTGGAACGCCTCAACAACTGATGCAGCGGCCTTGTTTGCTCCATTGAAACAATATGTGAGTGACTGAACTGCCAGTCGTATACCAGGGCGGGACGTTCTCGTAAGAGCGGAAACCGAAGTGAGGAGCGCTCACCAGTTTTAAAAGTGGAACTATGTAATACAGGATTGTCAGAGCCACCTGGAAAAGGATTTTTTAGGCCAGGTATACTTGGGGCCTGAGCAGGGCTAGGACCGCCCTTTAGGATGACTCCAATAAATTGACTATGTGTTTTCCAATAAAATGACAATGTGTTTTTCCAATCAGAAAGGTGTCTGTCTAATTATGTGTGGCGACAATGTGGATGATCTATTCCTGTGTTTGAGGTGGCTGCAGTTGGGGTTAGCCCCACTATGCCTCTGCCTCTTCTGGCTAGCATAGTTACGTAGTACTACGTAACGTTATGCAAGTCAGAGGCTCTCTGAGCCCGGGCCACAATTCTTGCATGTTTCGTGCCACTTGGGAACAAAAAGGGCACCTCTCACTGGTGGTCGCCTTTGTAATCCATGCACCTTGCAAGACCGACACAACGAGGAGGAAAGGAAGGCGGATGCAGTTAGTATTCCCTACTCCATCTGCTTTCTACCCAGACCAGTGCGGAAAGAAAGGGCTGCATTGCCGTCCGACAATGGAATTGTTCTCTACAGATTGTCCTCTGGCTGTAAGGTATATATGTTAGAGTGACCTGCATGTGATAGTGTGTGCATTTGTGCTGGGATTTATTGTGTGTTTTTCGGTCACCCATTTTATCGCCTCGCCCATTCTCGTCCTCCCTGCGAGCTCCCTCTCCCCCCGAAGCCTCCGCTTCTTATCGATTTTCCCATACCTGCCTTTTGGCAATCTCAGTTTTCCCCGACTCCTTGCAATCCCCTCCCCACATTCTGTTCTCCTTCATTCAGTACCAGGTACAGCTACCGTTGTGCTGCAAGCAGAGCTTCAGTATCCCACATGCATAAGTCAAAGTGTTGCTACTCTACTACCAACCTTCTCCATTGCACTAGTGCTGGGCCATTTGCTGAGGACCCCATCAGAACTGAGGTATGGTTGCAACACAAGGGTTATAGGAACAGAGGTCTTTCTGCTTTTAAGTCAGGTGTGATGGACCTGGGGATCAGTGCTGACTTCTTGAAACCTCATGGCAATGGTACTGTGGCAATTTGTTGAGTGGAGCGGGGAAAAGCATCTTTGACATGACAAGCACCTATCAGCAGAATGGTGAGGATATAAAGATTGTGTTTGGATCACTGCTATGAGTCAGTGCTGAAGATTTGGGGATAAGAACCTGTAAAATATCAGACTGATATGCTGTAGAGTTCCATAGCGAATGTGGAAGATTCCCCTATAGGTGCATGTAAGTAAATAACCTCACTTCATGGTGTGCAATAGCACCCAGCATGTGTGCACAATGGGGTTCAGTATGTGATTATAGTATGGATTGTCATACGAGTACAATACCGCTTAGCATGCAAGTATTGTAGGACTTACGATGTGAGTAAAACAGGGAAAGGTTAATAATGTGAACCTAGAAGGGTGAAGCATGTCAGCATGGTAGCATGGTAGAATAATGCCTGTGATCACAGTAGATATGTAGGATACAAGCCTAAAAGTGCATAGCATGTTGTAGCATGCGAGTATAGCAAGGAGTAGTAACTGAGCACGATAAGGTGTAACATGTGAGCATAGTGGGGAGTAGCATTTGAGCATGGTACGGTGTAGCATTTGAGTATAGTAAGTCAAGATGGACCATTGAGGGTTGCTTATTGAAAGGAATACCACTCCTTAAGACATTCGGCATCACTGACAATGAAATCACCTCTAACGGCTCCTGTATTTAGGTCTGCTAGTTAACACTGCAATAAAATAAATTCAATGGCTTAAAAAGGAGTCAAAATTCTATCATCTGTCATTTTAATCACCGGTGAATAAATATGCAGACAATTGACAATATATAAAGGCTACAAACCTCAATCTGACAGTTGGCTTCAGGTATCTAAAACTTCCCTTTGTGAGATTCCTGTGACACAGCTGCCACTATAACCAAAACACACAAAATAAGGAACCCCTTCATAAACAATTACTCCCTGCGGTAGTAATAGGCTCTCTACTTTAAAGAAGGGTTTAGAGAGAAAATATACAAGTTAAAGTAGAGCGGATATAATCAACCGCACCAATTTATTATCACAAAATGTAAATTTTATTAATAGTCGTTAAAAAGCATTAAAAACATTCTAAAACCTGATAGGAAATAGAGTAAGTGACGCAAAGCAAAGTGCTCACAATTGAATTGTAACATTTCATAACTAGTCTTTCCCTAGACTAGAACACAAATCTTGTTAACACCTTAGTGTGGCCAATCCAAGAAAGGAAAGTTCGTGGTCAATAAAGGCCCAAATACACTGACCAATAGATCTAATCAATGGTGTTATGCCTCGACATGTTTCAGTTCCTTTAATTTCTTTTAGAGCTTTCTTCAGAAGGAGATATATGATCCCTCACTTTCTCTTAAACATTCAATGTGATACTCCGTAATTCTAAAGTGCTCAACATCAGAAGGTGCTGTTGAAAAAAACATTGAATTGACCACGAATTTTCCTTTCTTGTATTGGGCACACCAAGGTGTAAACAAGATTTGTGTTCTTGTCTAGGGAAAGACTAGTTATGAACTGTTACAATTCAATTGTGAGCACTTTGCTTTGCGTCACTTGCACTCTATTTCCTATCAGGTTTTAGAATGTTTTTAATGCTTTTTAACGACTATTAATAAAATTTACATTTTGTGATAATAAATTGTTGCGGTTGATTATATCCGCTCTACTTTAACTTGTATATTTTGTCTCTCTAAACCCTTCTTTATAGTAGAGAGCCTATTACTCCCGCAGGGAGTAATTGTTTATGAAGGGGTTCCTTATTTTGTGTGTTTTGGTTATAGTGGCAGCTGTGTCACAGGAATCTCACAAAGGGAAGTTTTAGATACCTGAAGCCAACTGTCAGATTGAGGTTTGTAGCCTTTATATATTGTCAATTGTCTGCATATTTATTCACCGGTGATTAAAATGACAGATGATAGAATTTTGTCATATAGTGATGGCTATGCGCCTGCCCTCATGAATGCCACCTCTATTATTAATAGTAGTACCCTGGGAGAAAGCAATGATAAGAGCACTGAATGGGATGAAGTTGTACAACTACAAAAAAGACTCATCCGCACAGAGCTACATGGGGCAATCATGCTCGAGTATTTGAAGAATAAATCCTTACCACAAGGTTTGATGGTCCCCAATGAGCCAAGACTTTTTCTGGACAACTCCAAATTTAAACTTCAATGGAGTTACATAGCCAACTGATGTGGGAGGGATTGGTTAATTCTTATCATTGATACCGCCAAAGAGACTACCGCTAAAATAGAAATTGATCTTAATAAAATAGAAGGAGATATCAAAAACTGACCTCTCTTGATCTGTATAAAAAAAAGATTAGAAGAGATTGAGAAAGAAATGAAGGAATTTAAAGAAACAAACACCTCTGAACGTATCTCTCGACTTAAAAAAGATCAGGCTAAATTTACTCATGAGAGAGCATTCCCTTATACTAAAGAAGGGTATCAAATTGCAGCCACCCAACAAAATAGTCGACATAATCGATTAAGAAGAGTTCGCTTTCGTGCTACATCCTACATTAGTAGCAATGACAGTAGCTCGAATGACCCAGATGACTCCACTGGAGAAAGTTCTAATGGACCACCCAAAAGACGAAGAGGTAACACTAACCATAGATCATCACGAGGTAATCGGAACATCTCTCAGAGACCTTTTTTACATCAAGGCCCGTCCAGGGCGACATGGCACGACAATCACAAAAACACGGAGCGGGAGTCGCTTTTAGTAAATTTGTCGAATTATGTCCTAACAGAAGCTGAACAGGCTGCCCTAGAGAAAGGCCTTGGTTTTGTGATAACTAAGACGCACAATCCATTTGAATTTCGCACTGACTTTTATAAGCTTATGCGAAAGATCCATATTAAGGAATTCTTCACGAATCAACCTAATGAAGTTAGTTCCAATAATATAGTGAATCATACTGGTCTTCGCACTCCCTCTACATTTTACCCCCCTGCTTGTTCTTTTTCCCCTGAATCCTTGGTGTTTGAAAAGCGAGTTTTGGCTGAAGTGGCTAAACTCGAACAAAAAAAAACAAAGTTTTTCATAATCTTACTAAACTTGAAGCTCTGGCACTCACCAACTTAACACAGAACCATTCCATCACGATTAAGAAAGCAGATAAAGGTGGTTGAATAGTAGTATTGAATCGTGCGGACTATGTCAACGAATGTAATCGACAACTTTCAAATGAGGCATACTACAACAAACTGAGGGGTGATCCAACTCAAGAGCTAGCACAATTGATTGAATTGAAAGTTTCTAAAGCAAAAGCACGTGAATGGATTAGTCCTCAAGAAAGTGACTTGACCTGACCTGATTAAAAAAAACCTGAACCTTCCGTGCTTCTATTGCCTCCCTAAAATTCATAAAACTTTAGTCAATCCTCCGGGCAGGCCTATTGTAGCGGGAATAGATTCCATCTTAGAACCGCTCTGCATCTTTGCTGACCATTATTTAAAAGGTTATGTCTCAAAGATGAAATCCTATTTAAAGGACACCAAAGATGTGATTAATAAGTTTGAAGACATGGAATATAATCGAGACACCCAATTAATGCTAGCTCTTGATATAGTGTCCTTGTACACCAATATACCGCAACAGGACACTTTGGAGAAAGTAGAAGAAGTCCTCCTTAATCGAATGGACTCTGACCCGGTTCCCACCTCGTTTATATTGTGAATAGAGGGTACTGCCATGGGGGCCACTATGGGCCCCAGTTTGGCAAACCTCTATGTTGATTTTTTTTGAAAAACAATTCATTTTTTAACTAAATCCTTATAGTGACAACATCAAATCCTGGTCACGATACATTGACGATGTGCTTGTGATATGGGATGGTACACGTGAGGAAGCATTTTCCTTTCTCACTTGGCTTAATAGCCTGAATAGACACCTTCAATTTACTCTAACCATAGAACAAGAGGCAATTAACTTTCTTGATCTGACACTATACCACGAAGGTGGTAAAATTCAAGTGAGACCATACCATAAAGATACAGAGAAGAATTCTCCCTTGCACTATCAATCCCATCATATTAAACACCTAAGAGATAGTTTGCCATTTGGGCAGTTTTTAAGACTAAAGCACAATAGTTCCACCAGCGAGTCTTATGAGAAAGAAGCCCACCATCTAAAGGCGAAATTGCTGAATAGAGGTTATCCCAAGAGAACTATTAAAAAAGCGGCGAAGCGTGCCTATAACAACAGACAAGCCCTTTTAGAAGATAAGCCAAAAAAGAGTTTGGCAGACAGAAAAGTGTGTGTTAATACATTCACTAATCATAGTTTGGCCATACAGAAGATAATTTCTAAAAAATGGAGAGTGTTGAAAACAACAAAATCTAATCCAGTAATACCCCTTTTTGCCTACACTAAAACAGCCTCTATAGGAAGCAAAGTGAGCCAAAATAGATTTCGTAATATTGCAGTGCCTAAGGCCAGTATTACCAATCAATGGGGTCTTCCACCTGTCACTGGCCATTATCCATGTGGGCATTGTGTGGTCTGTAAGATGACATCCAAATCTAAGGAAGTTAATATAGGCCGCAATATTGTCTGGACCCAAAGATCCTTTTCTAATTGCAACTCGGACCATGTAGTATACATGGTCACTTGCCCGTGTGGTCTCCACTACATCGGTAAGACCAATCGTAAAATCAAAATCCGGATTAATGAACATAAAAGTTGTCTTAAGAACAAAACCCTTCAAGCACCAATGGTTAAGAATTTTGTTGACAAAGAACACGATTCCGAAAACTTCCCTTGGACAGTGTTGCTGGTGGTGAAAGCAGACACATTAGCAACTCAAAATCAAAAACTTTTACAGAAGGAACAACAGCTAATTTTTCGAACACGGAGTGATCTCTATGGGTTAAATGATTCCATTGAATGGCATAAAGTACAATAAATCTAGATTCTGTTTGAACTATCTGTGTTGAGTAGTTGTTGTACTTGGGTCTACTTGGATGTCGCTCGGCTATAATATCTTTTAAGATTATGTAATAGCTACTACCGAAGAGAGTAAATTGATGCCCGTCTACTCGTCATACTTATTCTGAAATATATAGCAATGTGGGCTGATTTTGCAATTTGTGTCAATTTTTTCAATGTACAGTACTTGGATCCAATGTGAGGACCCCGTTGCTGCATAAACACATCCAAATGTGGATTAGACACAAACAAAGGACTTCAGTCCCATTAGTGTGACTATTCCAATATGGCCGACGCCGCAACGATTATCCTCGCGGGTCGTTGGGAGTTTGTATTTAATTTAGATGTGTTCACCTCAGGGCTGTCCCATTAGAGCAGAGTTTCACAGTTTGTGATTTACATGTAATGCGGGTTCATTTTTAACACCCTTTTTTTAATTGTGCAGTACTTGGTTCCATTTTCAGGGCGCCCCTGCCCCGCGGATGCACCTGAATGTGGACTAGACACAAAGAAGGGACTCTTTTCCCAGTAGTTCGACCACCCCAACATGGCTGATGTTGCGACGATTACTCCCGCGGGCTGTCGGGAGTTTGGATGCAATTTAGATATGTTCTCCCGACATAGTACCAGAGTTTGGATGCAATTTAGATACGTTCTCCCGACATAGTACCAAAGGGTTGTCTCACAAGAGTTGCATCTCGCAGTTTGCGATACACAGGCAATGCGAAAGACATCTAATATCCATTCAGGTGAGTGCTCAGAGTTGTTGAATGTGTAAGGCTTCATAGAAACACTTGTCTGGTTGTCCCTAATGATAGTGGGGTAAGTCATACGTAGATAATAAATAGATGGTTTTGTTACTGTTGTGACAAGACTGGCTTCTTCAAATAAACATCTGCCTGTATTATCGGTTCTAGTGGATACCAGTTGATCCCAAGACGGCGTGGTTCCCTTTGAATTTAATGGCCGTTCCAATTAAGATGTCCTTTAGAGACTTCATGAATCAAATGCGGGTTGTCAAGACACGACTTGCAGGTGAGAAATAGTCTGGATCATCGCTTCTGCAATATTTTTGCTTATATCCAGCCAGAAATTGTACCGCGCTAGTCACGATTAAATTTTGCAATCTAGAACTTTCTTAAAAATACCTTTGTGGTAATCTTGGCTCGTTGGTCACTATTAAGTCTGAATTGAGACTTTTTTCAGTTGATATACTAAATGCTGAAAGAATGCACACTCCATATTGACAGTTGGTTTTTTAAAGGTACTAAACAGTAGGTCTGAGACAATTTGTATGTTTTTTCATAGAAATTTAATTTATCGAAGACACATTTAAGGTGTGAAGACGGAAACATTTCCTGACTCTCTTTGACCTACATTGGCCCTGATGCTTGGTAAAAGATGTATTCGTTTGTCTTTTTACTTAGCTATAACAGATTAAATCTGTCTTCTCTGTAATATATATATATATTTTTATAGAGATTTTTTCAAATGTTTTTTTCAACAGCACCTTCTGATGTTGAGCACTTTAGAATTACCGAGTATCACATTGAATGTTTAAAAGGAAGTGACGGATCATATATCTCCTCCTGAAGAAAGCTCTAAAAGAAATTAAAGGAACTGAAACATGTCGAGGCATAACACCATTGATTAGATCTATTGGTCTGTGTATTTGGGTCTTTATTGACCACAAATTTTCCTTTCTTGTATTGGGCACACCAAGGTGTTAACAAGATTTGTGTTCAAGTCTAGGGAAAGACTAGTTATGAACTGTTACAATTTAATTGTGAGCACTTTGCTTTGCGTCACTTGCACTCTATTTCCTATCAGGTTTTAGAATGTTTTTAATGCTTTTTAACGACTATTAATAAAATTTACATTTTGCGATAATAAATTGGTGCGGTGGATTATATCCGCTCTACTTTAACTTGTATATTTTGTCTCTCTAAACCCTTCTTTAAAGTAGAGAGCCTATTACTACCGCAGGGCGTAATTGTTTATGAAGGGGTTCCTTATTTTGTGTTTTTTATTTTTTATTTTTTTTTTAAACGGAGCCCACATCCCTGCTCCCACTTTGAGCACTTGGGTGAGGGTAAATCGGCTTGGTCATGCATCAAACGGTGTGAAAAGGGCAAACATTGTGCTTTACAAATACTGCCTAACGAAACATACAGTGATTTATGTTTCCTAATTTTCAAAGAGCTACCATGAGGTGGTGTCTATAATAAGTCATCTTGTCAGAAATCGACTCTGTTTAATAGGCTGCATGCCATCGTGGCACTGGGCAGTGGTGAGGAAGAAAGGCAACCAAAGTATTGGGGAGCCACCGTGTCCTAGTTGAGTATTGCACAGGTAGATCTAGCAGCAGAGCAGACCCTGGGGATGTGGGTGGTCCAGCTTCTCTGTTACCACTTTTTCTCCTAGGATCATTAGAGGGTTGCACAGTGGGGTTGGGGCCCATTCAAAAGGAGTGGACCTCTCCCACTGAACGTCTTACAGCCCCATTATGTGTTTGGCGTTATTTCCTGATTTAATTCAAACAAATTCATTTACTGTTACAGCAACTGATAATTGAGGTAACCTTGTGAGCATGTCAGATGTACACTCACTACACTGGCATTCCTGGAGCACCTCTTCTACATAAACACAAAAAGTATCCCCTAACTGCAATAAGTGGACGGAGGAAGGCAACATTTACCACTGATTGGCTATACGTAAACACAGCGTATGGTAAGAGCTTAGAAAAATATATACTTTATTAAAGCTTCATAAAATGTCACAATATTTTAAAAAAACAGCAAAGTTATACAAGTAGCTGTATGTGATCATAAAATACTTATCTTCTACACCCTTGCGGAAATCTTTGTGAATCACATTTGGATGTGAGCATCACAGAGATGCTCCAGACATCTCTAGATTTGCACCTTTTTTTGCTTCAATGTATTCCACATGTTACTCTATCACCTTAAACCCCCAGCCCCCTCTCTATAGCTGCCATGTTGCTCATCTTCCCCCTTCCCAGTCACATCATATGATTGCCCATTTCTGTCCCCTCACAATCTCCTTTTCTCCTCATTCGCCCCCCCTTCTACTTCTGTATCCGTGTTCTGATTCCAGGTCGTCCCATCCCCTGGGTTACTCTGCTCGGCTGGACCAAAGTCATGATTCACTTCTTTTGCTGCATTCACGCAGTCCAGTGCCTGCAGAGAGATGAATGATGGCCCTGTCCTGGAGGGTCCAGAGGCTGGAGACTGGAGGGGTGGCAGGGAGGGTAGGGATTTCTGGTGCCCCTGTGTGATAAGAGGAGAGGGCTAGGCAGGGCAGATTCGGTCAGAGTGAAACTGGGAGGGAGAGTTTCAGAATTCAAAGGCCTTGACGCCTCTGCATCGGGAGCTTCATTACAGTGGTGCTTCAATACAGAAGGGGTGGCGTCTCGTGAGGTGGGTAGGGGGTACTGCAGGGAGGGTCATTGCATGGGGAACTTTATCACTAGGGAGGGTCCCCAGTGGCAGAGCCATGTTTTGCTGCAGGGGGTGGTGGTAGTGCTCCTTAGGGGGCACCACACTAGTCTGGTCAGAGGGGTCGGGTCACTACCATTTCCTTACTTTGTGGGTATAACTAGAAACTGTTCTATTTTTTAACATTTGAAGACCTGAAACATGCTTTCTTCCCTGTCTCAAACCTCCCACACATCTCTATATCACACTATCCTGCACTGTCTGCCCCAGGGCGAGCCGAGCTCTGCCCTGACGTCACATGACATCCTTGGAACTTCCTTGGAGTTTATTTCTTTTGACAGTCCAATGATCCTGAGCTTTAGTTTCTGAAACAAAAGCATATTGCTAGTTTGGAAACTATGGCCAAACATATCCCCAATAAAAACGAGTATGAAACATCTGGAAATACAGAAGTTAGCTTCAGTTAGCAAAACACATTCACCATACTTCTGCAATGCCTGCCACAGTCAGATGGTGTTTTCAAACAAAGTTTCAAAAATACCTTTAAAAACATTATTTCTACCAATTACATCTGGGAAGAGATAGGTTAAAGCTCTTGAATTGCAGACTGGTCTCGAATCCCAGCCTCTCCAATTAACCAAAGAGTGTGCTCCCAACCATATTCTTTTATCTCATTATCCCTTATCTGCCAAAATTAAATGTCTTTTTTAGGTTTTAAGCTCACACTGTCTGCTGTGTCAAAAAGTATTATACCTGTTATTTACATAGGCAAATATTAACAGTGACAATTCAGCACCTGAAACACTGGCCCAGAAAGCTCTTTGGGCTCAGAGCATTGGTCAAAAACTAAAAACAAGCAGCAGCACCCGAAGTCTTCCTTCCTCTTCCAGAACCCAATCATTCTCTTCTGGAAAGAGGTTATACCATCGGTCTGAGTCAGACGATGACTGTGCCCCAACCTGTGCAAGCAAATTCCCAGTTCAGATTCTCTGAACCTATACTTTTCTCTGACCTTCCTCCGCTAGAGGAATTGGTGGACTTTGATACAGCTATACCTAGATATCCAAGCAGGTTCTCCAAATCTGGCCTACTTTCAACAATAATGCTGGATCATTTGCATCGAGTCACCTCACGAGGGATCCACAGTCACTTTTGTGGAAATGTCATTCAGAACGGGGTTAGTGGGGTCTCAAGTAAAGAATGACATTTTGCAAAGAGTGAAAGATGCACAATATTTCTGTTATTTTGGATTGTACTCCACACAGATGTCAGCCACACTGAACAACTGTCTTACACTAAGAATTGTGGCTATTGCAGGTAAAGACATTTCTGTGAAAGAACATTTTATAGGGTAGTGCCCTGCAGACGAAACATCTGGTAAAGGACTGCAAACCTTTAATTCTGAAATGTCAGAATGTGGTCTAGAGATGGACAACTGTCATGGTCAGGGGTATGATAATGGTACAAACCTGAATGGGGTACCAAAAGCAAGTTCTCAAGCAATACCCCTGTACATTTCTTAAGCCATGCGGATGCCACAGTTTCAACTTGGTGGTTGGTTATGCTTCTAAATCCTCAGTGAACTCGGTTTCTCTTTTTGGTGAGTACTTCAGAGACTCTATAATTTGTTTGCAGCATCAACCAAACGCCGGAGCATTCTCAATGAACATGTCAAAAATCTTTCCTTGAAAAAGGTCTGCGAAACACATTGGGAATGTAGAATTGAAAGCTTTAGAGTGAGGCGGTATCAATTTGATGAGATACACACAGCACTCATGAGCAGTGAAGAAAAAGTCACTGACCCAACAGACCACAGAGGCCAAATTACTTTCTGTACACTTGATAGATTTCCGTTTTATGTGTACTTTAGTTGTGTGATATGACCTATTTCAGATGAACATTGTAAGAAAATGCATGCAGTCCAAACAAATTGATTTGACTGCCTGCAATGACCTACTTAAGAACTGCATTGCCTGTGTCAAAAGTTATAGATCTATTGGTTTTGAGTCTGCTGTAACAGTAAAAGAGATAGGTTTACTTTTAGATTATGACCATACTTTAAAGGCAACTAAACGGTATAGGAAAAAAGAAAAGAATGTTTGCATATGCGACTCAGGACGAGACGAGACGTTTTTAAAGTAGCTGTGTTTTATCCCCTTTTTGACACTAACTACTTTGCTTGAAATGCGTTATTCACAGTTGTCTGCTCACAATAGAAGCTGGGGTTTCATGTACAAAAAGCTCTTACCTGGAAAAGAAGAAAATGATAAAACTGTGCAAGCACCTGGAGCAATTGTTAGCAAAGGGTGGTGACAGTGCACCAGAATCGGATATAGATGGTTCCTAGTTGGCTGATGAACTGAGACATATCCAGCCATTGCTTCAGAAGAGTTCCATTACTCCCAGTCCTTAATTTGTGCCGGTGTGGCACTCTTTTTGGCACAGGTGTTCTTTAGTCTGCTGTCTGCAGCAGAGTAATAATAGCCGGCAAGCAGCAGGTGTATAGGCTTTGATGGCAGAGGTGCACAGCACCGTGCGGCCGCCGGGCTGCCTCGTTGTTGCCATTTTTTTTGAAGAAGATGATCGAACGGCTCCCAATGATCTGCTGCAGAGCTGATGGTCAGATCTTCACACAAAAAAAATGTGAACAACGAGATGCGCTGTGCTGCGGTCGCTGGACTTGTTTGCATTTATTTTCTACTTTTCTTGAAGGAGGAGGTTTGGATCTCACCTGGGTTGCTGGGCAGTGGGCACTGACACTCTGCTCTGCTGCTGCAGTGCTACTGCATGGGCCCGGCGGAAATGCTGATTGCCATCCCGGACCTGTCAATATGTAGTAAATATTATGCTTGCCGTTGGGGCCCTGGCCCAAATTAAGTAAGTAAAGTTGCTTGTTGGCATTGCCCTTGCTCAACAACAGCCTAATTAATCAAAAATTGCTGCTGGCTGCACCGCCCGGTATGCAATCATGCTGCGAGCAGCACACCAGCTTATTGCACTAAACCATACCTTAGCTAAAGATTTTTTTTTCTCAAAGTAACCATACATGAGTCAGAGGAATACTTTTACTCAGAAGAAGATTGTATCTTTCAATACATTTCAATGGGTAGAGTTTGGAAAGATAAAATACACACAAATTAGCATGTCTACTTCACTTATTCTGCCATATTGGTCTTCACTTTACTGTAGGGAACAAATAACTCCCTTGAGCCCACACCCCTTTCCATACCTTCGCCCTTCCATACTGAAGCTTCCATGCCCTCATAGTGGTGCAGCACAGCCAACCTGAAACATCTAGGTAACCCCATGGTACTTTCAGTGATTTAAGACATGTAATAAAACAGGTTGTGTAATAAAAAAAAGAGATATGCATATCATTTGTCACAAACTTCCAGCACGTTGTTATTCATGATGCTGAACACATTTCATTAGTGACTTAAAGCAACTTTATTGTTTTGCATATCAAGATAGTAGACAACATGGATATAAACACATCTTTAAATGGGCACTTTGATGCTCACTTTAACTTGCACAGATTTGCAAGGTAACTGGTGTTTTGAGAGCTCTTTGAGTATGAAATGTTCCATCATGCAAATGAAAGGCTCTGCTGCTGAAATGTGTTTGCAACCTGAGCACCTTAACGACCAGCATAGCCACAGACGCTATTAACGTAATATTTCAAAGTGGTCAGCTCCTCATAGTAATTCAGTTCTCAGTGTGCACACTTAAACAATAATCTGCACTCACGGTTTAATTGGTGATGGCACTGCTCCATGTATAGTAATAGGAAGCACTGGCATATAGCACATCACAATTTGTTTCTTGTCACACTCATGGCAACACTACGTAAAGAAATGGGACCTTTTCTAATCTGTTTCCCCATCTATGCTGAGGTATATGTGTATTCTGCTCATTGCACCAGTTGTGTCACTTCCATCAATGCTACAGCAGTTGTATATTTGCATGTGTACTTTTGGCATACAGCAAAGATCAGTGTCCTGCTGTTCTATAGGCACTGGGGTGGCCGGGGCATACATAAAAAGGCACAACCACTCTTCTCTTTCATTACTGTATTGGCACTATAGTGCTATTTCAAGCGCGCATGTCTGCACTATACAAATCATAACTACAAAGCAACATACCTTTCAGCGAGATTGACAATGTTCATGTTTGTAGTCTTTTGATCAATACCAAATCTATAATCTCTGCCCCACTTTATTAATGATGAGCAGACTTCCCCAAAAAGTGAAGCACTTGTATTTTCTTGTTCACTGCGTATTGGATGGCATCCCATATCTATCCCTATTTCTCATTCCCGTCCCTAAAATGTCTGATGGTGCCCAGAAGAAAAGTGTCATACTTTTAAAAACCTGGTGGAAAATGCAGAACGGATGAGCCTACAAGAATCTGGTTCTAAAAACAGAGGAGGTAAAATAGTGTTTGTGAAGAACCAGAAACAAACACTACATGAGACCATGTAGTCTCATGTAGTGTTTGTATGGACACTAGTGTCAACATCCATACAGAAATCCAGAAAGCAAGCATTCCACTCGCAGAGGGCGTGGTGGTATCACTGATGAAGACACTAAAAATGACTAACTACAGTGACACGGAAATGCCAAACACTAGCAAGGAATCTGGTCAATTATAATTTCCGCAATATTCAGCTCCCTTAACGAAAGGCATACTCCCTAACGGTGGAAGCTAGACCAGAAACAATATTTTTAAAGCAAGAACCCATGGTTGATTGTTGGAGGACTTACTCTTGGATGCACTATTTGTTGTCAAGTCAATAGCTTTGGTGCAGAGTAAACTCATGGGATGAAGTTGTCTAAAGAATGGACTGAGTCAACTGTAAACTAATACAGTACCAACAAAGACAAGAAAAGATTCTTACGAAAGTAAATGACCAAACATGGACTAACAAAGGTGTAGAGGAGGGCGGAGCAACCTCTGATGGGCCCATGGGATCAGAGCTCACCCTTGAGTACCTTAAAAGGAGATAGCTGCACTCGAGGTGGATGTGGTACGGGATTCTCTTACTCCAACACCAATCAATAAGGACAACTCAATGCTTTGCCAAAGGGAAGTCTGTTTAATGACAAGTACAAAAAACGGGGAAACAATAGGAAATCTTAGTGATGCGATCGCCCGTCTCGCATCAACTTCCAAATTCTTCATTCAGACATCAATAGTTATAGTAAATTCTCGTCATCATTGACGTGTAACACTCAAAAGTTTGTCATGCAATTCTATTGGTTAAAGAGACAACTTAAGTATGGGTGCTATATCAGTATATGGTATCAGAGTGTGGGGATTGGATAACTCTTATTGGGTGGGATAACTCTTATTGGGTGGGCGTCTACGCCCATCCCTCTACATCACTTGTGCTAGACGTCACAAAAAGTACAACGTCTCATTGGTTCTACTAGCTATAGAACACTAGATTATTTGGTCCATTGTGATTGGGTCAGTTATACCCCCAGGCATAAATCTCCACTTTAATTAGCAGCATGCAGAATGTTCACCCAGATGCAGTGTGCCCCACGATTCACCCTGCCTCCCTTCCATCAATCAGTACTTTAGGGCTAAGTGTCAATTAGTTGGTTGAAGTTGACCTCGAAACTGTAGCTTCTTATGAAAAGTTATGGCATCCTCTGGGTTTGGGTGACATCAGACGGTACCTCTTCACGCTTGGCTGGCCACGTGTTAGTACACCGTGAATCTGCTTCATTTTCCCTCTATTTGTGAATTTGATTCTCCCTTAGGCCCTGCCACCTGCCTGGGCCACCTGCCTGGGCCTCCTCATCTCGACCTTCACTGGCAAGCTGCTATGCTCTGAAGTTTTGTTTCTTCGAGCTGCTTCTTACTAAGTTTCGATTCCGCTCTTTCGTCTGGCTTTGTGCTGGTATATAAATCCTGGCTTGTTTTGACCCCTTCTGTTCTGAGCTTAATTCTGCTTTGGAAAATGGAGTCAAACTTGTATAATCTGCTTCTTTTTTTAGGTAGATCTATAGTCGGCGCTCGCCACTCTATTCTTCTACTAAGCATAGCAAGCAGTACTGTTTCCTTAGCTTCCTGCGTTCCAAGCCTATTTCCAGACATTTAGCCAGTTGCATATTTCCATCCTGCTTTATGGTTACGCTATATTTCACCATTGTCTCTTCTTTTAAGTCCTTTACCTCTTTATTCATATAATTTCATCTTTGCTTGTCATCCTTTGGTTGTTATTTCGTTCATCTGTAAATCTATCCTGGCCCTTGTGTTGTCAGCATTCGCCTTCGATTAAGGCCTTTGGGTCTCTTCTGGTACAGTATGTAAGTAGTCTTCATTTAGTGTCAGCTGCTGGTATGGTTGTCTCAAAGGGTACCGTGCTGCCCGTGGTGGTCTGGTTATTGGTACTTCAAGAGGTATTGCTCTTCTGATGGGCACTGGGCAGAGCCCCAGTGTTGAGCTCTGTTGGTTTATTTGCTCCTCATACATCACATATTTCGGTGAGTATGTTCCCGGTATTTAAAAATGGGTGGCTGGAGTGTAGGCCATATCTGTGACCTCCTCTACACCGCCCCCACCCTCTGGTTGGTTCATTGACCACTTCTTTCTCCTTTGGATTACTCTTACTTGGTTCTTCTGCATCCAATTCTTCGTCTTCTGGGTTTGTAGATGATGGTGTGAATGTGTGTTTCTTTGGAGTCCATATTTTTATCACTCCTTTCAAACTTCCTGCTGTTTTTACATGTTCGTCTTTGTTCCAGGTCATTAGCTGGTACTGTCCATTTGGGCTGCAATAGATCCATTTTCCTACATAATTTCTACGTTTTCTGGGATACAAAAACTGTGTTCCTTCTGGCCCATATTCGCTGGCCTTCACAAAGTCTCTTATTTCTTCATCAGTCAGTTCTCTGTGCTTCCATCCTGGTTTGACATTGATCATGATCTTCATCCCTATGGCTTTCTTCGCAGTTTTCTGGCATTGAGAGATTATTATCTTAATAATACAAAATCCTAGTAGCATCATCAATAGCAGGGCTCCCAGAAACTTGAATATGTCTGCCATCCATTGTGGGATCCATGAGAATAGTGTTCCAAACCAGCTGTCATCATCAACTTTGTCAGTTTCATCAATCATCTGGTTCTGTAGGATTGTCAGCATATTTATGGCTTCAGTTAAAGTTCCATTCTCTTTGTCATGTGAAGGTATAAACGGGCAACATGATTCTCCAATTTTTGCACAAACACCTCCATCCATCGCTGTGATCATGTCAAGTACATATCTGTTCTGTAGCGTCATCAATTGGATTGCTCTTAATTCTTCTTTAATTGCATTGAATCCTTTTATGGTAGTGTTGATGGTCTGCAATAACTCCCATCTGGTTATCTGTAACCATTTGGTATTTACCCCAACTTGGATTCTTGGCATGAAGATTGTTGTAAACACCGATGAAGTGAGGCTGAAAAGCCTGTGTTCATGAGGGATTGCATGGAATGCCTCTTCTGATTTGGCAGAAAAGTAGTTCACTCTCTTCAGTCGGGATACCAGTTCCACAGATCTCCTTTTCTCCTAATCTCTGAGTTTTTTATTGCTTCCTTGCCGGCTCCAAGGTCCATCCATGCTCGGCAGATCACCACTCCTTCTTCCCATTTGGTGAATGCACTGTTCCCCAAATCTGCATTTGTCCTCTGTTCTTCCAATTTTGAGCTTCTTCTGGAGTTTTTCCTTGGACGTTCAGTCTTGGGTTAATTTCCCCATCTTATTCCTGCTCCTTTAACTTCTGGCTTTTCATACCTGATCACGTGGTTCCTAGTGTGGGCTCTATTTCTTGTCTTAATGTCCTGGATGTAGTCATCTTCATCAGGGTAATCCGTTTCGGTTGCCCATATCAATGAGGCATCCCTTCCCACAAACTGTCCTCTGGTGTTGCACATTGCTACGTGCGACAAGTAGTGTGCTGTCGGGACATCCATTCCTACAGCCACGAAGATCTTGGATTTTCCCATGCTGTACGGTAAAAGTGGGCAAACGAAACATTCTCCTCCTGATCTTCTTCTTCTGACTTCTTTCATGTGTTGGTACCAGATGTTGTTTCCTAGATGTGCTGTGCTATCCAGGTAATCGTTCAGTTAATTGTTACCTTTGTGTGGGCTTCTCTTGATTCTTAGTGTCTTCCTGTAGTTATCTATAACTACATCTCTAAATGCATCTGTGTTACTTTTCCTTGCTGGGGGACTCTCAGGCTTTCTGGTCCATGGCACAGGTTTCGTTAGTCGCTTCGATGAGGTAGGTGGAGGTTTTGCAGTTCTCTCCTTCTCTTCTTGCATTCTTTTTTCTGCTCTCTATAAGTGCCTTTATCAACCACCAGCCTGTTGCCGGCCCATTGTATGGCTGCATCGTCGGCCTGGTACTTGTTCCTTGTGTTGGTACTTGTGTGCTGGGCAATACAGTCTCTGCGGTCTTATTATTCAGTTCCCCATGCCGTTTCTTCGTTTTCTTTCTATAAATGGGAATAAATGATCTATTAACATTTGTGTCCTTGCAGTGAATTCTCCTACATCCGCTTCTGTCTTCTTAAGGGCTTTTGTTAAATCTTTTTTCGTTGGCCTTTCTCTCAATTCTTTTCGGTCTCTCTCATTATTTTCTGGAACTGATTATTCGGTAGGCAGTCTCATACTCTGTTGCCTTCACTTGAGGTTCTGTGGCCAATGACGCATGCCCTGATTCATGTGCATTCAGTGTGCATTCACTGTGTGGGTGCCTGTAGTTGCCAGTGCTCATTTTTCGTTCATTCCATGCTGACCCTGTCTCCAGCTTTTCTCTTCATTCGTTACCTCAAGTGTGTATGTATCACTTCTAATAACATTCATTTTCAGTTCATTTTCCTTACCATCAGATTTCCTCGGGACTGGGATAACTATATAGGGCCTGGGTGCTTTTGTGGGACTCATGCGTACACCATCAGGTGGGTGCATTAAAATTGGATTGCTTCGTGCACCAAGGAAAAATGCAGTTCTGATCGTCAATGACAGCAAAATATTGATAAACACAATGAATAGATACATGATAGTACGGTAGGTCCGACGGCAGCATTTCCTTCCAGAAAAGCGAGGGTGCCCCTCTACTTGTGGGAGGAACAGGTTACTGTTCTGGGCCCCCATCTTGATTTTTTACTCAATGTCAATGTTGTTGAATTCCCCCAATTCAATATTGTTCTTGAACAGTTTGCATCATAAAGTGTCTGGTGCTTCACAAGTTTCTGCCACTCTTGCAGGTGATTGTCTCTTGATACAGGATGCAGTATCCTTGCTAGACTATAGAAAAATAGATTAGACTAACACTTCGATGAATCAGTTTTATTGTGCATGCTCAAATTAGGTGAGTTCCCAGTCCATCCCCTGAATCTGCTTCAGTCCTGAGGACATGCTGGACACTGTTCAATGTGAAGAAATGGAAAAAAATGGCAATCAAAACAAATAAAGGCGAAGTTCTTGTCTCTGCTCCCTCGATCTGTGTCTCGGCGGAAAGGTGAAGTGCTTGCCTCAGCTATCTCAATCTGTCAATCGGCGGAAGGTTTCACTGGAATCTCCTCTTATAATCTCTCTGAAAGTTGGACAGCTCCACTTGCAGCATGATACCTTGGAGGAGCGTTCCCATCCGTGCGACGTTAGCTGGATCTCTGATGAATGTGAGGACGTCAACCTCGATAGGTCTCCCCACCATTTCTGGAAAGTCAGTGACTAGGCGAAAGAGGACGTTGTGCGCCAGTTGGCTGTCTTCGGGTGACAGGGATATTTGTCCTGCCTTGCTGGGTTCAGGATTAAAGGCCCTTCCCTTGACGTAAACAGTCCTTGCACTTTCCTGATGCATGGAGTGCGACTAAGTAACTTAGTTTGTTCCACAGCTGGCTCAAATGTTCTGAGTTTTCTAGATCTTGAATAAACGTGAGAGAGTCTGTAGTTCTCCCGACAATAGCTGGGCACTCCTCTATGATGCAAAAGAAAAGCGTATTGATGAGTTCATCTATAATCGCCTGCTTTGGAAGCATTTGTGTCCTTTTCGCTGTACTCCGGCAGTACGATGAAAGCTTCCGTGATGACGGTAAGTAGTTGCCAGATTACTTTCTTGTTGGCAGGATCTTGGATAAAGTCTGACACTGGTGACCCTTCCTACCAGCGACGGATATGTTGCCAATAGAAAAATGGAAGTAGTTGAGCATGTCCTTTGTGATGTCTCTACTGGGGGACACCATAAGTGCTGCCAAACAAAGTCTTGATATTTGATGATTCAGGATACTGTGTTTAGCTCTTAAGGTAAAAGTCCTTGATCACTGTCTGTTAGAGTCTTGTTTCTCAACAACGCTTAAGTGTGTTTTGATTTACAAGTTCGTGTCAACAACGTGTTGTGGCTTAAATGCACAATTTTCTTCTTCACTCCGCAACTAGGATGTACAGAGTGTCATTTTTAAGTCCTTATCCCCTTTTTGGTTAGAAGACATGTCCAATTTAAGCCACAACTTTGCAAACAGGTTCTTTTTCCTTGGCTTTGCTGCTCACGCGTCCTTCTTCCTCATCATAGATCTCGTCTGCACGTTCTGAGGTTCTTCACAGTCATCTGTAGTTTCTTTGCGGTGGGGTGCAGCTAGAGGGCTTTCTCTGTTTAAGGGCTTAATGTCATTGAGAAAAATCCATGCTCTCCTGCCCTGCAGTTTCACAGCTGAAGGAGTGCAGTCCTCCATGATGAAAGGACCATTGAATCTCGGCTCGTCCCACTTTTTCCTCGTACGGTTCTTTACAAGTACAGCATCTACCGGGAAAATAAGTGGAACACGTAGACCTTGAACTGCGTTAGTTTCAGTGTCTCCTGCTGTGTATTGTGCTGTGCTGCACCCTTTTCGTCGTTGCTGCAGTTGGTCTGAAATTACAGTAAGGCTGGATGTCATGCAGTTCAGATATTTGTTTATTTCGGTTCCCAGGACTTCTTGGGTTGACTGGGCATCACATCTAGCTCTGTCTCGAGGGGTTAGGGGTGTATTCATTCTCCTTCCTGTGACTATCTCGTGCGGCGTAAGATGATGGTCGGAGCCTGGTTGGTTCTGAAGAGCACACAATGCCAATAGAAGGCAGGGCAACCATCCCCTCTGTAGTGTAAGCTTCAACTTGGCTATCCTCTCCTTTAACAAGCTGTTGAGCCTCTCACAAAGACCATTACCTTCCGGATTATACGAAGACAAGAACTTGTGCCTTATATCAAACAACAAGCTGATCTGTTCAAACGCTGTATTCACAAAATGAGCCCCATTATCTGATCTCATCACTTCACACACCGCCATCTTGGGAACACTTCCCTCACTGGTTTACCAGTGCTGATTTTCCACCACAATCCGTCAGAGGGGTTTAAAGAACACCCTCAACGTTTCCATGGTGCCTCCCCTTGAAGCTCTATTAGTTGCGTCTGCCCCAGATTACTATAGGCTTCGGGTGTGGTACGTGCCACCATCATTCCCTCATGTGGGCACGCTATTTCCGCTTCCATGATCGTCTCACTTTTGGAGGCCACATGCTTGTCTTCTGTGTCTGCTGCGTGGTTTCCGCGTGACATGAAATCTGTCCCTGGCACATTTCACGACCGCTGTGCCCACTGGGAGTTGTAGTGCCTTAATCAGCCTGTCCAATAAGGCTGCATGCTGCGATGGCGTACCGTCTGCTCGGAGGTAGCCCCTCCTTTTCCAGCGTTCTAGCCCTGCGTGCACTCTGGATGTCACATAGGCGGAGTCAATGTACACCGTAACTTCCTGGTCTGCGTGATTCTCAATGGCGTGTATCAACGCCAATAATTCTGGAGCCTGTGCTGAATAATGAGATGGTATTCAGGCACTGAGGCCGAATATATCTTTTTCTGTCTCTTTGGTCGATTCTCGAAAAACCGTCAATGAAAACCATCTCTCCTCCCGCCAGGGCATTTTCTTTCACCCTGGGGATTTCATCATAGAATTCTTCATAGTTTTCACATTCATGTATCGGCTCTCCTTCAGTGACTGGCTCAGTTATGAACGTAGCTGGCTTCACTGTTTTACATCGAACTATTTTGATTGATGGATTAGATATAATCACTTCATAGGCAGAAGCTCTTTGAGATTTCAATGTGCCCTTTGGTTTCTCTAAAATGGCGAATAATGAGTGCTCGACGTATAACGTCATAGAACATCCCATTACAATGGTTGTCGCCTTCTTTATGGCGAACGCTGAGGCAGCTAAGCTTTGTTCGCCTGGGAAGTGGCCTCTCATTACTGGATCCAGGTTCCCACTGTTATATGCCAGGGGCTTGTACCCCAACAAGGGTTTTTGCGCGATCACTGCCGTCATAACGCTGCCATCTGTGTGCAAGAACAGGTAGAATTCCTCTGCATAATTAGGAATCCCGAGAACTGGAGCCGTACAAATCACCCTTGAGTTCTGCAAACCCCTTTTCCTTTGCTTCAGTCCATTCAATCTTTTCCTTTGTCACCTGGGCCTTTTTTTAGAGCCTGATGCAAAGGTTTGGTATACGAGCTGTAATCGAAGACCTATGCTCTAACATAAATGCACAGGCCTAAAAAGCTCTGGATTCGCTTTATCGTGAGTGGCTTAGCCGTGTTCATGATGGCTTCAGCCCTTTCTGGGGTCACCTTTTTACCTTCATGTGAGATTAGCTGGCCTATGTACAGCACCTCCTGTTGACATTATTGCAACTTTTCCTTGTCAACGTTATGTCCTTTCTCAGCAAGTATAGTCAATAGCTAAATAGAATCGCGCCTGCATTGTTCTTCCATGGAGCTGCAGATCAAGATGTCGTCCACATATTGCAAGACGACACTTTCGAATGCAATATTGTATTGAAAATGAACGGGGACTCACAGTACCCCTGTGGCAACATTGTGCTTTTCTGACGCATTTGTCTGAAAGTGAATGATGTCAGATCTTGAGAGTCACAGTGCAACCAGATTAAGAAAAAGGCAATTTTCAAGTCAATCACCGTGAAATATTTTGCCTCGATGGGTATGTTACATAGGATTGTAGATGGATTAGGGACTAGAGGGAACTCAGCTTCAACAATATCATTTAATGCTCTTAAATCTTGGATTAAACGCCAAGACCCTCCCTTTGATTTCTTGACAGGATAAATCACCGTATTACATGGTGACTCTGACGTCACTAAGATGCCCTGGTCCATCATGCGGAAATTGTCTTCGTGATTCCTTCATCCCCCTCTCTGGACATGGGATATTGTCGGGCTCTCAGTAAAATTTCTCCTGGTTTCAGCTTAATTTTCACTTCTCGGACCCCCTTCACGAGGCCTACGTCATCGGGTCCTGTAGTCCATACTGAGACAGGCACCTGGGCCGTGTTGTCAACAAAGTATTCTGGACGTATCAGAGCCAACATCATTCTTTGAGGCACTTCTCTTTTGATAATTATTACCCAAAATATGAGACTCACTTCCACCCTTGTCTCTTCTGAGTCTGGCTGTTCTTCAAACAGATCTTCATCGGTGACGTCAGTCACTCGATACCCTTCTTCAATGGCGATAATTGCGCACCATTGTCTGCCTTCATCATCGTATCAGTCAACCAATACTACTTTCCCTCGCACTGCTGCTGCGTGTATCATCAAGGGAAATACTTGTCCCTCCTCTTCATGAATAGGTATTCTTGGTCTGAATAGAAACTCATAAGGGGTTCTCATAGTTCTATCTGCGAGGCCTGGTAATCCTGCGATAAGCACACGCATGCCATATGTGAAAACTTCTGGCTCTAATAGTATAGCTCTCATGGCTATATGTCCAGAGTACGCCCTGATCATTTCGCACACGTTTTAATAATGCATTCCTGGAGTGGAGCATTCTATGCCCTCCTCCGTGAATGAGATCGTCATGTTAAATTTTGTCATTAGGTCTCGACCTAAAATGTTTACTGGGGTCTGATGTGAATATAATAACGGTACATTCATGTCAGACTCTCCTATGGAGACTGGGAGTGCGTCTGTAAAGGGAACTCTACTGTGAGCTCCTGTAAAACTCTGAGTATCTATGGCCTCGCCGGAAAAGGAAAACCTTCCTTCTCGTATGCACGAGCATGTTGCACCGTGTCAACTAAGAAGGAATATTCTTTACTCCCTATGACGACATTCACCCTAGGTTCCCTATTAGGGTCCAGTGTCACTGATAGGATAGGGCACATCAGGGTTTCCAGCGAGCTGTCCTAGTTCATATATAAGTTCGGTCCACTGTACATTTGGGGATTCTCTCCATTCCCTGTGTTGCCTCCCCTTCCGGAGTTTTGCGCCCTTAGACGTTTAAGGGAGGTGCCTGTTGAAAATGCCCTGGTGGCAAATTCCCCATATTTGGGAGTTGAACCCCCTGTTGCGCACCTTGCTGCACGCCTGGCGCCTGCTGTTGCACCGTGTGATTCTGTGCAACGCCCTGTTGTGAGGTTGCAGGTGGATTCGCCGTGCCTGCTCCCATTCCTTGGCTATTCTGCCATGCATCTTGACTTCTACACGTCCGCGCTAAATGCCCCGTCAGTCAACACAGCCAACATATTGGAGGTGGTCAGATTATTTGTCCATTTGATGAATCTAGGCTGCCCGTTTGCACGTTTTGAAAGCCTCCTTGATTGCCTTGGAACCCTCCCTGATGACTCTGCCATCGTCTTCCTCTAAATCCTCTTCCCCTTGGGTACTGTCCTACATTACCCGGGTTATTCTGCTGTGGGTTAGCCACCTGTTGCATGTTCTGTTCAGCTGGGTTAGTTAGCATGGCTCCTTCAAGAGCATACTTTGATAGATTTTTTTGCACCAGCTTCACTTCTTCACCCTTTCAAGTTGCCTCCTTTTTCCGATTCTTTTCTTGCAACAATCTACAGTAATGTGTAATAGTTAACTGTATTTCAGCCCATGGTTTAGCCTCAACCCCTACCAAATTCTTGAGCTGCTTCTACACTGGTTCTGGCAACCCTTGGCATAATATGTGGTAAACCACTGGTATAGATTTTGTCCAAGTTTCATGCGTTTCGAGCACCCACGCGTCTTGGAAATTCTGGATATAAATCAACAGATCTTCCGACTCCTTCATTTTCCGAGTCATTATAGCTCCCAAACCAGAAGTGTCCGGGTAAAGCACTCGTAGCGCTTTCCATACAGCTCCGTCATGTGCAGTGTTGATTATGGTTACACAAGGGTACCCTGCCCGTGTCCACACAACGTCTCTGCTCTTTCACCAAGTATGCCGATCAAGAGACCTTTAATGTCCCTATAGCTAACTTGACACCCCCTGTCATTTTTTCTAACTCGTGTATCCACTTCCCGGCTCCCAATGTCAGCATTGGAAGCTTGTTTTTCAGGTTTTCTCGATCCATGTGTGGCCATGGAATATATTGAATATATTGCGGTCTTGCTCCCCCTTTTCCTACAGCGGAAATTGGAATGCACAGCCTTCTTTCTCTTCCCCCATAGCTCTCCTGTCTTCCGCTGGGGTAACATTCCCACATCGCTGTCTGCCTGGCAATGTCCTCAACCTATCTATATAGGCGGGTGCTGACACCCCCCCTTGACCATGGGTGTTCCTTCATGCTGGTCAGACTGTGTGGCAGACTCTGATGTTCCCGGTGTGGACTCGCTAGCGTCGGACCATCACACTCCTTTTTCCCTTGGGCGCCACTTTCCGCGCCGTCTCCCTTCTTGATTCGTCTCGCACTCCGTTTCCTCTCCGGAGTCGGACATTGATCATTCCCAATTCAAACAACTCCTTGTGTCATCATCGTTTCTACTGATTTCTAATCTGTCCAGGGACAATTTCCTGCTCCCACTACTTCGGGGGATATCCTGAGTGTCATACAGCCGGGTGCTTTCCAAGCGCTCGTCTTCCACCTCTCCTTGGGATATATGTCCTAGCCCCATTTCATCATATATCTTATCAATCGTTTCCCCAATGCTTCTGGTGTCAAAGTCATCTTCAATATTTGCCCTAGTCGTGCCTGGTACTGAGTCGTACGCAGGAAATAATTCTTCAGTGACTTCCCAGTCTACAACAGGATCAGGTTTTTTAACTTCCCGCTCCAGATATTCGAGATTGTGGCCCTCTGTCTACTCTTGCGTTCAATATCAAAAAATTCCTTGCGCTTTCTAACCTCTCCTCTGACCTTATCTTCTTCCCTTCTCCTTTCATTTCTATGTTAATCTGCCCTTCGAACTTCCTCATCTTTTCGTCTCCTTATCCTTTTTTCACGTGTCTTTTGCTCTTCTTCTAGCCTTAGTTGTTTCTGACTGTATTGGTCATTGGAGTTGCTTTTCTTGCTCCTCGCGATATAGCTGTTCTCGCCTCAGCCTATCCTTCCTTCTTATCCTTTCGTTCCTCGATTCCTTTTCCTTCTCTTTTTCCCTTCTCTGTGCGTCATCTAACTTCTCTTTAGGTCTCACATCATCACTTCCTTTGACATCGAGTTTCAACAATATCTGTCCTCCCATCCATTCGTCCTTTGCGAATGCTACCTCATCAGTTCTGTCTTCACTTCCTTTCCATTTCTTTTCCTCTCTCTTTATCGGGACTGCGGTGGTATGATTCTTATCCTGATCCTTCCCTTTAACTGTAAGTAGGTGACTCATATGCGTGGCTGCCTTAAGCTCTCTTAATGGGTAGAGTCCCTCAGGCTTACTTCCCTCGGTTTCAGGCGGGGCAGGTGGCGCAGTAGGCGTCTCACCACCCTCCGTGTATACTTTTAATATCCAGTCAGCAGGTGGCTCTTCTTCCTTCAACTGTTCGAACATTTTCCAAAGTTCTAGAAGAGCAAGGCGTTTCTCTAGTTTCTTGCCTGTGTATGTGGCATGCAAGTAAGTCGTCATATGCTGTAAGACGGCTTTAGATAAAGACCCGTTTTGTGGCCACGGCATAAACATCTTGTGGGCCGTACCCTTAACACTCTCAGTGCTGTATTTCTTAAGCTTGGGTTCATGTTTCAGCAGTTGTTTACATAAGTGTGCTAATGGAGAAATGTCTTCCATGCTTAATTCTGTTTACAACAAGATTGTCATGCAACTTCAACACTCCCAACAATATGAGCGAGCACCAAATACCACAAGCTCCAATCCAATCTTTTCCTGCCAGATTTTTGTATCACTAATTTACTTCAAGAACATCAATTCATGTGCGATTCCCTCTTGACTATAGAATCGTGTAAAAACCCTACTTAATTTCAAACAACAAGGAGACAAATTTCCTTACATGTGACATACGACAGAACACGTACAACAGAAATTTGACAGACTAGGCAGACACCAGCTGGACACAAATATTTCTGCCTCCAATTTGTACCCCGACATGGAGTTTAAACAAAACCCTTTTACGATGTCTTTAAACATGGTAGTAGCCTAGTCGTCCCCAATTATGTGGGCTCTGAGTTCACGTTTCTTCTGACCGGTATATTAAAGCGCAGGAAATAAGGTGTATCCTCTCTCTTTATCTCAGGTATCTGCCCTGGTATCCTCTCTCTTCTCGGGTGCCTACTCTTTTTATTCCATTATTCTCGAGTCATTACCCATATATATATATATATATATATATATATATATATATATATATATAGATGTTAAAGAGAAGGGTAAAGGTGCTGGGGAGGAGAAAGCTCTCCCACAAACACCTACCAAAAAATGCCCAAGCACACAAGACTTCAAATTGTGTTCAAAATTTCATTTTATTTATCCAAAAAGAGTGAACATAGTATAAAAAGCATACATAACAATACCTAAGCAGACCAGGTGTCATGCAGCACTCACCCACAGCGGGTGGAAAACGCCACGCATTCCGCTCGACTCGCGAGCTTCCTCAGGCTAGTATGATTCCAAACGTTTGTTTCCTTGTGTTTTTATACCCTTGCACTGAAGGTGATTGGGTCTGCACAGCTGTGCAGCTTACATAACGTAAAAAAAGTTGACAGTTACATAACATAAAAAAAAACCTTAACAGTTAATTGTTTAGAACTCTATGGTTCTGATTGCAACAAATCCACCATTGTTCAGTGTGTAAATACATAGTTGCCCACATTTATGAGTTGCCTAATTCCCCATTACTATACTGGGTGTATGTCAGCTGACGATAAGCCATAACAGCCCTTCACCTTCACTTGCTTTACAATGTTAAAAGAAGTGACCACAAGTAAAAGCGCTAGTGCGCCTATTTAATTTAATGCTGCACCGTGATAGAAAAAATGTCTTCACGGTGGGGCTCTCTTCCCGCTAGTGGCATAAAATGCCCTAAAACGAATGTGTGCTGCTACTGCCCTAAAACCACAATGCCCGCTTCCGTATAGTAAAATAAGCCTTCAAGTGAAGGGCCCCTATATATGCACACTATAAATGCAACATGGCAATACCAGTGTATGGCCATATAAAAACAACAATGGTGTTCACTACACGGGGCGAGCATCTGTGGTATAGACAGTCTGATTCTCAATGACAAATTAAAACAATATCACGATTGGTGAAAAGTCACCATATCGAACAAAGTGACTAATGCATTAAAATACAATATAAGACAAAAGCTGAGACCTAAGTTCCTATTCAGTGCAAAAGTATGGCTGTAAAACATCCAGATATCCATACATTTAAATGAATATCGAAGTGTGTTGATTCATATAATACACACAGCCAATAAGAGGGAGGGTCTACCTAGATCGGTATCATAACTATAGACAATAGTTTGTAAACTTGTGATAAGCATATATGCAGAAAAATTGACATATCAAGGAGTGTTGGTTGATATAGATTAGCACCTGGATATCAATGTTTAATTCCTCATTCATATAGGAACACATACATCTCTGAGTCTATATTTAGACCATTGGGTTTCAGAGTATCATATTTGCACATGAGCTTGGCTTCTAGTTGACGTAACTTGAGTTCTCTATTGCCAAGTCTTTTATGTTGTGGTATATGGGCTAGTCCCTGGAAACTCATTTCTTTTACATTATTGCTGTGTTGTTCAGCAAAATGTGTTGCCAGTGGATAGGTTTGATCTCCATTTTTTATAGCCCTATAATGTTGCAAGATGCGCAGTTTGAGCGGGCCTATTGTGGATCCTATATAATTCAGGCCACAACTACAGGTAATGGCATACACAACGAACTTCGTTTGACATGTTATTCTATGTTTGTGTTTCCATTGTTTGCCATCAACACCAATAAATGGTCTCTTAGATAAAAAAATTACACATTTTACATTTACAACATTTTCTGAAACCCATTTTGTTCTCTCCTAAGAGCCAACTTGATGATTCATTCTTAGTCACTACCATACTTGGCGCCAAGATGTTTTTTAGTGTGGGGGCTCTGCGGAAAGTAACACTCGGTCTTATCTCTAAGACTCTACACAGATCTCTATCGGTGGTCAGAATGTTCCAATGTTTTTGCATTGTGACTCTTATTTGTTGGGCTTGTTGGTTGAAGCTAAAGCTAAAATTCAAAAGAGACAGGTTGGACTATTAGCATGGAAGAATATACACCTTTGCGAGAAGGTTTGATGGCCCTATCAAAGCAAGACTGGAGCAAAAAATTCCCAACATACCACAAACTGAAATGCAAGCGGAAGATCCGTGTAGTTCTGAAGTGGAGCTATCAGAAATCGGACAGAGTATCTAAAAGAAGCATACAGACAACTGCAAGATGTTGATTGCTATGAGCAACTGGAAATCAACCCTACAGAAGAAATAAAAGCAAAAGTTGATGTCCTCCTTAAGAAATGGTCCGATGTGGATATACTTGACGAAGATGACTGCAAGTTCCTTTACAACAAATTTCCTAATATACCTACGATATACTTTCTTCCAAAAGTCCATAAACATCTAACTCGCCCCCCAGGTCGACCTATTGTCACTCTTAATGGAGCCTTCATCGAGAATATCTCCAAATACGTGGACCAGACCCTACTACCACTTGTACTCACGCTACCGTCATACCAAAGATTTCCTCAGTAAGATTGAAGGTATAATGTGGGAAGAAGAATATATGTTTGCCACATTGGACATCGTCTCATTGTACACGTCCATTCAACACAATGACGGCATAAAAGCGTGCAAGTATTTTCTTTATGGTAGGTCTTTAAACTACCGTGCCCATGGAGAAATGATAATAGAAATGATTGGAATGTGCCTCACCAATAATGTGTTCCTATTTGATAACAATTTCTATAACCAGCTGAGAGGGACTGCTATGGGCACATGTTTTGCTCCATCTTACGCTAACCTGACAATGGGATGGTGGGAGAAGTTTTATGTATGGACAGAATGTAACCATCGATTTACCGATAAAGTGATTTTATGGCTCAGGTTTATTGATGATCTCTTTATCTTCTGGAAAGGTGAAGAAAAGGACTGGCTTGAATTTGTAAGCATACTAAATGTTAATAATTTAAACTTAAAATTCACCGAAACTCACAGTCGGCAAGAAATAATTTTTTGGATGTCCTAGTTAAGACCAATCAACAAGAAATTATAACCGAACTATATTGTAAGCCTACGAGCTCAAACATGCCGTTATTTGCCACAAGTAACCATCCCAAATCTCTGAAGTGGAGTATTCCATACGGTGAATTTGTGAGAATAAGACGAAATTGCAGCACAGTTGAAAGCTTTGATAAAGAATGCAAAAAAACAGCAGCGAAATTCCTAAGACAAAGATACCCCAAAGCAGTCCTAGAGAGAGTCTATGTCAAAGCCCGCAACTTAAACCATAGAACTTTACTTTCAATGAATAAATCAACAGTAGATGAAGAACAAGATGATGCAATAAGACTGATTCTGACATTTGGAACACATGCCGATGTTATAAGAAAAATATTACATCGACATTGGCATATTTTACAATCGGACGAAGCTCTAGCACCAATCCTAAAGGAAAAAGTCAATATAACCTTTAGAAAATCTACATCCATTGAAGACTCACTGGTGAGCAGTTTTCTGTTGCCTGTTAACGAAAGTCAAAATACCCCCACGTGGCTGCACAAAAACATCAATGGATTTTTTAAATGCTCGAAATGCAAGGCATGTAAATTTGCCCAAAATAAAACAAACTACATACATCCTATTACTAAACATCTTATGGAATTGGGCAGTCATATTACATGCAACACTGAATTGGTGGTCTATGCTCTCCTATGCTCGTGCAACCGCTGGTATATTGGCAGCACCATCGGTAAATTAAAACTTCGAATCTTGCAACATATGAGAGCAATAAAAAACTGTGACCCCTCTTATCCTATGGCAGTCCACTTTAAAGATACACATGAAAGTAAATTGGACAGTTTAAGATTTTTTGGCTTGCATAATGTCCGAGCAAATCCCCATAGGGGAAACAGAGAACTAGCACTACGG